>NC_077235.1:36381332-37081332 GCF_027887165.1 Monodelphis domestica
AGTTTGGCCAGTTGTTTGATCATTGGGTAGAGATATCATGAGTTTATTTAGATTTGGAATACAGAGCTGGCAATGTTTCTTTTGACAGACTGGCAAATTGGAAAGAAGGTTCTACCTGCAATCCCAAGATACCTGTGTTTGAATCTGGCTACTACCTCTGACTACCTCTGGGACCGTAGATCATTCTCTTTACTTCACAGAATTGCAGAATTGGCAGGGACTTGAGTGACCATCTTGTCTAATCCATGCCCAAGAAAGAATACAGTCACAACACACCTGACAAGTGGTCATTCAACCTTTGTTTAAAGACCAGTATGGGAAAACACATTCCCTCCCAAAGTAACTCATTCCATTTTGCATGGCTCTAACGATTTCTTCCTCTGAAATGCTCTAATGCATACCATCCATTTGGATATGTTGTTCCATAATGCAGATGGCAACAAATGATGTTTGCTCACCCTGTGCAACTTTCATTCGTGTCCTTTCCATAAACATAGGGTATCCTCCTAACATGTTGGAGGCCTTCCTTGTATTCTCTGGATACTTCATATTCCGATTCCGATAAGGCATACTGGTTGTCCATTAGTTATCTCTTGCTCTCCTTCCATGATTTGTCTCTTGTCCTTTTGATCATGTATTTCTTCAACTTTCTTTACACCACTCGGTCTGTGTAATTCCTTGTTTGTCATGGATTGCATTGTGCTCACATCAATTATGGACCTCTCCATTGCCTGTAAAATGATTCCCAGCTCTGATTCTTTGGAGACTATAGTTTTCTGTTGTATTTCCCCAAAGGAAGTGAAGCATATTCTGTTTGTCTTCAGTTCTTCTGGATCCAGTTCATCTTGTGTTTGTGGTGTCTATTATTCTAAGGCATATACACTGACATACTCCCTCTCAGACTCTCCTGTTTATATGTATATGTATACACATGTTATATACATATATGTGGGTAATAATAATGCTTGTTCTTCCTACCTCATTGTAAAGACAATGTTTTGTAAACCTTAGGTTAGGTGTGAATGTTACTCATGTGTGTTATATGTGTCCACATGGGTCTGTCTAGAAATTCCCCACAGGGAGATAGGAATATCTTGCTCTAGAGTCCCTTCATCCTATCCTGCTCCGAAGAAGACTTTGGTCCCTACCAGGAGGGGATCAGGAGAATGGTATTATAAGGCTGGCTCTCCCCAGAGAGGGAACACTCACCTCAAACTATATCTGTCTCCTAAATAGTGTTAGCCTAGAGGGAAATAATTTTAGGTTCAAGTCATTTTCCTGATTTCTATTCCTTAATGGGGGAGGAATACCTCCAGCTACATAACCAAAGCCTTGACTCTACCAATTGCCAATTACACAAAGACAGGGTGAATAGCAAATAAACCCACTTATCCAAGTTAATATCCAGCAGAAATCAGAAGGATAACAAATGAAAATATACCAGCCAATACAAGAGTGATTGAACTCACCCGCTGCGAACAAGGTATCTCAGCTCGACTATCAGAGTTGAGTACCCAATCTCGCCCAACAGGAAATTCCCCTTTGTCTATCGTATGATAAGCTGGATATAAGATCATGATCAGGGTGTCACATCCTCTATGTGCTGACTTCTTCCCAGAGCTTTTCTTTCTCTTTGGGGGTAGGAGGGTGTGTCTCTGATGAGAACCTGGAAATATGTGTCCTCTCTCACAGCTGGAAGCCAGGACAAATCTCTCTCTTCTGCCAAGTTTTTCTCAAATCACCTCCTCATGTAGACATTATGCTATTTTAAAGTAATTATTCTCTACCAGTGAAAAGAGTCTAAAGAGAATGTCTTTGAGGCCCAAGTTATGCCTAAAATGGTAGAGAATTTAGAGTTGTAATTATTAGTCTAGTTCTTACATCTTACAGCTGAGAAAACCTAGACTCAGAGAGAAATGACTTACCTAGGATCTCACAGCTTAGAGGCAAAACTAGTACTTGAATGCTTAAGTCTCCAGATTCCAGGTTGCGTTCCTTCTGTTATGCCTACTTTCCAAAATCTGAAAAGGGTAATTATGATCTGAATTTAACTCAGTTGTCACCTTAACATGTTGTCTGTTTCTTGCTAGCCATGAGGAAACACTATTTAAGAAATGGATCTAGGTTAAATATGTTTTTGAATCCTTTGGAGAGGATGGGATTGGCAACTGTGTCTTGGCTGATTGATTTTCCCCCAGGGATTTCTTGATGAAAAAGAAAGGCAAGGAATTTATAGCTCAGTTATGTATAAGTATGTGACACTGCATGGGACCATTATTAAGATTTTACTAGCAAGCCTCAGTTCCACATTTGTTTGAAGAGTCTTTCATGTTTTAAACATTCTTTTTAGGGAATGTTTTTCCCCTTTAAATCTTAACTCTAGTTTATCTTATGAGAAGAGGCCCTGATGGCAATAATTGAGGACACTGACTGATACACTGACTCACAGCGGTGGTTTTAAGAGACCTTGTTTACATACGTGTGTGTCCTAGAGAAGACAGAGCATGGAAGGCTGACAAAGACTGGGAAAGCTAGAGCAGATTACCTTTTCACAAAGCTGGATAATTACCAAGAACAAAAAGCTGGAAACAAATGAAGCAAGTTCAGAGGGAGGCTTGGGACCTTGCCAGTGTTTTGTGGCTTTATCCAAAATAAGCCTATAACTTTTCCTGATCCCTCTGCCAGCTAATAAAAAGAAACCAGTGGCCCACTTCTAATCCTAATGGGTCTTTTCCCAAAGAAGCTGAAGGAGACAGGGGAAGAAACTCTAAAAATGCCTCTTCTGAGACTAAGGAACTTTTTCTGAGGAAATACCTAAATTCAATACAAAATGCTGTCCACTTTGTTTGGATTTGGGTTCAAAGGGCCTGAATTCAAATGCTTGTTCTGCCATTGTAAGTGTGTGACTTGGTAAGTCCCTCCTTGTTTGCAAAGCCAACCAATCAAGCATTTTTGTTGAACAACAATTTTATTATAAACTAGAAAATCATCAGTAACCATGAATATTTCCAAGTACAAAGAAGGCCAGGAAAAGAGGATTATATGTGAAACTTTAAAAAAAGGTATATTTTGGATTTCATATGGGAGTATCAACATTGAACCTTCAGAATTTCTTTTTGCTTTCTTGTGGATAAAGTATATCACTGGAATTTCTGGATCACTTGGTATAGACATGTTAATCTCCTTGTTCAATTAATTCCAAATTGACTTCTACAATGATTGGACCAACTCACAGATTCCCCAAGGGTGCTTTAGTGTTCTTGGTTTTCCCCATCCCCTCCAAGATTGCACAGTTCTTTTTTGCCAATTTACTGGGTATGAGATGACACTTCTGAATTGTTTTGATGTATATTTGTCACATTATCAGTGATGTAGAACATTATCTTGGAAGAGCGAAGCCATAGGGCAATCAGATGACATACCTTTGCCTGAAGTGATGGGTTTGATTGCTGTTCCTAGAAGCAGAAGTAGAAGTGGGGAGAGATGGGTGTACCTTTGTGTAGTGAACAGAACTATGTTCTGTTAGCATTGCTGGGACTGGCTAGTTATAGTCAATGACTCATCAGAACAGCTCTAAAATAGGATCTGAAAGTCAAATTGAGAGGGCCTAGTAATAGAAATGTACCTCATAAAGGTGAAATCTTTACTTATTTGAATATTCAGGAAATAAATACTTATGATAAGTCAAATGTGATTTAAAGTGTTATGCTGTTTTATATACATTGTATAATATAATAATGACTGTAGTACTTGCTCATTTATATTAATTAGTGGAATAATCTTTCACAATATATTCTAAACCAATACCTAGACTGTAAAAGATATCTCTTTATTGAAAAGTATGAGCAATACACTTTGCTTTTAGGAAGAAGTGCCTTTTTCTACCTTATGGGTATATTTAGCCCATTGAAAAGAATTTGCTTTTATTTTTGCTCTCCTGCCTTGACCTTCCTTTGTGATTCTAAAGCAATTGATCATGTTTATGGTGGAAACAATGGCTTTAATGCAGGGATTCCTAACTTTTTAATGTATCATATATCCCTCTGGGCATCTGGGTAAGCCTATGGGCCCCTTATCATGTCTTTAAATTCATAAAATAAAGCACAAAGGCTTACAAAGAAAATCAGCTTTATTGAAATATAGTTTTCAACACGAAAATAAAACTTAAGTCCATGAACCTCAGATTAAAAATCCTTGCCTTAATGGGCACCCATCTGAAAATTTTGTTTTCATTGGTACATACTAGTAAATAATTCCTCTAACCAAGCAAATCTTGTAAACATAAATTAATCCCATGTAATTCCCCTGCCTCCTCTGACTCCTTATAACACTTGGTTTTTATCTTTCTTCTGGCACTTAGCCCATTTTTTCTTGGGTTCCAGGTAGCTGTTTCTTCCTTTACTTGACTGTGATCTCTTTTTAGGGAAAAGACTACTTCATATTTTTTTCTCTTTTTCTCACTTTCATAGTCCCCCCATAGGGCCATGTACTTATTTGACATTTGTGAAATATTGGTTGTTATTATTGTGGGCCTCTGAGTTGATTTTCCTAATTAGATAGCAAGAGTGAAGTTTGGCATTCACTTTGTGAGAATGAAAAAGGAATTGAGTATCCTACCTGGGTCATTTAAATTGTCAGGTTCGTCTCATTAGTACAGGGACAGGCTCACACTTAAGAAGATAAGATAGTGGCAATACCTTCCCTTGAATGTCAGGACACCATGGTTCAGTGACAGGAGGAGGAGAAACTCTAATGACTTTGTGAAGAAGTCAAAGGGTTTTCTGTTGGAAATGCCATTCAACCAAAAGCCACAGTTACTTGAAGAGCAAAGAGCCCACTTATTTCCCACAGTGCAATCAATACTACTTCTAGAAACCCCCTTCCTCAGGTGTGATGTGATATGATCTCTGCTGGACTCCGCAGCTCTGTCCAAGAATCCAGCCATCCTCCTGCTGCTCTCCTGCAGCCCAGAGCTTTTGCTCTGCCTTGCAACGAGTGGTTAGCTGGGTGACTTCCTAGAGGCAGAGGCCCAGATCTGGCCCAGTTCTTGACCCCAACTGGTATAGAATATCACAGCCCAAGTAGAGTCCTACCTATCCAATGAGAATTTGTCCCAGGATGACTTCTTCCTGAAGCATATTCAGAAAAGCAAGCTGGGCTTCATCAGTTTTCAAGCTGCTGATGTCCTTCAAGAAAGTAAAGTGTTTGACATGTGAGTGCTGCTTGAATGCTCTGCATTCCTCAGCTGTGCTGGAGGTGAATGAGGTAGGCACTAAAATGTGTTGAAGGTTTCTTGTCCCCAACTGGCTCTTGGATCTCTTGGGTACCAAATTGCTTCTGATATAGGAAGATCCAGAGCCTTAGCTCCCCAAGAAGTCAACAGGAACCTCCCTTGCAATAGCCCTGCCCCATAGGCTTCCTAGCAGTTATTAGTAACCTCTTTGGACCTTTTGGGGCCCTCTCTTCAATGCGTGTCCTGTGGCTAGGCAATAAGCTTCCACCAGATGTGCGGGCCTATATGCCCTGTTATCCTGAGCTTCTTTATTGTTCCTGTGCCCTGGTCCAGTTTGAGAGTATTGGAGGCTGCTGGCCAGGCCTTCACTCCCTTCCTGGAAGATCCCAGGTGCTTTCATGTGGTTAGGTTGGCCAAAAAAAAGGCCATTGCCAGAATGGGTCTGGGGTGGAAGGAGGCAGCACTACCCTAGCCCCTGTACCAGCTTAGAGGCTGAGGAGCTTAAAACAATCCTTTACCTCCTATCCTGAATTAGACATATGCTATAGCCCTGAGCCCCCAGCATAGACTGGAACTCAGTGAAGAGGTAAGGACCATGGAGACATGGTGAAGGACAGCATTAGGGAAAAATGTGTTCAGCTTGCTCATTTTTGTCACATGTATCTCCAATAAACTACCTCAGTTCCCCTTGCCCCTAGAAAAATTGTCATGCCACTGACAATGAATGATCTATGTTCAAGTTATTTTGCACTTCTGACCGTCAGTATCCTCATCAGTAAAGTGAGGACAATAATGTCTCCAGTACCTACTTCACAGAGTTTTTGTGAGGCCCAACTGAGATTATGTTGGCAAAGTGTTACACACATTTTATTTTTTTAAGCCCTCACCTTCGGTTTTAGAATCAATACTGTGTATTGGTTCCAAGGCAGGAGAGTGGTAAGGGCTGGGAAATGGGGGTTAAGTGATTTGCCCAGGGTCACGCAGCTGGGAAGTGTCTGAGGTCATATTTGAACCCAGGACCTCCCTTTCTGGGCCTGGCTCTCAATCCACTGAGCTACCCAGCTGCCCCCTGGTACACACATTTTTAAAAACACTGCATTTGTGCCAGCTATGACTATTATACTGCCCCACCTTTACATTCTATTTTCCTTAGAGCAGCCTTTTGAGGTGTGCAGAGAGCACACAGTGTGATCAACCTCACTTGACAGAAGAAACTTGGGCTGTGAGAAGCTGGTCTTGAATAAGGTCATACAGTCCTGACTACAATGGGATGTGCCACCACACTCCTCTTACTCTTACTCCTCTTTGCTGCCTAGCTCCTAACATGTCCTCCTCAATGTTATTCAAACCAGCTCACTTACATTAGAGGAATCAAGATGCATAAGCAAGTAAGGAGCAGATCAAACTGAAGAAAGGGAGCACTCATTCATTTTGCCAGCATTCATTGAGCTCCTACTGTGTTTATAGCCTTATGCTAGGACTTGGGGACACACAGTAGGGAAGGAAGCTTAAAGCAAGGAAGTTAGTAGTATGCTCTCAGTTCTCAAGCAGTGCACAGTGTTGTTGAAGGCTTGGTTGGTGCTACAGATATTCCAGCATCTCCCATCCCCTGTGACATAACCCAAACCCTCATTTCCCATTATTATCGTTGCACCTCTGCTATGACATTCTTTTTTGGCATGAAGATGATCCTGGGTCCTTGAAGGCTATCCTAGGAGAACAGGAGAGCTCTGGAAGGGCCAACCTTATGAATAGTGACAAACTGTAGGGCTGCTTTCTGAAGACCAGCCCAAACTTCAATTGGATCGTAGAAATGAGGGATTTCTTTTTTTATCCACAACAACTCACAAAGACCATCTCCCAAGATTGTAGAGGAATTACATGCTCTGTCAGTGAATGCTATGTTCAAAATTCAGGGAATCACAGAATCCTGAAGTATTGAAATAGTCTTCTTGTTAATATTAATTCATGAGTAGCATTCAAAAAGCATTTGGGAAGTGCAAACAGCATTCTAGGCCCTCAGAATATAAATAAGAAAAATAGTCGCCGGACCTTCAAGAAACTTACATTCTGATTACTCTTGTTATGATTCCACCACACTTTTGGTGACCTTCCAGGGTCTGAGTAAGGCTAGCGATATTTCCTTCTGGTATGAATTTCTGTATTAAGGCAATTCTGAAGTTTTCCTTGACTCTATTGTCTAAAATGTGTTTTCCATGGGTAAAAATCCCATATTGAATACTTGGGGAACTCCTGACAGTCATGTTCTCTCTACAGCTTTGCAACTGTTCTGATCATTTCTCAACTTAATTTAGGATTCTTAATTATCTGAATTGGCTTTTTGCTATTACAAGCCCAAATCCTATAATTATAGGAGATGCACACTGCATGGATGCTTTCAGCCAGTAAAAATGTCAATACATTCCAAAAAGGTACTGATACATTTCAGAAAAATCTCCATGTGGAAGTCCTCTATTAAATCAATATTGTCCATTATTAGTATTTCTTGGAGACATGAAGAAGCAGCAGGGAGGGTGGGCACTCTTTTACTTTGCTTCTGCCTGCAGCAACACACATTATTTTAGAACATAGCTTCCTAGCTTTACCTTTACCCCAGGATTAGACAGTAGCATTTTACATTTCAGCCTCCCAACCTGCAATGTCTATAACAGCCTACGAAGAACGTGATGTCTCTAGGGAGCTTAAGAGTCTCTTGTGGATGTGTAGGGAGGATTAAATTAGGGGTCAGCTAGGTGACTCAGCAGATAGAGCACTAGAGGTCTTGGAGTCAGTTATACCCTAGTACAAATCTGACCTCAGACACTAGCTGTGTGACCTTGGGTGAGTCACTGAACGTCTGTTTGTCTTAATCCACTGAATAAGGGAAAGGCAAACCACTCTAGTATCTTTACTAAGGATGCCGCTAGGTGGCTCAGTGGATAGAGAGCCAGGTCTAGAGACAAGGAAGTTCTGGTTTCAAATCTGGTCCCAGACATTTCCTAACTAAATGACCCTGAGCAAGTCACTGAATCCCCATTGCCTAGCCCTTACAGCTCTTCTACCTTGGAAAAATATACAGTATTGATTCTAAGACAGAAGATTCTGATCCTAAGACAGAAGATAAGGGTTAAAAAAGGAAAATTAATGGTTTCAATTGACTGTAATGAATGTGGAAAGACCTTCCACCAGAGCTCTTAGCTTACGTGACATCAGAAAATTCATATAGGAGAGACCTTTCAAATGTGATAAATGTCAGAGGGCTTTCTGCCAGAGATTACAGCTTACTTACCATCAGAGAATTCATATTGGAAAAAATTCTTATGGATGTAACAAATATGGTAAGACTTTCTATCAAAGCACTGAGCTCACTCAACAGCGTAGAATTCATACTAGTGAGAAATCTTTTGAATGTCATGACTTACCATTGGAAAATCCATACTAGAGAGAAATCTTATGGATACAGTAGATGTGGAAGGACCTTTTGACAGAGCTCACAACTGATTCCACATTTCAGAATTCATACTGGAGAGAAACTTTAAAGCTGGACTGAATGTGGAAAGGCCTTTAATCATAACTCATCCTTTGTTTCCCATCAGAGAATTTATGCTAGAGATAAACTTCATGAAAGTAATAAACGCGTGGAAGACCTTCTACTGAAGTACAGGACTCACACGACATAAGTGACTTTTTATTGGAAAATAAATATTATGAATATAATGATTAAAGGAAGGCTTTCCTCCAAAACAAATATCTTAACATCAGTTCATTAGTGAAGTGAAAACTTTTATGGATGTTTTGACCTTTTTAAAAATTATAAATGTAATGCTACATTTTGACACGGTACACTTCCCAACAAACATCTTCCAGAAAGTTTTTTTTTTCACTTTTGTCAATCAAAAGAACAAATGTTCTATTTACCTCTGATCGTATGGTAGTGACATTGACCATTGACCGTTATAGTTGACTAGAGTTTTGTTGCTTCATAATGTTGACTTCATTAACATTGTTGTAGTCATTGTGTATGTTGTGTTTTGGCTCTGCTTTCATTACTATGCAGTGCTTCATGTTTTTCCTCATGGTTCTCAGAATTTTTTTATTCTTCATTCTTTATAGTAAAGTCATGTTTAATTACATTCATTTACCACAATTTGTTCAGCTATTTCTTTCATCGTTGAGTGCATTCTTTGTTCCCAGATTTTTGTCATTCATCTTGCTGGTTTAAATATTCTTTGAGCATATGGGATTTTTTTGTTGTTGTTATTAATACCCTTTGGGGTTGGGGTTATCCCAGGAATAGAATCTCAGGGACAGAGGATATGAGCACTTTAGTAACTTTTCTTTCATATTCCAGTTTTCTAGCCCTGTTTGATTGAATCATTTTATAGCTCAATCAGAAGAGAAATGATCTACCTGCCTTCCCAAATCCTTTACAACTGCTTACCCACTTTTGGGATTGAGGTGATTCATCAGGGTTGTTTTATTAGAATTTTTCTGATTATTAATGTTTTTGAACTTTTTTCTTCTCTTGAAAATTGTTCCTACCCTTTGACCATTTGTCTATTTCAGAATAGTGCTTAATCTCTGATTTGTATTCCTTTTTTGAACTTGAATCCAATACTTTTATTAAAGGTGTTTAAAGAGAATATTTTCTCCCAGAATATCTTCTGATTCTAGCTGCATTAATTTTATTTGTACAGAAGTGTTTGGTTTTTGCGTTTTTTTCTTTTTACCTTATTTGAAAATGTTTATTTTCCTAACCATGTCTACAAATATTTCCCTTTATCCTGTGTTATGAAAGGGACTCTTCTGTTCTCTTCTTAGTTTTTAGTTTTTTTTTCCTTTTTGGGGTGTGTGACTTTATATTTGGTTACTTGAACCATTTGTAATGTACTGTGGTATGTGCTGTAAGATGGTTATTTAAACTACTGTTGCCAGACTTTCTAGTTTTTCCAGCAGCTCTTATTAAATAAAGAGTACCTACTTCTATTTAAAAAATTGGTATTGATTCTAAAACAGAAGGTAAGAATTTTAAAAAATGCTATGGTTCATGAGGCCATGAAGAGTTAGAAATGACTGAACTACAACAAGAGAGATAAAGGGGGTGACGGGTCAAGGTAAGGAGTTACTCAGTCAATCTCCTGAAATTATAAGATGAGTCATTGTTTATGCTTGATTGATAGGCCATAGAGAACTTTTCGTAATTGTCTAACTGAAACTATGGGCCTATCCCCATAGGCCCCTGTTGGAGAACCTAGGGCACATGTACTAGAACATGCTGAAGGGAACTATTCCCTTCCCCCTCTCCACACACATCTGAGAAATTTCTCACATGACTCACCCCTCTGCCCAGAAGCCCAATGGGATCACTTCTACCCTCCCCTGTTTGGGGTAAGGCGGGAGACTCACATGCAACTTAGGGTTGCAGTTTGGGCACTTGGTGTCTAAAAGGTTTGCCATCTCTGTCATAGGCTATAAAAGCAAACTGGACACAGGCTCTGGGTCTCTCTTCTTTTCCCCTTTTCCATTATTCAGCAAGAAGGGGGAGAAGGAGATTTCTTCAGTAGCTCTGGGATGACTTCCAGCAGAAGCTTATTGTAATAATGAATGGATGCTCTCAGCAGATTTCCAGGGGGAGAACAAGAACACTGTTGCTGAACTCCAACTTCTTCATGGGGAGGAATGATTGGATTTTGGATTCCACAGGCAACAAGATCCTAACATAAGAAAGGAGATTTCCTGGGTAGCTCCAGCTTTATTGAGTTGTATTGTGGGTAACCCTGAATTTCAGTTCTTATAGCTCTACAGTTGAGAGAGATACTTGCCTGGTGCAGCCTGTTTCTTGGGAAAAGAAGAGAATAGTCCACATGCTTCCTTGGAGAGTGAAGGTGGGATTCTAAACCTTTCTCAGTACCTGGCACCTAGTAGGTGCTAAATAAATACTTATTCAGTAACTGATTCCATGGGAAAGAGGCACTCACCAGAATGACAGAAGGTTGTCCTACCAGTAACCCCAAGTTTAGTTCCCTTCAGAGTGATGTTAATGGGCTGGCTAATTGGGGTATTATGTTTTTATTTTTGTTCATGGGCTCCAGAGAGTCCTTAATATTGTATGCAATTTCTGATGGGAGTTAAATAAAAGTGATTCTATACCCAAGACCCATGTTGTACATTGAATACCTGTGCTGGAGTTGGGGGCCTTGTCATCCACCTTTGGGCAACCAAGGCATCCATATTTAAACTTTAAACAGAAGATTTTCCTATATCACCTCTTGGTAGGGGAAAAGAGATAAAAAGAAAAATGGACTCTTTGGGACCTGAGTAACCAGGATTTGATTGAGTCTGTGTGAACAAACAGCCCTTGGATGGAGTGGGGGAGGGAGATGCCTTGGCCTGCAGGCTATATTGGTATAATAAGAAATGACATCTATCAGTGAGGCAGGTCTGAACTCTTTCTGCTCTCACAGCTTCTTTTCCAAAGCCTTCATTTAACTGCATTTTCTCTCACCTACAGAAACTCAGTTCAGTTCAACAAAGTCCTACTAACTGCATTAAATACCTCCCATGTTCAAAGGTCTGTGTTGATGCTAGGAAAAGAAAATATGAGGAAGACTTGGTTCCTTATCTGAAAGCAAGTGCAGCCCAGGACGGGGCACAGAAATACCTACAGACAATGAAATAATGCATGAGCAAGGAACACCACCAAAGTCTCTGTATAGTTGCTTCAGGGACCTGTGGTTGGCCATGTGTTATTTAACAATTTTTTTCAGTGACTTGGATAAAGGCATAAATGGCACATCCATCACATTCTCAGGGGACAAAGCTGGGAGAATTAGTCAACACACTGAATAACAGAGTCAACATACAAAAAAGATCTTGACAGCCCAGAGCATTGGGCTTTGTGCGAGATGATGGAATTAAGGAGGGATAAATGTCACTTTTAAGATTGGCTTTTTGGAAAGTCAGCTTCATAAGCACAAGGTGTAGGAATGCCGTTAAATGATCATTTTTATCATAATGATCTGGGGATTGTAAATGACTGCAAAATCATCCTGTGGCAGTAGTCAGAAGTAGGAAGAACCAAAAAATGAATGTAATTCTAGGCTACATTCTGAGAGGTGTAGCTTCTGGGAATAAGGCACTTTTGTTCCCTCTGTCCTTGTTATACCAATTTTGTTACATTGGGTTCAGTTCTTAGTCCACAGTGTGAGAAGGACATTGATAAGTTGTGGCATGTCTAGAGGGAGGCAACCAGGATCATGAGGAGCCTCAAGGAAGTTCTGATAGTTGTCTGTGAACATTTGAAGAGGTATTATGAGGGTCGTGTAATTAATTCCATAGGTAGGCATATTTATTTTTTAGCCCGTATCAAATAGTTTAATTAGTTATTGCTTTGTAGTATAGTTTGTGATCCTGGCTGGCTAGACCACCTTCTTTTCCCTACTTTTGGTCATTATTTCCTGGGAGATTTTTGACTTTTTGTTCCTAGAGAGAAATTGCATTGTTATTTTTTCTAACACTATAAACAGATCTTTTGGTAGTTAATTGGCATGCCACTGAGTAAGTAAATTGATTCATGTAATATTACAATTTTTATTATTTGAGCAAAAATAGTATTTCTCCAATTATTTAGGTATGCCCTTATTTTTATATAGAATGTTATATAATTGCATTCATATATTTCTTATGAGTCTTGGTACAGAGACTCCCAAGTATTTTATATATTTTGGATGTTGTATTGTTATTTTGAATGAAATTTCTTTTTTTCTTCAAGCTGGGTTTGTTGATCAAATACATAAATACTACCCTTCTCTATATCTTTTACAGTATTGCCATTATATAAATTGTCCTATTTCTACTCACTTCATACCATATCAGTTGATGTCTTCCCATGTTCCTAAGAAGTATACCTTTTTAAAAAACATTTATGTATTTAAACCCTTCCCTTCTGTCTTGGAATCCATCCAAGGCAGAAGAGGGGTAAAGGCTAGGCAGTGGGAGTTCAATGACTTGCTCAGGATCACACAGCTAGGAAGTATCTGAGACCAGATTGGAACCCAGGACCTCCCTTCTCTAGGCCTGGCTCTCTATCCATTGAGTTACCCAGCTGCCCCCTTAAATATTTATTTTTAAATTTGGGGGTTCTATATTCTCCTCCTTCTGGATTCCCCCCAGTAAGATATCTTCTTAAGATATATCTTAAGATATATCCCCCCATAAGATATCTTCTATATCTTATGATCCATTCATGTTATCCCCTATTCTCTCCTCCTTTTCACTAGATTCTGATGTGGAGGTGACTATTCTTATTAGACTCATTTAACTATTTCCACTGTGGGTATCATCATCCTTTTGGTCACCCAGGTTCACAAATTTGGAGGCATTCTTTTTAAAATTGATTTTATTAATTAATTTAGCATATTTTCCCATGGTTACATGATTCGTATTCTTTCCCTACCCTCCTCCCACCCCCTCCCATAGTAGTAGTAGTAGTAGTCTCTCGGTAACTGAGGATGACTATTGTCTTTGTATGTTTTTGTGCACAAAGACACTTGTGCATGAAGATTTAAGTGGAAAAGTCGGTGCACAGAGACAGTCCCACTCTCTCGGCATTGGAAGCCTGGGTCCAGTGGCACGAAAAGTCGTTACACCTGGAGACTTCCTCAGCGGCATTGGATGGCCGTGTTGTCTTTTGTGCTCCAACATGCCCTAAGCACTCCACAGTGCCTTGCGGTGTTGCCATCTCAGCTGTTGAACCTTCTTGTTGGTTTCTTCCGTCTGTTCCACCGAAGCAGTCTTCACATGCTGGGTGAGCAAAGCCCTAGTTCACCAGGGGTTGACGTTGACCCGATGGCTACCCTCACAAGGTTTGGCCGGCCTGTCGAAGCCATTGCCTGGGGTGTGGCCGCTGCCGCATGCTAGCAGCTACTGGGAGCCACAAGTGAGAGCTGGGTGTCAGGTGAGGGTCAGTGGCTGGAGAGCTGCCCTAGGAGGGCACGACAAGCCCTCCATACCAGAGATACTACCCCTCCCTGAGCACCCCATACACCCTCCTCCCATAGCCAACGAGCAATTCCACTGGGTTTTACATGCATCATTGATCAAGACCTTTTTCCATATTATTACTATTTGCAATAGAGTGATCCTTTAGCGTCTACATCCCCAATCATATCTAGGGGCATTCTTGAGTCCTAACTCTCTTCATATCCAATAGTCCAATCCATTGCCTGATCTCATGATCATATCTTCCTTTGAGTTGGCCATTCAATTTTCCATGAATGAATTCCCTCCTTATCTCCACTTCTTAGAATTCCTGTTTTTCTTCAAGGTTTCACTAAAGCACCACTTTCTACACAGGAAATCTTTTTTGAATTGTCACAGCTATTAAGACTTTCCCTCCAAAACCATCTTGTATCTATTTTTCACATATTTATATACGCTTGGGTTGTTTCCCCTCACTAGTCTGTAAGCTTCTCGTGAGTAGGAGGATTGCACTCCAATTATAATAAGATTCAATGTCCTCTATGACAACTGGGCAAGTCACTTAACCATCCTTGCCTCAGTTTGCTTACCTATAAAACGGGGTTGATAATAGCACCCACCTCACAGGGTTGTGGTGAAAAGAAAATTAGTTAACATATATAAAATGCTTTACAAACTTTAAATCTGGGGGCAGCTGGGTGGCTCAGTAGATTGAGAGCCAGACCCAGAGAAGCGAGGTCCCGGGTTCAATTTTGATTTCAGATACTTCCAGGCTGTGTGACCCTGAGCAAATCACTTGACCCCTATTGCCTAGCCCTTACTGCTCTTCTGCCTTGGAACCAATACACAGTATTGATTCTAAGACAAAAGGAAAGGGTTTAAAAAAAACTTTAAAACCTATCTGAATGCCAACCATTGTCATGATGAAATTCACACCTGCCTTTTGAGTGGAACAAAATTCACCTCATTGTGATTTTCCGGCACCTCAAATTGTTTTGATCCTTCTTGTTATTGTTGTTGTTATTGTTGTTGTTGAGCACAAAAAACTTTCCCCGCAAATATTCAACTTAGTTTGGAGAATCAGTAGTATTTGTTTGTCTTTCTACAAATCATGTCTTCATCTGTCATAGTAAGAGAGCATAGTTTCCTTTCATTAATTACTGAAAACCTACCTTCCAATTCAATGATTCCAGCTCAGTGATTTTGCTGTGCTAATTCACCAGAATCATACTGAAAGAGATTTCTTTTCATCGATAGACAGACAAGCTCTAACAAGGGAAGGGTTCCTTGTAGTAGTTTGGCATTTGGATTTTTTGAAAAGAAATTTGGAAGTTATTTATGTTATGCATGTATGCGCTGGAAGAGCATTTTCCAGTTGGCAGGGGTTGGAAAATGATTTACAAACCACTGTGCATTTTTCCTTGTTGATTTGGTGCTCAGGACATGTAGCAAATCACATAGGCAAGTTGTAAATGGGTTTTGAAATAGGCAATTGCTTCTCTCTGGACCTCCCAGTTCAGCCCAAGGAAAATTCACATGGTGTTCGGCTGTCACTCCATTTCTGCTGGGTACTTTTTAAAATTCAAAGCGCATCCTGGAAGCAGTGATGGCAACTGCTGGTAGTTTAAAAACACTAGATTGTATCTCTGGATCCTAGGTCCACCGCTACTAGAGGAGGGCATTTCATTAACTCCCTAGAGAGTTGGGCTACTTAGATCATAAAGTCCCTTAACGAGATCTCTTTATTAAGAAAAACACTCCTGTGATTTCTTATTTCAGCAGATGGGGTTTCAGTAACCAGCCTTCCAGAAGAATGGGAAATGATATGACCTCTGTCACAACTACAAAAACTAGGGAAATTTCTCTATTCCTTAAGGATACTCAGTAATGAAAAAGGGGGAAAAAGAAATAATTGCCATTCCTAGGCACTTCTGGATGTTAATGTTCTTTCATTTATCACCAGCTTCTTTTGCAGAGGTTAGAGATGATGGCCAGGAATATTTTTGTTAAATATTTCTATGTAAGAAATTTGTTAGAAGGTAACTTGGGTTCTCATATCTAGTTGTGTGACCTCACCAGAATTACTTAACCGATCTAGACCTAATTTTCATTCTCTGTGGAGAGAGAGGATTGGGTTACATGAGCTCGAAGGTTTCTCCCACTTTAGCCTGTCTGATTCAGATAAGTAGTGGTCTCTGACATATACCAGGAATGTCACCCTGGGGAAGTCTTTATGCCTCAGTTTCCTTATCTAAAAATGGGGATAATAATGTCTTTTGTGAGGTTCAAGTGGGACATAATATGTAGAAAGTGCTTTATTAGTCATAAAGTGTCATATAAATGTTAGCAATTAGTAATGCTCTTTTGTCCATTTCAGAAAGCACAACCATTGAATACTCTGTGATGCAGAACAAATAGTGGGAGGCAGAGCCAAATTGACCCTTTGGTCAAAGGTCTCTCCCAAGGACCCTTCCAGACTCAAGACCTCTCATCACCTCTCAGTGAGCCTAGAGCAGAGCACACATCACCATTAGTACCTGTTCCCTGATTGATGATTGCCTGGAGGAGGTGGCAGGTGGGAAGTGGTTTGAGAGGACCAGAAAAAGGACAGGCAGATGGGCAGATGACAGTAACCAGAAGCTGTGAGTGTGGAATGGTTCAGGGTGAGGTACTGACTATGCTTTAAATTCCTTGATGGCAAAGGCCAAAGTATCTTCATCTCCAGTTCCCCCGATTCTGTTCACAAAGGCCTTACACAAAGTGGACTCTCCAGACCTTAGGAATTCAATTCACCAACAGACTTTTAGCTTTTGCTTACTATGTGTGAGATACTGTGCTAGGAACTGGGAATAAAAAGAAAAAAAAACCCTTAACTATCTCTGTTCCAAAGGAGCTGAGATGATATTGGAGGAGTCAACACACATGAGTAAGTAAATACGGAGGGCTTACAAAGACCTCCAAAGATACTGAACAAGGAGGAAAGGGACCTATGTGTACACAAATGTTTATGGCAGCTGTTTTTGTGGTGACAAATAACTGGAAACTAAGACAGTGGGGGAATAGCTGAACAAATTATTATAACAAACAAACATATTAATAAGATAGGATAGTCTTACGTGAGGAACAGCCAGTAGGCTGGTTTGACTAGAACAAAGAGGACATGGAGGGAACTACTATGAAATAAGATGGGAACAGTAGAGAGGAGTCAAAATGTAAAGAAATCTAAATGCCAGAGTGAAGATTTTGTGTTTTGTTCTAGAAGCAATAGTGAGTTATAGAAAGTTGTTCAGTAAGGGTACAACGGTTTCATAATATTCTTTAGTAATATAAATTTGACAACTGTATGAGGAATGGAATGGAGAAAGCAAGAAAATGGAAGGTGGGAGACTAATTTGAGACTATTTCTATGATCCAAGTGAGAGGAATTGAAGGCCTGAAGCAGAACATAAGCTTTAAAGAGTAGAGGGGGAGGTGTTGGATGCATTAAACATTGGGGAAATAGAAAAAACAAGACTTGGAAACTTATTAAGTATGGCAGATGAGGGAAAGGAAAGAGTCAAAGATATCTCCATGGCTAGTGACTTGGATGACTGAAAAGATGGTAGTGTCCTCAGCAGAAACAGGGAAATTTGGCAGGGAAGGCAGCTATGGTTGGGGGAAGGGAGTAAGTTCTGATTTGGTCATGTTGAGTTTGAAATGGCTATGGGACATTCATTTGGAGATGCCCAGCAGGGAGCTGGAAACAGTTCAGGAGAAGTGATAGTCCTCTTTCCAATAACCCTATTCATGCATCCATGAGGCCATTCCACCAAAGATGGCCATAGTCCACCTGTCAGGAAAAAGTGATTATAGACCTAACTCTTCACTATTTCTTGGTAAAGAAGTTAGTATTATGAAGGAGGTTTTGATGAATGGTTCCATTTGGAATTGGTTCTAGTTTTTGATTTTCACCTCTTCCTTCCCCTCACCCCCAACTATGGGTACGCCTCTTACAAATCAGCGAGCTTATTGTTTCAGTTATTTCATGAGATTTTGTTAAGACTTGGAGACAATGGCTGATTGTATCTTCATTAGACTGACTTCGTAAGAAGATTGTCTGCTTTGTGCCTTCTTTTTCTCCTGCTGCCAGTCAGCTTATTTGATCTTCTGAATGTTTTGACTGAGCCCCTGTCCTCAGAGACTCACTATGGCTTCCTATGCTGCCGCAGATGGATGAGCAGCTGCTTCTTGGAGAGAAGTAAGACTCATTTCATCATAGCCCATGCGCCAGTGCACGGTCTGTAGGGCAATGCTAATTTCCTTATGTGTTATCTAGCGTGGCATCAGCGGTGTCAACATCATCATTGTTATCACTTATATTTAAGTAATGCTTTATAGACTTCTCAATTATAAAGTATGAAGTAGTAGGTCCAGTGATAGACTTGAAATCAGGAAGATCTAGGTTCAAATTCCATCCCTGACACTAGCCATATGACTCTAGGCAAGTCACTTAACCTCTCTGTGCCTCTGTTACCTTATCTATAAGGTGAGGGGATTAAACTTGATGGCTTCTAAGGATCCTTCGGTTTCTTAATTTTGCATGCCTTTGAGATGAGCACTATAAGTGTTATTTTTCTCACTTTATAGATGGAAAAACTGAGGCCTAGAGAATTTAGGGCATGTGTAGTTTCCACCTGCTACCATTCTATTTGGAGGCTTTAGTGAACCTATTTCTGGAGATGCCTGATATCCAATTTCCCTAGAGAACAGGTAGGTGGGTAGAGTAAAGTATGCCTCCAGTTCCTAGGAATGTTTTTCTACTCTGGTCTTTGATATACTTTCGTAGTCCTTAAAGAGATTGTTCTCAAACTTAAAGTAATTGCTCATTTGTACATTGTCTCCTCCATTAAATTGGAAGCTTTTTGAGGGCAGGGATTTTGTTCGTTTTGTATCTTTAGACCTTAGTATGCCTGTTAAATAGGGGATTAAAAATGTTACTGATTGATAGAACATTCCCAACCTTCCCTCACAGAAGAGTTAGTTCCCAGATCTGGGAATCCTTTTGTCTCTTTGAGAAATCCCTCCTAAGTACACATCTATGTATCATATGGTTCAATGATGGTGAACCTCTTAAAGACTGAGTGCTCAAACTGCAACCGTCATGCTGCATGTGAGCCCCTTGCCTTATTCCAGACAGAGGAGGAAGGAAGTTCTTCCATTGGGCTTCTGGGCAGAGGGATGGGTCATGTGAGAAATGTCCTCAGGTATGTATGGAGAAGGGAAGGGGAGCAGCCCCCTCCGGCAGGTGTGCCATAGGTTTGCCAGTATTGCTACAGCTAATAGATGAGTTATTCCTTTGGTAGGATACAATGTTCTAGTTCCTGGCTCACTTTGCTGAAGGGACTCCTTCCTGACCTTGGCTACTGCTGCTACTAGCTCTGGTTGTTTAGTGGACCAATGATTCATTCTTCTTCTGATAATCATTCACTTAACATCAGGAAAAAGTAGACTTGGAGAGACAAAGGGCACAATGGTGCTAGTGTTCATGGCCATACGGCAACTGGGTGGAGAAATAAAGCAGCTTGTGTGGTACTACTTCTCCAAACGGCCTCACTCAGAGCCCATAGAATTCTTTCTTTCTTACATCAGTGAAAAGAGAGTGTATTCATTTGTTTGAGACTTTTGTAGCCTCAGAAGCCAATTAAATGCTTTTTGGTCACCCCAAAGTAAGCCAGCAGTCAATAGTCAGAGGTATATCCTGAAGCCCTTATTTAAGGCATTTTTGGAAACAGATTTTCCAAACCTCTGCATCAATTTACAACAGACAAAGAGTATTGTGCATCCCTTGAGGCCTTGGCACTCACTGGCTAGTCCTCATCACACTTCATTACACATACACATTTGTACACATATGTGTATATACATATGCACACATATACATATGTATATACATACATGCATATAGAGTATGTCCCCAAAGTCAGTGCAGGTTTAAATATTAATAATTTCTTAAATATAAATACTATACATTTTTAAAAGCATCATTTGAAGATTTAATTATTTAAATTTCTTTTACACTTAGTTGGTTTTGTGAATTTAGGATAGCAAATTTAAAATTTTAACAAGATGGGGCACCCCCTCATTATGCAGCACATGGACAACAGTGTCTGGATGATCCTTTCTCAGATTGTCGGATGAATATAGGAGGTTCTCTTTGGCCACTTGGGATACCTGATCCTTCTCATCCTAGAATTTTTTTGTGTGGAATCACATCCAGAGTGTTGCATGTACATCACAATCCCATCATTTGGATGACCCTAAGGTAAGGATTACAAATGCAGTTCTTTCACTCAGCAACAGCTGATGGAAGTTTGTTCAAAACCCCCAAATTGACTCTCAAGATCATCCTCTCTGCTCCTATTCTTTTCCCCCAAGGGGAGGAGCCTCCTTCTCTCTGTCTGTCTCTTTCCCTTTATCACTCTCTGTCTCTGTTTCTATCCTGCCACCCTCATCCCCAAACTGGGAAATACTTCCTTGTCTCTAAAAATGAGCAAAACTCAAAATCCCGGCAGTCCAGGCTGTTTCTTAATTGTAAAGCTGGGACTCAGGTGTAGATCTTCTGACCTGAGTTCAGGTCCAGTCATCCATGTGTTCCAAGAAATCCTATTCTGGGGGCTTATCATCAATTGAATCTTATCCCTGGCATCTCAATATCTGTGCAAGTGGAGTGAATATTATGCCAGCTTTTATCAATCTAGAAAAGTTTTATGCCATAGCGCTAACAGGCTGAGTCTGCTATCTGTGGGATTAGCCCAGCTCAGTATGGAGGATCTTATTAGTAGATTAACCATTAAGAGGTTCATTTTTTGGTCTTTGTAATATGTGAAACAAAAAAAAATGAAAAGTGCCTCTTGGTCCTGTGAAGTGATGGTGGTAGAAAAGGAGGTAGAAGGGGCTGAGAATCACACACAAGTTTTAGAACATCTGCTGACATTAATTCATCTGTATGTAATCTCTGTGTTAGATCATTGTCCAATGACCACAGAATTGTCTTTCCATTGGAAAAAGTAAACTGTGTAAATATTGATATTTTTACGATAAACAAAACCAGAAGACAATGGGAATTGGCTGCAAAGCAAACAGATGGCACTCACTTCTCCTTAGAAAAATAGACAAAAGGATTGGTGGAGCTGGTTGCATGTTGCACGTACAAGTGATAGAAAAGATAATTTCATGGAATATTTGGCCATGATCATAAACAGAGACAAAAAAGACTGTGGTGAAGGAAATAGCAGCTTATTCAGTGACATGTCTGAAAAAGCATGAAAGGGGTAGAGAAATTCTGTGAAAAATGTAGTGAGCTCCTCCAAAGTCAATACTTCAGTATACAACTTTTTTCAACGTTGGTATTTAACTGTAGTTAAAGATGATGGGGAAAAGTAGGTTGAAAATGATGGGTCAGGTATGAGAAATTGGAGACCAAAAGCTTATAGACTGCTTCGAAGTTTCAAACACACACAAATTCACTGAATATATCATGAATATTTTTCCCCAAGCACAGAAAGCAAGAGAAACATGAAGAGGTAAATATGAAAGAAAGGGAAAAGGAGATAAATCTTATCTTTTTCTATAAGTCAAACTCTCTTCTATAAAGACTACATTTACATCAAATTATATATATTAATATGTGGGGAAAATGTTTTGTGTAACTCTCAAAAATTGTATGCATCATAAGAGTAGTTAGAAGAATCATGCATAGGGAAAGATTGGGGCATTAAGAAGATTTGGTGAAAGTGGGGGCAAAGAAAGGAAAAGGGAGGGGGGGAACCATCGATAACACTAAGATTTACTTCAAGAAATAGGGGGGGACTTAATAGAATAATCTTTCCCATATAAAGATACACATGGGAAGGGGAGGGGAAGAACTCTCATATGAGAAGGAGAGGAAGAGAGTGTGAAGTGGAATTACTTAAACCTTACTCTCAGTGAAATCAAATCTGAGAGGGAAGAACATCTAGATCCAGTGGGATCCTGAATTCTATCATATCCAACAGGGCAAGAAAGAAAGGAAAATTAAGGGGGGGGGGAGGGGGAAGGGAGTATAAAAAGGGAGGGAAGGAGAGGGGGGAGGGGAAGGGAGCATAAAAAGGGAGGGGCTAGAAAGAGAAGCATATCAAGGGAGGGGACTAGGGGGACTGACCCAAAGTAAATCACTGGTTCAAAAGGATATAGCTAAAGAAGAAAGGTCAGAACTAGGGGAAGATATCAAAATGCCAGCGAATCCACAAGTGACAATCGTAACTTTGAACGTGAATGGGATGAACTCACCCATAAAACGTAGACAAATAGCATATTGGATTAGAACCCCAAACCCTACCATTTGTTGTCTTCAAGAAACACATATGAGGCAGGTCGATACTCACAAGGTTAGAATTAAAGGTTGGAGTAAGACCTTTTGGGCCTCAACTGATAGAAAGAAGGCAGGAGTTGCAATCATGATATCTGACAAAGCCAAAGCAAAAATAGACCTGATCAAAAGGGACAGGGAAGGTAAATATATTCTGTTAAAAGGGAGTATAGACAATGAGGAAATATCACTAATCAACATGTATGCACCAAATGGTATAGCATCCAAATTTTTAATGGAGAAACTAGGAGAATTGAAGGAGGAAATAGACAGTAAAACTATATTAGTGGGAGACTTGAACCAACCACTATCAAATTTAGATAAATTAAACCAAAAAATAAACAATAAAGAGGTAAAAGAGGTGAATGAAATCTTAGAAAAATTAGAGTTAATAGACATATGGAGAAAAATAAATAGGGATAAAAAGGAATACACCTTCTTTTCAGCACCACATGGCACATTCACAAAAATAGATCATACACTAGTTCACAGAAACATGAAACTCAAATGCAGAAAAGCAAAAATAATAAATGTAGCCTTTTCAGATCACAGGGCAATAAAAATATTGATCGGTAAGGGTACATGGAGAGCCAAATCAAAAATTAATTGGAAATTAAATAATATGATACTCCAAAATCGGTTAGTTAGAGAAGAAATCATAGAAACAATTAATAATTTCATTGAGGAAAATGACAACAGCGAGACATCCTTTCAAACCTTATTGGATGCAGCCAAGGCAGTACTTAGAGGAAAATTCATATCCCTGAGTGCATATATTAACAAATTAGGGAGGACAGAGATCAAGGAATTGGAAATGCAAATCAAAAAACTTGAGAACGAACAAATTAAAAACCCCTAGAAGAAAACCAAACTAGAGGTCCTAAAAATTAAGGGAGAAATTAATAAAATGAAAAGTGATAGAACTATTGAGCTAATAAACAAGACTAGAAGCTGGTACTTTGAAAAAGCAGACAAAATAGACAAAATACTGGTCAATCTAATTTAAAAAAGGAAAGAAGAAAGGCAAATTAACAGCATCAAGGATGAAAAGGGGGATCTCACCTCCAATGAAGAGGAAATTAAGGCAATCATTAAAAACTATTTTGCCCAACTATATGGCAATAAATATACCAACCTAGGTGATATGGATGAATATTTACAAAAATATAAATTGCCTAGACTAACAGAAGAAGAAATAGATTTCTTAAATAATCCCATATCAGAAAAAGAAATCCAACAGGCCATCAAAGAACTTCCTAAGAAAAAATCCCCAGGGCCTGATGGATTCACCAGTGAATTCTATCAAACATTCAAAGAAGAGCTAACTCCAATACTATACAAACTATTTGACATAATAAGCAAAGAGGGAGTTCTATCAAATTCCTTTTATGACACAAACATGGTACTAATTCCAAAGCCAGGCAGGCCAAAAACAGAGAAAGAAAATTATAGACCAATCTCCCTAATGAATATAGATGCAAAAATCTTAAAAAGGATACTAGCAAAAAGACTCCAGCAAGTGATCAGAAGAATCATTCACCATGATCAAGTAGGATTCATACTAGGGATGCAGGGCTGGTTCAATATTAGGAAAACCATCCACATAATTGACCACGTCAACAAGCAAACCAACAAAAATCACATGATTATTTCAATAGATGCAGAAAAAGCCTTTGATAAAATACAACACCCATTCCAATTAAAAACACTTGAAAGCATAGGAATAGAAGGGCTGTTCCTAAAAATAATAAACAGTATATATCTAAAACCATCAACTAATATCATCTGCAATGGGGATAAACTAAGTTCATTCCCATTAAGATCAGGAGTGAAACAAGGATGCCCATTATCACCTCTATTATTTAACATTGTATTAGAAACACTAGTAGTAGCAATTAGAGAAGAAAAAGAAATTGAAGGCATCAAAATAGACAAGGTGGAGACCAAATTATCGTTCTCTGCAGATGACATGATGGTCTACTTAAAGAATCCTAGAGATTCAACCAAAAAGCTAATCAAAATAATCAACAACTTTAGCAAATTTGCAGGATACAAAATAAACCCACATAAGTCACCAGCATTTCTATATAATTCCAACACAGCTCAGCAGCAAGAACGAGAAAGAGAAATCCCATTCAAAATTACCTTAGACAAAATAAAATACTTAGGAATCTATCTCCTGAGACAAACACAGGACCTATATGAACACAACTACAAAACACTCTCCACACAACTAAAACTAGACTTGAACAATTGGAAAAACATTAACTGCTCATGGATAGGACGAGCCCATATAATAAAAATGACCATCCTACCCAAACTCATCTATCTATTTAGTGCCATACCCATGGAACTTCCAAAAAACTTTTTTACTGATTGAGAAAAAAACCATAACAAAGTTCATTTGGAAGAACAAAAGATCGAGGATATCCAGGGAAATAATGAAAAAAAAAATACAAAGAAAGGGGGCCTCGCAGTCCCAGATCTCAGACTATATTATAAAGTAGCAGTCATCAAAACAATTTGGTACTGGCTAAGAGACAGTAAGGAGGATCAGTGGAATAGACTCCGCGTAAGTGACCTCAGCAAGACAGTATATGACAAACCCAAAGATCCCAGCTTTGGGGACAAAAATCCACTATTTCATAAAAACTGCTGGGAAAATTAGAAGACAGTGTGGGAAAGATTAGGTTTAGATCAACACCTCACACCCTACACCAAGATAAATTCAAAATGGGTGAATGACTTGAACATAAAGAAGGACTCTATAAGAAAATTAGGCGAACACAGAATAGTACACATGTCAGACCTTTGGGAAGGGAAAGACTTCAAAACCAAGCAAGACTTAGAAAGAGTCACAAAATGCAAAATAAATAATCTGGAATACATCAAATTAAAAAGTTTTTGTACAAACAAAACCAATGTAACTAAAATCAGAAGGGAAACAACAAACTGGGAAACAATCGTCATAAAAACCTCTAACAAAGGTTTAATTACTCAAATATACAAAGAACTAAATCAATTGTACAAAAAATAAAGCCATTCTCCAATTGATAAATGGGCAAGGGACATGAACAGGCAGTTCTCAGCCAAAGAAATCAAAACTATTAATAAGCACATGAAAAAGTGCTCTAAATCTCTTATAATCAGAGAGATGCAAATCAAAACAACTCTGAGGTATCACCTCACACCTAGAAGATTGGCTAACATGACAGCTATGGAAAGTAATGAATGCTGGAGGGGATGTGGCAAAGTGGGGACACTAATTCATTGCTGGTGGAGTTGTGAATTGATCCAACCATTCTGGAGGGCAATTTGGAACTATGCCCAAAGGGTGATAAAAGACTGTCTGCCCTTTGGTCCAGCCATAGCACTGCTGGGTTTGTACCCCAAAGAGATAATAAGGAAAAAGACTTGTACAAGAATATTCATAGCTGCACTCTTTGTGGTGGCCAAAAATTGGAAAACGAGGGGATGCCCATCAATTGGGGAATGGCTGAACAAATTGTGGTATATGTTGGTGATGGAATACTATTGTGCGGAAAGGAATAATAAACTGGAGGAATTCCATGGAGACTGGAACAACCTCCAGGAAGTGATGCAGAGCGAAAGGAGCAGAACCAGGAGAACATTGTACACAGAGACTGATACACTGTGGTACAATCGAAGGTAATGGACTTCTCCATTAGGGTCAATGCAATGTCCCTGAACAGCTTGCAGGGATCTAAAATACTATCCACAAGCAGAGGATAAACTGTGGGAGTAAAAACAACGAGGAAAAGCAACTGCCTGACTACAGGAGTGGAGGTGATATGACTGAGGAGAGACTCTAAATGAACACTATAATGCAAATTCCAACAACAGGGAAATGGGTTCGAGTCATGAACACATGTGATAACCAGTGGAATCATGCGTCGGCTATGGGAGAGGGAAAGGCGGGGGGTGGGAGGGGAGGAAAAGAAAATGATCTTTGTTTCCAGTGAATAATGTATGAAAACGATCAAATAAAATAATGTTTAAAAAAAAAGCACGTAGAATATCTGGAAAAAAAAAAGAAGTACAAGAGCATTTGAGAAGTCTAATTTTGCTTGAGCTTAGTAGACATGACAAAGGGGACTAATAGGACATAAGAGTGGAACCACAGGGTAGAGAGTCTTGAAAGTCAACCTTAGGAGTTTGACTTTATTCAATAGATGAAGGGGAATCATCGGAGGCTTTTGAGCAGAAAGGTGAAGCAATCATTTTCTAATTATGACAACACATGCAAGAAGCATTAGAGAGTGGGATAAACTGCTAGGTGGTACCTACAATATCTCTCTAAATTATTTCTATTCATTTAAACAGAGTAATATTACATTATATTCATGTACCACAATTTGTTTAGCTGTTCCCCAATTTATGGAAATCTATTTTATTTCAAGTTCTTTGCTATCTCTTTCTCTCATGCACACACATTCACACAAAATGTTGCTACAGATATTTTGGTGTATATGAGGATTTTGTTTTTATCAATGGCCTCTGTGCTGTATAAGCTTAGTAATGGAATCTTTGGGTCAAAGGGTATGGACATCTTTCTCACTTTATTTGCATAATTCCAAACTGCTTTCCAAAATGTTTGTAGTCATTCATCGCTCCATCAACAATGTACTGATATGCTTATCTTCCCACAAGGCATGATGTGAAACCTCAGGGTTGATTTGTATTTCTCTTGTAATCAATTATTTGGAATAGTGGTATCAAACTCAATTAGAGACAAATCTTTGTGGGTACAATAAACTCAAAAAAATCACCAGTAAATATTATTTATGTTAAATTAGGTCTTTATGTTGCTAAATGTTTCCCACTTACATTTTGACATGCATTACATTTTACTATGATTTAATTAGTAATCAGGAGTTTTATGAGAGCTTCCAGCCTATGGGACTGACATTTGAGCCCTCTGATTTGGAGATTCATATGGTTATTGATAGTTTGCCATTCTTCTTTTGAGAACTCATATCCCTTTGTTACTTATTTTTTGGGGAATTGATTTTGGTTTTATGAATTCTGTTAATTGTTTCTGTGCCTTGGATACAGAGAGATTTGATACAAAGATTTTCTTCTTTCCAGTTCATTGCTTCCCTTCTTATCCTAGGTACATTAGCTTTCCTTAAGTGGAAGTTTTTCACTGTCATATAAATAAAGTTATCTGTTTTACTTTTAGAAATAGCCTCTATCACTTGTCTGGTTAAGAGGACATCTACTCATAACCATGTGGGAGAGAGATGATCTGTTTGTCCTCTAATATTTTTGTAGTATTGTATTTGATCTTAATGTCCTTTAACCATTTAGAGTGTATCATGGATTATGACATCAAGTCATACTTAAAAAAACCCTTACCTTCTACCTTAGAATCAATCTTGTTTGTTTTTTTAAATTTTTATTTAATTAATTCATTTAGAATATTTTTCCATGGTTACAAGATTCACATTCTTTCACTCTCCTCCTCCGTCCCCCCTCCAGTAGCCAATGAGCAACTCCACTGGGTTTTACATGTGTTATTGATCAAGGCCTATTTCCATATTATTAATATTTGCACTAGGGTGATCCTTTAGAGTCTCCATCCCCAGTCATATCCCCATCAAACCATGTGATCAAGCCATTGTCTTTCTTCTGTGTTTCTACTTCCACAGTTCTTTCTTTGGATGTGGATAGAGTTCTTTCTCATAAGTCCCTCAGAATTGTCCTGGGTCATTGCATTGCTGCTAGTAGAGAAGTCCATTACATTCAATTGTGCCACAGTATATCAGTTTCTGTGTACAATGTTCTCCTGGTCCTACTCCTTTCACTCTGCATCACTTCCTAGAGGTCATTCCTGTTCACATGGGATTCCTCTAGTTCATTATTCCTTTCAGCACAATAGTATATAATCAGTCTTGTGTATCAGTTCCTAGGCAAAAGAGTAGTGACAGCTAGGTTATGGAACTTATGTGACTTGCCCAGGGTCACACATCTAGGAAGTGTCAGAAGCCAGATTTGAACCCAGGACTTCCTGTCTTGAGGCCTGGCACCCAGCTGCCCCCAAAGTCATATTTTTAAAACAAAGAAATGTTTGGTAATTTCTGCCCTGATTGAGGGTAGATTTGCAGTTCTCATTTCTTCCTTTTACAAACCCAATGGAGTATACTGTCACCATAGGTTTCTGGCAAGTTGGGGCAGGTGTTATGCTTGCTAGTTCTAATGGAGAATTTAGTTACCATCAGGCCATTTCTGTATGGACAAATTCTTAGTCACTGGTAAATAAATGTCTGGGCCATGACCTGTAGCTTGTTTCTTGGGAGGGCTCCAAGTGCTCCACAGCACACCATCTCAAATTGCTCTTCAGCCTGAGCACAAAAGAGACTTGCATGATATTCTTTGAATGACTCTTTTTGTCAGGTGTCTTCCTCAATGGTTCACTGGAAGCAAGCCATGAGAGGAGCCAAATAAACAAGAAAAGAGGAGGCTTTGAGAAGTTCTTAAACATTATGATTTTTTGTCAAAGGAATCATTTTCCAAGTTAATGGATCCCACAGCCATGGTGAATGAGGAAAAGCTTTCACGTGTTCATTTTGGGGGGTTGTGAAGATGGAGAGGTCTGGTTTGCCTTCCCTGATTAATAAGAGCATTGGGGGTGGAGCTGACTGCTGTATATATTGTATTCAACTATAGTAGCCCCACTATATTAATTCTTAGGGTCATATTTTGTATTATCCAAGTCATAGGAGCATAGAAGGAACCTTAGAGATATCTAGTCAGCCTCCTTCATTTTACAGATGGAGGAGACTATGTAATTGGAAATCTTGTGCCTTTGAACTACATTTCCCAGGATCCCACCAACTACTTGTCATTACATGCTGATGTGGAGAGGGAATAAATTGGGTGGGGTTCCTGGTGTCATTTTTTCTTTCCTGGATTGGGACATTGGTAGAGGAGGCTGTTTGAACAGGTAGATTAGCCATGGCATGTGGTTTTATTTTGTTACTTCTAGTGATCATTAATAAATCTTATAATATGACATTTGGAGTTTTCGTATATTAATTTTAATTTTTACAAGACTGAGATCTAGAGATATGACCTCCTTAAAATTATTCAAATAGTAAGTGTTAACATTAGAATTTCAACCTAGGTCTTCTGATTCCATATTCTGCATTGCTTCCATTTTCAGTTTTATTCTTTATTCAGTTCTGAGGTAGTGAGATGAGATGGGAGATCTATATCTGGGAATGACTGATAAAGAAAAGGGAACACTAAAACACATTTAAAAATTTTAATGGTTTTGGTTGTATTTTTTCAGATTTATGAAAAATAAACTTATTGTATAACACCTTGTTTTTTTAATTATTAATATGGGAAGGAATGACTTCTTCATCTTGTTTATAGCTGTCTTCTCTTTTCATGTTTCATTGTATTTTTATTTATTTTTTGTTAAATTCTTTCAAATTTCATTTTTTGAATGAAAGGAAGAGCTTAGTATGTGATTTTTCAAAGTCCCCCGGCACTCTGCTAAGCATTAGGGATGCAAATATAAGTGAGCAAGATAGTTCTTGCCTTCAAAATGCTTACTTTTAAAAACTATTTTATTTTGTCCTCAATTATATGTAAAGACAATATTTACCTTTGTTTTTTTCAATTTTGATCAAAATATCCCCCACTTTCCCACCCTGATAGAAAGCTATCTGATATAGATTTTATATGTACAGTAATGGATTACTCATTTTGTAGAAAGAACTTGAACAAAAGAAAATGAAAAAAGAAAGTGAAATCTGTTAAGTCTCAGGCATTTTTCATCATGTGTCCTAAGAGATTGTCTTGGATCACTGTATTGCTAAGAATAGCTAAGTCGTTCATGGTTGTTCATCATATAATATTGCCGTCACTGTGTACAATGTTCTCCTCATTCTGTAGCCTTCGGTCATAGCCTCTGTTTGAAATTGGAGGGTCATGTTCAGCCTCTATGAAGTTTGCTCAAGTCCCCACTGGGAGTTTCTGAAACTTCACTCCTAACGAGCTCGTAGCACCATTCCATCGTAGCATTTGGAAAAGGAGGAAACTGAGGCTCAGAGAGGAAAAGTGACTTGCCCAAGTATGTGAAGTGTATGACAGAGCTGAGAATTAAACTCAGGCCTTAGACTCTAAATTTATTACTCTTTCTATTAGGGAATTATGATTCTCTATTCCAATAGAAAGATGCCACTCCTCCTTCCAGAAGCACCTAACTAAAGAAGGTTTATATGCTCCTTTTTTTCAAGGGTGAGTCCTTCTTCATTGGTGGTGATAGTACAGAGAGAGATTCACACACACTAAAGTCTCCCTTAAGTCCAGCAGTTTATTTGGATTTGCTTTAAGCTTCTTCTGGTATACAACCTCCTGGTAGAAGGACTCCTTTGGACAACTTACTAAAGGCTGTCTTTGTTCCTTGAGTAACTCTAAATGTTTCAGGTGTCTGGCTTTTCCAATAGGGTATCTCACCTCCTCTAGTAGCTTCTGAACCAACTTTTGCCTTCACGTCCACTAGCTGGTGGCCAGAGCTCAAAACAAAAGCGTAATGAGTCTAGCTGGTTTGTACTGTAGGAGAATCCAATATACACACATCCCAATTTATAAGACAAATTAATTAAGGGCCAATTATTTACCTTGAGAATGGATTCTCGTCTTAGAAATGGTCATCCTTCTAGACATGTGAACGTCTGTGGAGAAATTGGTTAGGGGTGCAGAGAGGGAAAGAAACTTCAGGCTAAAACCTAAAAGAGTCATTGCCAATTGAAAGATCAATCTGAAATGAAGATAAAGCTTCTCTGAACAAATAATGTTAGTCAATAGGAAAATGGGATTTGAACTGAAAAATTCAATTTACATGTGACTTTTCAGGAATACATTGATTGTGTAGCCAGAGGCATATCTGGAGTTTCATTTTCTGTGCACTGTAATCCCACCATCCTTTGGGACATTTCATTAACTCTTTTCCTTCTGAGTTCTAGAGTGCTTGAGCTAGAGGGAACTTTAAGGTCATCCAATCCAACCAACCTCCTCATTTTACAGAAGAGAAAACTGAGACTCATAGAAGGAAAGGGACTTATTGAAGGGATCTCTGGGAATTTCTGGTGGATGTGGGGATGAGAACTTTGGTCTCTAAACTTATAAAGCAGCATTCTTTTCATTACATTTCTCAGTGTCATCACATGAGTGAACACAGGGGAAAAAATCACTGAATCTTAGGTGAGAAGAGACCTCAGATTTCATCCCATTCAATTTACACACCTCAACAGAAATTCTCTATCTCTGTCTCTTCTCTCTGTCTCTGTCTCTCTGTCTGTTTCTCTCTTTCTTTCTCCTTTCTCTCTCTCTGTCTCTGTCTCTCCTTCTTTCTCTCTGTCTCTCTCCTTTCTCTCTCTCTCTCTATCTCTGTCTTTGTCTCTCTCTCTTCTCTCTGTCTGTCTCTCTGTCTTTCTGTCTCTTTCTCTCTCTCTCTCTCACACACACACACACTCACGTGTACATGTACACACAGAAGTACTTATCCAGCCTTTTCCTAAAGAACTCCAGTGGGGAGAAAGTCACCTCCCCCTGAAGTAGCTCATTGCATTTTGGAATAGTTGTAATTGTCAGGAATGTTTTCTTTATACATCAACACCTTCTACCCATTGTTCCTACATCTTCCTTCTGGGAGCAGGCAGAAAAATCTAATCTCTCATCCATATGACAGACTTTCAAACCCTTGTACTCTTGTCATGCGCCATTTAAATCCTCTCTTCTCCAAATTTAGCATTCTGATTCTCATATGACATGAAATTGAGGGCCTTTGCCATCCTAACCCCCTCTTCCAGATCCTGCCTAGTTGACAGTGTGATGCTTACAGTTGAATACAATACTCCCAGATAGATTCTCACTGTCCCAGGCCTAGGCATAATGAGTTTCTGAATGTGACATTAGCTTTTTAAGATTTTGACTGTCACATCATTGAATGTGAAGATCCTAAAACTCTAAGATCTCTTTTTTCACATAAGCTGCAGTCTAGTCATCCCCCTCCATCACGTATTTATGAAGTCAAGGCAACTAAGTGGCAGAGTTCATAGAGCGCTAGGCCTGGGCTCAGAGAATCCTGAGTTCAAATGTGGCCTCAGATACTTACTAACTGTATGACTCTGGGCAAGTCACTTCATTTTTATTTGCCTCAACTTCCTCACCTGTAAAATGGGAATCACAATTGGACCTTCTTTACAAGGTTGTTGTAGGGATCAAATGATATAGCATGTAGTAGGCACCAAAACAATTTATACTCCTTTCCTATCTTTTCCTTTTTAACCAAGAGCAAATCTTACATTTGATCCAAGAGTAAAAACCTATTAAATGTATATCATTAGCTGTACCTTCATATTCTAGCCAGTCAAGATCCTTTGGAACCTGACTCCCCCATCTAAAATGTTAGTATGCCTCAATATCTTCTGATTAGATGAGTATGCCATTGTTGTTTGGTTGTTTCAGTCATGTCCCACTTTTTGTGACCCTATTTGGTGGTGTAAGGGAGAAAAGGGGGTTATTATACAAAAAAGGTTGGACTGGATTATATTTAAAACAGGGTCGCCAGGATATTAATTTATTCCAAAGAGATTTATTTACAATTTATTTACAAAATATAGAAAGAGTGAAGTAAGAATCAGAGAGAGAATAGGATAAGATATCTAGCCTAAGCACTAAGTAATTTACTCACAGCTCCTGGCTCAACCTGGGCAGGGAGAGTTAGTCCTTAGGCCCAGGCAAAGCTGAGGACCTGGGGAAGTCTCTCCTAAGGCTAGTCTCTTCAGAAAATCCAATATGAAAGGAGTCATCCTTTCACTCACCATATCTTGGGTCCAGTCAGCAGATTCTCCACCATCCTCCACTGCAAAGTAAGAAAGGACTTTGTCTCACAGGAAGTTGTAATTCCTTTTAAAGACTCTTTTGTATCACTTCCTGTGTCTTCCTCCACTTTTTATGTGGACAAATCATAGTCTAAATCCTTGCTTAGGACTGCCTAGGAGGCAGTTAGTCGATTTTGATTTGTCACCCACTATTGCACACATGGGTCACAGATCTCCCCCACCCAAGTGTGAATGGGGTGTTTACACCTTTGGTGATTAAATGTAAAAATAGGCATGGGTTACAATTTAATCTTTACAATCAGGTGAAAGTTAATTTCATTTTCACAATAAGGAGAGAGTTAAATTTAATCTTTACAGTGGTTTCTTGGCAAAGATACTGGAGTGGCTTGCCAGTTTTTCTTCAGCTCATTTTATAGGTGAGGAAACTGAGGTCAACATAGTTGAATTACTTTCTTAGGATCATACAGCTAGTAAGTGTCTAAGACTTGATTCAAATTCAGGAAAATGAGTTTTCCTGATGCCAGGCCTAGTATGTATTGTGGTCCCATCTTGCTTAATTCTATGAATTTTTATACACTCCATACCCAGCATTCTTTGTACCACTTAGCTGCCATGATTGATAGGCATGCTATCCATGTCTTTCTTAAACTCTTTGATAAGATTTTAAATATGATAGGATTAAGTATGGATCTCTGGGCCTTCTTCCAGAGGTTCAAATTTCCATCAAAGCATTAATAAATAGCTTGGGGGATTAGCTAGTGGAGTGTATGAATTCACCTCACTGAATCCTAGTGGTCAGACCACATTCAGAGAACTTTCAATGTCACAGTTTGGAAAGGCTATTGATAAACTGGAGCATGGTTTAGGGAAGGTGACTAGGATAACTCCTATTCTTTAGCTGTTCCATTTCAAGAGATCCTGAGATCTGGCAGAGGCTGTAGCTGACGGTCTCCCATGGTGCAGACTGTGGCTTCCTGAATTGAAGAGCCAAGAAAGGCCTTGGCCAAAAGGTTCACAGTCATGGGGAGGCCAGAAGCATTGAGTTGCTTCTAAAGAGCCAAAGATACAAGATACGGGAGTCTGAGCCAAATTGCCAGAGACAGGAGGCAAGGAAGCAGTGAGTCAGCCAAGAAGAGCAAAATTGGGAGAGCAAGTGAGAATGGCACACAGAAGAGTACAAAATTGGGCCAATAGAGGGAGTTGGAATTCCACAAAGAGTTCAACTTGTCTTTTTTTGGACTGGACTGGGTTTTCCACCTAAGTCCCAACCCACTATCTAGATTTCCCTAAATTAACTGCATTAAGACAGTTGCTGATCACTCCTCAGAAACCTCTGCTTGGGATAAGAGAATGGCTATCTCTAAGAAGCAGCAGACAGGGTGACCATGGTACTGCCAAAGAGGATTGGTTCAAGGAATTGGAGATGTTTACAGAAGAACTAAAGGGACAGGATAGCTGTCTTCAATCATGATGCTTGAAGAGAGTCTAGGTTTATTCTACCCTTTCCAAGAGGGCATAGCAATGAGGAGGTAGTGAGGAGAGGCAGGGTTAAGATTGATAAGAAAAAAAACTTTCTGAAATTTAGAACTGTCCACAAATGGAATGAGTTAGTTCCCCATCACTGGAGGACCTCCAGGGAGAGATAGCCGAGTATAGTTGATTGATCAATTGAATCAGAATCAGTGAGCTCTGTCTCCAAATTTTGCCTTTGATGCTCACTGTGTGACCATGAGTTGTTTTGCTGCTTTGTATCTCAGTTTCCTTATTTGCAAAATGAGGCTAATGGTATTTGCCATGTGTATCTTGACAGGCTTGTTGTGAGGACCAAATGAGATGCTCTATGTTAAGCATTTTGCATAAATGAATGAAAAAAAGAAGTATTTAAATATCCTCCTTATTTCCTTTTCTCCCTGCCATAGAATGTAAGCTTTTGGAGGGCAGGCAGGGACTATTTCATTTTTGTTTCAGTGTTCTCTCTACCATCTGATAAATAAATGTCTGGTGAATGAATGGGTGAATGAGGCTAGATGAGCCGCCCTTCATGAGGGAATGTTATTAGATTGGAGGGATTCTTGCTTTGGAGAGCATTCTGATGAAATGGCTTCTGAAGTCTCTTCTGAGATCCCGCTATCATGGAATTAAGTCGTGGCACCTAACACAGGATCTTGCTTGGAGTCTGGTGCTAAATGCATGTTTGTTGATTGATTGAATGGAGCTTCCTTTGGATAATGTCACCTTGCTAAGTCTCAGACATCCAGGCCCTAGGCTTTGGGAATGCAATAAAGACACAGCCTTGGATTCATTGTGTGGGAAAGGCAGGGCGGTACGATGGAACGAGCCCTGAATTTGGAATCAGAGGACATACATTCAGATATGTCATGTATGGCATTGGGCAAATGTGTTTGATACCACTGGGCTAGATGATCTCTAAATCAGGGATTTTCTGTAACCAGTGGCCAAGAGACCAAAGTGGCCTGGAGGCCCACAGCAGTATCTGTGAAGTCTTTGAGATTCCAAATCAATTGGCTGGAGGAAATAGAACACTAGGGGCTCTGTGCCCTAGGCCTTCATCAGTTCAGAAATGAGAAGCTATGTTTATAGCCCACCCCTGACCTCCACATGTGGCAACCTCTGACCCAAAAGAGCAGGTACTAGGGAGGGTGGGTATTGGAGCTTCAGAGACTAAAGGGAAATCTCTCCTGCCTTCAAGGAGTTTCCATTCTACTAGAGGGATAGAACATGTTCACAGATAGGTAAAGACAGTTTTTGCCAAATATAAATACATGGCTAATGGGCAGAGAATTATAACAGCGCTATTCCCAAGAGCTTTTTTCTCAGCCTGTAGCAACAGTGCCCTTGAGAGGCAGCCTGCACTTTATTCCTCTAGGTGTTCGAAATAGGCCAAGATCATACCATCTAGACTTTGAAGGGACCTTAGAGGCTTTCTAGTCCAATGCATTTTACAGAGGAGGGAGGAAATGACTTATTCAAGGTAACACAAGTAATGAGTGGCAGAGCTAGGATTCAAACTCAGATTCTCTGACTCCAAATCCAGGGGTTTTTTCCTGTTTTTTTTTTCCTTATAGTCATTTTGTTTTTGGAAGAGGAGAATTTATTTAGCTATTTAGTTTTATTTAGGTTGCTTTTGCTTCCTAAATGATTTCCCTGAGAGCTTCCTTTTCACTTGGGGAGGTTTTCGAAAGTCGGATTGTAGTTGCTTAAACTCTCCAAGGAGTTCCACTAGCTCTCAGGCAGGCTCTTCTGGTAGCTCTGCCCCTGCTCACATATGTGCTCTGCCCCTTGGCTTCCAGCTCTGCAAGGAGCCTGGCAGCACAGGGGTCCCATGAATGCCCTGGGATCATTGCCATGTTGAAATGTGCATTTAAGGGCATTTGGAAGTAATAATGAGGTACACCTCCCCCCTCACCGTTTTTCTTTGTTCAACTTTTAGCCAGGATCCCCTCTGTTTGTGACGACTTCCAGCAATGGCATTTGGGGGAGATAGCACACTGGTTGAGTTGATTATTTATTACTAATGTCCCTTTCCAAAAATAGATTTTGTTTTGTTTTTACATCACCTCCACTTCCTCTTGTATCTCTTTCCTTCCCCTGCCCAGACTATAATCCCTTAATGGCTGAGACATAGAGAAACCTGGGAACAAAGGAGACTGGAACCAGACTCTGTACAATCCTTAATGCCTCCAGTTTCCAGACCTGCACGTGCTCTTCATGCCACTCACTGGGCAATGGGGAGCCAGTGAAGGTTTTTGAGTATATGAAGGATGTGATATGAATATTGTATTAGAAAGAGCAGAGAGAACAGCAGTGTCAAATAAGGGCTGATAGAGTGTCTGAACCAGAGGAAGGGAGACCAGTTAGGCAAGGGTTCAATAAGAAATTGAAAGCATGGTGGGATACAGAGAAACATGTACAAACTTAAATGAACTGATCCAAACTGAATAAGGCTTGAACTAAGGTGGTAGGCACAGGCAGGAAGGGAGCAAGCATGTATTAAGGCCTTTTGGTTGGGCAGTCGTTTAGTCATATCTGATTCTACATTGGTTTAGTCCATAGGGTTTTCTTGGCAAAGATACTAGAGTGACTTCCTGTGAATCGCCATTTTATAGTTGAGGAACTTGGTCACACAGGGGTTAAATGACTTGTTCAGGGTCGCACAGTTAGTGAGTATCTGGGGCCAAATTTGGATTCAATCTTCTAGACTCCAGGCCCAGCACTCTATCTATTGCACCACCTCACCGCCTAAAAGAATTCCTTTTCCCATGGCCCTTCTATGGGTTTAGAGTCAGTGTCACTCACTTTGTGCTTAGTGCTTTATAATTATTATCTCATTTGATCCCTATGACATCCCAGAGAGAGGTAGATGCTATAATATTCCCCATTTCCTTGATGAAGAAACTGAGACAAACAGGTTAAGTGACTTGTTCAGGCTTACACTGCTAGTGAGTGTCTGAGACTGGCTTCAAACTCAGGCCTTCCTGACTCCGGGCCCAGTGCTCAAATGCTTAGTCCTTCATGTTCGCCTCAATGAGGTTCTTTTGTAAATAATTAATATATTCAGGATGTAACAAAACTCCTAGTGCAGGTTGGAATTTTAAAGCTTAAAATGGCACAAGGACTTCTGGGACATGCTGTACTTTGTCTATCCTGCATGTGAATTTGCAAACTCCCTGGCATCAGGACAGAGATGACTCCACTTTTGCCTTTGGATCCCCAAGACTTGGCAGAGTACCTAGCACCCAGCCAACAAGTCCCTGGTCCCTATGAGCTCTCCTAAAAAGTCAGAATAAGCATAGATTCTCTGTCACCACTGAGAGATGGCTTTGTGGTGGTGATCCCTCCTTCTGAGAGTAAGAGAGAGCATAGTGTGTGTGTGTGTGTGTGTGTAAAAGAGACAGAAACAGAGAGAGGGAGAGAGAGAAACGGGGATGATGGAAGGAGAGAGACAGAAACAGAGAGAGAGAAGAGAGAGGGAGAGAGAAATGGGGAGGATGGAGGGAGAGACAGAAACTGAGAGAGGAAGATGGAGGGAGAGAAGAAAAGAGAGAAGGGGAGTGAGAGAGATGGAGAGAGAGAAGGAGAGAGAGAGGGAGAGAGAGAGAGAAGGGGAGAGAGAGATGGGGAGGATGGAGGGAGAGAGAGAGAAACAGAAAGGGAGAGAGAGAGTGAGAATATGAGAATATGAGAATATGAATGCATACCATGCCTGTTCCTGAGTTTGGGCATGTACTAAGTGACTTACTTTATCAATCAGTGGCCTAGGCTTTCTCATTTCAAATCTTTTCATTTCCCTAACAGGGCCCAAGACTTGGCCTCTCCAAAGCTGGGGAGAAAACTGCTCATTCGATTCTCACTTCTGCAGTTCTCCCCATGAGATTGTTTCCCAATTAGATTGAGTGTGGGGCTTTTAATATCCTACATACCATGAAGGTTATGTTTGTAACTCACCTCAAGTTTTCATAAGAGAACTGCTGTGATTTTGGGTCGTTCATTGGGTGCCCCAGGTGAGCTCTTATCAATCCTCACTAAGACAACGTTTTTACCCACTTCCTGCCCCCACTCCCCAGGCCGATTATGGAGCAGTAAATGGCTTTTCATCTGCTGTCCTCATGGCATTAAATTGGCCACTTAGCCCTTCTGTGAATTCTGAATTCCTCAATTTGTGGTGTGATTTAGCTCTTGGTGGTGACGTGTTATTTGACAAACCAGTGGCCCCCAGAAACCCCTGGTTGGGAGGTTCATTTTCTCCTTTGTAAAGGGAGGCAAATGGTGAACCTACCAGAGGTGAAGTAACCTAGACCCAGGGACCTGTGTCAAGGTGACAGCTAGATAGTAATGGAGAAGTCATAGCCTTCAAGTTGCCAGTCTGGGCCTCACACCTTCCACATCCATACGTCTCCTGGAACCCAAACCAACTGAGTAGCTTTTGGCCACTAGGTACAAAGCATAGAACATAGGGCCTAGAGTCAGGAAGATCTGAGTTCCAATATGGCCTCAGATACTTACTAGTTGTGTGAACCTGGATAAATCATTTTATCTCAGTTTCCTCATCTGTAAAATGGAGATAATAATAGCACCTACCATCCAGGGTTGTTGCAAAGATCAGATGAGCTAATACATGTAAAGGAGTCAATGGTACAGTGCCTGGCATGTGGTAGGTACTAAATAAACGCTAGCAATCATCTTTCTTCATAATCGCTTAAATAAATATAAACATGGACTATGCCCAAGGGCATTACTCAGAAACATCATCAAGGAGCACAAGCCCCATATGACTAATAATCATGGGCCCAGTTTAGAAGGCACAAAACCAAAAACGGTATGTGCGAGTGACTATGTTCTGCTCCCCTTTGTCATTTCAAGCTTTCGTTCATACCTTTATAACCCTAATTAGCTCTGCCACCTCCACCAAAAGGCCCCAGATATCACAGACTTTGAATTAACTGGGCCTAAATCATGTTTAATGAAGCTGGGCATCAAGATGAACTCTGACTTTCTTTCCTCATGGATTGTGCATGTGTCAGATTGGAGGATCATGGGTGGAGAATTAGAAGGGGTCTCAGAAGGAAGGTTTTAGGAAACCAGCCAGAGCAAAGTCCTCATTTTTCTAGAAGATGAAATTGAGGCCCCACAAAGGGGAAATGACTTGCCCAAGGTGCCACATACAAAAGTTGCTGAGTTTCGATCTAAACCAGGTCCTCTAATCCCCATCCACCAAATATGCTTCTGTTTGGGGAGGTAGTGGGATTGGAGGGGCTTGAGAATGTATTCAAATCATCCATTCTAGTGTAGTGTGTATCTGTTCTGACTCCTGGCAGGCAAGGAAGATGCCTCCCTTATCTGTGTATTTCCCATGGTAACTAGCACAGGATTAGATGCTCGATAGACATGAAAGGAAGAAAGATGCAGAATACATCTAGGTATTCCATCAAGGAGGGTATCTCACCCTGGCTCAACTGGCAAAGCTTGATCTTGTCCCATGGCACAGTGGAATGGCATTGGTTTGGGAGTCAGGGGACCTTTTCTGCTTACAGGTCACTGTGTGACCTGGAGGGATTCACTTGGCGCTCTTGGGCTTTGATTTCCTCCTCTGTAAGATGAGGGGGTCTGACTAGCTGGAATGCTAATGAAGCGATATTGCCAAGCACTGATGAGTTTCACTGGGTAGCGGTTCCCAGGCCTGTTTCTCCTTCATTCTTTTCTTCTTCTGGAGAGGTTAGGGCACACCCTATCAAAAGGAAATCCATAAAGCCAAGCCATTTCTCCCAGCTGTTTCCAGAGTCTTTATCTGAGCTCAAAGCACATGCATTTGTCCAAACTGCCCAGCCTAGGCTGCTAGAACACAGGCCCATGAATCCCTCCATCTAAGCAAAAAGAAGTCTAGGCCAAATCAGGGGGATCAGAAAAGCTTTCATGTTGTTCAAAGTTTCTTGCTGGCTCCGACTTGCCAAGCCTTACAATTGCCTGGGAATGAATCAGAATTTTCCATTGCCTCCCCTGGTTCGGAACCCGAATGAACAGTCGAACAGTGTAAATAAGAAGATGTCATGCAGCAGAATGTCACAAATGGTGATCATGGGTCTTGTGAGGCCTTCCTATTACTAAGCCACTCGCAGCTGGAAGCCAGTGCTTCTCTCTCGCACTGTAAATAACCTCCCAGCCCACTCCTAATTAAACTGAAGCCGCACTTTCTCCTGGGCATGGAATATATGAACCAATTAAGGAAATATCATTTCTTTCCTGAAAGGGCTGTGTGGTCCCTCCACCTCTCCCTTTTTTCTTAAACCAGAATTCCCAGCCAAGTGCTCTTGTGTAGCCATAATGAGACATTTCTGCTTTAAGCAAATTGTGCACCTGTAACCTGCAGAAATATAGCCGTAGCCCTTGAAAAATTACTTCAGCGTTGCACAGTGCCAGGAAAATTTATCTTTGAGATGATTTTATTGCATGGTTACCCTAGGCAATTAAATCAATAAATCTTAACTGTCAGAAAGGTTGGCCTCATGCCAGAAATAAATGAAATGCACAGAATCAGTAAATAAAAGGGTCCTGACAACTCATTCCAGAAATTATTTAGCAGTTGGAGTTGTGGGTTTTTTTTTTCCCGTGTCTCGCCTGTTCAGGGGCGTTTATTGACAACCTTTCTGAGGAATGATTATACTAACAAACACAATAGATCTAATAAAAAGAGAAAGTGTTCAGGGCAGTAAGTAAATCACCATCCTTGAAAAGGACCTTTCTTATTAGAATAGTACATCTGCAGTGAGGGTGTGTACACACAAGCACATGTGTGTGCATGTGTGTGTGCGTGTGTGTGTGTTGAGGATGGGAGAGGAGAAATCAGCTCTCCTAGACCTGGCTCAGTTTTGATCCATTGGTTCTACTTTCTGTGAGAGATGTCCCAACTCTCAGGGTGTACTTAGTTGATAATGAGAAGAATCAGAGGATCCTGGATTAGGTTTAAGGGATCCCCGATTTTGAGATCAAAGGAGACTTTTGGGATTATCCAGTTCCAACCCTTCATTTTACAGATGATGGAGCTGATGCCTCAATTTCATATAGTTTAGAAGTGGCAGAGCTAGGATTTGAACCCAGGTCGTTAGACTCCAAGTGCTCTTTCAACCTCACAGTATAGCAGTCCACCCTCCCAAAACTTTGTAGAGGAAATCCTTGACACTTAACCTTGTAAGTTTTCTCTGATGGTTCATTCCCCCCAGAATCAGTCAGTTAATAAGCATTTCTTAAACATCCACTGTGTCAGGATCTGTGCTAAGTGCTGGGGAGGGGGGTTGGGAGAGAGAGAGAGAGAGAGAGAGAGAGAGAGAGTCTGCTCTCAATGAATTCATGCTCTAATGGATTTAGGCCTGTGTTGGCTAACCTATGGCACATGTGTTGTAGTGGTCTGCTCTCTTCTCCCTCCCCATGTGCTCCTGAAGACATTTCTCATATCTCCTGCCCCTCTGCTAAGCAGTCTAATAGAAGTACTTCCTCCCTCCCCTGTCTGGGGTAAGGTAAGGCTGGGGGCTCACATGTAGCATGAAGGTTGCAGTCTGGGCACTTTGTCTCTAATGACTGATTTAGGCAAACCAATGTTTGCATAGTTCGCACTAAAAGGAAGACTCTTGAAACCCTGAAAAGCCCATGTTTGTCCAGTGCCCTGAGCCAAGCTCTGTCTTTATTTCCTGAGGTACAAATTGCTAGACTTCCTGAGGAAAAAGAAGGCTTTTCCTTTGTTGTAGCATCTTATTTGATCTCCTCTTTAGAGCATGGCTCATAGGCTGATATTTAACAATTCTCCTTGGTCCATTTTAGACCGTGGGAAAATGATGGGAAGGGGACAGAAGAGGGCAGGGTGAAAGGGCACTTCCTGGTCAGTAGAAACATATTATATAATCCATCTCTGCACTGCCACCTAAGTGGTGGAGTTGGAGTGTGGGGTTGGTTGGAGGGTCAGGGCTATTATCTAAGAAATTGCAGCCAAAAATAAAGGACTCTTGCCTGATGTAAAAAAGGCACCCTTGTTCAGAATTCTTCAAATAATGACCTCAGTGCTCCATTTCCCCTTAGGTAGATCTCATAACTCCAGGAAAGGCAGTTTAGCCTGAGTCATCAGGGTTGATTAGGGTTTAAACGTGGGTCTTTGCTTTGATAACAAGGGACTAGTATGAATCATTGCTTTGAAATTTAGAGAATATCTGTGTGGTGGAGATGTATAGCTTTCAATACATGTGCACTTTCTCTGCTCTCTGTCTCTCCCTCTGTCTTTCTGTCTGTCTCTCCTCTCTCATACATACACACACAGAGCCCAATATCCTAGACCTTGTGTGAATATGGTATTAACTGTCCCCTGTTTATTCTTTAGATTTTAGCCACCAGGAATGCATATAACCCCACTTAATCCTCAAGTGCGGGTGGGGCCTATGACCCACGTGTGCTAGCAAGTGAAAAATCCAAAAGAACTGACTGCCCCCTGGGCAGTCCGAAGCCAAGTTAAAGCCACTATTGGTCCACATAAAAAGTGGATCAAAGGCACAGGAAGTGACGCAAGAGCTGTCTTTAAATTTTGTGGTCACTTCCTGTGAGGGGTTCTTTGCCTTTGAACTTGGCCTTGGAAGGGCTTGGGCTTGAGACTGCTTCCCTTTGAACTGACATGTAGGTGAGTGAAAAAGGCTGTCTCACTTTCCCTGGCTTTTCTGGAGGCACTAGCCTCTGGAGAGGCCCAACATCTTAGAGGAGGCCTCATGGCTGGAAGCTTTCTTTAATTAATCCTCTGAGCCCCGCTTTGCTGGGGCCTCTGAAGCCCTGCCTGGTTTGGACCAGATCTGTCCATCTGTCTGTCTGTCTTGTCTGTCTGTCTCTCTCTCTCTCATTTTCCTTACTTTCACTATCCCTATTTGTAAATAAATTACCATAAAAGTCATTCTGACTCGAGTAATTCATTTGGAATTAAGTAATTAATTCCTGGCAACCATACTCTTAAATATTCAGTCCAATCGTTATTTTAACCCTTACACTTGGAAATGTCCAGCTCTATGTCAAGGGTATGGTAGGTGTAGCCATGATCATGGGCACTTTCAAAGTCTATGCAGGAATTTCTTCTATTTTCTTGAATGAAAGAAGTTTGAAATGCCCTCAAGCCATTGAAAAACTATTGGAGTTGGCCCACTGGAGCTAAGACTTATCAGTCCATTGATAGATTGAGTAGTGTGGCTGTAAGATCTTAGCGCTGTGGGGACCAGCTTTGGAAGACTGGCCTAGAATGTACTAGCCCTGGGAGCTGAGAACTGCATGAGCAAGGGGTCAGGCTGTATCTAAATCAGGCAGTAAGTCTACTGACAGGGAGCTCAAAAATCCCCTCAAAAACCCTGTTCAGGTTTTAACCTCTATCCAGGGGTGTGCTGGAGCCAGCTCATCCCAACTCATAAGAACTGATTGTTCACTTTTCAGGGTGAACATTTGTACTGTGGAAATCAGCAAAGGCTACATATGATGAAGGTAGATTGATTATTTTGTTGACTGTCTAGACCAGAGGTGTCACATACATTGAGCAGGGACTGAACCAGATTAACATGTAATTGGGAAATAATGAACAAAATAAGTAAAAATATGACAAAACATAGATAATATTAATATGCCATTTGCTAAGTCCATATCCTGCCTTCAGGGATGTTTATGTATGGTTTAGTGGCCCCCCCATTTCCATTTGAGTTTGGGCTAGACTGAAAGGAATAGACAGAATGTTCATAATGCAGATTAAAATTAAAAGTGTGCTCTACATACATTCTGCTTTCCCTGCCCCTAAGTTAGTTGTTAAACAGTTGCCATCTCTCCCCTGCCTATATCTGTGTTTCTCTTCTGTCAGCTGTCTCCTTGCTAGGCTCCTTCTAACCACCCTTGCTTTCATTCTCTTATATGCAGAATTGGGTTCTCCAAAGATCGTTGGATTGGGAAAAGAAGCCCATAGAGTTAGAGCTGGAGGGGGCCCTCCTAAAAGTTAGCTAATCCATTTTCATTTTACAGAGAAGGAACCAGAGGCCCAGAGAGAGTCAGAACCTGCCCAGATCCCTGTTGTAGTCCTCAGCTTGATAACCTTTGCGTAGCTTCATGAAGGTACTTTGAAGTCCCCCTTGAGTCCAGGCTGAAGAAGGGAAGCAATTTGTGAAAGTGAAAGAGAGAGACTTGATAGCACTGATGCCAAAGATGGATTAAATGTAGGAAATAAGGATCTCAAAGAAAATTATTGGAGAGAGAAACTGAAAAGAAGAGGGCTCCATGGAGACCAGTCACCATGATAAATAAGTACAGAAGTGAGAAAGGGAAGGAACTAGAAATAAGAGGTGCCCAGGAAGGCTTTTCTTCAATAGTGGGATTTTATTTTATTATTTTTAATTAAAATGTTTCTTTTTATTTAAGGATATTTTATTTTCCCAGTTATGCATAATAACAATTTTCAGCATGTTTTCTGGAATTAGAAGATCCAAGTTATCTTCCTCTCTGCCTTCCTAACCCCTTCTCAGAGATCATAAGTAATTTGTTCTGGGTTATACATGAAAATATATGTCCCTTTTTACATAGTTCTAAATTACCCTCCAGAATGGTTGGACCAGAAACTGATTACTTTAGAAATAAAGTGTAGGCCAGGAACTATCCTGCTAAACATATCATTTTAATCTTGAAATATGACTAGAATTTCAACCCAGAGTAGAGAAAACACTCTAGACTAGGTTGAATTCATATACGATCTTTGGTCTAGATTTTTTTTAGTTCTGGTCCTCTTTTTATTTATTTTTTAATTTGAATTTCATTTTTAAAAAATTTCCCATGCTTATATCATTCATTTTCTTTCCCTCTCCTCTTCAATCCCCCCTCCCAGAGCCAATAAACAATTCCACTGGGTTGTACAAATTGTTATCACTTGGTATCTATTTCCACATTTTTCATTTTTACCGTAGAACTGAAATCCCAAATCATCTATATAAATAAGGGATAAGTGATTATCTTCTTTTGCGTTTCTACTCCCATAGTTCTTTCTCTCAATGTGGATAGCATTCTTTCTCATAAGTCCTTCAGGAGTGTCCTGGATTATTGTATTGCTATTATAGTAGTAGTAGTAGTAGTCTGTTACCTTGTACACTGTTCTCTTGGTTCTACTTATTTCACTCTGCATCATTTCATTGAAGTTTTTGTAATTCATATAGAAATCCTCCAAATCATCACTCCTTACAGCACAATAGTATTCCATCACCATCAGATACTACAATTTGTTCAGCCATTCCCCAGTCGGAGGATACTCCCTCATTTCCCAATTTTTTGCCACCACAAAGAGCACAGCTATGAATATTTTTGTACAAACATTTTTCATTGTTATCTCTTTGGGGTACAAACTCAGTAGTGGTATTGCTGGATCAAAGGTATGCATTCTTTTTTTTAAAGCCTCACCTTCTGTCTTGGAGTCAGTACTGTGTATTGGCTCCAAGGCAGAAGAGTGGTAAGGGCTAGGCAATGGAGGTCAAGTGACTTGCCCAGGGTCGCACAGCTAGGAAGTGGCTGAGGCAAGATTTGAACCTAGGACCTGTCTCTAGGCCTGGTTCTCAATCCACTGAGCTACCCAGCTGCCCCTGGTATGCATTCTTTTAATGCCCTTTGCGCATAATTTCAAATTGCTGTCCAAAATGGCTGGTTTAATTGACAACTCCACCAACAATGCATTAGTGTCCCAATTTTGCCATAACCCCTCCACCATTTATTATTTTCCTGTATTGTCATATTGGCCAATATGATAAGTGTGAGGTGGTACCTCAGCGTTGTTTTGATTTGCATTTCTCTAATTATGAGAGGTTTAGAACACTTTTTCATGTGCTTATTGAGTTTTTATTTCTTTATTTGAAAACTGCCTATTTATGACCCTTGACCATTTGTCAATTGAACAATGGCTTGATATTTTTTGTACAATTGACTTAGCTCCTTATAAATTTGAGAGAATATACCTTTGTATATTGTATATTCGTGGCTTCCCTTCTAATTTTGGTTGTATTTGGGTTTTTTTGTACAGAAACTTTTCAATTTAATATAATACAAATTATTCATTTTATATTTTGTAGTGTTCTCTATCTCTTGGTCTTAAATTCCTTCCTTTCCCATAGATCTGACAAATATACTATTCCTTGTTCATTAAATTTATTTATGGTTTCCCTCTTTATATTTAAGTCATTTTCCTACTCTGAGTTAACCTTGGTATAGAGTGTAAGATGTTGATCTAAGTCTAATTTCTCCCACACTGTCTTCCAATTCTCCCAGCAGTTTTTGTCAAATAGTGGGTTCTTGTCCCAAAAGCTGAGATCTTTGGGTTTATTGAACACTATCTTGCTACTGTCATTCACTCTAAGTCTGTTCCATTCATCCACCCTTCTATCTCTAAGCCAGTATCATATAGTTTTGATGATCACAGATTTATAGTATAGTTTGAGATCTGGTAAAGTTAGGCCTCCCTCCTTCACATTTTTTTTCATTATTCCCTTGATATTCTTGATCTTTTGTTCTTCCACATAAACTTTGTAATTTTTTTCTAATTCTATAAAGAAGTGTTTTGGTACTCACACCTAGCAGATTGGTTAACATGACAGCAAAGGAAAGTAATAAATGTCGGAGGGGATGTGGCAAAGTTGGGACATGAATGCAGTGCTGGTGGAGCTGTGAATTGATCCAACCATTCTGGAGGGCACTTTGGAACTATGCCCAAAGGGTGCTAAAAGACTGTCTGCCCTTTGATCCAGCCATAGCACTGCTGGGTTTGTACCCCAAAGAGATAATAAGGAAAAAGACTTGTACAAGAATATTCATAGCTGCACTCTTTGTTGTGGCCAAAAACTGGAAAATGAGGGGATGCCCTTCAAATGGGAATGCCTGAGCAAATTGTGGTATATGTTGGTGATGGAATACTATTGTGCTAAAAGTAGTAATGAACTGGAGGAATTCCATGTGAACTGGAATGACCTCCAGGAACTGATGCAGAGTGAGAAGAGCAGAACCAGGAGAACATTGTACACAGAGACTGACACACTGTGGTACAATCGCATGTGATAGACTTTTCTACTAGCAGCCATGCAATGATCCAGGACAATTCTCAGGGAGTTAGGAGAAAAAACGCTCTCCACATTCAGAGGAAGAACTGTGGGAATAGAAACACAAGAAGAAATCCAACTTCTTGATCACATGGGTTCATGGGGATATGATTGGGGATGGAGACTAAATGATCACCCTAGTACAAATGTCAATAATATGGAAATAGGTCTTGATCAATGACACATGTAAAACCCAGAGGAATTGTGTGTCGGCTACGGGAGGGGGGTGGGAGGGAAAGAACATGAATCTTGTAACCATGGAAAACTATTCTAAATTAATGAATTAAATAAGATTTTCAAAAAAAAAGTGTTTTGGTAGTTTGATAGGTATAGCACTGAATAAGTAAGTTAATTTAGGTAGGATTGTCATTTTTATTATATTAGCTCATCCTACCCAAGAATAATTAGTGTTTTTCCAATTGTTTAGTTATAGTTTTATTTGTGTGAAAAGATTTTTGTAGTTGTCTTCATATCATTTTTGAATTTGTCTTGGCAAGTAGATTCCCAGGTATTTTATATAGTCTATGGTGATTTTAAATGGAGTTTCTCTTTCTAACTTTTGCTTCTGGGTTTTGTTGGAAACATAGAAATGCTAATGGTTTATGTGGGTTTATTTTGTATCCTGCAACTTTGCTAAAGTTATTGATTGTTTCTACTAGTTTTTTAATTGATTTTCTTGGATTCTCTAGGTATATCATGTCATCTGCAAAGAGTGATAGTGTCGTTTCCTTATTGCTTACTTTAATCCCTTCAATTTCATTTTCTTCTCTAATTGCTACAGCTAGCCTTTCTAGTACAATGTTAAATAGTAGTGATGATAATGGGCATCCCTACTTCACGATAGTAGGATTTTAGATCCCACTGGGGTGGCCTTGGTTAGTGCCTGGCATGTGAAAGATGCTTAATAACTTTCAAATTGAAGTCAGTGGGGGAATATATGGTTAGCCCCGAACAGGGAGAAGGGCCTTCTGGTGGCCTGACATTCTTTCCCTTTTGGGTAGCTGCTCTGCCAGTATCTCATTAGGCCCTGGAATATGGCATTCTTTGCAAGGACTTTGCAACTGGAAAGTCTCTAAAGATCACTCTTGCCCACTGTTTGACCTTTCCCTAAGCTTGATTTGGAGAGGACACCATACATTCATTATCCACAAATGCAAAGTAGAGGGCATGGCCTTAGGAGAGGCCCTGAGTTCATCCCCAAATGCCAGGTGAAGATGCAGTTAACTGAGACTGCATCGATTTTCTTGGCACAGAGGCCTGATTGCATGTCTCCCTACACACCCCCTTTGCCCCACTGTGAAAAAACCATCTATGTTTCTATGGACCTCTAATGCTCACCAGTTATGACACTGCATTAAATAGAATGGTGAGTGGAAAGGGGGACAGGGTTTAGTATCGTTTCCTTCCTGCCAGACCATAGTAACACTTGAAGCCAAGGAGAAACAGGGGCAACCATTTCCTCTTGTGTTCAGATAGAGTTCTGTGTCTGAGTTTCAGTGAATGCAAATCTCTTAGGATAATTCTTGCTGGCAAGTTCCCAGGGCAGTAATTCCCCATCCATGCATTGTGAGTACCAAGGTGGTTATTTTCCAATTAGTGGGTTTGAAGCATTGTTATTGAATTTTGGCTTGATCGATGGCAGGCACACAGTTTCTAATAACTAAGTGCAAATTTTCCAGTGACAGCAGTAAGATTTCAAAATAATAATCTGCATTTCTTTAGTAATTTTCATCTTGCTAATTGGTTTCACAAATTAATTATGCTCTGCTAAGCTTTGGAATAACCTAGATGAGTAAACTGAGGCAGTGAACAGCAAATTGTCCAGAAAGGATCTTGTTAGCAGATTTCAATTCAGTGCAATAGTCTCTTGAATTCAATAAACACTGATTCAGCATCTACTGTTGTACAGAGAGCTAATCCTGTGCAACCTAAATCTTGTGCTGGAAAAATCACAAGGTTTAGATAAGATACAGTTCCTGTCCTCATGGAACTTACTGGCTGGGGGATAGGACACACCCAAAAGGCTAGCAAATATGGTATCGTATTGGATAACAAGAGGATCAGAGATGTGCAAACCAAGTACTTTGGGAAGTCCAGTGAAAAAAGGTGATTGTATGAAGTAGGAAAATCAGGAAAACTTCCTAGATGAGGTGACCTCTGACTTGTGTTGCAAGAAAGCAGAGGAACTGAATACATGAAGAGTGAAGTTTGTATCCTCACATCTTTTTAGGGCCAACATGGATCATTCCACTTATTGAGAATTCAGCAGTTTTTCACTTACATTATATTATTCCTTGTGTATGTTTTTTTTGTTCTGCCTACTCCACTCTGCATCCTTCCATTCACATCTTACCATGTTTCTTTTAGTTTCTTATATTAGTTATTTCTTACCAGGGCAATAACATTTCATTGCTCTCATATACCACAACTTGTTCATATTCCCCAATTGTTTCTAAATTTCTGCTACCCTAGAATGCTGATGTGACTGTTTTTATATGAATGAGGGCTTTGTGGTTTTGATTCCTTTGGTTATAATCTCTGGGCCATAGATCTGAACCATTTTAATTTTTAATATTTAATTTTTCCAATTAGGTGCAAAATTTCTTAACCTTCACTTTTTATACGTTTGAGACCCAAATTCTCTTCTACCCTCCCTTCTCTCACCCCTCTTTAGAAGGCAAGCAATTTGATAAAGATTATCCACATTCAGTCATGTAAAACATATTCCCATATTAGTCATGTTGTGAAAGAAAATAGCACAACCCCCACCTGCCCCCCAGGAAAAGTAAAGTGAAAACCCAACAACCAGTATGCTTGTGTCTGCATTCAGACTCCATAAGTGCTTTCGCTGGTAGTGGGATAGCGTTTTTTTCATCCTGAGACCTTCATTGCTGAAAATAACTAAGTCTTTCACAGTTGATCACTGTCCAGTATTGCTGTTACTGTGTACAATGTTCTCCCAGCTCTGCTTATTTTACCCTGCATCAGTTCATGTAAAACTGAATCATTGTTAGAAGCTTTTCTTGTAGCATCTTTCTTAACCATTTTTTCTAGAATGATTGGATCAAGTCACAGATCCATCACTAGGATACTAGGGCAAATCTCATCCCACAGTTCCTCCCAGAGTGATTATCAATTGTTTTTTTTTTTTGACAACTTTGCCAATTTTGGCAGATGTGTGAGGAAATCTAAGCATTGTTGTTAATGTGCATTTCCCTTATTAGATATCTGGAGCAATCTTTCACTTATTATTGTTAGCAATTCTTTAAAAAATTTTTTTTAGTAATAGCGATCTTTGTTTTGATACGTGTACAAACAATATAAACAGGGTGAAAATATACACATTTTTATTTTTTATTTAAAATGACACTTCATAGAACCCAGAGATATGAAAGGAAAGTGTTCTGAGAAATGCCTATTGCTAGTCAGGCCACATGCTTGCATTAGGACTTACTTTGTGCCAGGTACCTTGCTCATCCCTGGAAACATGGAAAAACATTTACAGCAATGTTTATAATTGCCCAAACATAAATTAAGCACCTATTCAAAACCACTAATACTTTAGATATTTTGATGATTTGCTCCCTACTCTCAAATGGTTTAAGTAATTAATTAAATTAATAGTTTAATGAGATTGTGGGAACAGTATAGAAACATACCAAATTAAAAGGCAATCCAGAAAGGAAATATTGTATTCCTATTCAGTTTCAGAGGCCCAAGATTCTTGAAGGCTTGAAAAGTCAGGTTTAGTTTCATGTACAAGATGAAACACAAGACTGGACATTGAAAGGGAAATGTTTTCGGACCTATAATCTAGGCACTTGTGCTTTTTAAAAAATTCTCCAGCTCACCTTATTTTATTTTTTAAGTTAAGTTTAATTTATTTAGACTATTTTTTCATGGTTGCATGATTCGTTTTCTTTCCCTCCCTTCATTCCATTTCCTTCCCATAGCTAATTAGCAAATCCACTGGACTTTACATGTGTCATTGATCAAGATCTAGTTCCATATTATTACTATTTACACTGGGGTAATGGTTTAGAGTATAAATCATCAATCACATCCCCATCAACCCATGCAATCAAGCAGTTGTTTTCCTTCTGTATTTCTACTCCCACAGTTCTTCCTCTGAATGTGGATAGTGTTCTTTCTCATAAGTCCCTTAGAATGGTCCTGGGTCATTGCATTGCTGCTAGTAGAGAAGTCCATTACATTCAATTGTACCACAGTGTGTCAGTCTCTGTGTATTATGTTCTCCTGGTTCTGCTCCTTTCACTCTGTATCAATTCCTGGAGGTCATTCCAGTTCATATGAAATTCCTCCAGTTCATTACTACTTATAGCAAAATAGTATCCCATCACTATCAGGTACCACAATGTATTCAGCCATTCTGCAGCGAAGGGCATTCCCTCGTTTTCCAATTTTTTCCCACCACAAAGGCCACAGCTATAAATATTTTTTGTACAAGACTTTTCCCTTAATATCACTTTGGGGTATAAACCCAGCAGTGCTATGGCTGGATCAAAGGGCAGACAGTCTTTTAGTACCCTTTGGACATAGTTCCAAATTGACTTCCAGAATGATTGGATGAATTCACAACTCTACCAGCAATGCATTAGTTTCCCAATTTTGCCACATCTCCTCCAACATTTATTACTTTCCTTTTTTGTCATGTTAGCCAAACTGCTAGGTGTGAGGTGGTACCTAAGGGTTGTTTTCATTTGCATTTCTCTGAGTATAAGAGATTTAAAAGACTTTTTCATGTGCTTATTGATAGTTTTCATTTCTTTATCTGAAAATTGCCTATTCATGTCCCTTGTCCATTTATCAGTTGGGAAATGGCTTGATTTTTTGTACAATTGATTTAGCTCTTTATAAATTTAAGTAATTAGACCTTTGTTAGAGGTTTTTATTGTGATGATTTACCCCAATTTGTTGTTTCCCTTCTAATTTTGGTTGCATTGGTTTGGTTTATACTAAACCTTTTACATTTAATGTAATCAAAATTATTCATTTTACATTTTTTAATATTCTTTATCTCTTGCTTGGTCTTAAAATCTTTCCTTTCCCATAGACCTGACAGTTATACTATTCTGTGTTCACCTAATTTACTTGTAGTTTCCTTCTTTATATTCATGTCATTCACCATTGAGTTTATCTTGGTGTAGAATGTGAGCTATTGATCTAAACCTAATCTCACTTATACTGTTTTCCAATTTTTCCAGCAGTTTTTGTCAAATAGTGGGGTTTTGTCCTAAAGCTGCAATCTTTGGTTTATCATAGATTGTCATGCTAAAGTCACTTACCTGAAGTCTATTCCACTGATCCTCCCTTCTTTCTCTTAGCCAGTACCATGTTGTTTTCATGACCACTGCTTTATAGTACAGTTTAAGATCTGGTACTGCTAGGCCTCCATCTGTCACATTTTTTTTTCATTAGTTCTCTTGATATTCTTGATCTTTTGTTCTTCCAAATGAACTTGGTTATAATTTTTTCTAATTCAGTAAACAAGTTTCTTGGTAATTTGATAGGCCTAGCACTGAATAACTAAATTAATTTGGGTTGAATTGTCATTTTTATTATGTTAGCTCATCCTAGCCATGAGAAATTACTATTTTTCCAATTTTTTAGCTCTTGTTTTAATTGTGTGGAAAGCATCTTGTAATTCTGTTCATATAGTTCCTGTGTTTGTATCGGCAGATAGATTCCTAAGTATTTTATATTGTCTAGGGTGATTTTGAATGGGATTTCTCTTTCTAATTCTTGCTGCTGAGATGGATTGGAGATATATATAAATGCTGATGACTTATGTAGGTTTATTTTGTATCCTGCAACGTTGCTAAAGTTGTTGATTATTTCGACTAGCTTTTTGGTTGATTCTCTAGGATTCTGTAAGTAAATCATCATGTCATCTGCAAAGAGTGACATCTTGGTCTCCTCATTGCCAATTTTAATACCTTCGATTTCTTTTTTGTCTCCAATTGCTACTGCTAGTGTTTCTAGTACAATGTAAAATAATATAGGTGATAATGGGCATCCTTGTTTGACTCCTGATCTTATTGGGAAGGCTTCAAGTTTTTCCCCATTGCAGATGATGTTTGCTGATGGTTTAAGATATGTACTGTTTATTATTTTTATTCCTATACTTTCTAGTGTTTTCAATAGGAATGGGTGTTGTATTTTATCAAAGGCTTTTTCTGCATCTATTGAGATAATCATGTGATTTTGTCAGTTTGCTTGTTAATGTGGTCAATTATGTGGATGGTTTAACTAATATCGAACCATCCTTGCATTCCTGGTATGAATCCTACCTGATCATAGTGGATAACCCTTGTGATGACTTGCTGGAGTCTTTTTGCTAGTATCCTATTTAAGATTTTTGCATCTATATTCATTAGGGAAATTGGCCTATAGTTTTCTTTCTCTGTTTTTAACCTGCCTGGCTTTGGGATCAGTACCATGTTTGCGCTGTAAAAAGAATTTGGTAGAACCCCTTCTTGGCTTATTCTGTCAAATAGTTTGTATAATATTGGGATTAGTTGTTCTTTGAATGTTTGATAGAATTCATTTGTGAATCCATCTGGACCTGGGGATTTTTTCTTAGGGAGTTCTTTGATGGCTTGTTCAATTTCTTTTTCGGATATGGGGTTGTTTAGGTAGTTTATTTCTTCTTCTTTTAGTCTAGGCAATTTATATTTTTGTAAGTATTCATCCATATCACCTACATTGCCATATTTGTTGCCATATAATTGGGCATAGTAGTTTTTAATGATTGCCTTAATTTCCTCTTCATTAGAGGTGAGGTCTTCCTTTTCATCTTGGATACTGTCAATTTGTTTTTTTTTCTTTTCTTTTTAAAATTATACTGACCAGTACTTTGTCTATTTTATTTGTTTTTTCAAAGTACCAGCTTTTAGTCTTATTTATTAAATCAATAGTTCTTTGACTTTCAATTTTATTGATTTCTCCTTTGATTTTTAGGATCTCTAATTTAGTCTTCATCTAAGGATTTTTAATTTGTTCACTTTCTAGTTTTTTTATTTGCATGCCCAATTCATTGACCTCTGCCCTTCTTAATTTGTTTATATATGAACTCAAGGATATAAATTTCCCCCTGAGTACTGCTTTGGCTGCATCCCATAGGTTTTGAAAGGATGTCTCACCATTGTCATTTTCTTCAATGAAGTTATTAACTGTTTCTATGATTTGTTCTTTAACTAGCTGGTTTTGGAGAATCATATTGTTTAATTTCCAATTAATTTTTTATTTATCTCTTCACGTACCTTTACTAATTATTATTTTCATTGATTGTGGTCTGAGAAGGTTGCATTTATTATTTCTGCCCTTTTGCACTTTTTTGCAATGTTTTTGTGACCCAATAAATGGTCAATTTTTGTGAATATACCATGTGCTGCTGAAAAGAAGGTGTATTCCTTTTTGTCCCTATTTGGTTTTCTCCACATGCCTAATAACTCTAATTTTTCTAAGATTTCTTTCGCTTCTCTCACCTCTTTCTTATTTATTTTTTGGTTTGATTTATCTAGTTCCGATAGAGGAAGGTTCAGATCTCCCACTAGTATAGTTTTTCTATCTATTTCATCTTTGAGCTCCTCTAGTTTCTCCTTTAGAAATTTGGATGCTATGCCATTTGGTTCATACATATCGAGTACAGATATTTCCTTGTTGTCTATACTGCCTTTTATCAGGATGTAATTACCTTCCCTATCTCTTTTAAATAGATTTATTTTTACTTTGGCTTTGTCAGATATCATGATTGAGACTCCTGCCTTCTTTTTATCAGTTGGTGCCCAATAGATTTGGCTTCATCCTCTTACTTTCACCCTATGCGTATCTACCTTCCTCATGTGTGTTTCTTGCAGACAGCTTATGGTAGGGTTTTAGATTCTAATCCACTCTGCTATTTGCTTGCATTTTATGGGTGAGTTCATTCCATTCACATTCAGAGTTATGATTACTAGCTGTGTTTTTCCCAGCATTTTGATTTCTACTCTTGGTCCTGCCTTTTCATCTTTCACTATTTCCTTCTACACCAATGTTTGTTTATAATCAGTCCCCCTAGTTCCCACCCTTATTTTACTTCCCTTTCTACCCCCCTCCCTTCTTATTCCCCCCCCTTATTTTCCCCTGTAGTCTTTTTAAAATTGCCCCCCCTCTCCTTCCCTTGTACTGCTTCCCTCTCTACCAGTTCATTTTTTTCCCTTCTACTCCCCTATAGGGTGCAAATCTATTCTCTGCCCCAATGGATTGGATTGTTCTTCCCTCTTTGGGTCAGTTTCAAAGCACATAAGAGTTGAGTATTTCCTATCTCCAACCTCTTTACCCTTCCAGTGTATCGATGTTCTTCCCCCTCCCTCCATGAGCTTCTTTGTGACATATAAATTTACCCCCATTTGTTTCTTTTCCCATTTCTTTTAGTATTAACCTCTTTTTTTAGCTCTGGTTCTGTGTGAGTGTATGTGTGTGTATATCTATATATCTATATATCTATCTATATATATATACACACATGTATATGTATTTATGCATGCATATATCTATATACCTATTTATGTCTTGTCCTTTCATCCTATACAGTCTATCACTGTTCCCCCTAAGTGTAATTCTTCTAGCTGCCCAGGTGATAGCAACAGTTTTTAAGAGTTACCAATGACCTCTTTTCTTATAGGGATACATATCATTTTAACTCATTGAGTCTCTTAAAATTTTTTGTTATTGTTGTTTTGTTTTGTTTTCCTTTCCCCCTCTTTTTAAATTACCTTTTGATGTTTCTCTTGAGTTCTGTGCTTGGACATCAAATTTTCTGTTCAGGTCTGGTCTTTTCTTTACGAATGCTTGGAATTCTTCTATTGTGTTGAATGACCATACTTTCCCCTGTAAGAATATAGTCAGTTTTGATGGGTATTTGATTCTTGGTTGTAGACCTAGTTCCCTTGCTTTCCGGAGTATCATATTCTATGCCTTTTGGTCCTTCAGTGTGGATGCAGCCAGATCCTGTGTTATCCTCACTGTGTTTCCATGGCATCTGAATGGCTTCTTCTTGGCAGCTTGTAATATCGTTTCTTTGTTCTGATAGTTTTTGAATTTGGCTATAACATTCCTGGGTGTTGTCAGTTGGGGATTAGATACAGGAAGTGATCTGTGGATTCTTTCAATCTCCACTTTTCCCTCTTGTTCTAGGATCTCGGGACAGTTTTCCTGAATAATTTCCTGTAGTATTATGTCCAAGATTTTTCTTTTGTCATGGTCTTCTGGTAGACCAATGATTCTTAAATTGTCTCTTCTCGCATGGTTTTCTAAATCATCTGTTTTGCGAATGAGATGCTTCATATTTTCCTCAATTTTTTCATTCTCTTGGTTTTGTTGTATAGTGTCCTGCTGCCTTGTGAGGTCACTTAATTCCAGTTGTTGTATTCTGGTTCTTAAAGACTGGATTTCATACCTGGCTTTTTGGTCATCCTTTTCCTTCTGGTCTGATTTTCTTTGAAAGTCATCTTTCATCCTCTTTACCTCGTCTTTCATCTCCTTACCCTCATCTTTCATCTCCTTTGCCTCATTTTCCAGCTGGTTGATTTTGGCTTTCAAGACACTATATTTTCGTTTTAGTTCAAGTGCCTCTGTTTCCAGATGACTTATCTTAATTTTTAAATTCTTCTCCCAATTGTCTTCAGCCTTTCTTAATTGTGTTTTGAGTTCTTCCACAGCCTGTATTCAAATTCACTGGGATTTCTGATTTATCATTTGCTGATCTCTCCCCCTCTGTTCCGTTTGCTGAGTAGAAGCTGTCTATTGTATTTTCTTTCTTCTTTTTCTGTTGTTTGCTCAAATTCACCCCTTATGTACTCCCTATATTTGTCTGTTCTCTTGCTTCTCTCTCTTTTTTTTTTGATTTTGAGGGCTTCTGTCAGTCTCTCCTCTTGGAGCTTTAACAGGAGATCTCTTGGTGTAATCTCTGGTGGGGGGTTGTTTGGATTTGAGCTTCCTTGTTCTCTGGAGGCTTTTGATTGGATTAAAGTCCTGGCAGTCAATGAGGATGGGTGTGGAGCCTAGGATTCCCTGAGTTCCAGAGACTTTTGATGGGATTAAGTTCAACTTAGTTGGGCTGGGTGTGCTCTGAGTCCAAAACTTCCTGGAAGGCTGGAGCAAATATGGAGGATCTCCACAGCTCTGCCCAGGCTGCCAGGTCTATGCTCCCTCTCTAGCTCCTTCCCCACCATCTGTGTTGGATGCTCTGAACTTTGCCTGCCCTGTTCACAAGGTATGCCCTTCAGACCAGCCCCTTTGTCCTCCCAGGAGTTCCCGCTGCTGCTGGAATCTCAGCCCTCTGGGTGGGAGAGGGGATGGGTCCTGGGACCTTCCTTCTGTCTTCCCCTTAAACCCAAGTGTTCTCGGATTCCGGCTTTGGGGGGGGGGCGTACCTTTTTAATTAAGTCCAGCAGGAGGGTTCCTTGGCTCTGTCTTGTTGTTAAGTTTGATTTTTGGTCCCCTAGGAGCATTCAGTTTGTGATTGGTAAGGAAGGGTATTCAAAGGTCTGAACTTCTGCTCCTTCCAGGCCGCCATCGTGACTCTGTCTCAGAAATTAATGACTAAGTTGTATTTTAAACCCTTAGCTTCCATTTTAGAATCAATACTAATGGTTCCAAGGCAGAAGAATGAAAAGGGCTAGGCAGTGGGGGTTAAGTGGCTTGCTCCTCAGGGTCATACAACTAGGAAATGTCTGAGGTCAGATCTGAACCCAAGACCTCCCATCTCCAAGCCTGGCTCTCTATCCACTTAGCCACCCAGCTACTTGTCATACACAAATTTTTATAACCTGTCTGGCACTCCTCTACTGGAAGAACAGAAGAAATTCCCTGAGGGTGAGGATGAGATAATGTTTTATATTTGTGTCTATCTCTCTGTCTTTGTAGAGAGATCACTTAACCCCTCTTAGCCTTAGTTTTCTCATCCATAAAATGGATAACTAATACTTCACAAGGTATTTGTCTCAAATGCAATAATGATTATACTTTTTAAAAATTTGAGCCTTTTATAAAAATGTTAGTTATCATCATCATTGAATAAGATGTAGGATAATAGCTTAGATTTGTAGGAGACTATAAGATCAAATTTATTTTCTTGCATTTTTTGTCTCTAATTTGGTTTATCAACTTTCCCTTGTGCCATCTGAGTCCAGTCATTTTACTAAGAGACTGTTTCTTATTGCCTGCCTTCTGAATTGTCTTCTCTGTTGAGATTTTTCTTTGTTTGTAACTGGCCTGGTAGATATTTGGGAGCAGTTTTCCCCTTCTCTGGCCCAGTTTGCATTTAGTATCTTCCCAATCAGATTTGCAAGCATTTGGGCAAATGTTTTTTATCGGCTCTCATTCATTCATTCATTCGATGCCTTTCCTCTCTGGCCAAGAGCCCATCATTCTTATGACACTGTCCTCCATCCCTTTAACAAACACTCTTGCTAGCCTGCTATTTGTTCACTCCCAAAATACATTTCTCTGCTCTTAAGTTCCTTCCTTCACTTGATAGCAATGTTGAAATCTCCACGTGTAACCTTAAGTTGGGGTTTCTTGCCTAGAACTTTGTAATCATCCTTCTGGAGACCAATGTGCATTTTGTGTATGTCTGTCTGATACTTGGCCCAGGGAAGAACTCTTAACTGAGCTCAGGCTTGTAGGCCACCTTAAAATTCCCCTTGTTATCTCAGCTGTGGTTCTTGATGCTAACTGTCATGGCTAACTGCAAGGATGAACTATTAATGTTTGTTTGAGGGCACAAGGGAGGATTGCTCACTGGGAGCTGGAGTGAAGTTTTTCTGAGTAGCAGGTTATTCTGCTAGGTCTTCTTTAAGTCCTTGATGTGGGGATGAGAATTAAAGCCATGAGAAACAATGAGATTATCAGGGGAGAGAGTGAAAGAACAGGACCAAGGCTAGAGAAGAGATCCATGAAACAAAATCTTGATCCAAACCCAGGTCCACATCATGCACCAAGGGCCAGCAGAAGGGGACCGGCCAGTTTTACTCTCATTGTTAGTGTGATTTTCGTATGTGTCTCCCTCTTGCACTGGTTCAGTCAATGGCTTAGAGACATCCTCATCTTATCAAGGATTTTGTCTCCCTCTGCCCCAGTGTCACAAAAGTGTCTCAAACTCGACGTGTCCACAGAGGAACTTTTTGTCCCCTCCACTGGTCATTGGGCTGCCCTCTCTTCCTGGTGGCAGGATGTAAAGCTTCTCCTGAAGGGCCACCTGCTGTTTTACATGGAAGGGACTGGATTGCTGGTCTGAGGTCAGACCTCCCTTCCCACCTCTCTGCCAGCTTGGAGCTTCAGGCCAAGATGTCTTGGCTCAAAGCACCATGAGGCAGGAAAAGTATCCATTAAAGAGAGTAATCTATAGATTTCTTTCTCTGTTTCATCTCTCCCTGGTATTGGTTTCGGGGCCATATTTTTCTTGGGAAGAGTTTTGTAAGATACCTCGTGTCTCTACTTTTGCAAATAATTTATGTGCTATGAGAGTTAATTGTTCTTTGAATGTTGAATAGAATTTCTCTGTAAATTTATCTGTTCCCTGCAGTTCTCCTCTTTTAAGAGTAAATTTATGACTTATTCAGTTTCTAATATTTGGGATGTGTAGATTCATTAATTTTGATTTGCTAATATTTGTAAAATATGTATCTATTTATTTTCTGTTTTGTAGGCATATACTTGATAACAACAGTTTGTGACAATCTCTCCTCACCTGTTGTAGGTTCCCTCATTTTCATTTTTTATTTTGGCAATTTGATTTTCCTCTTTCTCTCTTTGGTCTTCAATCAGCTTCTTTGTTTATTGTCTTTTTTGAAAAAGATGATTTTTATCTCTTTGGTTTCAATTTCACTTCTCTTTTGTTTTCAGAAATTCTATGATGTTTACTTAAAAGTTTATTTTTTTCCTAGATCTTTTCATTCAATTTATTTATCTCTTCTTCCTTGCTTTTGTCAATGAAAATTTTAGAAATGCCAGCTTTCCTATAAGGATCGCTCCACTTCCAGATGCCAAGCTTGAGTATATTGCCTCATTTTTATAATTATTTGGATAAAGTTATCTCATGGGTTGAATTGAACCCATGAATGAATGAAGCTCTTCATATGTGAGATCATTCAAGATTTCCTGGAAGATAGTGCAAGAGAGGTAATTCAAGCCTCTTAACTTTTTTGAATCACATTGTCAAAGGCAAATATCAGGCTTTTCAAAGAATGAGATTTTACTGACTTCAAAATGCCACTTGGGACTCCTGTGTTAGGGAAGAGACTGTCAAACTAAGAGAGAGCAGAAGAAAAGGTATTAATCTGGGGGGGTGACAAAGTAACATCGGGAAGATGGAGGAGACGGGACTGGAATAGTCGTGGAGCACAGTCATCTGACCCAGGGCACTCTTTACTTGTGCAGTTTGTGACAACTCTACTTAGCAGGGCACCAGAAGGGGTAATTAGTGATCCTTGCTGAAGACTTTGCCCATTCTTTAGGGCAATGAAGTTTCTCATGATATCCAGACTAAATGGGAGCCACAGCCCAGGAGAGTGTATGTTTCTTGAAGGCAGGACTTTGTTAGCTTTTGTCTCTACCCCTAGTACCGAGCATGTTATGCTTGCTGAATTGAATCCTCTTGAATGGAAACTTCGTGATGCTTTCCCATGATAAGAGCAGGGGCACTGGTGATTCTACCAGTTTCTGTGGCCCCAAGGTGTCAGACCTGAGCAACAACTTGGCTTGCGCTGGTGATTACTTTTCTGACTGGGCTGGAATCATATTGTTGGAACCGAGATTGGGGTATTTGAGACAATCGGGAAGCATGGTAGTATGGAAAGAAAGCCAGACCTTGGATCTGTTCCTACTCTTCCTAGCTGTGTGATCCAAGGCAAGTCACTTAATATCTCTCAGCCTTGGTTTTCTCATCTGTAAAATGGGAATAAGAATGCTTGTACTTACTTAGCTCTGAGGTCAAGGGGACTAAGATTATTGCTGAAGGTTGTGGTCATAGGGCCAAAGGAAAATGTGTTGTGTATGGAGCAGGGCTTACTGTATAGCTAGATCTGAAATCTGAAAGTGTTTTGTCTTAAAGATTGGGAATGGGCATGCAGGTATAAAGGATAAAGCAATTGACTTGGAATTAGGGAGAATGATTGACCAACATACTAGCTTAGTGATTGTTCAGTCTTTTCAGGCTGCGTCTGACTCTTCATAACCCCAATTGGGGTTTTCTTGGCAGAGGTACTAGAGTGGTTTGCCATTTCCTCCTCCTGCTCATTTTACAGATGAGGACACTGAGGCACACAGGGTGAAGTGACTTGCTTGGATTCACATAGCTAATAAATGTCTGAGGCCAGATTTGAATTTGGGAAGATGAGTCTTCCTGACTAGGGCAGACACTCCATCCCCTGTGCCCACCAGCGGGTAAGCTTGTACAATTAGTTAAACTCTCAGTGCTGAGGCAACTGAGACTATTAGGTATAGACAAGTTGCCAGGCTGCTTTGATGGAAGAGATTTCTCTACCAAAGAACTTACCAGATCAATGAAGTCCTAAGTCTCCTCGCTCCCAATTATACTTACCTCACAGGGATATTGGTGGCCTTTCAATGAGATAGTTCCAGAGTCTGCTAAAACAATGCCTTAACCTTCACTTCCAAAAGATGCTACTTACTATATTAAGGACCAAACCTTTTGTTCATGGATATGTTTTGGGTTTTCAGATGAATGAACACTATCCCTTGTCAAACACTTTTTTGTTTTTGTTGTTAATATGAAGGGTTATGTTTGCAAGTTTTCCTCCTTTTGGGAGTCCCCTCTGCATTCTTGCCATTCTTTTCTGTGGACCTCAAAGAACATCATGACTTCACCCAATCTGAAGAAGAATCACTTGCTTATGCAAAACCAGATTTCTTAAAGCCCTTTGGTAAATGTAAAAATAAGTCTTCTTCTCTGGAAAACCTTTTCAGTTCATGGTCGTGTGAAAGTCTCCAGCACAGCAGAACTGAGAAGAGTTTGTCATCTATAGGCCAGTCCCCCTAGTTTTCACTGGTGAAGAAACTGAGGCCCAAAGAGTCTAAGATTGTCAAGCCCATGTGCCTTCTGACTCTTGGGCCAAGGTTCTTCCACCCCCCACCCCCACACCCCTGTCATCCCCCATTTGGCTAGTTTTCTTGGCCAAACAACTGTCTGGTCTCTGTAGAGGAGAAGGGATTTGGTATTTGAACCACAACCATTTGGACAGCAGTTGGAAGCAAACAGCCACAGGAGCTGTCCTGTCCCCAGTACCCACACTGATTCTGAGCTCAGTTTCTTGCCTGCTGCTATGACTCAGGCTGCTTTCTTGGCTGGCTGCCCAGATCATTGCTGTCAGCCTGGGGAAACAGGCCCTCTGCTAGACCCTGAGTCCCAGAGCACCCTTGGGCTGTTCATGTTTTCAGATCCTCTCCCTCTTTCTCCCCTGCCTTTCCCCAAAGAAATCAGTGGACAAAACTTGCAGGATTGCTTGTGTTTATTTTGGAAAGGAAAGCCAATGGAAATGTCTTTGGAGGACCTTGGAGTGTATACCCCTGGAGATGATGAGCAGCCCCTTTGAAATATGCTGGAGAAACTGGAATGAAAACAACTGTCATGGAAAAGAGTGCCACTGTCTCTCCTTTAGACTGGACATTTTTTCCCGAGAGGCCTAGGCCCTTATGGAGCTCTCTTTCGCCATTCCCAAATTTCTCCACACACTGAGCTACATCCCCCAGCCATGCCCAGTCTTCTCCCACCCACCCACCCACACACACACATCTACCTTCCTATACTCCCCCAAATACTTTCTGAAAAGGCAAGGCAGAGAGGTGGAAGAGAAGGATATGGGGTGACTGTGCACAGAGGCAGCTGGGAGCTGGGCCCTTCTCCCCTGAGGTCGTCTGTCTAGCTTTCAAAATCAATCGACCTCTGGTTAATCTGTATTGTAAAGGGAGCCAGGACCCATGTCAATGTAAAAGGATTAGCCCAGAAATTAGGATGGGCAACATGTCGTGATGTTTAATCCGCTAGAAACTAGCCCAGATTTGTACTATGGAGAGGGGTTTATACATTTTACTTGATCCTCCAGAAACAAAATAACTACCATCTGTGTCCTATTGAAATGCAGAAAAACCACTTTAGTGCCCCATGCCCAGGACTTCAGATTCCATTAGAAAGGTCTGCTAACCCATGCACATCTGTACTAATTTTCTTCAAAATGGAGGGCCATTCTTTTTCAGATACTCTGAGGCTGAGAGCTAAGAGTTCTCCCCAAAGTTCTGCCCACTGTAGAGATACTGAATGTTAGTGATAATTGCCCTCCTGGTGTCCCTGAACTGTTTTCAAAATCTTTAACCATTTCTCTGAATGCCCTCAGAGAATTAAGGCAATGGTCCAAGGCTGTGTTGGGATGCCTGGCTGGGGAGAGAGACCAACAGTATCTAAGGGTTTTGTCTTCAGGATTGGTACATAGGGTGGGGACCGTGAAATTTGTTCTTCTCAGTGAAGTCAATATATGGCTCCAATTTTTAGAAGAAATTTGAGAATGGAAAGGAGGGTTATAAGTAACTTGCATAACCAGAATCCAGTCTATTCATCCATTTTGCCTCTTCATTAAGACATCTCTGATGAAACATTTTACTCTTCTTTTTTACTCTGCTTTATCTAGTCACTCCCATCCAAAAAGAAAAAGAAAAAAACCTTAACCCCTAAAAGTAAACAAAAACCCCATAAAATCAAGTCAGTGATTTGTGACTGCTTTTAAAGCAAACTACTTGAGATGGCAAGTAATAATAATAAGTAACCATCATTTAAATGGTGCTTTCAGCAAGTCAATCCAGACCACCTCATTTAAAATGGACAGATACTACAAAGTAATGAAGAGTTGCTAGTTGAGTGGCTACATGTAACACCAGGCATGTGCTGTTTAGAGGAAATCAAATGTCATCTTTTTCATCTTTCATGGTTAAACCTTTTTCTTTGAGGCAATTAATGAAATTGCCTTTGAAAATGGGGTTTTGAAAGAGAGCTGATGAGGTCAACATGGAAGATGCTGACTAACCATCCATCCATCCATCCATCCATCCATCCATCCATCCATCCATCCATCCATCTACATATCTATCTAATCTCTCAAGATGATAACCCAGGACATAATGTTGGCAAACAAATAAAGAAAGGGTAATCTAGGAAAGGAGATTGAGAAGTGGTGGCACAGGTAGGTGGGAAGCCAGGAGAAAGTAGTACCATATAGACTATTTAGGATCAAGTGACAGTCCACAGTATGAAAAATTGCATCAAGGTTAAGGAGGAAGAAGAGGTTTGAGAGGCCATTGAACCTGGCATCTAAGAAACTTAAGTTCATAAGCCAGGTTATAAGGGGTTGATTTGTGGCGGAGGGAAGGGATTTAGAGGGAAACCCAAATGGTATAATGGCATAACACTGTAGGCATTGCTTGACATCGTAATAGTTAACCTGGCCTCTGTGTGTGTGTGTGTGTGTGTGTGTGTGTGTGTGTGTGTGTGTGTGTGTGTGTGTGGTTATGCCATTCTTTTCTAGTCACTTGTCTCTCTTCTGTAATACCAGTATCCTTCTCTGAATGCACATACTACCCTGGGCACTCATCTCCCCTTCTTCATGTTGACTGTGGATGTGGCATGTTCTAAGCATGGGGTGGTGCAAAGGGTGGGGACTCTCTGCCAAGGATTGAAGGTGAGGGGACCTAGAGCTTTCCTCCAATCCAAATGGTCTTTCCTTTACCTCGTATGGGCAAGGAGGAGGAAGTAGGTGGCAAGAAGGGGCAAGAGGGGAACAAAATAAAATATTGTGTACCCTAGTTAGTATCAGAGGAGGTCTTAGTGTGTAGAAAATGGATAGGGTAGGAATTTAAGGTTAGAATGCTCCCTTTCTTTCCTTTCCCCATCCTGGTCTGGGCTTGTTTGGTAGGGACCCAGAGCATTGCTGTCACTGTGGGAAGAGAAGGGATCTGGGTCTGACATATGTGTTTCAAAGAAAGATATGAGCTGTGTGTTGGTGGGGGGCATTACAATTTGAAATGACACAGCCTATGCAAGGAGAATGTGGGTTGGTTCCTCTGTCAAGGAGAGATCTGAAAGAGAGTAAGTTACAGGTATAATGCAAGTTAAACTTTAATAGAAATTTTATTTAACTTTTTTTAAATAACCTAATGCACTTGGAACTATAATTAATCCCTCTAGGAGAGAAACCAATGCACTAGTTATAGCCAATGTGATTTATACAGACGCTGTGTGGAAAAATCACAAAACTACATTGAAAATGTTTTTACACAGAATATTACTGTATTCAGAACCAAATGGAAACAAAATGTGTAACTGGGCAACACATTGGAAACACAAAGCTGAAAAGAAGACCCAAACCAAGCAGAACACGAACAATTCTACCCATAGGAAACAAAAGAAATCCAACCGGCATAACTATACAACACTGTAGTCATTGCTTGGCATTATAACAGTTACCCTGGCCTGTACAAAATGGCGCAACTTACTGAAAATTTGACAAGTATCACATGCTTGGTAAGAACAAAGACACCTCGTGGATTGCTGTAAGGAGAGCTGCACAAAACAGAAGGCAAATTGGCTTTAGATGAAATGAGATTTCAAGCTCAAAGGGAACTTATGAAATGATCCTCTAATTTGAATGGTTACCCGGGGTGACATCATTGTGGAAATGGATCTTACTTTGGTCTGAGGACCTTTGAGACTTCATGAGGCTTTGTTTTGAGTAACCAGGCCAGGCGACATACAACATTCAGGATATAGATTAGAGATGGTATAGTGGATACTGGTCAATTCCAGTTCCAACATCACGACATCAAATGAGACACTTTTCCACAGTCTGGGTTCCCTTGGCATTCTCTAATTATGTCCCCTGCATTCTAGTTCTCTCTCTTCTCCTGGAAACTTTGTATGGAGTAATGACACTTCTCCAACAAAGGTCAGTGCCATCCCCAGGGGACAGAAAGAAGTGCGCTACCAAGCCAAAGAGTACCCAAGGGAAAATCCCTTCCATTTCTAGTTTTGGCCCTTTCGTGGTGATATGTCCATAGCCTTCTGAGAAATGGGTTTAGGGAAAGATAAAGTTCTATTAAAGCAACACATCCAGCCCAACAATAGCATAGAAATAGTAAGCCAAACACAAGCTGTTGTTTGATATAGCATGGGAGCAATTGGTTCCCCAGGATCATGTTTGTTTGTGAGTGTCCTCACCTCATAGGGATGATGAAAGATCCCTTTGCACGTGCATCCCTGGAGCTGAATGCATACTTTCAGTGACACTTAATCATCTGAAAAATGCCTGGTCCCCCAAACTAAATTCGTGCTAAGAAGTGAGAACAAGAGAATGGTGACAGCGCCCTGTCATCATTACAGCACAATGAAATTAGCCTTCTGCTCCTTACACATGGACTAGTGCTGACATTAGCAAATGCTCCAAGTATAAGAGAGAAGCTACCGTGTGCCTCCCAGTTACAAATTCAACATCCATGCTCTGAGAAGCCAGGCAAGAGAGAGAGAGAGAGAGAGAGAGTGCGCCCCTAAATCTCCGGGGCTTATCTGATTCTGAATCAAATGTCTCTGTTATGAGGAAATAGCTTGTAGTAGAGTTTTTAGAACAGCATTAGCGCAGAAAGTCTATTATAAAAACATACAGTCCAAAACAATTTCTAACTATCCTTCCCTCTGATCGTGAATCTGTACGCGTGGAAGGGAATGCTGGAACTTGATCAGTGTCTATCTACATTTTACTGATAGGCAGCAGCCAGCCTCACATAGCTTTACCAAATACCCTAGATGACAGACATCCTTTTACAAAGGAATTAGGAGCTGAAAATTTTTTACCACTAAAATACTCCTCTACCCAACAAGCAAAAACAACAATAACAACAACAATAGCAGCAACAGCGACAACAAAACAGCAGATTTCCTGTACAGAATGTTACCATTCAGAGTTTGGTTGGTTACAAGAATTATCTCGAGAAATTGCCTACTGCTGGATGTCCAACTCAAACTCATCGATAAATCCTGCTTTCTCAATCAGCAGCCATGTCACTCACTCCAAAATAAAGTCACAACGGTAAAACCCAGTTGCCACAGAGCTCTAAAATGGGACAAATGAATGCAATGAAGTTGCATTTATGTTGTGATAACATGGTGAGATTCTTAGGGAGTTGTGACTGGCAAGTTTGAAATCAGGACACATCTACTTCTCATCTGCCTGTTATCCTTAGAAGCAGGAACAAATACAACCCATAAACTCACATTTACCTAGGCATTGGTCCAAAAAGAAAAAGAAAGCAATAGTTCTTCCGAGATCTATCCTCAGACACTGGGGAAATGTCACTAAACAGCTGATATTGGCCAAGTGAAGGGGTTTATGTACCCTTTGATCCCAGGAACCATTTCCCTTTGTGGTATCTCTGCCAAGTTCACTTGTGACATATTCATATCATCTGAGGAGGATGTTAAATCAAACGGTTTTTAAAAGCGCTAATCCAAAGAAGAGTGTCAAGAATAAAAGCAGCAAATGCAGAATCCAAGAAATGTGAAGGATTTGAGTTGAAAGATTTCTGTTTTGGAAATATCCGGCGGGACAGAATTTTCTGGGGAGGGAATGAGCTTAATAAAAAAAAAAAGACTACACGGTTTGGATCTTTACGAAGAATTGCACTTGTAAGATTTATAGGTGAAAAGCAAGATTAAAGACTCTTGTTTTGATATTGTCTTGCTTTGAAATTCAGAAGATGGACTCGATGACCCTGTCCATTTCTAGCTTGCTATGTCTATGCAAGCCAATCCATCTACTGCTGAGGGACTGATTTAATCTGCAAGATATTAAGCCAACAACCTAAATCCAGGCACTGAAATATTCCATTAAGAAAAAGAGCTGGAGAAGAATCCTTGGGAAATGGAGGAACCCAATGTTTTGGTTTCATACTATCTCCAGAATTAATGACTGATAGTAAGCTCCTAGGAGGCAGAGAACTTAGCTAGCATATGTTGTCTTACACATCACAGTTATTTCCGTATGTTTTGGAAAACTGACTGAATGAGAGGTCAGAATGAGGAAGAGATCATTCTGGATCAATGTTTAAAAATGTCAAAAGTTTGCTCTTTCGATGTCATCTAGAAGAACAAATTATTTCACATGACAGGTTCTGAATATGATGTAATTAATATAGGAAAGCTTAGGACTTGAATTGAGATGTAGGCTAGCCAGTGTATATGTCTTAATTTTGGGAATTTGAATACAGAAATTAAATTTCTAAGTCAGTAGAATAAAAGCATAATTGAAGAAGAAAGGGGTTTGGGGTGATAAGTACTAAGTTTCATGTTCATAAAAAAACACAATAAATATTAGCTTATACTATTATGTCTAATTAGGAAGGATACTCTGGACATTAAAATAAACTCAACAAAAAAGCAAAACAACAAATACCACCCACCCATATCCCCATTGACCCTGTTGGGATTCTGACCGATCTGACTCTAGAGCTCATTACCACTACTTAGTCTAGAAGCAGGAACTGCAGTTTGAGTTTCTGTAACTCAGATTATTTGGTCTGCTAAAGGAGGCTTTCTTCTATCTTCTTTCTTACTATCTTTATCTTACTATCTTTCTTCCTAGGGCTCAGATGTCTGTGTTTCACCCACCTCACTAAACCAGATCAAAAATACTTCTGTACTTATGAAAAGATAGGAAAAAGTGAGTAGACTATAAAATAAAAAAAAACCCCAACAATTTCTGTTGGTCTATGACCCTCTAAAACCAGTCTTATTGTATGGATAATGTTCTGTCTGCACTTGTGGGACAGTCACTGGCCTTGCTGATTGGGTTTGGGAGCATTGTTTGGAATGAAAAAATTATCTACCAGGGTGGGAGAATAGGAAGAATAAAATCAAGCTCAATTTGTTCCAGGGTTTCTTAGGTGGCTACCTGATGGAAACTTGCCTCCCTGGTAAGTCCCTGGCATACAGAAGGAAATCCAGTTGACTGATTTCTGAAAGAGGTGATGGAATCTGGCTGGTGGATGGTGTATTTCCTTGCTGGAATTCCTCCTCTCCATCAGTCCAGTGGTATAATTTAATCACGAATCAAATAGGTAGGGAGCATCTAAGATTCTTATTAAGGCACCAAGTCTGGGGACTCTGTTCCCCCCTTCCACCCTACCCACTCCAACTTAAACATAAATTGTTGAGGAAAGAATACAAGGCCTGGCAGATGACGAGAAATGGGATCTCTATGAAAGGGCTCCTCCCAGGTTGAAAACTTTCATTTGCCACTTTTGGTAAGGGGTCACACTGTTCTCCTTTCTGCCATCTTTTAGGGAGGGCTGGGGGTTTTTAAAGGCTTCCTGATTATACCACCCTTTCTCTGATCTTCCAGCTCCCATCTTAAGGTCAAGGAAAAAATTCAAAGGCCAACTCTTCTACCAAGGCTTGGGGTAAAGTAAGGAGTACTACTCAATAGCCAATGGGCATTGGGCATCTTAAATGAATTTTATCAAACGTTGCTTTTCTACACTTCACAGATGATAAAATGGAAAGCTCTAATATCTTACAAGAATGATTGCTTATAATGATTCTGAAAATGCAGTTCAGCATCTCCTGACTTTACATGGGCCTCATATAGGTTTCAATTATCCCTGCCTGTCAGGATCCAAACGGGGCAAATACTGCAGTCTGGCTCACAAAGGTTCCCCCCACCCCTGCCCATCCCTACAACTGCAATCTGGCTCAGAAAGATACCCCGCCTCCCCCCTCCCCCCAATCTGGCTCAGAAGGGTTATCCCCCTTTCCCCCCAACTGCAATCTGGCTCAGAAGGGTTCCCCCCACCCCATTCCCCTCATATACATAAAATGCAATCTTCGGTTACTTATCTGATTACTGAGAAAAACGTGATGGTATTTTAAGAGGGCCTCCATGTTTATGAGGTGGAAAACGGAAAAGGAAGTGGACAGCTCTCTTTCTTTACCCTAAAATAACTACTATCTGACACTAGCTAATCTATTCACCTACCTGTTAATGGATGTCAAATATGAAGATGCTATTTCTATTGCTAATCCCAATGAAAATGAATTGATATTAAGTATGTAAATAAGGCTGTGTTAAGGTAGTATCAGTTGAAGTGCAAAAAGAAAAAAAAAATCTATCATTCAGCCAGTTGTTTGAGCTGCCTTCCATCAAGCAACTGGTTTAACTTTGTTATAATTAAATGTAAAAGGTTGTTTTGTGTGTATGTATAGATATATAAATGGAAACAACCCACTGTTTGAAACAGAGGGTCATCAAATGCTAGAGATGAATGGCTATCTTGTCCAGCTCCTTCACCCAGAAACACAGATGTGGGAAGGGCCCTAGATAAGAACAATCCGGATCCAACTCCCTTTGTTGTTTCAGAGATGATGAAAAGGACCCAACCCAGAGAGGGGCAAACAACTGATTTAAGGTCATAGAGTCCCTGTGTCTGTTAAGAAGTGGGTTATTTGGTAACTAGTCCCTGGGAACTCCATTCATGATTTTAAAAATTGCTCTCCAACACCATCTCCAGAAGGGGAATTTTAATAAAACATAAGGAATTCGTGGCAGGAAAGATGATCAAAAATCTTTTCAAAGCAGTTAAGATAGTGTGAATGAAATATGGTTCCTTGATAGAATGTCCCTAAGTATGATCAAAACACAATTTCACTAAAAGCTCTAATTTAGCCACTTTCTTACGAATGGAGGGTGTACATCATTTTATTCTGATGGAAAAAGGGGACCTCCAGCTTGAATCATTTCCCACTAGCAACAACCAATCTACCATTGCAATGGTGTCATCCAATCAGAAAAAAAGACCCTGGTTTTCTCAATCAAATGGTTTGGTGATTAACAGTCTGTCTACAAGCTGGCTAACAACATACTTAATGGTGAAATTCTATCCTTAGCATTGCATTAGTAAATGATTTTCAAAATAATCCTACCTACCACACCAAGACAGTAAAATGACAATGTCACTAATGAATTTTGTAGCTAATTAACAGTATCCAAAAAAAAAATCCAAGTCTACAGCCATACAGAAACTTTTTACACTGCCACTTTTGGCATTTTGGATTACCAAAGAGGGTATTGGACTGTGCCTGGGTGGTACTCATAGAGAAGAGGATTGTGGTTTCTCTGTATTAGCGCTGATGGAGCTTACAAAGTACTTGGCTTTCCTAAATATGCCTTCCAGCTGAAGTCAATTCCATGGCGTTACTCTAGAACCATTCCCTTGCTCTTAGACAAGTGACAGGAAAACATGTCTAAGGAGAGACATCTGGCTTCTCTCCACCATCACCTTAAAGGCCTTGGGCTCTATTCTCATCTGAGCATTTAAGCTGTACTTAACACATCAACATGGCCAACCCTAGAATGTCTCCATAACTAAGACACATTACAGACAACTCCAGTTACCACATTGCAAATGATAAACCAGTACGAATCCTTAATAGAGAAACCAAAAGCATCATCCCCTCTGGATAAGAGAGTGGTTTGCTCTCCATGTTGAACTATTCACTAAGCTGTTTTTGAAATAGGACTGGTCAAGTATGAGTTGGCTGCTAAGCCTCAACTCGTCTGTCAGACTTTAGGATATTGTCGCTGCCGCTGCCACTGCCACTGCCATTGGCAGAGCCTTTAAATTTAGCCACCGGAGGTGGCAAAATCAGGTGGGAGATTTCTTTGTCTCCTACCTGTCGTATGTCAAGGAGAGATGAAAATATCCGGAAATCAGAGATGAATCATTCTTCTACAAGTGACCAGGGAAAACTAACACTTAAGTTTCCTTGGGAAACTGCCCCTGGTACTCTGATATGGTGTTTGTGGAGATTGAATTTTGAGAAGTCTCTATTCAGTAGTCCACAGTAATGTCGGATTATAGTTGTCTGTGTTGAATATAAAAGTCTAGACAATGGCCTTGCTGAGCACAGAGCTGATGGATTAGGACCTGAATCCTAGCAAGACCACCAGGCCGGTTTTCTTACAATTCAGAGGCCTGTGTGTCCCTCCCTGCCTCTAGAAGAATACCATTATGAATATGCCTTCCTTAAATTCTCATCCCCAATATACAAGATCAGATTGAAAATCACATTTTTATCTGGCTGTAACTCAACAGCAGTTGTAATCTGTAACTGTGATCTGAACAGCAGATTAAAGAATATTCTGGGTTTTATATTAGGAGATAGTTATGATTAGCTAATGTTTGGATGATATTTTATAGGTGTGTGGTGAGACAGACAGTATTAATTTTCCACTGCAGTATTTTTGGACATAAATTCAATTTTAAGCATGGTAAAAGGTGTGGGTGGTTAGTCGTAACTAATGGAGAAATGTGGCCAAATTGTGTGATATGTTTGGTTTTCCCTTCAAAGCAAAAAACAAAATGGGTGCACAAATATTTAGATCATTGGTAATTTTCTTTGGGATTGCCTCTGAATTGGTTCATAATGGTGTAGACTTGCATGGAATCAACCCTAATTGACTGACTAATCAGGAAAAATACCCACATGACAATGGGAACTTTGGGGGGCTGAGAGGGCCAAATACTATAGGTCATTAAACAGTATAGTATTACTTCTAGGTAGTGGAAACTTGGTATTTTTGTCAATTTTATGAAAAAGTGCCAACCTGCCAACAGAGTATGAGGAATGGCTCTAAAGCAGGCATTATCAGGGTTAATGACTGGTTCAAGGGCCCTCCAGATGACTCTCATCTGCAGTAGTCATGTCTATAATGTAGCATTAGATTTTGTACCTCCCATTGAGGCATATGTATATAATTATATATATATATATATACACACACACTTACACATACACACATATACATATATATATATATATATATATTTATATATTTTAATCAATCTCTACTGCCAAAGAGAGCCCTTCTCCAAGTGAAGTCTAGGGAAAGACTAAAACTGTGTGAAGTCCCAGAATGGAAAGGGAACAAGCCAGTAGACTGCCCAAACCACTCAAAACAAATGCCATCACTCTCTCCTATCCTTTTTTGTTCTTTACTACCTGACAGCAGAGAATTAGGACAGCTGGTGAAAACAAAGGACAACCAAGCAAACCCTCTAATAGCTTAATGGCTAGTATTTTTAGAGTGGCACTGCTGTGTTGCTTTGTCTTCTATCACTATTGGTACTTAGATATTATTGGGACATCTCCCCAGGAAGTTTCAAAATGAAAATTGTCACTGAAGATCAATGGAGAGCACAAACCCTCAGGAATGAATCCTGACCAATAATGAAGCAGTAAAAGGCTATTTTTTTTCTGGCTCATATGAGTATAGATTTGGGGGACAGCTATATGATTTATAAAATTTTAATCTCTGCAGGTTCTCTGTGTCTAAATTATCTTATACATAGGGAAAACATTTATGCTTTATTTCTCAGGAATCCGTCATCTTCAAAAAGTGCTCTCTTTCCTTTTTTTTAGTTTTAGTCAGTGTGGACATGAAACATGACTGCAGGGAATGGAGTGTTCTGTAAAGTATAGGAGGGGTACACAGTTGGAATGCTGTAGTAGGAATTACCCAGAATAGCTAGATAGACTTAACATATACTACTTGGGAGATGTAGTGTCCACTTACATTGAATGATTCCTTATTCCCACAGATATCAAAAGAGGCATGAAAATGAACACACAAAGCAAAAAATGTTTCCCAAATAAGTGGAGTTCCACCAGTGATCGTCAGTGCGTTGGAAGAGGTAGAACCATGGGATGATGTTGATGATGGTTCAACTTAATTAGGACAGATGGGCTTCTAGGCGAAGCCAGTAGAGTCCTTGGCGGATATATCGAACCAGGTTCGTCATTGTGCTGTGTTGAGTCAAAGGCCCCATCAGTGAATCGAGATCTGCAAAGAATTCTGGAAACAAGAATACAGGTCAGTCAAGATTTTTCAATGACATTGGGCAAATTTTCTGTGGAGTGCTAAGCCAGGTCTACATGAAAACCTCCTTATCTCCCCAACTCTACCACTTAAAGCTGAAAGAGTGAAAAAGTCAATTACATGGCTCCTTACTTTGTTCATGAGATATCAAACATTTCTTTCATTATTTTCAATTATATTGATATCTTTTGTTTTTAGATGACCTACATTTTCAAATATATCTTCTCTCCTACCTAACAAACCATGTCTTGTAATATGGAATAAAACATAGGGTGAGGAAAAGCACTTCAAAAAACACTAACTCTAGACCTGTATTGGTGAGGTTGTGGCACAGGTGCCAGGGCTGCATACATTGCCCTTCTCTACAGTGCCTGAGGACATTTTTTGCATGCTCCGCCCCCTATCCAGCTGCCCAAAGCAAGCCCTTCCTCCCTCTGCTCTCTGGAGTAATGTAGGGGGCTCATAGGCAGCTTGAAGTTGCAGTTTGGGCATACAATCTTGAAAACATTTGCCAATGCTGCTCTAGACCAAGAAAGTCCCCAATTGTTGTGCTTTTTCAAAGAAGGGAGAGAGGTTTGTTTTCTCATTCATTCTTTAGGGTCGATCTTGGTTATTCTAGTAACATGTTTTTCAGGTATGTTTTTTGGGGGGGGGGCAGTGGCAATTGTTTCCATTTACATTATTGCCTTAAATTGTGCATATTGTTTTCCTGGTCCTGCTTACTTTATTCTGCACTGGTTCATGTAAATCTCCCCATGCTTCTCTGAATTCTCTACACTCACTGTTTCTTATATAACATAGTGCTATTCTATTATATTCATCTCCCATAATTTTTCTGTCGCCATTCTCAGATGAATGGGTTTTTACTTGTTTTTGATTCTCTGCTACTATAAAAGTACAGCTATTGTGCTCTTTGTGGTGGCAAAAAATTGGAAAATGAAGGGGTGCCCTTTGATTGGGGAGGGAGGGAAAGAATATGATTCTTGTAACCAAGGAATAATGTTCTAAATTGACTAAATAAAATTTAAAAATAAATAAATAAATATAGCTATAAAGGCAAAAAAAAGTACAGCTATGAAAATTTTGGTATATATGGGCTGAATTCCTTGAGGTTCAAGTTTCTGAGGTTACAGGATTTCAGGTTTGGACAGGTCCTGGCATCTAGTCCAACACCTCTGTATTCTACAGAGAAGGCAACTGAAAGCCTCTGAATGCTGGGCTGTAAACCTATGTAATAATAGTTGTTGTTCACTTGTTTCTGACTCTTTATGACCCCATTTGGGGTTTTCTTGGCTAAGATACTGAAGGGTTTGCCATTTCCTTCTCCAGATCATTTTACAGATGAGGAAACTGAGGCAAACAGGGTTAAGTGACTTGCCTAGATTCACACAGCTAGTAAGTATCTGAGGCCAGATTTGAACTCAGGAAGAGGAATCTTCTTAAGTCTAGGCTCAGGGTTCTATCTATCCACCGTGCCACCTCTCTGTCCCCACAGTAGCAATAGCTTAGTAGTTTAGTTTAGTAGGGGGTTTACAAAGCATTTTATGTTATCTCATTGGTTCCTCTCATCAACCCTATGAAGGGGTTTATATTTTATTATTTTATAGATGAGGTAACTGAGGCTAAAAAAATTCCTTGCCTAAATTAAATGAGGTAATATTTGTAAAGTGTTTAGCACATAGTAGGTGCTTTATAAATTCTTATCTCTGTCAAGCTCACATAGCTGGCAAGTATCTTAGTCAGGATGCAAACTCAGAACTTCTAGACTTAAATCCAGGCCTTCACTCACTATGCTACCTAGCTTCCTTGGACCATTGTAGATAGGCTGAAAAGGGAATGATGTGTGCATGTGTGAGTGGAAGGACCTATGGTGGAATAGTCCTATCCCAGGGTATGGGAGGAATTGAATGAGTTACAGCCGTGGGGATAAAAGAAGCAGCAAAGATGCCCTGGGTCTGGCTGCCTCCCAAGAGATGAGTCACGGTGCGCACTCATATTATCAATGGATAAAAGGAAAGGCAAAGTGAGTATAACAAATGTATGATAAGCAGTGTTTCAGGCCAGTGAGTTCAAGGGGAGAGCAGGGCTGTTCTTTAGGGGATAGAAGTTATTCATTTAAGTGAAGAAAGTTGAAATGGAACCCTTTTACTTGGGAAGAGAAGGAAAGGGAAGATAGGCTCTATGTAGAAAGTGAAAGGCAGAAAGCTATGAATAGTGACTGTAACTAAAGTGGAAAGGCAGATCCTGGCAAGAAGGGATTAGTTTGATTTTCCTCTCTTGTCTGGCAGACTCCTCCCACCCCCATCCCCACACTGTGGGTATTTAATAAATGCTTGATTGCTTGCTGAATGATGCAGGCCAAGCCACTTTTCCATCTCAGTGAATGGCGGGGACTTAGAGCACCTTGCAGAGGGTTTTGCAAGATTTCTGATCATTTGTCCTTTGGGACTTTTTTATTTGAAATGCTTTTTTCCTAAGTGGCCAGTATTCAAAAATCCTTGACAAACTTACCAAAAATCTGTGTGATTGTTTCAGCGGTATCAGACTAAGGAGAAGTTAGAAACCTGCATTATATTAGGCAGGGGATGTCAGGTAGGAAGTCTACTGGTGGCAGGAATGCCAAAGAAGCAGGTGCCTCAGTCTTGGGGATCAGGGAGTTAATCTGGAAGAGAGTGGTATCTGGGGGTCTTCATACTGGCAAGAGGCCTTTTCCTTGCACCAAGGCCATCAAGGAGCTGAAGCCTTGGACTATTTTTCCAGCTGACAATGCTCATCAATCCAAAGACAAGTACTGCATTTGGTGAAGGCCTGGGTTTTCCTCCTTCCTCTGTTCCCTATGGCCTTGCACAAGGCACTGCCTTCCCTGTTCTGGATCTCAGCTTTCAGCCCTAAGTTCCCTGCCACCGCTAAATCCTCTAAACCTATACTCTGACTGTACTTCACTGCTGGCAGATTGAAAAGGCTGTGGTATAAAAACGACTTTCTGGGTATTTGAGCATAAATGACTAAGAATTGGACCAGATGATGCCAAATTGGGTTTTCTTCCCTTTGAGCTTATTATAAGCTGACTAATAGCATTTTCAACACTACTGGCTAAAGGCCAGAGCTATTTTGATTCAACATCAAGCAAGACACTGAATGGCTCCTTGACAAACTGTGCTAATGACAAGATTAGCACCATCTCACTCTAACAACAGAGAAGGAGCCACATGTTGCTGTGGCACAGTTCTGATGGTACAGAGATAAGCCTTTGTTTCAAATACAGGGCTTGATGCAATTAGTAGAATGTCAACTATCCAAAACATTTGGAAATCCTCACTCTCAGAAAGCATTATTTCTCTTTGTTGGGTCTTAACCCAGGACAGAACATCTCCCACGATGCTAGAGAACACATTTTAGCAAACGTCTAGCTCCCTGCTTAATTAATATCTTGTTTCATATCAATACTCAATGGGTTACTCTACCTATCCTTGTGACATTTTCATGGGCTACTATATCTGAGGAGGGCCTTTAAAGGCTGCATTTGAATCAATCTAGTAAAAAGAGGCAACTAGGTGGTACAGTGAATAGAATGCTATAGTGGATTCAGAAAGACCCAAGTTCAAATCCATCCTAAGACATTTATGGGTTCTGTGTCTTTAGGTGATTCACTTCACCTCTGTCTGCCTCCATCTCATCATCTGTAACATTGTCATAATAGGATCTATATCAAATGAGATATTTGAAAAATGCTATATAAATTCTAGCTATTATTAAGAAGCTTTCTTGAAATGAAGAAACATTAAAGACAGTTGGATTTGATGTTCTTTAGACAGCAGTCAGTTGTGTGACCCCAAAGAAATTGTAGCAATCTGTCTGCAGTTGCCTGCTCGGTCCTATCTCATGTTTTTGCTTTTATTTTTAAATCTTTAAGATTTTTATCTTAATAAATTTCCACATAAGTTTTCTAAAGTTATATGATCCAAAATGTCTCCCTCCCTTCTCCCCCTGTCCCACTCTTCTGGAGCTGGCAAGCAATTTGATCTGGGTTATACATGTATTATGCAAAACATCTTTCCATATTATTCATTTTTGTAAGCAAATTATCTCATAGAACCAAAACCCCCAAACATAAACCCAAACTAAGAATTGAAAAGTCCTATATTTTCATCTGCATTCCCACTCTAGCAGTTCATTCTTTGGAGGTGGACAGCAGTCTTTTTCCAAAGTCCCTCAGAATTGTACCTGATCTTTGTATTGCCATTAGTAGCCAAGTCTATCACATTTGATCATTCCATAATGTTGCTGTAAGTAAGTGTATTGACCATTCCGAATCATAAGGATTTTTAAAGAGATAAGAAAGCAAGTGTATGGATGGCTGGTTGCTTATTATCTTTTGCTTTTCGTTTCTTCTCTTTTCTTGGTCAACGCATTATTTATAATCTTTTTCTGTTCTTTGGTAATCTTACCTCTTTGAGGTATCTCAAGAATTAATCCCAAGTGCCTATATACATACATACATACATACATACATACATACATATATATATATATAATTTTTCTGAATATACTACCTTAGGTCTAGCCACTCATAAATTCATCACCTTAGGTGCCTTTTCCATGTGTGTCAGTAAAATATAGTAAGGACCCACTACACGCCAGACACTGTGTCAAACTCGGGAGATACAAATATGCAAAAAAGTCAGTCCCTGCCCCTAAGGAGCTTGGTAAGGGGGCATGGTGGAAAAGATAAAGAACCTCAGTAGTACAGCCAGAGAAATGAGAAGTTCTGAATTGAGTTCTCAGAACATCTCTGTGTATGCATACATGTATCCATCTACCTCTACAAACATGCTGTCTACCCCTATCAGAAGAACACTGTTTTTGTAGTGAAGAGCTGGATTTAAATTCTGCCTCTAAGCCCTTGCTATATCTATTATCCTGTGAGTGTTGAACAGACCTAAGAGAAAGGACTATGTGCCTTTTGTCTTCTTACTCTCAGTGATTAGCATAGTACCCACCATATGATAGGTCCATAGGAAGGAGCATGCGTGTAGGGGTGTGGGGTGGGGAAGGAATGTGATCCTACCGAAGAAGGAACTCAGAGGGAACATGATAGCTGACTTCAAGTATTTGACACTCTTTCATTTAGAAGAAGGATTCAACCTTATTGGGCACTTATAGATAGAAGAAAGGTCAATGACTTTGAAGTTGCAAATAGGTACATTTAGATACAATGCCAGGAAAAATCTGGAAACAATTATAGCAGAGTGGACTGCCTTGGGAAATAGAAGGTTCATCTCCTATGATCTCAAGGCTGAAAATGGATGCCTACTTGTTGATTCTGGTGTAACAGCAGTTCCTTTGGGGGAATGGGTTCAAGTTGATAGTGGCCAACCCCTAATCCATTTGTTCCTGACTATTTTTGTGCTCTTTTATTAACTCTTACACTTCCTGGTCCTCTTCTTGATACTATCTGTGCCTGTTAGATCTGGCAATTTAGAGAAGTTGATAGTGCCTGAGAAAATCTGGCCTGGTGGATACAGTGCTGGCTTTATAGTCAGCAAGACTGCATTCAAATCCTGCCTCAAACACTTACTAGCTGTGTGAACCTACTTAAATCATTAAGTTCACTATACCTCAGTTTCCTAATCTGTAAAATAGTGATGTTAATAGCATCAGTAACACCTTTCTCCAAAGGTTGTTGAGAAGATGAAATAGTGAATGCATGTATTTATTGTCATTTTCTGACCTTAAGTTTAAATGTAAGCTGGATTTTTAATACTACTTATGAAAGCAATACGAGGAATTTTGTCTGTTCACAGGGGGGAACTGTATAAACATAATATGCCACCAACAATCCTTGGATGCAATAGAAGGTTCATATGAGATAGCATAAGAGGAGACTTAACTGAGCAGAGTTTTGGAAAATTCTACTGAGATAAAGAAATGCACAAATCAAAGGAAACTCTTAGTCAAACAAGATAAATCTTTACAGCTGAATATCTGTGACATTCAGCTCCTAAATCTTTTCCAAAAAGTCTAGTCATATAGCATTGGCATTTAACAATAAAGCACCAATACAAGAACTTGACCATATCACACAATAAAGCAAACATATCTGTGTACCTACATATGGTATGTATACCTATGCCTAAAGGTAGACTTGCCCTGCATTGTCATGACCAATGCTGTTCGCCACTAAAGTCAATCTATATCCCCAGCACAGAGTTCCTCGCTCTGACACCCTGCTCAGCCTAGCCCCTTTAGCTCAGAACATGCCTGCGGATTGAACTTCCCTCTCTTTACACTGTTTCTGTGAAACCAGTGCCCTGTGATAAGTGAGCAAAGCATGCAGGCAGCTTCCAGGTATATACCATGAAAAGAGATAGGTGTTCTTGGGGTTCTTAGACAGTGATTTTTGTTCTTTCAAATTGCTGTTACCCACTTTGCTTGTCTACGAACTTGAAAACAAAATAGGGGCTCCTTAAAAAGGTCCTGCTAGGGGACAGCTGGGTGGCTCAGTGGATTAAGAATCAGGACTAGAGACAGGAGGTCCTAGGTTCCAATCTGGCCTCATACACTTCCTATCTATGTGACCCTGGGCAAGTCACTTAACCCCCACTGTCTAGCTCCTGCCACTCTTCTGCCTTGGAAGCAATATATATTATTGATTATAAGATGTAGGGTAAGGCTTTTAAAGAAAAGGCCCAGCTAGTCTCAAATAGTGGTTGTAGCTATTAGGCCCAAAGTAGACAGTGATATCAGGACTGTTTCCATATGCAGACATTATATTTCTGGTTGAAAGGGCTTTTATGTTTGCCTATGATACCTTAATTAGGAGCAAAATCGCTTTTAAAAATGAAATGTGGAACTCCCATTCAAGATGGCTATTGCTTCTCCCTACTTGCCCACCCTGCCGTCCCCAATCATAGAAGTAAAACTCATGCTCAGGGTCCCTTTTACACTTCTCTTCTGAAGGATGATGGGTAGTTACATTGGTAGTTCTCTCATATTTCATTGCCTCTGTCACTACATGAAAATATTGAGAGAACCCAAGTCCCTGGCTCTGAAATGCAAGATGTCTTTTCATTGTAGAAAGACACTAATGACTACCCTGAAAGCAGAGCCACCTTAATTCAAATAAGAAAAAATCATAGCATTTTGTAGAGCCTTAATTAATTTGCTAATCATTCCGTCCTGCCCTTGTTCCTCAGTTTCAGGCTTTATTATAACAAACATAATGGAGTGAGACTCTGCAGTCATTATTTGCACACGTGTCTCTGTTAAGTTCTGCTAGGTCTGCTTCCCTCCCCACCTCCAGGTGAAGTTCCCTCATATCAAAACAATTAAGATAATACATATCTCAGCCCTTGAGGCACATTCCTCCTTGGAAACCAGAGAGAGCAGCCATTACCAGTGAGATACTAAAGCACCAAGTAATACTCTTCTTTCCCGCCACACCTCATGTAAGAACTGCATTATGGAGAGAGTAGTCAAATAGTCACCTCTGTTCTCTCTGGTCAGTCTGTCTGCCATGTCCCAGTGTTCATAACCTCGAAGCACATTGTTAGTGATGTTGACATGGCTAGCAGCCATGTGGTGGATTCGGTGAGGAATGACAATAGGTCCCAAGGATGGTAAAGCATTTGATGATGAAGGGCTCAGGGACAATGGCGACATTACTTCTGCACTCCTAGGGAAAGGAAAAAAGAGTCTCATTCTCACAGCACATCATCTCCATTCCTTTTGTCAAGCACAGCTAAAATCTTTGTTGTTGTTCACGAGTTTTTCAAATGGCTAAAGACACTTTTTGTTGAATAAAAACAAATCCAAGAGCAGTTTAACATCAATAACTGGGTGTATCTGAGACAAGTTCCATGAGGGTGTTCCACTGAGACTCTAGTGTATTTGATTGCATTCCTTATGATGGCCAAGAAGGATGGGATTTCAGTAGGGTAGACAGTGGCCCTCGACACCAACACATGGTGAGTCTACTGCCTTGGAAAGAGCTTAGCCCAGTGCCCTAAGAGACCAGAAATGCTGCCAATTTCCTCATAATTGGCCACCTTAGAGCAGTGGCATTAAATTCAAATAGAAAGGGATCACTGCAGGTTGCATATTGACCCCAAACAAAGCAAATTAATGCCATCCATGTAATTTTTTGATTTATTTGATAAATCATTTCCCAATTCAATTTTAATGTGGTTCAGCCACACTTGTAGTTTTGACTATGCTTTGCTTGTGGCTCATGAGTTTGACACCTTTGCCCCAGAGTAAAGGCTACTTGTCTGGCCCCGTCACATTTCCCCCTAGACTTTGAACATTCAGAAGCGAAGCCCTCCTTTTCTTTGACCACAGTGCCTACCGGTGCTCTAGGTTGGTGAACTTGGTTGTGGTTTTAAGTGACCCTCAAAATGATGCTCCCTAAATATATGCCAAGATGTATGTGAATGTGAATATGTTGTTGTTTGGGGCACAAATATCCCAGTCTTTCACAGGAAGGAAATCTCTCACGGCCATAATGATTTTCCTACCTGCTACCAGAAGCAATGATTGGCAGTTAGCAAACACTCGATGGCCCATTATTGGAGTGTTTTGTGGAAACCACAATGACAGTTTGCTACAAATCCAGTCACCACAATAAGCAAAGTTCAACTCTTAAAAGCCTCCCGTGGAGCAGTCTTAGAAACTCAAGGCAAAGTAGGCCCATGAATGTCTCACTAGGGTTCTTGAAGCCCTGTTCTGGACATCTGCTTTCAATTGCTGACAGTTCATCTGTATGCTGTCTAAATAAAGAGGAATGTTTTGAGTTATTCACTTAGTGTAGGACTAATGTCCTGATATAGATTTTCTTTTAATTCTAACACTAGCAATTAGGAATCATCTGCTGGCTGCCCACTGTGTAGGGGTCATCTGTGGCTCTCTCTCCTCACGTGGTTTAGATTCATGTGTCTGAAAAATCACTCAGGGCCATTCTCTCTGAAAACAGATTTCTGAATCCACAATCAAGGTTTGAAAATTCCTCAGCTTCACATCTTCCTTCAAACTGTCTGCCCAAGCAAACATACTGGAAAACCCATGTAGGAAACCAATGTGAGAGAAGAGAAAGAAATGCCTCATTAGGAGTGCAGTATGTCTGTTTCTATCTTTTCTTTCTTTCCTTATTTTTGTCTTTCAAAGGAAAATTCCACAAAGAAACCTTGATAATTTCCTCTCTGTCAACTGTTGCTACATATTAGGAAACAAGGGAGACTTCATGTCTGATAATCTCCTGCTGTGCAAGCCCCCCAAATCATAGTCAGTGAATACTTCCTCCCAGAATGGCTATGTGTACCCCCTAAGCGGAGGAGTGATGGGATGAATGAGGGGACAACCCCATATAATCTCAAAGCATGGGAAAGCTGAATGTCAGTACAGAAAATCTGAGAGTGATTGGCAACTGTGTGCTCCCCACCTGGTCAAAGGAGCGTGTGGCTACATAGAGCCCCTTCTGTAAACCATGTTCAAGCTCCCCTTGGTTTAGGCTGGTCTGCAGGGGAAAGTATTGAATGGCAATAAATAACTCAGTCTTCATGCCCGTAGATTTTTGTCTCCACATTAGGCTTCTGCTTGACTGGTATAAAATGGCGTGGGATTCTTCCTGCCATCTTAGTAACAGTCACTAGAAGCCATGGTTCTTATAGGAATGCTACATTCCTTGTGGATGGGATAATACAAAGTATTATTGGCTACATCCAAGCTGTGTGTGGGCAGTCAGAGACAAAAGTCAATACAGTCTTGCTCCATTTTTGCAGCCTCCAACTGCTACATAATAGACCACCCCTATGTCATTAATTAGGAGAAAAAGCCTGCCAAACACAGCACCGGGATTGATTGGATAATGAATTGGACTTGGAGCATTTGGGTTTTCACAGGAAGCTGTGAATTGACATTAGAGTATGGGCACCTGAACTCAGTATTTGTTCTAGTGAAATGAAAAGAATAACCTAATCTTGATCTAAAATTGTTACAACACCATGATGACGGGGAGAAAAAAGTTGTCAGTGGACTCTCTATTTGTTGGAATTCCTCTGATTCATGCCAACACATCAGGAACTACGAATACGGTCAGAATCGGGGAACTCCTCCACTTCTGAAGATGGAGACCTCTTTAGAATTTACCAGCCTAAAGAACTGGCTAAAGGTTAGAGATGTTAATTGCTGCCTAGGGCCATACAAACTTGTGTCATAGATGGGACTCTGGAACCTAGGTTTTCCCAAATTCAGGCCCCATTGCCTCTCTGATTCTTTGACAGATCTATTGTACATTCGTTACAACAGTCCTGAGAATGGCTGTTCCTAGACCGCACCTTTTTGGACTACAGATCCCTTTCTTTTGTGGTTGACCAGAGCACCTAGAATGTTTTAGGTAGACCCCATGACAGATCCAAATAAAAGTAAGATCTTGACCCTATCTTCCAAGTCTAGCAGAAGAGAAAAGACATGTACACAGATAACTTTCAGCTAAGATAGAATGTGGCAAGGCAAGGAGAAATAAAAGGCTCTGGGGGAGGGGGCATCAGAGGAGAAAGGCATCATTTCTGGCCTTCACTCCAAGAGGATAACTCCATCTCTTACTTTCTGGAAAAAAATGAAGCATGAGTTTCTTTATTCAAATGAATTCTTCCCTCCAGTCTCAGATGAATTTCTTTGGCCTTGCTAATGGCTAACCTGTATCTCATTCCATACTGATTCCTAAAGGCCTTTGCTTTGCAACTCGGTTGGCAACATCTCCAGAGCTGTTCTTCCCACTGTCGAAAAGCATTCCCCTCACTCCTCCCACACTGTTATCCAGATGTGCACAGGTATTTCTCTTTTAAAAACAACCCAAACCAAATCCCCATGACATTACAGAACCCTTATAGCATGCCTATTTCCTCTCCTTTGTTTCACCTCGAATTTCACAAATGAAGTCTTTCTTAATCCTTATCACTTTGGATCCCATCCTTATTTTGCCAGTGAAGTTGCTCTTTTCTGCTTTCTTTCTCTTCCCCTGCCTCTCTCTCTCTCTCCCCTTATGGTTTCCATGACACTAACCTCTTTGGGTTCCCAAACCACACCTCTGTTACTGTCTTTTCCCACTCTCTAACCATTGGTGTTTGCCAAGTTTCAGTTGCCTGCTCTTCTTGATGTACACAGCTTCTAGGACCAATTTAAGGAAAATCTCCCTGACTAGAAAGGTGTTAAAAGGATGGAATCATTGTTAAGGGACGCTAAAGTTTCTCTTTCATGGCATCAACCCTGTATGACTAGAAAGACTGAAATTTGCTCTTGCTGGCAGGCAAAGAGACTGCAGTTGACATAGAGAAATTATTTTTCACCCCATCTTCATTCAAAAGCTCTTAGACCTGTCCAAGTGAGTGCGCTTTCTGTATAAAGAAGTTGTTTTCTCAAAACAAATCCAAACTGTTTGAAGGCTTTTTTGAAAATGACTTGACAAGCTCAAGTATGTATTTAAATTCTTTCATTTTTGAATTTTTAAAATGCTCTTATTCCTTAAGAGCTACTTGTCTGATCCTGCCCATTCTCCATTTGTGTTCAGAGAGCAGGTTTCCCTGGGCTTCTCCATTTTTATCTTCTGACCCCTAAAGCAGAATCTTTTATCTACTCTGTGTATCAGTATCAGAGAAGACCCTAATTCAACCATTCAAGTGTGATAAGTTACTGCCTTTTTAAAAAATGAAGCTTCTCCTTCATTATGAATATGGAAATGATGTTGAGGAAATTATGTCTGCACCTGTAGTTTCTTCTCTGAGTATTTAGAAAAAGAAGATCAGTTATACTTGAAATAGGAAAGTGTGAAAAGCTACTGACAACAGGAGCTTGTATTTATAAGGGTACTTTTCCCTTCTAAAGTGTTTTCCACATAATTTAATTTACTTTCACATCTGTGTGAGAGATGAGGGACAGGTGGCATCATTTTTACTTGACTGTAGCAAACACTGATTAAACGCCTTGTGTGTGCCAGAAACTGGGACCACAAAACCTGGAAATGAGCTTAACTCCAGGCCTCAGGGAGCTCCCCATTTTGGCCCTTAGCTATACCTTTCTCCTTCACCTTGCCTGCCTCTGTCTTTCTCTGTCTCTGTTTTTCTATCTGTCTCTCTCTCTCTTCTCATTTTCTCTCACACTCAGTTCTTTGATTCTTTCTTATTTTGTTTGTATAAATTTTCTTTTCTGAGGATCACCTGAGTTGTATTCTCCCACATCTTGGCTGACTGTCTTATAGCATCCTTTATTCTTTTCCTTGTTTGGGATGTAGTTGTTTAGAGTGTCTGCGATGTAAATGGTAGTTGCTTGTTGTCCTCCTTATTACTATTTTTACTGTATTAAAGAATATATATATATAGTATTTTTGCCTTTTCCACATTTATGATTTGTGTCCAAACACATATTTTATATCTTACTACTGTTTCTGTGGCCCCCTGAAATGAGTGTGGTTTATACTCATTTTAGCTCAGTCTTATGCCATAGGTTTTCTGTTTTTTTTTCTGCCTCATTATAAGCTTTTCAAATTTACTGAAATTATTCTGCTCATGGTTACTTCTCTCCTTTTTATTCTTCTTTCCCCTTGGAATCCCATTTCCTCCCTTTTACTATTGCTTGTGTTTATTTCGCTTACTATCTCCTCTTCCCTTCTTGCCCTAGAATCCCTCCTCAGGCATTCTCTCTCCCTCTGTCTCTGCGGACTCTTTCCTCACCTTCTATAAGCATACTAAGGCATACCGAAATTCTTGCCAATCTTGGCCTAGTCCCTGCTAGCCCCTTGTGTTATCTTCTAGAATCCTCTCAACTGCCCCTTTTCCTTTCCTATGGCTTAGTCCTGTGTAGCTGGGCTCCTGCCACTACTTCTAGATTCAAATTTCACAAGCTGGTGAACAGCCTTTTCTTAGTCTTCATCCTCTGACTTCTCCTCAGTGCCTATGAATTAAAAAAACATCACTCCACAAAAACCTCCCAGGTTTCTGTATCTAGTCACATGCTGTTGACTGCTTTTTTCAGTCTTTCTAGATGTCTGGTAATCATCTCAAATTCAGTTCGTCTAAAACAAAACCCATTATCGTCCATTAATCCAAAATTCTGTTTCTGTTGAGTGGGCCACCACCATTCTAGTCAGTCTATTTCTCAACCCTGAAATCTTCCATCATTTTACTTCCCTGCATCCTCCTGAACCTGATACCTAGGTGCTTGCTAAGACTTCTCTTTCTTAGATTCACAGTTTCTCCTCTCTTCTCTCTCCTACACAGCCAACACCAGAATTCAGACTCGACCTTTATCACCCATTGCCTAGACTACTGTGGTAACCTCCTAAGTGGTCTCCCAGCTCCAGTCTCTCCCCTCATCTTCCACACAGTTTCCAAAGAGTCTTGCTAAGGCACAGGTCTGATTGTAACTCTGCTTGCTCAAATAGCCAGGTGGCTCCTCACCATTACCTCTAGGATAAAACATAAGCTACTTAGCTTAATATTCAAATCCCTTCACAATCTGGCTCCTGTCTCTCTCTCCAGGCTTACTGCACATTAATCACCACACTCCTCCCCATCCCTGCCCGCAATGCCCTTTAGAAACTTCTCAGCCAAATTGGGTTACCAAGAGTTTTCCATTGAACTAGACACATCATCTCTCCCCTTTGGATATTTGCATAGCTCCTGCCCATTTAACGGACAAGTGTTTTGTTAAGAGCTTCCTGTGATGTGGCCCCTACACTCAAAGAGTATTGGAAGGGTCACAGGGCTGTAGACAAAATAAAGACAGTGATTTCTGTATGGTGGGGCACTGAAAAATAGGAGAAGTGGCACTTGAGCCAAGCCTTGAAAGGAGCTAGGGATTTCAAGAGGCAAAGATGAAGAGAGAATGCATACTAGGCCTGGCAGGCAGCCTGGGTACAAAAGCACTGAGGTGGCAGATGGAATGTCATGAATGGGACAAATTGATCGATTTGGTTCATAGATGGGGAGAAATGTCTGATCAGCCTGAAAAGCTAGGACAGAGCTAGACTGCAAGATGCTTAAAGCACCCAGCAGGTCTGTTTGTATTTATCCTTGAGGCAATGGGAACCATGGAACCTTCTGTAGCTGGCACAAGGACAATGTAATCCCTGGGTTTTAGGAAGAGCAATTTGGTAGCTTTGGAGAGGATAGAAAGGAAGGGAGGATATTGGATGTGGGGAGACCAATTTAGAAGCCACTGTACTAGTCTAGGCTAGAGGAGAAGAGGACCCAAGTGAAAAAAACACAGTGAAGTTGAGGAGATATGCCTGAGAAGACCTAGCAGCTGATGTCTTCCCTCAAGACGTACTTCTGGTGCCACCTCTTTGGCGAAAACTTCCTAGTTATCCCTCCCTTTGTTACTATTTATAAATGCATAGCAAAATGACTAGCAGTTGGGCAACTGTACCCTGTTGTGTCTATTCTATGTGACTTGCATGAAGGAGATACTCAACGAATGATTTAAAAAAAAACTCATTTGCTGAGTTATCCCTGTTTGCTGCCAGAGGTGGGAAAATTCAGAGCTTTTAACTGAAGTCATTTAGTGCCATTAGTATTTGCTCTCTTTTCCATCTCCAAATTGGTCTATACGACTTCCTAATAAGTACGTCAGAGATTATATCCATCTTTCAAAACCATACTCTTAAAGAATCATTGGATAGAGGCAGAAGGGATCTCAAAAAGACCTAGTCCAGCTCCCTCTCCTGATAAAGGAGGAAACTGAGTCATCGGGTGCTTCAATGCTTTGTCCATGATCAATGGCTAGTCAGTGTTCTGTAGAAGCAGGACTGGGACCCAGGTATCCTGATGCTCCCCAGAGAACAAGGGCCCTGGAACATCGATGTTCTTCTAACAAGGCCACACTAGTGAGATGGTTTCATTGAGGCTCAAAACATCATTATATGATACAATTTTATACTTTCGGTCAGGGTAATTTTGCATTAAAATAAAAATTGTCATGATGGCTCCAATAATTGGTTGACTAAGTGTCTTTCCATTTTCCTCACTATTCTGTCTTTAGTTTTATTAAACAGCACTTACCATATATCAATGAATATTTCATTGGTCTTTCATTACTGAGAGAATTATTGAAAAATTATTGTATTGGCAGTTAACTCGCCTTTAACTCCCTGAAATGGTGATACTTGCCACCTAATTAGTAGCTCTTTTTATGACCCTCATTTGGCTTAGAGATCAATGGGACCAAGACTTTGGTATCAAATCACCCTTCAACTTTTCAGTTCTGCCCTTTGCTGAGACCTATGGGATACACAAAAGTTTCATTCTGGAGTTGTAAATGTCAAAGTATTTTCAGCCTAGAAAATCATTCCTTTTCATGAAGAAGCGAGTCGTTTTTAGAAAATACTTACTTTCCATAGTTTCCCCATGGTATCTGGGCAGCCTTGGAGGAAGTCTGTTGAGAGAGAGAGAGAGAGAGAGAGAGAGCAAGAGAGAGAGAAATAGAGAGAAAATGTGGAAATCTATTTTGTAATTTATTAATTCAGAAACAGATGGAAGTGTGATTTAAAGTACATTAATATTGATTACAGCGTTCCTGGCTGCCTCCTGTTTCGTTAGCAGGAGCTGGAATGTATGTATGCAGCTTGTCAGCACCCAATGCACAGTGCTTGATGAAAATAGCTGGTTAGGATAATTAGTGGGCCTCAATCAGGACCATGAAAGTCACTTGATGAAAGATATGAGCTACTAAAAGGCCCAGTGAAATCAGAGTCAGTTTTCTAAGAAGTGGCTTAATTATCCTTGTAAATTTACTTTGCAAAAAAGGTTCTTCTGAGTGAGTGCAAGAAGCTGGTCACCTTTAGCAGGAAGAAACAACTTCCCAGGTGGAAGGATGCCACCTGCAAGGGGGCCAGACCATTAGAAGTAGGTAGGATCTTTGGGAAGGTGACCTGTAGATGGGAATTCAACTGGCCCTCTCAAGGATCTTTGGCATGCCATTTGGCCACTCACTTCATTTGAAAGGGAAACTCTATTGCTACTTGCTGTGATGACTTAAACACCCAAGTATCTCTATGTCTCTGTCTGTCTCTACCCCCCCCCCCTCTATATATATATGCACCAGCATTTATGGAGGAGAGAGAATTCCAGGAATCACTCTCAGGCCAACAGAAACAGGACCACTGCTGAGTAGGGTTGGTGCTCCATCAGTCATATCTAGATTGGAATCAAGCCTTGTGAAGAAGGGACTTACCAACACTCCTCCCCTACCCTCACACACTCCCAGCATCACCTACTACCTACTGTCACTGACCAGTGGTCACTGACAAGGGGACAAGGGCAAGAACCCTAGGAATGGCAGCACTTCCCGGACCAGGGCCTCTGATTCCAGTCATAATCCAGGCAAGGAACTCTTGTGGAGATAGAATATGCCAACTGACTGCAGGGGCTGCAGCCCATACCTTGGCAGCAGCACAGCTATTGGAAACCCCAAAGAAAGTTTTGACCAGTCAGGTCCTTGGGATGGTGAAATGAGTCAACATTAGGATTTTGTCATTCAGTCATTTTGGTCCTGTCTGACTTTTTTTGACTCTGTTTGAGGATTTCTTGGCAAAGATATTGGAGTGGTTTGTCATTTTTTTCTCCAGCTCATTTTACAGAGCAGAAAACTGAGGCAGACACGGTTTAAGTGACGTGCTCAGAGCCACATGGCTATTAAGTGTCTGAGGTTGTATTTGAACTTGGGGAGAAGAATCTTCATAACTCCAGGACCAGTACTCTACCTACTATGCCACGTAGCTGTGCTGGCATATATATGTTCTGTCTATATATACAGATAGATCTTTGTCATCTCCCCATCAGAATGGAAGCTCCTGACAAGCTGTGATTCATTATATTTGTACCCTCTTAGGGTCTGGTATCAACTATCTTGCCAACTGCAGCAAGCAGTGTTTCTAATGTGTTTCTTACTGGCTGCAATCTTGGGTGACTGGGGAATTTCCCACTGGGCACTTTGAGGGTCTAATCTCCTGTGCCACCAGGAAAATGATGTCCTCTCTGATTTGTTATAAGCTTCTGGTAGACAATGAGGTAACTCTTTCCTTTCCTTGGAGGCTCTGAATTGCCACAGGAAATGGCACTGCTCAATAACCCTTTGGGTTTTAAGTTGAAGCCCATAGATGCTCAGATGATGGACATTTCTGAAGCCTGTCAAATTTTATGTCCAAAGAATTTTGGGCAAATTACTGGATTCTGATGGGGAGCTGAGAGATCTTGGGGAAGGCACTAAGCCTCGATTTTCTCATCTGTGAAATGGAGCCAATAATCCTTCTGCCACCTCCCAAGAGCTGATAGGTGAGAGGGCTCTGAAAGTACAATGCCTTCACAAAGGTGTGCTGTAGCTTTGGTGAGGGTGTTGACTCTACCCCTTCTCCTGAGCTTTCCATAGTAGCTTGGTCATTGTTGCCTTTTTTGGGAAGGATTTATGGTCAATCCTTGTTCTTTCCCGCCTAAAAGAGACAGTGGGCCTAGTATCTGTTTAATGGTTATTGTCTCTATTCCCACACACTCACTGGTTTTCCCAAAGGGACTACAGTGCAGAGAGGGACAGAAGGCATGCTCTGACTGTAAACATGACTTTCAAATATCACTGAAACTGCCAAAGGTCATTTTTGTTAATCAGGACAATATTGAGGTGACTGAACCATTTTATTTTCTCTTCTGTGACCCAGATCAAATGTAAGCGTAGCACTGGGTCCCTAAGGAGAGGTGGGCAGGACCCTGCAGGAACGAAAGAGGCATGTCTTCGGCAGCCAGTATAACCTTGCTGGCAAAAATCCTGTTCTTTGCAAATTGACATTTAATAACGTGCCTGTCAGATCTCATTAGTCATTTCATTCACCAGCTCTCTCCAAAAGATACAAAATAAGGATTACCTTAAAATATTCCATCAGAGATCTAGAATACTTCATAGCGTGGTCCCTCTTTAGTTTAAACATTCTCAAGTACAGGAGTGATAAGCATCGGTAGCTGCAGTAATTAGGAAAGGATTATGTTAATTCCAGTGTTTAATGAAATCTATAAACTGTAAAAAAAGGCAATATCTGCATGTATATCTATATTTTTAGTCTTTCTTCTAAGGCTAGATAGATTGAGAAATCTAAGAGAGTAATGGGGAAGGGGAGGGCGAAGGATTAAAATCCCATCTTGATAACGGTCTAAATGAGAAAGCTAAATGTTTAGTCAGCTGCTGAGGCCAGCCATTTGTTATCCTTTAATAGTTTAATAGAAAACAAGAATAATGGTCTGGTAGAAGCAGCTTATGGATTTCTACAGTTTGAAAGTCTTTTTTCAGACTTCTAGTTGTTTTCTCATGTTCTCCATGTGACTCACCATAAAATTGCAAGCCTCTTGTCCCACTCGGTAGAAGAGGAGCAGGTGAAATTCTTGAGTCTCAGGGCATACCTTTGGAAACAAAGAAAGCAATGTCAAATGACTGGGTTTGGTTGGACCTGATAGCGTGCTGGTCTTTCTCTATCTCTCCCCCAGGCAGAGCTCCTCGAGGGCAGACCCTGGCTGGGTATGGTGGCAGAATGACCCTCTTCGAAATATTAGAAATAGGGGGGAAGCTCGGTGGCTCAGTGGATTGAGAGCCAGACCTAGAGGCAGGAGGTCCTGGGTTCAAATCTGACCTCAGACCCTTCCTAGTTGTGAGACCCTGGGCAAGTCACCGAACCCCCACTGCCTAGCCCTTATTGCTCTTCTGCCTTTTGGTTCCAAGGCAGAAGACAAGGGTTTTTAAAAAAAAGATTAGAAGCACAGGAATCTTCCCGAACTCCCTGGGAGCTCCACCACAGGGGTCTCCCATTGTGATGCTGATCATGGCCCCTCACAGGCACCTCGGAGCTATGCTCTCCTATAAGCTTACTTCTAGGGATGGACCTTCCTTGGGTTCTACTGATGGGAGAAGGGGAAAGGGATGCCACCAATGGGGTCTAGAATGTTCACGCTCCCCCATTCTGGGATATACCCTCCTTTTTTGTTTCTGGTCATACACTACTCAGATGGCATCTTTTCTATCATTTCTGCATAGTTTCATCTTTGTAATGTATTGTACCCAGCTGGTACCTACCAGTCAATACTTTTTCTCAGGGTCTCTTGTAGGAACTCTCCTCCATACATACATACATTACAAATTAGAAGCACTTTGGAGTGGGGAAGGGCCAGGCTTAGCCCAGTCCTGTCTTAAATACAGCTAACCTTGGGACCCTAGGCAGATCACTTTTCCACTCTGTCTGAGGCAAGGAGTTGGAGAAAGGAAGCTCGTCAAAAGAACCCGAGGTCAGGGCACCCTTGACTCCACCTCTACACAAAACCCCCTACCCAGATATGGACAGGCAAAGGGGGTACAGTAGAGTCAGGAAAACCTGAGTACAAATGTGACCTCCTGGATACTTAATAACTATGTGACCGTAGGCAAGTCAGTGAACTGCTGCTTGTCTCAGTTTCCTCATCTGTAAAATGGTGATCTGAAAAGCACCCGCCTCCCAGGGTTGTTGGGAAGATCCAAGGAGATAATATTTGTAGTGTTTAGCACGATGGCTGCCACATGGTAGTAAGTGCTATATGAATGTTAGCTCTTTTTATCATGGTAAGGTCTGCCTTTCACTATTACAGGACCATGGATTTAGAGCTGGCTGGCACCTTGGAGATCATCTAGGTGGAGCCCTCTCATTTTAAGTATAGGGAAGTGATCCTCTCCCAATTCCGACTTGGGGAACATGGGAGGCGTGCATTGCGATGACAGGTGGGCAGGAGGCTAAAAGGTAGGCAGGTATTAATTAACGGTATCTTTGGATGACAAAGCAGCTAAAGTGCTGTGCCAGCTCTGACACCAGAACTCTGGGGCTCCGGCTTCTAATGGCTCTGAAATGCTTCTTCGAGTAGTTTCTAGCCCAAGTGTCATTTCTAAAGGAGAGGTCAAGTTCACGCCAAAGATTTGTGCCTCATTAACTTGAAGGGCTTTCGTGTTGTTGTCCCTGTTTGGAAAATTCCCTCCTCCTCTAAGAAAATGTTATTGTTTCCCATTCGGGTGATTAAAGGTTGAGGAGTCCTCCTCCCCACCCCCTCCTTTCCCCCCTTTTAACTAAGCACACTCTCTTCTGTGCATTGAGGCTCTTGAAAATCAATTCATCGCATAAAATCATTGTACTGAGCTTTAATGCAATTTCACAGGTACTTGTGCTAGAATAAGTAATAGGGTTCAGTGTTGCGTAAGGAAGTTTAAAGGTATATGAAAGCTTTGATGAGTTCTCATTTACAAGGAGGTAATGGAGTGCAGGCGGGAGCTCAGTGCCACTGGAATCCGAAGTTACTTCAGCCCCACCTCTGGCCCCCAATGGGACCTACTCTAGGGCGCTTCCATTCTGCTTCCGCGTGCTCATTGTTCCTACTCTGGGCCTCTCGAGTGCCCATTTTCAGCCGTAAGGACTTGGTGCCTGCCCCCCTGCTCACTTTCTCTGACAGCTGAATCAGACACCCATCAAGGGCTCGGAAACATTCAAGTGCCATTGAACCATAAGGGGCTAGTGGCAGTGAGGACTGAATTTTACCTGGTGTGATTTCCCTATTAAGATCCAGAGAGAAAATAAATTAAGGAGACAGGAGAGGGGAGCTTTACTAGGGCCCCCAGATTCCCTGGTGAGACTGGGAGGAGCACCAATGGCAGATGGAAAGGATGGTGGATGCCTGTTAGTCCCCGATGAAGCCAATTTGCTTTCTTAAGTTTATCTTGGGGACTTGGCTTTCTTTTGATCACTGCCTGGCTGAAAGGAGATCACCCTGCAGCAGCTATTCCTTCTCCTCAGTTTCCATCCAATATTCAAATACCCAGTGCCACTGTGCTAGCAGAAGACACGAGCACTATTAACTGAGAGACTATTGGAAAAACCATTCACTCAGTCAAGCCCTTTTCCAATTGAGGCCCCTGAAGCATGCATGGTGCAGTTAGAAAGAGCCCTTAGGAGTCAGGATATCCGGACTCGAGTCCTAGCTGTCTCATTTACTAGATGAATAATGCCGGGCAGCACAAGGGGCGTGTGTGTGGGGTCGGTCACATGGGACACTTGCTTGGGTCCCTCCTGGCTCTAACAACTAATGCTCTGCAAAGATCACAGTGGCTGCTTTTCCTTTTTTTTTCTTTTTCTTCTCTGTGGGGCTTAAATGAATTTCCTCTCCTCCATAACCTAGACCATCAGCCTGGAAAATTTCATTTTTTAAAAGTAAATGAAACCAGGAAAGTTTGTAGTTTAATCTCTCCCCTCTCTTCTTCCCCCCTTACACCCTCCTCTCCCTCAAATGGAAAAAGTAAGTCTGTTCTCCATCTGTGACCTTAAATGCCAACTTGGAGCTCAGAACCATTTTTTATAATCAGGACAGGAAACAGGGTTTATAATGGAAATCCTGATAGCCCCACTTTAGGGGTTTTGAATTATAAAACTACACCTTTTAAAAGACAAGTGTCGTTGCCAAACGATGAAATGACTATACTTTATTTCCACCCACTACATTTCCATTTTAATTTTATGAATATTGCAAATTATAACACTCACATTATAACCTCTAAAGGGGCTAATTTATAAAAGCATGTCCATCAATTATAAATTTTCCATGACATTAATAAAATGGCAAGAACTAATTATGATGACTTCAGAAATGAAGATGCCTTGGACAAATCATTAATATGTTGAAATGATATTTTTTAAAACATAGCAGGTTCTAATTATGACTGAAATGAGATAATGAAAATGATCACAGTAAGAACATTAACCTGATGAGCTCCACAGTTTCGGAATACATGGTGTATGGAGATTTCGCCTCCAATGGGTCCCGCTCCATTGCGTTGCCACACTCGATGAAGGAGAGGGCTGCATCAGTGTAATAGATAGCCTTGCCAAACTTCTCCACCTGAAATGGACAAATGACTGTTTAGCTTTTCTCCTTCAAAAAGAGAGCTCACGCAGAGAACGAGACGCTTTTTAAAAGGTATCCATTTCCCTCAAGGATCAATGGACTGACTTCTGGAGCGGTCTGTGGGACATAAAAGCAGAAGGAGATTTGAAAAAAAAATGCCTGCCATCCACCCTTTCCTCAGCTCCGGGGTGGGGGGAGGCAGGCTAGACTGTCTTAGTGAGCCTCAGCCACAGATGTGAGAGAAATTGGAGCCGAGAGTCCATTTTTCCTTCTGCTTTGATTCACTGTTCATTGCAAGCACCCCACTCCATGACACGGGGAGAGGAGTAACAGATTGGTGCCATTTGTCATGAAAAATGTGAAGTTGTGGTAGGGCTGTTGACAAAAACCTCATCACCTTCATTGAAAATGATGCCCTGCAATAGTGTCCAGAAGCTCCAAATACAGCATTCTGATCTATCTGATTTCAAGAGAATTGGACGGCAAAAGGGTTTATCCCCGATAATGGTCATCACGAGACAGACTCGGGCATCCCAATTTCTTTTTCTGTGTAATGAATATTGCATATGGCATTTTCTACTGAGGATTTTATAAGAGTATTTAACATTTTTTATTTCTGCTGGCTAGATGGACGCTCTCCACTAATACGGTCTTTTATGTTAAACAACCAATATAAGGAGCTTTGTATTCTTCAGTAATTTCTCAGTATATCTCTTAGCAAAACATTTTCTAGGCAACCCTAAGGGTTTTGGTTCTCCAAATGGCACAGTCGCTATCTATAACAAAGGATCCAGTAACACTGGAGAACGATTTGGTTTACAGATCCAGCTGAATCTGTTGTTACAATGGCTCTCTCGTCGTAAAATGAATGTGTGTACTTCAGCTTTTATGTATTGCAGAAAACCATAGCTTAATTTCTGTAAACTGTTGGGTAAATATTTATTTGCATGAAATTCAGCCTTTCAATCAAAGCTATTCTGGGAAAACCTGGGCATCCATGTGAGAGGGATTTCGGTGGTGTTGTCATTTTCTTTTCTTTTTTTCCCCATTTCCCTCTCATCTCCCAAGTTAATTTCTCCAAGCCATTAGCTCCTAGCCTTATGTCGGCTCCATCCTTTGGGGACTTTTGTCCCCAATTTTTGAACTCTTTTCCTGGAGCCATCCCATATATTGTTTTGGACTGTTTTAGCTGCTTTGGTGGTAGGTAGACCCAAACTAAGAAGGGTGGCTAGCGGCTAATGCTTAGTTTTAATAATTATTTCTCGGTTTCACTCATTTTCACTTTGGGGGAAATAGGACTTTCCATAGTCTCAGGTGTCTAGCCTGGCCAGGTCACATCTGCTCACATAAAGGACATATGACTTCACTGACTCTTCTGATTCTGCCTGAGGTCCTCCCTCTGTCATGTTAGCAATTTGAGGACTTAGAAAGCGAGCTGCCACCACATGCCTTCTACTTCCTTCTTGATGTGTGCTCTAGTCACGTGCCCAATCCTGCCAGCATTTTGAATAGAGCTGGCGATTTTGCCTGTCTCCTCATGGCAGTTTGGGGGCTCATAAAATAATTATTCTGAGGATATAATTCAGACCAGTGGGATCTTAGTCTCAGACAGCAGCTGTATGACTTGATTTGACCAAAAGAGGAACATAAATGACAGACAGGTCAAAAGGCACATGCTCTGGGTGGTTCTTAGGAATTGGTGGTTGGTTGCCAAGCACTCGTATGTGGCACAGCAAAGGCTTGGTGTGCCATTAAGAGCTTTCTCAGGGTTAAGCTTCTTGTGGCAGAGAAGTTTTCCCTATAGGCCTCGCCATGCTGTATGCTGCCTTCTCAGGTTCTTTCTGCTCGAACACCTCTCCTAATGGTGTCAGGCTTAGTCAAAGGGGAGGAAGCAGGGAGCAACATGACACTCTTACAGAGTCTCCAGAAAGGAGCATGACAGAGCACATGGAAGCCCTCACTGGCACTGACAGCTAAATGTTAGTTTGCACAGGGCAACAGGTTAATGTTACGCCCAAGAGTGTTTTCCTTAAAGGGCTCATCTTGGGGAAGGGCCTTGTTAAGGGGAAAGCTGTCAGTGTTATCTTAATACGAGTTCTCAGCCTGAAATCCTCACACTGTGGGATACCTTCCACAAAAAGGCATTTCAGGAAATTTCGCTAGCTTAATGACAACCAGAGCTTCTTGCTAAAATCTGCTAGTTTTTATGTGGAGGAAAGGGTCTGTTTTTCCAAAGTCTTGAGCTCGCCAACATCAGCTGAGATGCCAGTTCTTTTCTGGATCTGAAGGGGGGCCCACTGTGGGGCTGGGGGTACCTCCTTTTATTTTATAGGACAAGTCCAAAATGTTCTTCCTAAGCCTCCAGGACTTTTCTGAAACTGATTTTTCACTTCAACAACAACAGCAGCAACAATAACAATAATATAGGCTATTCAACCCTCAGAAGGGAGGGAAGAAGCATGGAGGGAGGATACCCAGTGCTTCCCAAGCCTCTAAAAGTTAGGATGTGGAAATATGCAAGCCATTTTTTCCTCATTTATCAGCAGAGGGAACTCGTGGTGGGCTATTGGAAAATTTTGGTAGTGGAGCTGGTTCCCCAATGGGTTTTCTTCAGAAGCATATATTGTTCAAGGGTGAAAAAAGCAGGAAAAATCTCTGGGAACTTACCAGTGCATCAGCTTTGTGCTTGAGCTTCTTGGCCTCCTGCATGTAATAGTCAGCGCTGTGAGGCCTAAACAAACACATTTCATTCTTTCAGATGGCTTTGTCATCATTTGATTATAAGACTAAATAGCCCAAATATCTCTGCTCTGAATCCCCATATAGCACACAATAAAATGCAGACAAATACAACTACTCCCATTATGAAAGAGCTAGAAATAAATGGGCAAAATGGAGATCCAAGGCATACAAATGCCCCATTTTAACCAATTCTGTCCTCCCCCTCTCCCCACCCCAATTAGAAGCATTAAGTAAATAAAATAATCAGAAATTCTAATTGGTCCTGCAGCATACATTTCTACTGGAGAAAACAAGCCCCCAAATGGGACAATGCAACCTAGAATTAAATCTCCTTAATTGGAAACACTGAAGTACCACCAGCACAATCAGAGTACATACAGCATGTGTGGGAAATGACAACAATTGTTTGGTGCATCTGCTTGAGCCTGGCCTAAGGGCCTCATTCCAGTTAAGTTTTCTTTGACTTGATTTGCAATGATGACATTTTACACAAGGAAAGGGATGTGGAAGTCTCCCTTCTAGTCTGTATCCACCTTCCCCCCATCCACCCAAGACAGATGAGATATTTGGAATATTTCTAACATACATGTTATCAAAATGAATCCGAGGTCTTCTAGTCTCTACACTCCCATTAGCCATTGAAGACATCGAAGACCAAGTAGCCATCTCTAGTTGATTACTATTCAGAAGCCCAATGCTGGGGCCGCGATTGTAAGTATCTTCACCCTGTTTTTCAAAAAAGGGAATAATTAACTTTCATTAACTCAGGGGTTTGGCAAAATCTCTCTTTAGGAATGCTTTGACCAAACAGGATTAAGTAAAACCATTAACATGTCTTAAGGTTCAAATGAAGATCCTCTTGGGATTTTTAACTTAATAGATCTCTTCGTTTGTCTCTCCTATGACTCTCAATTCTCAACCAATAAGCTTCTGTAATTATATACCTCTCCAGCATGTCCCAAAGGTTTAAAGTCAGTAGGGAGTCACTCAACAGAAATGGTGAATGGAAAGGTTGCAGGGGGTAGGGAGTGAAGAGGGATGGAGAGCCTGGCCTTGTGAAGCTTTGTGAAACTCACTCAATTCCACCACTTTGGAAGTACCTCTAAACACCTGATTAGCATTATTCTGTGGATAAGTCTATCCTCTGCTGTTCCTTTGTTCCATAGGAAGGCATTTAGGCTAGTAAAACGTGCATTGAGCCTGGTCTTCCTAGTAGCTATTTGCATTGGGGACTTTGTAGGCCAATAAATGTAACCTGTTTGCCTCTGATGTGGGCTGACATATTCTTCTCTGGGCCTGAGTCAGTGGGATATGGGTAACATAAGCGAGGAAGTAAGGGGTGAACGAGCAAATGAGCTCAAAAACACAAGCTCCTCTTGCTTGTCAGTGAAAGGACTCGGGGACTAGTGAGTCTCTAATGCTTAGTCCAGGGCCTTGTAGAGAGGAAGCATTTAGAAAATCAAACGAGTTTAGGGTATAATGTGACAGCCACAAATAACTCCATGATGTTGCATTGAATTCCATGTGGCACACCTTCCAGGGTTAAAAAGACAGTTGAGCTCCTGTATTCTGTGCTACTGAAGTGACATCAGGAGTACTGCAGTCACTTCTGGACCTAACAGTTTAAAAATGGCATTGCTAAAGGAAGAGCAATTAGATTATTGGAAGGCTTGAGTCCATGCCATCTGAGGATGGGTTGAAGGACCTTGGTTATTTGACCTGAATGAGGGAAGGCTCATGAGCATTGTTGTCAGGTGTAGGAAGGGATGTAATGCGAGAAAGAAATCAGACTTGTACTGTCTGGCCTAAGAGGGCAGAACCAAGGAGCATGGGTAGACAGTTGCAGAAACCACTTTTCTTGCTTTCAGGACCAAAGTTGCCAACAACTCTCTCTCAAAGTGGAAGGGGCTATTTCTGGAAGTGGTGAGTCTTAGCCACTATTGGATGTTTTTTGGCCAAGGCTGAAGGATAGCCAGCTGTTCTGCGGGTTGTAGAAGGGCATCTTTTATTAGTATGAATTGAACCAAATGGCTGCTGAGGTCCCTCTTCTAAACCCCCCTCAAGTTCTCTGATATTGTCTGTGTGATTTGAGACTGATATGGCTCATGTCTAATCGCTTTTTAAGTCAACACAAAGTGATGGTGCTGAGTTCTACCAAAGGAGTTCGCAGATCTCTCTTAGCTTTCTGAGTGGGCCCGAGTTCACTGCAGGAAAGACCATCAGGCCTCAAAGTTTTCAGGGCCTCTGGTTATGCTACTGGATGATTATATCGGTTTCATTCTGACACTGATAATAGCCCTGTAAAGTAGGCAGGACAGGCATCATTATCTCCATTTGACAGATGTAGAAAGAAAACACTGGAAAGAGTTAAATGACTTGTCCAAGGGCATGGCAAATTTGTAACAGCACAGATATCTCTTTCCTCTCTGTCTAGTGAACAAAACCAAAATACCAAACTGTGCCCACACTGCCTTCCAGACTTCAAGCTTGGGTGCCTGGGAGAATTGTGGCACTAGGAACAGAAATGAGATTATTATGGAATTGACATTATAAACATTAGCAGCATTAAAATTTTTATCACTGTTATATAAAAAAAGCTTTTATTAAGCACCTAATTAGCCTTGACAACAGGCTCTGCCAAGAAGAAACAATTCTACAGATACACAGTGCGCGACTTTCCAAGGGCTTATCAAAGATGCCCAAAGTGGAAGTTTTTAATGTTAATTATAGTCACTGCACCACCTAGGGTGATTAGTAAGTACTGTTACTGTTTAGAATAGGTGAGTCTGTTCCAATGTGGCATAGTAGAAAAGGGCTGGAGTACGAAGATATGGGTTCAAGGTTTCACTCTGACAAAGCTGTGCCATTGGCCAAGTTTCTTGGCCTCTCTGAGCCTCACCATCCTCATCTGCGGTGTGAAGATGATGATCCTTGTACTGTCTACCTCATGGAGTGATTATGAAGAAACCTCTGAGTGAAGCACTAAGCAGAGGTGAGCCGTTCTTACCCAGTCAACATCTCTGACTATGGAGGATAACGTTATACTTGTCTCTTCACACTATTACAGTTGCTGCTCTGGCAAAAGCTCCCTGCTGCTGGCAGAATCACCCCTGATAATCCAGGAATAGGATTTAAGGGCCTAAAAGCTCTGAGGCCTGATGGTCTTTTCTGCAGTGGAAATGACCCTCTGAAGTGAGGCCTAAATCAGATCCACAAGAGATTTGGGAACTCCTTTTGTAAAGCTCAGCACTATTGCTTTTTATTAGCTTAAAATGCAATTAGACTTTAACAAACACAAAACCTGGAAGTAGGTAGGATTTTGTAGGTGAGGTTAACCTCTCTATCAAATCCAGTCACAGTCTCTTTGCAATTTGTGAGAAGAGCTTTGAGAATTATTGTAGCCAAACACATTAATCACCCTGTAGTCAACCTGATACTAATTGAGCTGGGATGGCCCACAAACCCCAGATGTCACGGTGATCTCTGCCACAGTAGGCACCGGGCTTCTACCGGCATCTTGCCCTGTGATGCCTCATTGTAGTGGGAAGGTGGCCCTGGTCTTTTAAAGGCTTTGTGAGCAGACTAAAAACTCTGGCAGGTCCGACCAAATTGGAAAGGTTTCCAGTAAGGGATTTTGGTTTTAGAAGACCTCTAGAATCCATTAAGTCAATCCTCCTGCCTTAAAACAGAGTTCAATTTAAACTGTCCCTTGCAAAAAGTTCTTTCTCTTTGGTTAAAATATCTCTAGGGAAAGAGATGCTATCATTTCCTTTAGAACTCCATTTCCACAAAATCAATACAAGGCAGAGGTGGTGCCACTGTAAGACTGGTGGAAAGGAGTGGCTTGTTGCTGTCACCTAGGTAAAGTCTCTTCTCTCCAAAATATTCTGGCTTGGGCTTCTAGTCTTCTCTAACCAGATTCCTAGCTCTTTTGAATACCCCAGTCTCTCAGGTGTCCAACAGCATTCATTTTCGTGGCCTTTGTTTTGAGTCTCCCTCAATCTTTCAATCACACATGAGTGGCCCCCCTGCCTTCATGCTCACCACCACTTGCCCCAGATACCAACACGCCCACTTGGAGTTCTACTTAGAATTGGAATATTGCCCTTCCCACCAAATACTCACACATATCCTGAAGTTTAAATGGGTCTTGCTCTCATTCTTTCTGGGCCTGGCAAAAGAACAACTGGCAGCAGGAAAAGCAGTAGGCATGAAAACTTCCTGACTGAAGGAACTCTTGCTATCAGAACTGATGCGTCGATGTAGGGGCTCATCCGACAATGGGGACAGTGGAGGTGGGAATAGCTTGTCATCTCTCTTCTTAGCCACTTTTTTTGCGAGAACATTTCTGGTGGAGGAAAACGGGAATCGTTTCTATTCTCAGACGTTTTTACTCTTCCTATTTCTTGTAATTTGGGGCAGCATTTTAGCTGATGTTATCTGCCAGGGCCCCTCACTGAGGATGAGCATCCAGTTAAGTTCGTGTCTTTGAAGCAGATCTCTATGATCTATTTAATGGTATAACTTGGGCTACAGTGTGATATAGTCAGTCTTTCAAGAATAATTCAATTCACACTTATTGGATTCTTATGGGAAATACAATGTATACTTTAATTCTCCCCCCGCCCCAATTTTAAAGGAAGGTTCCTCCTTATGCTGAAGTAGAACTTCTCAGCAGAAGCACTCAATAAATGGTAGGATAATGATTTGAAAGAACTTTTCTTAAAATAGATGTGCTTACACATTCCATTCATACTGGTTTTAAACCTCTATGGGGAAAGATGGCAAATTTGGGTGAATAAAACTATTTGCTTCAGCAGTGGACATCATAAACAGCTGCCCCCCAAAGCACCAGAAGGACTGACAACCAAAGTCGAGGCACCCCATTTTCTACAATGTGTCTCAGTCATAGCAAAACGGTGTCTTTGAATATAAGCAAACTGTATTTTCGTAACCATAGAAATGGGCAATCTCTCCAGAGTCACGACCACAAAAAAATGAAGCCCTACAAAGGACTTCAGGCCCTAGAAGCTATTTACCATGGGAATGAAGGCATGGATTTTCATTTTAGTTACTGTTTCAGTCTAATCGATGAGGATTACTTGAATTTTCATTTTTTTCTTACACAACTAATATCACACTGAATAGTCATTTACTTTCCATGATTATCGACAAAAATTTTCAGGAGCAAATTAAGTCAACAAGAATGATGTTTTCCTCTTGGTCAACTTCAGTCAGTGTCAGAAGATATAGATTTACAATATCTCAAAGCAGCAAATCAAAGATGAACAAGCAGTCAAGCGGAATGATGTCCTGAACTGGGGGAAGTCAATATTGGCTCCTTGTTCCAGTTCATTGGGGTTGCACAAATTTGCCAATTTTAATAATATTTGTCATCCTCTCTCTATCTCTTGCTCCATAATTGCGCCTCTCCCACCCCTCTCATGTCCATTTCTACCATGTGGAAAAATTTAAATCCCTGTTAAGTACTTCTACCTTTACCATAACTGGCTAAAATTAATTTTTTAAAATGATAATGGTTTTTTTAAATTGCTTTCCCCAATGGAAAGAATTATAAGGGAGTTATGTTGCATGATTAAACTGATCTCTAACATAAGCTTGTGAAAGCTCTTCAAAATATAAGGCCAAGATAAGCACAAAAATACAGAGGTGGCTGAGCTATATGTAGATATTGAGGATGGCTGTAGCATGTAGGAGACCAAGGTTAATTTGATGAAAGTTTCCCTGTGCTTCTGGTGGTATGGGACATCCACGAAGGGCATACCTCTCAGACGGCCCAGTAGATATGGCCATCAAGGGAGGATGGATCCTCCATTCTACCTATCACATAATTTGTTGATAGTCCAATGGAACACACTAGGGTGGGCCTTTTCTTCTGTACCCAAGGACCTGGCAACCAGGGTCTTTGGGCCTTTTGCTTTTTAGAAGTTCTTCAATGATGGGCATATTCTAATGTTCTAAGCAAAATCATGGGTGATGCCCTGGAGCACTCTTTCCTTCCTCTACTAGTCAGCTAGCTTCTAGAGCAGCCCAGAGGAGAAGAAGAGGTGAAGAAGCCACTTCCCCTTTGATGACAGGGAACTAATACCCTAGCAAGGTGAGTTTTTAAGGCTCAGCAAAAGTCTGAGATCATCTTCTTCTGGGGGAAAAGACATCTTGGTTTCTAGGGGCTTTCTTTCCAAGGTTTTCATGGAAATCATCAGTTTCCTACAGATGTACAGAACAGGATGGTTCCTTAAAAGGATATTCAGGGAAGGCCTTCAGAGAAAGAGATCATTTTTTCCCATTCCATATGAACCACTAATATCTTAGATTCTGATTTGTGGTATTTAAATGACAAACCAGACCCACTTTCTTCTTCTGTTTCTTGCCCCCTCCTCCCAAATAGTGAGCAGTCTTAGGCCCCTCCTCACACAAATTTAGAGAGGATAGGAAGATTAAAATGAACACTAACTGCAGGAGTTCTGCCTGAGGAATCTCCCTTCTCAAAAGCTCATTGTCCCGATTAGACTTAGAGATAGTCTACCTTTTTCTAAGTCTGCAACTGTTGTTTCTGCCAGCTAAAATCTCCTGGACTGTAATTCTTTCTTTTCTCTAGAAGATGTCTTGGAATGGCCTGAGCCTCACAGCCCATGTACTGCAGTCCTGGCATTTTGAACCATTATGTATGATTTTTGAGGTGTTCCCAAATGTGATTCCCTTTCTGGAGGCAGTCCAGGCTTAGGATCTGAAGGCCTCGCTATCAAAAGATATTTTGACTGGGGAGTAGGACTTGGGGGAGGGGTTAGAGGGCAGCATATTTCAGTACCCAGGGAGAGAGTTAAAGTGCAGAAACAACAGCATTTAAGATTTATGCCAACTCACTGCTACTAAACAACAAGCTGGGATCATCATGGTTATCAGCATTTCCCCAGAGGGGTGCTAGGCTGTGGGCTACTAACAGGCTCAGGGACTAGCATTTGATGGAAGTCATTTTTACTTCGGAATAAATCTATGGCAATGATTACCTAGGCCGAATCCTTTAAGTAGCGGGCATGAGTGTTAGTTAACTTTGATTTGGAATCCAGGAAGAAATATAGCTAAAATAGTGGGTAGGACCAGAGGGCTGGACCTAGCACTGGAAAGTTTATGCCATAGGAGGAAGAAGGAGAAGAGGGCTGATGAGCCGATAAAACAATTTTCACATACTACAAGCCTCCTGCCTTTCATTAAGGTCCAATAGAACCATTGATTCTGCTGTTCCCATAAACTGTTATTTCTTACCTCTCCAAACATGACACTCCTTCCCGCAAATAGAGCTAGACAGTTTTAGATCTCAAAATGGGGGAAGGGTAAGTTACTTTTTTTTAGGGAAGTAATCTATCTAATCAAAACTGCCACTGGAAATTGTTGGTTGTTGGGTCATTTAGCTGATGGGTTGTGTTAGCATTGGCCTATTTTAGGTCCCTTTTGCTTCTGTTCTACTTAAGGACAAATGCCATTTGATGCCTATTCAGTGGGCTGTAGAGAACTGCTGCCAGAATACATTTGAGTGTAATGCAATGATCTGCCACCATATATACCAACCTTTTCTAAACTCACCAATTGTATTTCTTAGCTGAAGTTTCTCTGGGATGGGATCCTCTAATTCTACGAGTACTTAAAGCTCTTTAAAACAGTTAAATAACAGAATCAATATACCAAAGAAAAAAGCCAACTTACTCTTTAGTGCTTGGGAATCTTTGACTACTAGGTATTGGTGATATGCATGGTGGAAACAGAGAGGAAACTGGGCCATCCTCTAGTCGCTGCTTCTTGTTCTCAGGGAACAGATCCAAATGGTCAGATGGCTTTAATAAAGAAGAACACAGGATAGTGAAGAACATAGCATCTACACGCAAACACGTTGCCTATAAGAAACAGAAAGTTCTTAGACCAGGGTAGACTGATTTTTAGAAATAGGAATATGAGAGGAGGTCAGAAACACTTCTCTAATAAGTAAGGGTACCACGCAGGTGCCAAATTGATCTCAGCAGCCCAAACATCAGCTGGTAGAGATGGATCTGACTTATGGTTTGAATGCCTGATTGAGGTTGTGATGGCATGGAAATTGTATCAAAGGTAAGGGACAATTTCTTTTTTTCCCATTTGAATAAGTTTATTTAGTGAATTTAGAACATTATTCCTTGGTTACAATAATCACATTATTTCCCTCCCTCCCTGCCACCCACTCTTCCCACAGCCAACATGCAATTTCATTGGGTATTACATTGTTCTTGATCAGAACCTATTTCCATGTTGTTCTTTGCATTAGGATGTTTACTTAGAGTCTATATCCCCAATCATATCCCCTCGACCCATGTAGTCAAGCAGTTGTTTTTCTTCGGTGTTTTTACTCCAACAGTGTTTCCTCTGAATATGGATAGTGTTCTTTCTTGTAGATCCCTCCAAGTTGTTCAGGATCACTGCATTGCCACTAATGGAGAAGTCCATTACGTTCAGTTGTACCACAGTGTATCAGTCTCTGTGTACAATGTTCTCCTGGTTCTGCTCCTCTCACTCTGCATCACTTCCTGGAGGTCATTCCAGTTCACATGGAATTCCTCCACTTTATTATTCCTTTGAGCACAATAGTATTCCATCATCAACAGATAACACAATTTGTTCAGCCATTCCCCAATCAAAGGGCATCCTAATGGACAGTTTCTAATGTTCATTCCTGCCTTTTCTTTCCCATACTGCTTCATGGATGTCCAGCACAGCACCATAAGTTTTAGCCACAGGTATGTATCTGCCCAAACAGATATCTAGTACATTGGTAGTGATAGGGATATTTGATATTAGGGGCTAGCTGGCCCTCCTTCCCAATGTACACAGATCAAGCATGGGTTCTTTTCTGACATTTTCCTCAAGTGTCCATAATTCAAATGGATAGTATTGGAGGTAGCAATTTTAACTAAGAATAGGGAACTTCACAGTGACGTGGCACAGAGTCCCTGTCCCTACAATCTAGTCAGCAGGCTCTGAGATCTCATACCGATTGCAGGTACGTGGACAAATGAGAGAGGCTTGTCTTCTATCTTTCTCCCATCCCTGAAACTGAGTTCATGCTTTCAAAAGGCAATGAGGTACCAAAATTGGGCAACAAAGCAGTTCTGCTACTGACAGGGAATGAGATAGTCCTTCCTGAGGGGGATGCAAGTTACATGGAGGGAAGCACTAATAGGTCCCTCCTCACTAACTAAAACCAACAATGGCAATTCTGAGAAACAACCTGAAGAGGTACTAACACTATGATGTACTGATGTGACTGATGAGAAAGACATTTTTTTGAAACCCTCACCTTCCATCTTAGAATTTATACTCTGTGTGTGTGGTTCCAAGGCAGAAGAGCACTAAGGGCTAGGCAATGGGGCTGAAGTGACTTGCCCAGGGTCACAGAGCTAGGAAGTCTCTGAGGTCAGACACTCCCATCTCTAGGCCTGGCTTTCTATCCACTAAGCTACTCAGCTGCCCCCTAGAAAGACATTTTCAATAATATACTATTTGTCATGGAAAAATTTGTTCCACTCTCCAACTTCAGGGTATATAATGTCTACCATATGAGATATGGGGCTGCCACAAATCAAAATCACTGTAGAAACTGAGGCTCAACAACCTTTCATTTAGCCACTCTGCACCCTAGGTTTTCTGGGCCATTCAGAAACTGTGTCCCCAAGATTGCTGTTGCTTGGAATTTCATCGCTGCCTGCATCAACGGGACTAGAAGTGGGATGTGTTGTAGGTATGGAAGTGCTTATCTATAAAAGGTAGCTGTTCCCTCCGTGTCTCTGGTAAGAGGAAGGAGGTAGAACTTGTAAAAATAATCTGGCCATTTTGACCACCTTTGGCTTCCAAAGTGGAGAAAAGGTAAAGAAGTCATGAAGCAAGTACCTCTTGGGTACTAAACCTCAGGTGAAGGGTTGAATACCCAGGAGAGAGGGAAACTAACTATCTGCCTAGTTCTTTTCCCTGGCAGAGAATGTAGCAGCAATTGCTGCCTAACCTTGGGACCACAACTTGTCAGCAGGGTGAAGGTCCACAATTTTCTGAAAGGCATTATTGTCCTAAAATGGCACAGCCAAGGTGCTCTACCAAGTAGTGGCGTCTTCTACTCACTGACTGCCTTAAGAGTGTGACCCTGAACCACAGGGAACCCAGCTAGCCACTAAATGGATTTTCTTTTGGTCCCCGTCTTAGATAACCTACCTTGAACTTTCTCTTGTTCTTCCCAGACATCTTATCAGCAAATGAAGGGCCAGGTGACTCACGGGCCTGCGGGATCTGTGGTGTTTGTGTTTGCGGTGGTTTAATGTTATCTCTGGGTTCACTCTTCATGGAAGTGGTTTCGGGTGGATCTTGACCAGGTACTCGAGACAGTAAGTCAAGATCTATTTTGACCCAAAGTGCTTTAGTGTCGTCATAATCACGTATTGGGGATAGAAGTTCGGTTTGCCCAATAGGCAGAGGTGAGAAAAGGGGCTCCTCCACCTCATTGGTGGCGATATCCAGACATAGGCTGCTGCTGCTGCTGCAACTGCTGCTGCTTCCTGTTAAAGTGCTGACATTGAAAATAGTGTTGCTCGGCGCCTCCTTGGGTTTGAGGGCACTGGTCAAAGTGGGACAAGGAGGCACTGGTTTGACCTGTAAGGCTTCATCTTGGTCAGTATTTGAATCTGAAGTCGAGGAATCAGTTTCAACAAATTCTCGAGACTTGGGAGCGATCTTTCCAGGGCCTCTAAACTTCTTCTTTTCGGCAATAAATGCGGCAGTGAGTTTGGGTTCTTTCCGTGGAGCCAGTTTACCAACTGCTGCTCTATTCCGTGCTTTGGCCTGCTCTGGGTGTTCCAGTGTGTCTTTTTCTTTGGGAGTGTTGCTGGGATGAATATTTGGTCTAGACCAGGGGTATTCTTCAGTGCTGGGTGTTCTTTCAACCTTTTGGGGTTGCTTTTTGACTATAATCTTTTGTGAGGCTGCTTCATTTTGAGCAGGTGACTTCTGCCTGGAGGTTTTGGCCTCTAGAGGAGGAGGAGGAGGAGGTGGTGGTTTCTGCATGAGCCGTTGTCGAGCTTTCTCCCGGAGAGGGCTGAGGAGAGGCCTCTCTTTGGGTTCGATCTGGAACAGGCCGGGAGTGACTTTTGCCTTATTCTGTACTTCGGTTTGTGGGGTGATGGAAAGTAGAGGATTGTTCTCATTGGATGTCTCATTTTGGTTGCTTATAATTGTCTTGTTCTGAGGGTTCACTTTGTTCAGCCATTTGTCAAGTTGCCACTTGTTGGTCGAAGGAGGCTCTGGCTGTGGATGGCAAAACAACACAAAATTAATTTGCCATTGGGTGGAAAGCACCTGGCTAAAGAAAATAATCATATATTCAATTTCTGCATCACTTCCAAGGTTCCCTATAACATGTCGCCATTACAAGTGTTAGTTCATTGTTCATTATTATACTACAGTACCAGGATTATCATGCTGTCTATTCCATGTCCCCCCTGAAAATGCTTTGCTTACTCCCCTTCTTCCATGTCTTGGCTTATCCAGTTCCCTTGGTCTGCAATGATATTTCCTGTCCTGTCCATTCATCCAGGTGCCTTCAAGTCATCTTTCCCAGGCTGCCATGCTTCATGCAAAGCTCTGAGTTAATTCAGCTGCTTTTTACCTCTCTGTTTTATTTAGTACCACTCCTATTTCCTCTTTGAGCACATCTACGGTACTAGCTGGTAAAGTTAAAAAGGGGTAGCTCTGCCCTTCTTTGATGGCAAAAAGAGTTTGGTATGACATTTTTTGCAGATCTTTTCTCTTTTTAATCTGTTGTTGTCACTACAGTTTCACCCTTAAATATCCTCAAGAAATCTTTGTGTAATGGGGTCTTGGGTCAAACTGTTTGGAAAATGTTATTTTTTTTTTCTTTTCATCCATCCTTTCTTACTTTTCTATATTGCTCATCTACTTCCATCATTCTTTCATGAGTTGACATGGCTAAGAAAATCCTGACACAGTATTCATATATGACATATATGTTACAAAATCCTACCTACACTTTAACAAAGTATTTCCTATGGAATAAGACTGACCTTGTGTAGTATCCCTAGGGCATGTTTTGTGTTATGGACACATTGACTATCTGGTAAAACCAAAGGACCTCTTTTCAAAATCGTATTTTTAAATAACTGAAGGCAATGCTCAATTGCAGTTAGACTTTGGAGAAAATAAAAGCTTATTTTTTTCTATACAAGTTTAATCACTCTTAGAGTTATCTTGGACCCTGGATGGTAAAAAGACTTGCCCAGGATCACACAGCTATACAGAGGAAGGCTTTGAATGAACCCAAGTCCTTCTGACTCCAAAGCCAGTCTTCTAGCCACTAATAAAAAGAACTTCCATTTATGTAATTTAAGTTATATGGAGCACATTCCTCAAAATACTACTTTCAGGTAGGTAGCACAGGAAACTGTGGCCCGGAAAGATTAGGTCATTTAATCAAGAACATATAGCTAGGGGGCACCTGGGTGGCTCAGTGTATCAAGAGCCAGGCCCCGAGACAGGAGATCTTGGGTTCAAATCTAGCTTCAGACACACTACCTAGCCATGTGACCCTGGACAAGTCACTTGACCCTCATTGCCTAACCCTGACCACTCTTCTGCCTTAGAACAAATATCCAGTATTGATTCTAAGACAGAAGAGGTAAGGGTTTCTTAAAATTGAAAAACAATAAAAAATAACACATAGCTAATTACAGAACCAAGTCTCTTGATTTGGAATCCAGTCTTCTTTCCACTATGCAAAGAAAAGGGTGACTGAATGACTCAGTTGGAAGAAAAATAGAAAGGAGAAGAACCAACAGGGGTGTGGGACTTGGCACAACTAGGCCTTGCCCACTCAGCCGTAAGCAGGGAGTCACCTACCTCCGGCGTGTTGCTGCGAGATTCCTCATTGCCCTCACTGTCACTCGAAGAGCTCTCACTGTCAGAATCAGACTCCGAACTGCTGTCAGAACTGGAACTTTCAGATCCCCCACTCGAGGGGATGACGACTGGCTCAGGAGCTGGCGGAACAGTCGGGCTGAAAGAGACAAGTGGCACTCTTGGGATTTTTCTTAGCAACAGTCAATGGACATCACTCCCTGTCATTCAATAACTATGGTATATACCCCCTGTTTTCTTGGTTTTCAAAGGAAAGCTGAGGCATGCTCTTTTGGAGTTTATCAGGTCATTGAGGACACAGTGACCAAACAATTTACTCAATAGGAGGCCCAGTTGCTAAGAGTGGTGCAAACGGGCCTTTATACCAAACTCTACATTAGACTAGCTTCTCTTTATGGACATCATTTGAAGTTGGATCTTTGGCATGTGGCTAGGTGTCCATGTATAAGATGGAACTCCTCACTTGGGGGTTGGTAAAATTCTTGATATTTATTTTTTTAAAAAGGAAGAAAAGTAAATAGACTTTCCTCTAGTGGCCTAATCATAAAGACCTCCCTTTACTTTGAGGCTCACCAGCTCTTCGGTGAAGCGACTCCAGAGAGATGAGAATGATGAGTTCTGAATAAGTAATGTGATGGCAAGAAAGAAGCAGAGGCAGGATTCAAACCCAGGGCTCAGCTGGCCCCAAGGCCATTATGCTCTCAATGACTGCCTAATCACTCTTGCCCAAGTTACTTGGTCAGACATAATACATCAGTTCTAATGCAAGGTCCCTTCATTAGACTCTGAGCTCCTTGAGGGCAGGGGGTGTCTTTTGTCTTTCTTTGTATCCTAAGTGCTTAGCACAGCACCTACCTTATAGGAGGCACTCACTAAATGCTCCAAACAGATCTTTTTACCTGATCTTTTGAACACTTCAATAAGACAGTGTAATTAAAAGCTGGGTTTGCAGTAATGGTGCTAGAGGCATGGGAAAAAAACGCAATACAGTTTCCTGGTTGTTTCAAATATTAATAAAGAAGGGTCATTATGAGTGACTTTCAAATCAGTGACAGCCCAGAGTGGCTAGCACAAGCAAGCATCGAATACTCCGGATATTAAAAAGATACCATTATCATGGACAATGGTTGCCCCTCATCTTTTCAAATTAATTCCTTAAAAAGTGGAGTAGAAGTGTACATGGAACAGTGAATCTCTTTGATTTTATTTGTACATTGAAAGCCATCAATTTCTCTGACTCAGACCAGATTCGGTATTATCATTTGTTTGGCACTTAAATTTGCTTTCCATCTATTTCTTATCAATTCAGTCATCGTCAAAGAGGAAGATTTGGGTATACAAAGAATAAAAGAGGATCGTGTGTGAACTCATTAGTTTTTAAAGTACATATTCAAAGTAAAATAATAGGAACCAAACTGCCATGCTTATTCTCTTTTGAACTGCTTCATTATCTTTCTATCTATCCATCCTAAACCCTCACCTTCCATCTTGGAATCAGTAGTGTGTTGGTTCCAAGGCAGAAGAATGGTAAGGGCTAGGCAATGGGGCTGAAGTGACTTGCCCAGGGTCACACAGCTAGGAAGTGTCTGCATCCAGATTTGAACCCAGGACCTCCCATCTCTGGGCCTCACCCTCAATCCACTGACTCACCCAGCTGCCTCCTATATTTTTTTAAATTCATGTTTCTTCCCCCTTTTTTGGTATCCCTAACCTTTCTTTTAGCAACGTATAGCCAGGTAAAACAAATCAACATGTTGGCCACGTTGGAAAATTATCTCACCACTGTCTGTCTGTCAGGAATCATCACTCATGTTTGTAGAAGGGTCACCAGTGTACCTAACAGGAACAAGCTTCCATTCAAGAAGTCCTTCCAAGCTGCTCAAATGTTTTTCATTTGCAACTATGCTGTTATTGCATTTGATTTAAAATGAAAAATTTTATACAGGGAATTGCTTCTGGCATATGGCCTATATTTCTTAGGGTTATGATGCTTTCCCTACTCTCTCCATTCTCCAGCCTTCATAAAAACTGTTTTCTGTGGTCACTTTGTGATATGTTTCATGTATCTTTGTGTATGTATGTTGTGTGTTTACAGGGTTATGGAGAGAATCTGATAGAAATTATATGTGCATTTGGAGAGGCATAGATATGGAGAATGTTAGAACTCAAAGGAACCGTAAAGATCCAAAGTCCCATCCCAGCATTGGCAGGGAAGGAAATCTGGTTCTGAAAGCTTAAGAAACGTTAAGGTCCAAAGGCTGAGGTCACAGGGCAGTTTTCTGACAGGACTGAAACTAGAGAAGCCAGGTGGCCTCATCTCTAGTCTGATCCAGGCTCCCCCTCCAGTTGAGAACTCTTCGAGAACACACACCTTTTAAGGAACCATTTCTATCTAATGATGGATTTTTTTTACATTTGTAAATCCCATCAAGCAAAATGTTTGATAATTGATACCATTCCCACTTCTGCCTTCAATGATAATCAATACTTCTTGACCAGTTGTTCTCTGTGCCTCACAGCAAATCAAACTCATGCAAATGATTCTGGGCTTTTTTGCTTATATCCTTATTGATCTTTGATTGTGACTTTGCTTTCATCAGAAATGGGCCCCCCGCCGCCATCACTTTTAAAGTAACTATCTCCCTCAAACTTTACCAGACAGTTCTGAAATGCCAGGCCAAGGGTAAGCTTGAGAGAGATGCTTTAAGGGGAACAGTGCTCTCCTAACTCTTTCCCCCAAAGTTGAAGCATGCTTCCCTTCTCATCATTTTCCTCAAACTTATTCTACCAAAGGGCCATGTGGGGGGACACTCTTGTACCTTTTTCTTCTGACATCAAGCCCTGGGCTAAAGGGACCCTCAGGTGTAATTACTGAGGAAGCTGGACTGAACTATGGAGAAACATGAGGCTTTCATTCTTTTCTTTAGCCTAAATTAGTCCATGCCCTTCCTTACCTCCCTTCTTCACATAAGCTATTCTCCGAGATTGCAATTCTGTAAGCTGGGAAGAAAGTCATCTTTATAGATCAGGAAGGAATATAAACTCTTTAAAATCTACTGGATTCCAAATGCTTTCTCAGGCTGTGAGAAAATACACTGATACCCTGTTGGTGGAGCTGCCAATTAGCTCAATTATTTTGGAAAGCAATTAGGAACTATGCTCCTAAAAAACCATTAATTTGTGTATTCTCTTTGACCCAGTTATATGTTATTGGGTCTATATCTCAAAGAGATCAAGCAAAAGGAACTCTATGTATAAAAATATTCATATTCAAATTCTTCTGTAATAGACACCAAGAGATTAAGAGGAGTAGGCAGAATGAGGGAGCCCTAAAAATGCCTAATTTTACAAGTATTAATGTCAGTGTAGGCTTTTTTGCTCCGCTGACAGATTAATAAATGTGCATTAAATATAATCACTAGTTTATTAGATTACTTATTAAATACTGGTGGACAAAGGAAATTAAATCAATCCTGGGGACTATGAGAAATGAAGACACCTGGTTTCAATTCACCGTGCTAAATGTGTGAATAAAATACAGCCATTTTCTGAGTTCCTTAGAAGGATTATCATCCTGTGCTAGAAGCTGAAAGCCAAGGAATAACCTGGATTGAGTTGCATGATCCTTCCATGAATATCAGCTTTGTGTGTTTTCATATATTTGCCAAATCAAGATATCAGTGATGTTGAAAACTACATATGTAATTACTTCCAATTTTCAATCTGAATTATAATTTGAAGTACAATTATTTCAAATTTGAAAAAAGGAGCCTTGTCGTGAGTCTCAAAATGATTTCTCAATGATCTTCTGTTGCTAACTTCTCTCATCTTATTCTTGGGCAGGAACTTAGGCTAAGTCAACTTTCAATATTGCCCTACCACATAAGCAGATGGATTATATTGCTTTTTGATACATCATTAGCCATGCTTATGAGTAATTGGGATATGGACAGAAGTCAAGTTAATAAGCATTTATTAAGCACATCCTCTATTCCAGGTACTGTGCCAAGTACTAGGGATTCAAAGAAAGACCAAACCCGCCCTGCTTTCTAGGAGCTCCAAGTCCACTTGGGGAGCGAGCATGCACTGCCCACATCCCTGAGAGCACACAAACATTGGAGTATTGTTGACTAGGTTCAGTTTATATGTAGAGGGATATTTGGAGGGACTTGAATTCACAATATTGGAAAACTGCCTCATTAGTTGACTCACTGAAGGTGCTACTACTAATTGCCAAATGGTCTATTAGTTACCATTGATGGCTAAACTGGCTTATGATTGGGCTTTCCAAGAGATAGTGTCGTTCTATGCTTCCCTGGTCTTCTCAATAGAGTCCCTCCAAAGGGTCATAATCCAATTTTGATAGAATGAGGAAGCACTACGACACAGCACATATTTCAAAAGATCAAGGTGAGAAAGGGCTGGAAACGTTTTAAGCATTTTGCAAATTAAGTCAATATCCAGAGCCGTGGAATAAAGTGCAGCTAGACTTAATCTGACATCGCTACGTAACAGTGTATTTAATGATCATGGTTATGAGATGTAGAAACCTCCTAGCATGAGTGGGGAATGGAGGTAATGGTGTATTTGGAAGCTTTATAAATACTTTGTTAGCAAAGGAACTGTCTCAAAGACCTGACTATGTGTTTAATAGCGTTACCAAAACCAATGTTTAAAAAACGCATTTACTCCTTTTGTATTTGTTGACTTTAAAGGCCATGGCAAATGGTAGTCAGCATGAAAGAAAGCACTGGCAGGGGAGTTCCACTTTCTGTGAGCCAAAGCCCATGTTGAAGCTGACCCTACATGATGGACAGTTTTAATAAGTAATGAAGAGAATAATTAGAGGAAGCTGCTAGGAATTTAGATCAAGGACAGTAGCATATAAAGAAGAGAAGTCCAAAAGAAGGCGGGTTAAGATAAGGCCATTAGATTTGTTAATTAAGAGGTTATTAGGGAGAGCTAAGTGGCTCAGTGGAGGTAGGCCTAGAGATGAGAGGTCCTAGGTTAGAATGTGACCTCAGTTACTGAGCTGGGTGACTCTGGGTAAGTCACTTAATCCAAGTTGCCTAGCCCTTTTCACTCTTCTTGGAATTGATACTAAGACAGAATGTAGGGTTTTTTTTTAAAGGCTATCAGTTACTTTTAAGAAACAATTTCAAGTGAAAGGTAAAGAGAATCCAGATTGTAATAGATTAAGAAACGAAGAGGTGATGAATAAATGGAGCCAGTGATATAGAGCTGCTTATTGCTCTTGACAGGAACACTGCATTGCCTTGTCCCCATTCAAACTTGCTCCCATTTTACCTTCTTCCAAGAAAGACGACCAGCTAAGATTGTCATACGTTGTGGATACAGAAATCCATCATGCAGTAAAAGCATTTGGGGGTTCTCTACTTGGCAGAATCATCTCAGTATATTTATGGTTCATTCAGTCCCATGAGATTTTTCATGGAGGTGTCAGTAAATTCGATCACATGTCATGAAATACACGACTCTATTTGTCTTATATTATTACTCTACTGGAAATCCTAGGGTCCACTAACAATTGCCATCTTCTTGAAACTCACTTTATTCTTGGATTCTGCCTCATGACTGCTTACCATGAAACTTCCTTGCTTTCGAACCTACCAGTAATAATGCAGTATGACATGGCAAATCAAAATTCTTGGGCAACAGGGATTTTACAGTCCTTTCTCTCACCTCCCCAACTACCTAGGCCCTACTAGCTTTCACTATTCCACTTCTCCACTCCAGCCAGCATGGGCTCCTCACTCTCCCTGTGTCCATTATTATCAATCCCACCTTTTGCCAAGATTACTCTGGAATACCCTCTTCCCTTTCCTCTGCTTATCTCAGCACTACTCCATCTTTCAAGGTCCAGTTCATTGGTGATGACTGCTCTGATCCCTCTAGGATAGAATGAGATGATGTAAATCAAGTATTTTGTAAATTGTAAAGTACTATCAAAATATAGGCTAATATTAAGATGTAGTGACCTCCCATTTCTGAAGGCCTATTGTACTAGCACTGCCCCATGGGAGGAAGGGGCCCAATTCTTGAATCCTGTCATGCATGGTATGGCTCCTTGGCTACATTATTAGGTCCTAGAGGGAAAGAACCACAGCTCTCTTTCTGTTGTATTGCCAAGAGTCCAAGTCCTGACCCTCCTACTTCTCCAACCAGCCTGATATTTTCCCCATTATCTCTTTCACAGACTATTTTCTTCTCTCTCCTCTTGGCCTTGAGCTGTTGCTATTTGTAAGGCTACAGATCTCAAAAGGAACTTTTTGTTTTTCTTCCTCCATTCCTGCTTCAAAGAACTAAAAAAACCAGCCCAAACCATAGCAATAGCATCCAGAGCCGTTCTCCCAAGTTTTAGTCTTTCCCACTAATTGCTAGGCTCATCTTCAAATTTGATCTCAAGTTATTAGAGCATTAATGTCTATGGCAGTGAACATCTTCTCTTCCTCTTCTCATCCATATTTCTCCCAGTCCTTTCTGAAATGAAATCCTTCTCTGACTCCCATTCCAATATGTCTTCACTCATTGACAACAGACTTCTCTTTATCCTAAATCTCTTTTTTGTCTCCTTGCACTGAGGGAAACCAGGCCTTTCACAAAAGGCACTTCATTCCTGGCCACTCTCTATAGTACTGGCTGAACCTTCTCTCATGACCACCAAAGAACAGGACCTCAAGGAGCAATCGTTAGACTTCTTACACACACTTCCAAACTATCTCTTTGTTACCATCACTGAATAACGACTCTTCCTTTGTGATTCTTCTCCATCCACCTTTATCACATAGTCAGACTACGTACTGCAGCCATATACCTTCCTTTTCGAAGATGCAGCCTAGGACATCCCAACAGCTTGGGACCAAGAGCAGAGAGAAGAAAGTAGTCCAGAACAGAGATACTGGAGGAACTATTGGACTGGGAGAGTCAAGGCCTGTAGTCTTGGGAATATAACATCTAACTATTTGCCTGTGGAAGAATTTCCCACTTTTTAACTGGTTGCTTTGCCCCTGTCAATCACATTTTTTCTACTGAGTAAGTTCCCAGAAAATGTGGTTTCTTATTTTTCTTGTGCACATGAATGACTAGGAATAACAAATGGTAGGAGCCATGGTGAAAATATTATCTTAAACAGCACATCCTCTTCCTCACTGAAATGATGATTTTATCTGAATAATAGGAGAAATTTTTGTTTCCTATTATTTTGATATTTTCATCAGTGCACAATCTGCTTTCTCCAGTTGATGATTTTTCTGGTGGTACAACTCAGTGCCTGATGGAAGAAAAATATTCAATCAATTTGGCATTAAATTCTAGCTTGGATGACTCCTGTAAAGGCCAGCTGTGTATCATGGAGACCACGGACATGGCTAATTATGACATAACCATGCATCAAAAGCTTGAAGGTGTTCCTTTCCATGATAAATTGACTTGAAAATCATCTCCAACGTTTTGCTATAAATCACAATGACTATTAATAAAAAATCCCCTCCTCCTATCCATAGCCTGACCATGTCATCTTTAAACATGATATCTTCAATCTTCTTAATGTAGATACTGTCTAATTCCAAAAAACATTGCCATTTTCCACAGTACTTCCTATTCATGTTATTTTGAATGACAGCAAAGGCAATCCTGGATCTTGAATCCTGGAACTTTATCAGCCCGAAACTCTTGCCTTGCAGCTAATATTCTCCGTTCTGGTCAACACGAAATTGACAGGGCCCATGTGCGAGTGAGAGGAGTTGGAGAACTCCCATGCTCTCAGGGAACTGGTTTAATCCTTAGCTCAGCTCACCTTTGACTTCGAAATGAAAAAAAGGCATACTAGCTGCCAGTAATAAGTCAGCTCAAGCAGGAAGTACCTTCTACATGTATTCTACCATGCTGTATTCAAAGCACAGGATCCCACCCCATTTTCAACTAGATCAAGAAACAGAGTAAAGTCAATCTCTACGTTCAGAAAGAAGATAGAGCCACTTCATATCCAAGCCAGAAAGAAATGGAAATAAATCCACATATTTTTCTAAGCGTCAGAAAAAACCTTTGATACATGGTCTTATGATTTTGAATACAGGGACATTTTTGTCATTAAGCTAGGGAAAGAATTGGGCAATCTAACACTTTCAAATGAAGTCCAAGTCCAAAAATAGTGACAATAAAATAGATGTTAGTTTTCTTTAGCTTGCAGGGCCAGACCCCAAACTATTTTTTTAAATATATGTGTCTATCTGTTTCTCTATTTAATCTTCTTTTCTGGAAAATTATTACATATTTCCTTCTGATAGAAAATCATAATTATATATAGTCTCCATCTACTATGAGCATATCATCTATGTTAAACTTAGTCTTGGAGCAGCTAGGTGGCAAAGTGCATAGAGTGCAGGTTGGAATCATTGTGAGTTCAAATCTGACTTCAGACATTTAGTGTAGCCCTGAGCAAGTCAGATCATCCCGTTTGCCTCAGTTTCCTCATGCATAAAGTGAGCTGAAGAAGAAAATGGCAAGCCACATCAATATCTCTGTCAAGAAAACCCCAAAAGGGCTTATGAGAAGTTGAACATGATTGAAAAACAACTGGACAAGAAAGAACTGTTGGAGTAGAAATGCAGATGAAAAAATATGATTTATCATCTGCTTCCATAGGTTTATGATTTGGGGTTTTGGTTTTATAAGATTATTCACTTACAAAAATGAATAGTATAGAATTATATTTTGTGTGATAATACAGGTATAACTCAGGTTAAATTGTCGGCTCCAGGAGGGGAGAGTGAAGAAGGGAGGGAAACAATTTGCATCATATAACTTCCAAAAACTCATGTGGAAATTTGTTATTAAAATAGAAAATCCAAAAAAGGAAAAACAACTGAAGTCTTATAAATGCTTTTAAATATAAGAAATGTCGTATACTAATTTCTCATTTAAGTTATTGTTTGCTGGATAATATTCATGTTAACTAAATTCAGGTTTTGAACATATATTACTAGCTGTGTGACCCTGGGTAAGGTATTCAACTTCTTGGAGCCTCAGTTTCCTCATCTGTAAAATGGGGACATAATATTGGCACAAATTCACTGTGTTATTATGAGAAAAGTACTTGGCGAGCCAGAATTTATGTATCAACATTTACCATTACGTTCCCTTTGCATACTTAAGGGTTAGTGAGTGAATGAATGAAGAAAAGATTTATATAGTACTTGCTTGTGCCAGGCACTATGTTAAGCTGCAAGGATACATAGCTAGGGGATGACTTCCATCAGTGAGTGGTGACACATGTGTGGTGGGGTGTGGTGACTAGGGAGGGATGAAGTCACAAGAGGGGTGCATGGAGCCACTAAGCAATGATTTGAGGTGCTCTTTCTGTCCAGAAGCAATGAGAGTATCAATGTGATCTGCCTTTTTGAAGCAGGAGGTAGAGTGATGGAGGAGGCAGGAGAGAGCAGGAAGACCATGTAGGGTAGTACCTGGAGCTGGCTAGATAGAGCTTGCTATCAATGTGGCCCCAGTTGGGACCTGGTGGCTGGCCTGGAAAGGTAAAGCAGCCAATGATGCTGTGTAGAAGATTATAGCAAGGTCATGGGACCAAGAAAGTGAAAAGAAAGTTCTTTTTGTTTACAGACCCTGTCTCATTAAACATTCACAAGGAAGGCTATCTTGGCCCTTTGGAGTCAGTAGGTGAGCTCTTCAAAGACAATGGCTGCTGCCAGTTGGTGGCACACGCTAGATCCATTTCCAACAGAGGAGCTGGGATTCATTTCAAATAGAATTCATCCTAATTTAGATTGGCGTCTCTGAGATTCTTGCTTCTTTCATTTTCACCGAAGGAAAGGATAAAATGAATAGCTGACATTTGTATAACTTTTTAAAGTTTGCAAAATACTTGCATTAGTAGTCATTTTTTTAATTCTGACCCTCCTTCTAAAAGTCTTCTCCTTGGATGTATAATGATAATGCCATTTAGAAGCTGGGTAGAATATCATTGATTTTGGAGGTGAGCCATCAAGTGCTTTGTGACACATCGAGTTTTAGTGATGCTCTCATTTTTCAGAATTAATTTAGTTGTTTTGTTAGGAAACAAAAAAATAAAAAAATATCTTCTAAGCATTTTTGACCTCACCCCCAGGAATCGGGTGTACAGAAGACAAAAGTAAATCAAATATTATGGGAACTCCTAGAATATAGGGTGTCCCAAAGGCCTTTGTGCAACTTTACATGGCTTTAAATGCACTAGGACTTTTAGGACGCCCTGCATATCTAATAGGGATAATAACCCAAACTGATTTTTTCTTTCATTGTGAAATGGCAAAAGGTAGCCTAACACCACTTAGGGTATACTTGCATGGCCTCGATTTTGTTGTAATAGAATTAAAAGGCAATGATACTCTCTATGTCCTATGAGGAAGAGATTTTGATTAGATTCTTTTCTTCGATGTATTTTGTGGTGTGGTTGTTAGTGGATTGCTGAAGAGTACAAAATAATGGAGCCAGGAGGGGAGACAAAATCAACTTTGATTCCATGGCTTGACTTTGCTTTAATACCATGGTTTCCCCATGGTGGTTTATTAATTTATTGGTCTGATAGTTTTTATGAGTCGTGATTCAACATGGGTCTTCTCCTAATACTGAGTTTTATAAAGATATGGAGAATGTAATATAAGTCAGATACAATTATTTTTATGTGCCATGTCGGCAATACTGTAAATATGGGGACAGGAGGCAAAGCTGCTTAGCAAAATGATCTTAATATCCAAGGCAGTGTGAAAATGGAAAAGGAATCCATAATGACAACTAAGATTAGCCATTTGCTCTCTAACCTTATTTACAGAAGCAATCAGAGGTATTCAGGTCGAGTTAATGACCCTGTCTCCAATTAATTCAATTGTTTACAAACAACACTGATGCAGTAGCTGTCTCCCATTCTGCCACCCAGGCTCAGAGGGAATACATAAGACTCCATTAAAAGTGACAATAACAATGCATTTCTTACTGAACCACTATTGTATTATAAATAAATTCCTGATGTTAAATTATGCTCCACGCTTTAACAGAAATTCAATTACGGAAATAATAAAAAGACCGTGTATTTGCCAAGCGCTTGGACGGTAATTTGGCTGCTTAGTTACCAGCAGTTGGCTGTTTTGCAATTTCTTCTTTGCAGAGTATTTTTTTTGAATAAATGCCAGTCTTTTTCATACACATTTTATGAACAAGTTGCAAAATGAAATTTTGAGCTTTTGAATCCAATTATGAAAGACATAACTAAATCTATTATTGAAAAAAAAAAGTCATACAAGCCCTTGCCACCGTTGTTGGGAACCGTAGGGTAATTGAGGTAAGCACAGGTGCTGCTCATTATGGGCCATTGTGCACCATCTGAATTCTGGGAACTGTGGAATTCAGATGGTTTCCACTCTGTTTGTGTGAATAACAAACAAGCATGATTCGGAGGTTGTTTGTACAAGCTTGTACACAGCTCATTTGGGACTCCTAAGACACCTGCTTACCCTTTTGAAGCCAAAACAGTATCATTTATGTGCTGGCTATCCTTGCTATGACAGTTCTGTAGAAGCAACATATTTTATATGCTCCCTCCATCCTGTCCACCCCCTGCACAACCCCTCTATCACATCCACTGCCTTCAGGCTGCTATCAGTGAAAGAAATAGTAGGAAAACAAATCAAAGATGGAACAATTATCTACTGCGACAGGGCCCAGGGAGCTCTGAAGCAGCTTTTGACTTGATACAATTCTGACTATTTGGAGAAAACAGGGCCCACTTTTCCCTTATTGTCTTTAGATGTGTCATACGGAGGTGAAAGAAAACAAATTTCCATCTACAAAGACTCGGGCCGTACTGTCAGAACATACATGAAGAACAGGGGCTTCCTTTTATACCCTGATGGGCCACTGGTACAGACTCTATAGGGAGGCCATTGGCGCATATGAGTCCTATGTATTTGAGCATCACACACAACCCATAGCCTTTTCTCACTTTGATTCCATTTTTCCACGATTTTATCTGTAACACATTTTGTGACACAGGAAAGACCAGTCCAGTTCTCTGTATTTTCTTGTATGGCAAGCTAGTTCCATCTACAATGATACCACCTTGGGAATGGAGGCAGCTGGTACCAGGGCATTCCACCCAACAGAGAAAACTAAGCCTGGTTTCCTTTTTGCTTCTTTCTCAGATGGGCTTTTCAAGTGTTATGTTTACAAACTCAGGGGCAGTGTGTGTTCCAACTCTGTTTTCCTATGGATGCGAAAGCAAGTCAGAGAAGGGGAACAATAATGAAAAGCAAGATGGGAAATTAGATAGAAAGGGTCTGGGAGTAGAAAAATGTCCATAAAGAAGCACTGCAATTTACTTGCAGGATTTGGGTATCTGGGAATATCATTCTTCCAGTTTATCAAATATTGCATTGCGATGTCCAGAGTCCTATGGAAGCCCTGCATTAATGAAGAGCAGTCAATGACAAGTCCATTTGGAAAAGTATGATAGAATATTATGTGGAGTAATCCAGACTTAATTTGTAACGCTGCTATTTACCTTATAGACCTCAGAGAGTTACAGATGTGGCAATGACTAATAAATCCAATAAAAATACAAATCAGGCAAAGTAAGTTCTGGTGTGTTAGGAATGAAATATGACTAATGTAGTTTGCCAGTACTTGAAAGAAAGAATATTGGAATTGCACTTCTCCCCCTTATCATTATCACAGAAAGACTAAGGTAAAGTTATGCAGGAATATAAATAATTTGGAAACCCTCATAGACAATATTCTAGTGTGGGCCTCATTTGCACTTAAAAAAGCTGCCCTTCAGACCTTATGTACTTTTAAGATTTATCTGAAAGATACATGAAGAAGACTTCCAGCCAAAAATGTACATATTTAATGGAATTAGATCTCTAGGCAAGGGAATGTCAGAAGGAAGGAGAAATGAGAGAGAAAATACAAGGTGCTCCTTTCTTGCTTTGATAAATATCTTCTGGGATGTCATTTACTAGAAAGTCATGGTTCTACAAAAAGAAAAGTGGAGTATAAAAGATAATGTATTGCTGAAATGAGTTGCTATTTTCATATTTCCCTTGGAATACTTTTTTTTTGGTCGGCTGGGGACCTTGATGGTGGTTGCCTTTACGGCATGATTGGGAATGGTTATGAAATACTCAAATTCTAGATGAGCATCTGTGGCCCGGTAGCAGGTGAAAGCCAGGGGTAATCTCCTATTAAAGCCCAGGTCAAGGTAGGCAGCATGATGGAGGAGGACCTAGCTTATTTTAAAGACTAGAATTGAAAGTACCACTCTTTCCAGCCTTCCCTGGCTGTCCTTACGTATCAACTAAGATACATATGATGGAACAGGATCCCTCTCTCCCATTAGTGTCGAAATCCTGGGTGATTAGCTGCCTCCTACAAGGAAAAGCAATTACAAATATCTGCATGTATTTCAGTTCCATCTTTCACTCTTAAGAGTGAGAAACAAAGGTTAGTTTAACAGCCTGGGCCCTTCACACAGTGGGAGGTTAATCAGCACTGGCCAAATTGACAACAGTTAGCAAATAGTGATTACATATGTTAACACGAGAGCACGGAGCCGGGGAAAGAATGTTGGGTTTAGAGGCAGAAAAAGTGAGCTGAAATCCCGGCTTTTCTTGTTTGCTACCTGGGTGACCCTGAACAAGGTGTTTGTTTTTCTGGGGGGGTCTCTCTTTCTTTTGTCCAGCTAAAGAATTTTCAATTATATGAAAAGAGATCTGATCATTAGTAACAAATGGAGAGAAATCTTTTAGTAACAGTGTTTGGACTAGATGACCTCGAAGGGCTCTTTCACTCCTAAATTTTCTGACTTTTTAATCTTGGATTGTGATCAGCTGTCAGCTGCCCAGTCCCCAGTCTTCCTTTTCGCCATCTGTAGCCTGCCTATTTTCATTAACCCTAACGTGCTCCAGGTAGAAAATCAACTCATCAATTGGGCATGTAGCTGAGAGATCCCTAGAGAGTAAAATCAACTAAAATTGAATTGGAACAACTTGAGCAAAGAATATCAAATAAATCCCCATAATTCATCAGTGTTTCTGCATATTATCAGTGATACTTAGCATATAGAGATAAAAATAAAGAATTACCAATTACCTATGAACACACACACGAACTGTGTAAATGCAAGCAAAAAACAATTTCCAGAAATTAAGATGCACCCAAATACTTGGAGAAATATTCATTGCTCCTGGGCAGGCAGCATCCAAAAACTGAGGACGCTATCTAGATTAATGTATTTATACAGTGTTATTCCAAAAGATGGCTTTTATATCTGGAAAAATTTTCATTTAGAAATTCATTCTCCTTCTAGCCCACAGCCATCATCTGGAGAAGGGACCTCCCAAATGCCACCCACAGAGCAAGCAAACTAGCCTAGCAAAGCATCCTCAGGGAGAGACAGGACACAGCATGTGCCAGGCAAGTCAGACGATCACCATCTCCCCTTGGATTCTAGACACAGCCCAGTGCCTTCAGTTGGCATCCTGGCAAGAAAGCCTTGTAGAGATGCAGCCTGGGAATTGCTCCTATAGGGCCTACTACAGAGTCACTGAAGATTCAGCAAAAAAACAAATCACGTCACCAAAGTCCTGGCAGGGTATGGCTATTCAACATCAGAAAGTGACTTGATTTTATCAGTGGAAAGGAAATGTTAAAAAAAATAGCACTATCTGCTTTCCTGCTGCATTTTTAGGACCATGGCTACATCTGAGTTGCAAGCAAAACGTCCCATCTGTGTGCTATCCCCCTTGAGAGCAGAAACTGTCTTCCTTTTCTTTCTTTATTTCTTTCTTTCGTATTCCAAGCACTTAGCACAATGGTTTGCATAAAGTAAGCAGTTAATAAATGCATTTTTACTGACCAACAAAAGGTCAAAAATCTCAAGGGAAATAATGAACAAAGTGGGATGGATGGGAGCCTGGCAGTAGTAGCTATGAAACTGTACTACAAAATAACAGTCATCCAAAATGATTTGTTACTGGTTAAAAAATCAAGAGGTTAATCAGCGGAATAGATGAGTTATACGTAAACTAATCTAGTAAACAATTTAGAGTTAAATTCAACTAAAGACACCAGTTACTGGAGTAAGAACTCACTATTTAACCAAAATTGGTAAGGAAAGTGAAAAAGAAGCATAGGAGAAATTAGGTTTAGCCCATTGTCTCACAGTATATAAGATTAACTGCAAATGGAAATGCCACTTAGATATTCCCTAACAAGAAAATTAGGAAATTAAGGAAGAGATTTATTGTCAGACAAGGAAAAACAGTAGGTTATGGAAGATAAAATGGATTATTGTGATCATATAAAATAATTTCTTTTTCCCATACAAAATGAATAAAGCTGAGATTAGAAAGAAAACAGGGACGTGGGGAAAATATTAAAATATTTATGTAAAGTTTCCATGACAAAGTTGTTCTATTTGATATAGAAGATGAACTGATTTGAATTTAAAAGAATAAATAATTTTGTAGTTGGTAAATGATCAAAGGATATGAACAGGCAGTTCTCAAGGGAAAAAAATACAAATTGTCTATAGTCATAGGCAAAAACATTGCAAAAATCAGTAACACCTAGAAAAACTGAAACATCTCTAGGGTTCTACTCCATAACCATCAGACTGGCAATGATGAACAGTAGGAAAAAAGGTACATTGATACATGTAGAGCTATGAATTGTTCACAAAGTACACTAAATGCCATAACCTTTGACCCATGGAGACCATTATCAGTCCTCTGTTTCAAAGAGATTTGTAAAAAGGGGAAAAGGATTTATTTGTATAAAAAAGATCTATAGTATCTGTTTTCTGTGGTGGTACAGACCTGGAAAGTAGAGGTAGCTAAATGGCCCTTGGTAGGGAGTGAAAATAAATTCAGTGAAGAATATGGAGGAAACATTTCCATTTGTGAGCTAGATTGTGATGTACTGGAGGGCAGAATTGTCTTTTACCTTTTTGTATCCTTGATACTTAGGAGGTTAGTGCTTAGCACCTAGCAGGCTAAATGTTTATTGTAAATGTTTATTGATTAAGTGACTGGTTTTTTAAATTTTTATTGAATTAAGAGAATTTTTCCATGATTCCACAATTAATATTCTTTTCCTCCCCTCCGCCCACCCCCCTCCTATAGCCAATGTGCAGTTCCACTGGGTTTTACATGCTAAGTGACTTATTTAAATCAGGATTTTGGTTAAGGGTTTGACTAAGTTATGTTTAGGGGGTCTTTAATACCAACTATATAAGCTTAAACCCATTTAAAAATGTGATTATTTTATATAAATGAAGAATGGATATATTTTTAGTATCACATAAGAGCTTTATAAAGGTCTCGTGGTATGAGGCAATTATAGAGAAATGATAACATAAAGAAATACAAAATAAGCAGAAATACTCAATACATACTTTATAAATTATAACATAATGAAAATAGCAGTCAGAAGCAATAGTGAAAGAGACAGAAACAGACCCAAATTATTGATCTAATAAGGACAGGAGCTGCTTTTTTTTGACAAGACAAAAACAACAAAATAATAATAAAATAGATAAATCCTTGGTTAATTTCATTTTAAAAAAGAAAGAAAACAAAATGATCAGTTATCAAAAATGAAAAGGATGAATTTCCCACCAATAAAGGGGCAATGAAAGCAATTATTCATTGCTATTTTAGTCAACTAAGTGATAACAATCTGACAATCTAAGCAAAAAATGATTATTTGAAATAATATAAATTGCCCAGATTGACACTGACAGAAGAGGAAACGAAAGAGTTAAATGTTCCTATCTCAGAAAAAGACATCAATGAATTCCATAAGAACAAATCCACTGTCAGAGAAAGAACTGATGGAGTCTACATGCAGGTCCAACATATCATTTTTCACTTGATTTTCTTCATGGATGTATGTGTGTGTGTGTGTGTTTGTATGATATGTCTTCTTTCTCAACATGACAAATATGGAAATATATTTAGCATGATAGAAGATGTAAAGCATATGTCAAATTGCTTACCATCTCAGGGAAGGGGGAAGGTAGGGAGGGAATTTGAGGTTCAAAATGCTAGAAAAAAGTTGAACATTGTTTTTACATGTCATTGGGAAATGATAAACTTTTACTGGACAAAAAATTCTAAATCATTAATAATTGGAAAAATGTAACCCCCAAGAGTGTTTTATCTTACACTTAGAGAATTGATAGAGTTGACAAAAAGAGGCGACTATATGTTAGAGTATATGGAAAGAAAGAATCATTAATTCACTCTTGGTGGAGCTTGGATTTGGTTTAACTATTCTGAAAAACTATGTGAAATCATACCCAGAAAAGTACTAAAATGTCCATAGTTTTTGAATATGTGGTACAAACAGTAAATTCTGCAAGAAGATGGCACAAACTGGGATGGTAGTAAGGAAAGGAAGGGTTAAAATGATCCCTTTTCTAAATTCTACTTTATTTAAAGGTCATTAAAAGAAGACTCAAGACATTCAATGATGTGGGGAGAGTAGAGTCATCAATGTGATTATGGATTTGGAGAGGGAAGTGATCTTGCAACTTAATCATTAACTGAACTAGTCTTCTTGCTTCAATAATGCATCTAAGTTGTTTTTGTGTCACAGATCCCTTCAGGCAGTTAAGGAAATGCAGTAGAGTTATCCTCAGAATTATATCAAATAGGAACTTTTGCAAAGAAAATGAATTATATTTAAATACTTTTATCAAAATATTAAAAACCACAAATTCACTTAAGTACTGTTCTTCCATATCTATTTCCTGATTTGACTGAGAATAGTATGATTTGATTTTGTATGATGAAAAGGTTCTAAGATCTTTAGTGTGAGTTTAAAATCATAATAGTAAGCTCCATTATTTAAAAGAATTTGTTCTATGAGCATACCTAAGTACTTCATGATTTTACTTAAGTTTATCAGTTACTAGTATCAGTACTCTTGTATTCTGGAGTTATTACAAATAATTACATAGTGTTAATGAAAGAAAGAAAAACTATTTTAGTGAAGAAATAGCTTGTTAGAAGGGAGAACTCGGTACAAAGAGTGATGTGGGAGGTAATGTTTGGTGTAAAATAACACAATGCCTTACACTGCTATTTCTCAAAATGGGAATGAGTGTGATTGGGTGATGTTATGTTGTTTGGAGAAATGACACGGAGTTAGCATGTAATTAAAAAGTTTTAGTTCATAGAGTTTTCTGCCTATATATATGTGTGTGTGTGTGTGAGTGATATATATAGAATGTGAGAGTACAGGGGATCTTGATGTGACTCATCTGCTTGATTCCCTATAGATTTCAGAGTTTGAAAGAAGTTATAAATCGCAACAATTTACTGTACTTTTTTTCCTAGTTCTGTTTGTACTAATAGGTTTATACAATTTCCATTTGATATAATCAAGTTTGCACTGCTGTTCATGATCACATCTATCCCATCTGTAATTACATATTTTTATGTTGTCATTCAGTATCTGTGACAGAAAATCTGTTTTTACCTTGTGAGTTTTTACTTTTTAGAAGTTCATGTATTTGGAATTTATTATTATATAATGTGATGGATGTTGATAGAAATATATTTTAGCTACAATGCTTATCATAGTAATTTTTATGGGATGTGTCTCTGGGATTAAAAAGCTAGAAGTTACTTAGTACACTTGTTTCTTATGCACTTTACTCATTTCTCCCAGTTTCATAATGGTGACTTTCTAAAATAATTTTAGGTTTGATTGTTACCAGGACTCTCTCTGTCCTACTTTATTTTCTTTGGAAATTTGTATCTTTTTCTTCTAGCATTCTCAGAATCTTATGATAGGAAATAATTAAGTCATTTTTCACCATTTGTTTCATATCCTTTTGTTTTCTGGTCCTTATCAGATATCTTTAGCACTTGTTATTCTAAGATGTTCCACCTTGGGTGGATACTGAAACCTATTTGCAGTCAGTGTTTAGAAAACCAGGCTTGAAGTCAGAAAGATCTGACATCAAATTTGAAGAAGTCTGTTGTTGACTGAATAACAACAATTTTCCATATTTTTCCTACATACACTAGTAATAAATTTCAATTTGATATCATACAAATGCTTTACAATGCTGTTCTTGGTTACATCAATCCTTTGCCTAATGATGTATGCTTTCCTTATCTTTCTATATTTGGAATTTATTGTTCTATTAATGTGAAAGATGTTGATAGAAATCTCTTTTTAGTTAGGATGGTTTTAATTTCTTCATAGCAATCTCTGTGGAATGTAGAGGCCATTTCTTTTTAGTTTGTGCCTTTGAGTTCCTTATTACATCTTTATCTTGTCTATTCTCTTCATTTATGGTACTGTTTTTCAGTACTCAATAAGTTTTATCATGGGAGCTTTGTAGAATAATTTGAAATTTGGTAATAACAAGTACCCCTATTTTACTTTCCTTGGAAGCCTGGCTGCTTTTCTTTAACTATCTTTAGAATATTCTCAGAGGAAACAGTTAAGCCATCCCTTCCTCCATCTGTTTTCTGTTTTATTTTTACCTGATAGCATCCTTAGCACCTGTTAGTCAATCAAGGTTTACCTTGGGTAGAGATTCAAACGTATTCCTAATATGAAGGAAATCACAGTTCACAGACAAGAATGGGGCCTGACCTCAGAAAGGCCTGGGGTCAAAATCACAGATCCAGATGTTTACAATGACAACAATTTAACATAATATTTTTGTATTCACTAGTAGTATGGTTTAACTTGAGATTGTTTGCATTGTCATTTAATGGTACCTCAATGCCATGCCAAGCTATGCATGTTTCACTTGTCTTTCCATACCTGTGGAAAATATAAGCCTTTTCTGGAAAGGTTTGTAATGTTGTGAGCATTTGGAACTCATTTTGTGTAATGGGGAAGGTGATGGTAGGAGGTTTCTTTTGTCTGGGAACAGACAGCCCCTTTCTATGTAGTTTGTGGATTTGGGTTTATCAAGGCAGTGGTGCTTTAGTACATTTGTTTCTTATATAATCTACCCATTGACGCCATTGTTTTCCAGTATTAGTCAAGTGTCATCATGGTGGACACGTAGCCAGTACTAAAAACAGTAGAATAAATGTAGAATTGTCAAATAACTTGAGCTTTGGTTGTAACAAGGTGTAGGTCTGTTCTACTTTGTTTGGAATTTGCCTCTCTTTCTCCGAATGTCTCCTGAATAGTTCCCACTTGTTTCTGTCATTGATTTTCCTGATGGCATCTTTAACACCCGAACATTCCCATCAAACTTTACTTTAACTGGAAGTCGGCCTCTCTTTCCCTGAGCATCCTCAGTATACTATCAGAGGGAACAATAAAGGCCTCTCTTACCTCATCAGTTTTTTATCATCTATTTCTTAGGTGTTCTCCTTGACAGCCATTAATCCCAGAAGTTCTACTTCGGCTAGAGATTGCTTGTCCTTACAAGTAGTATGAATCCATAGCTTAGTGGGAACAAGGGTGGGCCTCAGGTGAGAAAGACTCAAGTTTCACTCTGCAGAAGGCAGTTGTGAATAGAATCCTAACCATTTCCCTTGTTCTACATGCACTAGTAATACATTTCAATTTGATTTAATCAAAATCATCAGCATTGCTGTTCAAGGTCCCATATATATCACATGGCTAATTATTTTGTATCTTTACCTTTTCCTCCTATACGTGTGAAAGACAAACCTTTCCTAATATTTTAAATATTGTGACTGTGGAATGTATTGTTGTATGATATGATAGAGATCTGTTTCAAGATAGGATGCTTTTTGTTTATAGCAAATTTTGCGAAATGGAGACATGATCCTTTCCTTATAGAAGAAATTGTGATTTGGTCCTAAGAAGGTATATCTGTTGTAAGCCTTAAAATTTCTTAGACTTATGAATGTTGGAAATGTCGCCATTTCCAACATTAGGTAGGGAGGGTCCTTCTCCTCCCTACCTAAGACTACTTTAGGACAGAAACCTTTTGCTAAACAATGGAAAGGGCTTTGACCTATGCTTAAGCATAGAACAGGAAGTTCTTTGAGTCATGATTGATTTTAGAATTGATACAATAGAGATACTTGGAATTACAGAACCAGATCTTGGAAAATACAATCTCCACCCTACTTAGAGTAACAGGATTTAGGAAGGGCTGCAGCAAAGGATCAAGATTTAATTATTTGAGAATATGACCTTAAACAGACATGTGCAAAGCCACAGACCTCTGGGCCGTCCTGGGTTAAACTAGAACCACCATTGGCACAGGGGAGACATGGACAGTGATTGGTAGATGTGAGAACTGAGGGGAGGGAACTTAGATGGTTTCCTTAAAAATAGTGGGGTCTGAGGAGAGAAGGAGGAGGTTTTGCTCCGAAGGAGGCTGGAGGTATAGGCCCCTGAGACTGTTTCTCCATTTTGGTCACGTGAGTGATAGGGACTGATCTCTTTTCATTGCCTCAGTTATCTAAGGGCTTGGGCCTTTTGGCCCAGCCTAAACAGAGGGGGTATTTAAGCCCTATTCCCTTCTCTCCCCTTTCTCTCATACCTTTCTTCCTCCTGTTTGTAATTAAAAACTCCATAAAAGGTTGACTTCATTTAGGAATTACATAGCTGAATTCCTTGGTGACCTTAAATTATCAGTCTTTTAAAGTGATTTCCTTGTCACACTGTTCCTTACTAATTATACCTATAATTCTTAATACTTTTTATTTTACAAATTATTATTTATATATATTTAATAGCAATTGTTAATTATTTAACTGTTGGCATCCTTAACACCTTTCATGCTTTCAAGATTCAATTCAGATGGAGATTGGCTGTGGCTCCCACTCTAGAGAAGGGTTCTTGGAAAGCAGAGGTTGGAAGTTGTGAGTTCAAAGCTCAGTGGCAGACAGATAGGGTCAGAGAAGGGAAGTAGAAGCCTACTTTAGTAACTTGCACCTGATACCCTATCATCCTATCATTCTTATCTTAATTTGCATTACACACACACACATGCACACACACACTTAGTGGCTGAGGAAGTGCTTGTCTTAGTGTGGTAACAATTTGTCATGGCTTTTTTAAATCTTTCTTTTCAAATGGCACATTTATGTCTTTCACAAACACATATGTGTTGTTTTCACCTCTATAAAACAGGGTGATGGTTCATTCCCAGTGCTCTTTGACTGTATGCCTTTTTCTTGTGTATTCACTATATTTTCTTACCTATTAAGGGCTGCAGTCAATAAGTGCTTTTCAACAAAATTTTCCTGTCTTTCTACAGGTTGAAGGGATGAACTGCCTCCTTCGAAATCACTGCAAAGAAATTCACCAAGAGTCTTAAACCCATGTAACACTTACATACACACATATATTCATACACACATAATGGATAAGTGACTGATGAAAATTGTTTCATCAAATCGTACTTAAACCTTTGCCTGATGCTTGAGTATGAGTTAATCAGCCCAACTGCTAATGAATTTTCATTATTGAAGCACCAGTGTTGCGAGGCTGAACTATGTTCTTTTCTGGAACTCACTCTTGAATAAGGAGGGAGACCCCTATCCTTAGAGTTTTGCTCTAGAGAGTTCAGAGCAATTGTAGGTGGGAACAGTGCCTTAGGTCGGACAGTTGGACTTTTGGGTACTTAATTTCATTCACTGAGCTTTTACATTTGCCAGAGACAATTGTTTTTAGAAAAAAGATACAGGTTATTTGTCAAAAAAACATTACGGCTGCATGTATAGATGTAAAATGTACTTAGCAGATGGACATTTGTCATTTTAATATGTAACAGTTTGTTTATTCTCTAAGAATAGAACCACTTTCTAACAGAGTTATGAACAAGGACATCAATTAGCAAGATTCAATAGATTAGACTTAAATTTCCTGTAAAAAATATTTCTCTGAAGAGAAATAGAAGCCTACCCTAGTAACTTACATTCTTTCTGTTCTCTGAGGTTTTCTCCAAAGCAAATAAGCTCCCTCTCTCTCCTACTTGCCTATACTTAAAAGTCGCATTCTACTCAATTCCTTTTATCAAGCTCCATTGTTTCTCAGTTGATGATAGAAATTGTGGCCTACTCTCAACCCAGAAGAAGCTGTGCCTGAGTGGGTAAAACACTGGGTCTGGAAGGTGAAGGAAGAAAGTTCCAACCCCTTAGAAGGAAGAATTATTGTCTAGAACTCTTCAGCAAGATAATTATAATCTACATAATAATAAACTCATTAAAATTTTCTTAATTGACTTCCAGGTAAGCATGGCGGAAGATTAGATGCAGCTTGCTTCCTCTCCTCAGACCCAATGATACAGACGACTTCAAAAGACCCCCAAAAACATTTTCATGAGAACGGAGGGAATCTACAGCAGGGAGCAGCACTGAAGGTACATGGGATATGGACATTTCCACACTATAAGAGAACAAAAAAGCTCCCACCCAAACCTGAGCGGACCTACCCTCACCCACCACACCTACGGAGCCAGAGTTAAAGTCAGCACATGCCAGAACCAACGAGTGAGGAAGGGGTTCACCAGGAGTGAGCAATGGGCAGCTCCTAGTCTGGGGAGCTACTAAGATCTCCAAGGACTTACCCCTGAGAGCAGTAACACCCGAAACCCCAGCAAGTGCACCATAATCAATGAGTGTGAAAAGTGCACCCCTGAAGTGAGCAAGGGATACCTATAGGTCTTGGGAGTTAACTAAGACCACCAAGGACTCACCCCTGAGAGCAGTTACAGCCAAAAGGCCAGCAGGAAGGGGAGTGCAGACCTTGGGCTCCCCTGGGAAGATAGCCCAGCTGTGGAGAATTGAGAGTTGGCCCAGGGCAAAAAGCCTTGAGCATTAGATCCATACATAGTGATATAGCCCACCTCACTCAGATTCCTGACTGGAAAGGGAAGGGAAAACCATAGAGATGGCAAACAGTGCCCAGGAACAACTTCCAAACACCAAGAAAAGCAAGAAGAAGGGGTCGACTTTGGATAGTTGTTATGGAGGAAAAATACAGAATACAGAGGAAATAGCAGAAGAGGAATCTCAAATAAATGCTCCAAAACCTTCCAAAGGAAATAGAAATTGTCCACAAGCTCTTGAAGAATTTAAATTGGAGGTTATAAAAAAGATGGAAGCCTTCTGGCAGGAACAATGGGAAATAATGCAACGCGAATTTAACAATCTGAGGGACGAGAACTCCCAATTGAAGAAACATCTGGAAGCCTCAGAAAGCAAGAAAGACCAAACTGAAAAGGAAAAAACCAGTCTTTAAAGACCATAATTGGGCAACTGGAAGACAATGAACTTGCAAAACAGCAAGAATTAATAGAGCAAAGTCAAAAAAATTAGAAGAAAAAATAAAATATCTCACTGACAAGGTGACAGATCAGGAAAACAGAGGAAGGAAAGACTATCATTGTTCTACCTGAAAAGCCAGAAATAAACAGGAAACTTGACATCATAATACAAGATATCATCCAAGAAAACTGCCCTGAGATTCTAGAACAAGGGGACAAAATAGACATTGAAAGAATTCACAGAACTTCCTCTACACTAAATCCCCAAAAGACAACTCCCAGGAATGTAACTGTCAAATTCCAAAGCTTTCAAGCTAAGGAGAGAATCCTACAAGAAGCCAGAAAGAAACAATTCAGATACCAAGGATCACACAAGACCTGGCAACTTCCACACTGAACAACCGTAAGGCCTGGAACATGATTTTCAGAAATGCAAGAGAGCTGGGTCTTCAACCAAGAATTAGCTATCCATCAAAACTGACTATATACTTCCAGGGGAAAGTATGGGCATTCAACAAAATAGAAGATTTCCAAATATTTGTAAAGAAAAGACCAGAACTCAGTGGAAAGTTTGATATCCAAAGAGCAAGAGAAACCTGAAAAGGTAAATATGAAAGAAAAAAGGAGAAAAATGTTTTTTCCTTTTTTCAAACTCTCTTCTATAAGGTCTACATTTAGATCAAATTATATATATATTAATATGTGGGGGAAATGTTATGTGTAATTCTCAAACATTGTATGCATTATTAGAGTAATTAGAAGAATCACTCATAGGGGAAAAGATTGGGGCATAAAGATAATATGGAGAAAGGGGGATCGATGATGGTATCAAGATATACTTGAAGAAATAGAAATAAATTAAATAGAATAATCCTTGTCACACAAAGATACACATGGGAACAGGAGGGGAAGAGAGTGATAATTGGTACTACTTAAACCTTACTCTCAGTGAAGAGCACCTAGATCCATTGGGATCTTGAATTCTATCTTATCCAACAGGAGAAGGGAAAATTAAGGGGGGGGGGAGGGAAAGTAACAGACCCTAAAAAATAAAATTAAAAATAAGAAGGTAACAAAAAGGGAGGGGACTGATTCAAAGTAAACCACCAGTTTAAAAGGTTATATAGCAAAAGAAGAAAGGTCAGAATTAGGGGAGGAGATAAAAATGCCAGGGACGTCACAAGTGACAATCATAACTTTGAACGTGAATGGGATGAACTCACCCATAAAATGTAGACGAATAGCAGAGTGGATTAGAATCCAAAACCCTACCATATGTTGTCTTCAAGAAACATACATGAGGTGAGTAGATACAAGGTCAGAATTAAAGGTTGGAGTAATCTATTGAGCCTCAACTGATAGAAAGAAGGCAGGAATTGCAATCATGATATCTGACAGAGCCAAAGTAAAAATAGACCTGACTAAAAGGGAGTATAGACAATGAGGAAATATCAATAATCAACATGTATGCACCAAATGGTATAGCACCCAAATTACTAATGGAGAAACTAGGAGAATTGAAGGAGGAAATAGATGGCAAAACTATATTGGTGGGAGACCTGAACCAACCACTATCAAATAATAAATAAGGGGTAAAAGATGTGAATGAAATATTAGAAAAATTTGAGTTAATATATATATGGAGAAAAATAAATAGGGACAAAAAGGAATACACCACCTTTTCAGCAGCACATTCACAAAGATTGACCATGTACTAGGTCCTAAAAACATGACAAACAAATGCAGAAAAGCAGAAATAATAAATGCAACATTTTCAGATCATAAGGCAATAAAAATAATGATCAGTAAGGGTACATGGAGAGCCAAATTAAAAATCAATTGGAAATTAAATGATATGGATACTCCAAAATAGGTTAGTTAGAGAAGAAATTGAAGAAAACGGCAATGGTGAGACACCTTCCAAACCTTATGGGATGCAGCCAAGCAGTACTCAGAGTTAAATTCATATCACTGGGTGCATATATTAACAAATTAAGGAGGGCAGAGATCAATGAATTGGACATGCAAATCAAAAAGACTTGAAAGCGAACAAATTAAACACCCCCAAAAGAAAATCAAATTAGAGATCCTAAAAATTAAGGGAGAAATTACTAAAATTGAAAATGATAGGACTATTGAACTAATAAATAAGACTAGAAGCTGGTACCTTGAAAAAAACAAAAAAAGAAAAGCCAATTAACAGTATCATAGATGAAAAGGGGGACCTCACCTCCAATGAAGAGGAAATTAAGGCAATCATTAAAAGCTTCTTTGCCCAATTATATGGCAATAAATATGCCAATATAGGCAATATGAATATTTACAAAAATATAAATTGCCTAGACTAACAGAAGAAGAAATAGAGTTCTTAAATAATCCCATATCAGAAAAAGAAATCCAACAGGCCATCAAAGAACTTCCTAAGAAAAAATCCCCAGGGCCTGATGGATTCACAAGTGAATTCTATCAAACATTCAAAGAACAGCTAATCCCGATACTATACAAACTATTTGACATAATAAGCAAAGAGGGAGTTCTACCAAATTCCTTCTATGACACAAATATGGTACTGATTCCAAAGCTGGGCAGGTCAAAAACAGAGAAAGAAAACTACAAACCGATCTCCCTAATGAACGTAGATGCAAAAATCTTAAACAGGATACTAGCAAAAAGACTCCAGCAAGTGATCAGAAAAGTCATTCACTATGATCAAGTAGAATTTATACCAGGAATGCAAAGATGGTTCAATATTAGGAAAACCATCCACATAATTGAATATATGAACAAGCAATGCAACAGAAACCACATGATTATCTCAATAGACGCAGAAAAAGCCTTTGATAAAATACAACACCCATTCCTATTAAAAACACTAGAAAGCATAGGAATAAAAATAATAAACAGTATAGATCTAAAACCATCAGCTAATATTATCTGCAATGGGGATAAACTAGATGCATTCCCATTAAGATCAGGAGTGAAACAAGGATGCCCATTATCACCTCTATTATTTGACATTGTACTGGAAACACTAGCAGTAGATATTAGAGAAGAAAAAGAAATTGAAGGTATTAAAATTGGCAATGAGGAGACCAAGCTGTCACTCTTTGTGGATGATATGATTGTCTACTTAAAGAATCCTAGAGAATCAACAAAAAAGCTAGTGGAAATAATCAACAACTTTAGCCAAGTTGCAGGATACAAAATAAACCCACATGAGTCATCAGCATTTCTATATATCTCCAACATATCTCAGCAGCAAGAATTAGAGAAATTCCATTCAAAATCACCCTAGACAATACAAAATACTTAGGAATCTATCTGCTGAGACAAACACAGGATCTATATGAACACAACTACAAAACACTCTCCACACAACTAAAACTAGACTTGAACAATTGGAAAAATATTAACTTCTCATGGGTAGGATGAGCTAATATAATAAAAATGACCATCTACCCAAACTTATCTATTTAGTGCCATACCCATTGAACTTCCAAAAAAACTTTTTTACTGAATTAGAAAAAAAAATAACAAAGTTCATTTGGAAGAACAAAGGATCTAGGATATCCAGGAAAATAATGAAAACAAAACACAAAGGAAGGTGGCCTTTAAAACAATTTGGTACTGGCTAAGAGACAGAAAGGAGGATCAGTGGAATAGACTCGGGGTAAGTGACCTTAGCAAGACAGTTTATGACAAACCCAAAGATCCCAGCTTTTGGGACAAAAATCCACTATTTGATAAAAACTGCTGGGAAAATTGGAAGACAGTGTGGGAGAGATTAGGTTTGGATCAACACCTCACACCCTACACCAAGATAAACTCAGAATGGGAGAATGACTTGAGCATAATGAACTTGAAACCATAAGTAAATTGGGTAAACACAGAATAGTATACATGTCAGACCTTTGGGATGGGAAAGATTTTAAAACCAAGCAAGATTTAGAAAGAGTCACAAAATGCAAAATAAATAATTTTGATTACATCAAATTAAAAAGGTTTTGTACAAACAAAACCAATGTAACCAAAATCAGAAGGGAAGCAACAAATTGGGAAACAATCTTCATAACAAAGACCTCTGACAAAGGTCTAAATACTCAAATTTATAAAGAACTAAACCAATTGTACAAAAAATCAAGCCATTCTCCAATTGATAAATGGGCAAGGACATGAATAGGTAATTTTCAGATAAAGAAATCAAAACTCTTAATAAGCACATGAAAAAGTGTTCTAAATCTCTTATAATCAGAGAAATGCTAATCAAAACAACTCTGAGGTATCACCTCACACCTAGCAGATTGGCTAACATGACAGCAAAGGAAAGTAGTGAATGCTGGAGGGGATGTGGCAAAGTAGGGACATTAATTCATTGCTGGTGGAGCTGTGAATTGATCCAGCCATAGCACTGCTGGGTTTGTACCCCATCGAGACAATAAGGAAAAAGACTTGTACAAGAATATTCATGGCTGCGCTCTTTGTGGTGGCCAAAAATTGGAAAATGAGGGGCTGCCCTTCAATTGGAGAATGGCTGAACAAATCGTGGTATATGTTGGTGATGGAATACTATTGTGCTAAAATGATTAATAAAGTGGAGGAATTCCACTGGGACTGGAACAACCTCCAGGAAGTGATGCAGAGCGAAAGGAGCAGAACCAGGAGAACATTGTACCCAGAGACTGATACACTGTGGTTCAATTGAACATAATGGATTTCCCCATTAGTGACAATGCAATATCCCTGAACAATTTTCAGGAATCTATGAGAAAAAACACTATCCACAAGTAGAGGACAAACTGTGGGAGTAAAAACCACGAGGAAAAGCAAATGCTTGACTACAGGGGTGGAGGGGATATGATTGAGGAGAGACTCTAAATGAACACCCTAATGCAAATACCAACAACATGGAAATGGGTTCAAATCAAGGACACATGTGATACCCAGAAGAATCATGCGCTGGCTATGGGAGGAGTGGCGGGGAGAGGAAAAAATGATCTTTGTTTCCAATGAGTAATGTTTGGAAATGATCTAATAAAAGAATATTTAAAAGGAAAAAAATTCTTAATTCAAGAAGAGTAAGATGAAGAAAATTAAATCCATAAAAGGAAAACCAGAAAAGAATAGGAAACATTATAAAAGCAAATGATCTGGAAAACAAATCCAGGATAGGCAGTATAAGAATTCTTGGACTACCTGAACATTGTGAACAGAAAAAGAGTTTGGACGCAGCTTGCTCTATGCTAAGAGATTTTTCTGAGATCCTGCAGCCAGAATATAATAAAATATTTGAGGCTGGTTTACTTCTAACAAGCTCTGATTTGTCTATACTTAGAAGTTGCATTCTACTCAATTCCTCCTTTCAATCTCCATCACTTCTCAGGTGATGGAGATTGCAGCCTACTCTCAATCCAGAGGAAGCTGTGGCTAAGTGGGTAAAGCACTGGGCCTGGTAGGCGAAAGAGGAGATATAATGAAAGCAACACAAGGAAATTAGGGAAGAAAGGTTGCTATTAGGCTAATATGCAAGTTACTCATTAAAAATACGAAAAATCATAATAAACAATGCATTAAATAGCAACTCCTTAGAATCAGAATTGGGCAAAGGGAAGCTGATAACTCCTTTTAACCTCTATCGTTTTCCACGACCAGATTTCAAAATAGCATCTTAGTGGAATAATTTGAAATATGTTTCTAATAAGCTCCATCTCTGGCCTACTTACCTATGCTTAGAAGATTGCCTCTCTATCAGTGGCAAAACTTCAACCGTCACTCACCCCATCTGTTTTCTATCATAACTTTTCCTGACGATCTCCTTTCAATCCCCATTGCTTCACAGTTGGTGGAGATTGTAGCCTACTCTCATCCAAAGGAAGCTGTGGCTCAGTGATAAAGCACTGGGTCCACTACCTGAAAGACTAGAATTCCAATCTCCTTGAGGGAGGATGAATTTTCTAATCCCCTTCAACAAGATATAATGAAAGCAATAGAAGAAAATTAGGAAAAAAGGTCAACTGAATAGATAAGAGGTCCCAAAACTTACCAGAGAAAATCACTCATTTAAAAAAATTACATAATAATTTATTAAATAGTAGATAATCTAGATAATCCATTAAAACTCAAAATTGGGCAGAGGAAAGCTGGTAACTTCTTAATTCAAGAAATCTTGTTGACTGACTGGGAGACAGAAGGGATCTTATGGCTAATACGCCCATCCCCCTCATTTTACAACTGACGGAACTGACCACTAGAGAATGGACAGTGATTTGCCTAAGATTCTGAAAGGAAGAGTCAGCAACCCACACCTAGCATAAAATAGATACTCGCCACATATCAGAGGGAGGAGAGAGGGAAGGAGTGATTCAGATCCCAATTTCCTGACCCCAAATTACAGGTTCTTTTCCATGGTAGCACAATATATTCTTATGATTTCAAGTCCAGTGTCCTATCTACTATGTTGTGATCGAATAGGAATGAAGCTGGACTGGACCAAGTCTACCAACACGATTGAATATTTAATGGTCACTTGTGTGCTAGGCCCTCTGGAGTGGATAATAGTTCTTTGGCCACTATAAAGAGAAATCTATAAGTCAGGCAGAATGTTCTTGAAATAGATATTAGAGCTGTCACAGACCCAGGGAAACCTGGGCTTGAGACAAGACCAGTCTCTTACAAACCCTCAATGTCTGTGGGACCTTGATGTCTCACCGTGCAAGACATCTCTCTGAGGTTATAGGATGCAGAAAAGGTGCTGCCCTGACGTAATAGAAGCATTTCCCCATACCAGTGAAATTACCGCTCCTTCCCCTACCCCTTCCTTCCTAATAAGAGTAATTCCTGTCCCTAATGGTGTTCCTACAATATTCTTTTGAATCACAACCAAAGTACAGGACTTTGTAATATTTTCTTAGAATTAAATACCTAATTTCCCCCAACACTGAGGATGATATATTACCCAGAGCAGGAAAAATGCATTTCAGTCTCCACCTCATTAACACTCACAGGGGAGAAAGAGATAATTTGCCTTTGTCTTTCTGAGTCATGTTAAGAAATTTATTCCAACAACATCAGTCATTATAGATGATAAAAATGGTCCAAGATGCAAATGAGAAGATGCTAGCTTGGCATTCTTTGTTTTTATGTAATGACTAAGGTTACTAATTAATTGAGGAAGTGCTATTTATAATTGTCCCTCTCTGATAAATGGTTTAAACTTGCTATTAGATCTTCCCTGTTTTTCTCTTTATCTGAGAATATAGCTTTTATTTAAAATATCAACACAGAGCAATAGGCATATACTGTGAAATAACTTAGGACTGAGAAAATCAACCAAGATCCTGTTTTGCATACCAAATCAGAAATCCTCCCAGTCACATGTCATATGTGTGATGGTGCTGACTAAATGACTGTAGCCCATCACTCAGAAATATTTGAAGCTTGCAAAAATATCATTTATCCCCATGCAACCCAGTCCTGAAGTTCAATTGTAGCATTATAGTGAAATAGGATTGTCTTATGCTATGGGTCTAATAGGATCAGAATGAGGTGGATGACCTCCTTTTATCCATTGCTTTCTTCTCTCCTTTCTGCCCACCCTTTACCTATACACAGGCAATTAGTTAATCTATAAGTAAGGTTTGGCTTGGCTTGTAGGATTTCAAATAATATTTTTTGTTCTTTCCATTGTTTAGAACCTATGGAACTGTGTTGAGATAAAAATATCAATTGTTAACAGAATTTAAGAAATCTATCTGATTTGTTTCTTTTGTAAAATGGAGAGAAAGTCAGCAGTGGTAGACATAGAAAACACTTTCTGTACTATACACTCTAGGTCAATGTAAGCTCTTAAGTCTTTAAACCTGTTCATTTCTGGGTAAATGGCTTCTTTCCATTATCAGTGTGAGCTATAAGTAAGGTTCCTGGTTGCTAGGTTTGGGTGACGTTGACAATCACTGGCATAACTAAGCTGTTAGGACACATGTTTGTGTAAATGCACAGTTACAGACTAATTCTGAAACACAGAGATCCCTACTCTTGTCTCCATTGGCTCATGTCCACAATTGATGTCAATTTAAAACTGAGATTTGGGGCCACAGGAGTGGCAAATGACTTAGGGGGGCTTATCCCCACTAAAGGAACAGCAGTAACCAGCCATTACGAGCACATAGAACTCAGGAGTTGTGCATAGAGTATAAGATTCATTTGGGTATTCCACTATCCAAACAACATATAGCAAGCCTAAGTGGTCAGATCTTCATATGGTGCAGTGATGGTGAACCTCTTAGAGATGGAATGCCAAGCCTTTCCCCCCATACCAAGTTCTGGGCTAGCCCTGTCCTACCCTCTTACCCCACACAAGGGAGGGAGAAAGCTCTCCCATTGTGCTACTGGGAAGAGGGGTGGGTAAATTTAAAAAAATATGTTAGCTCTACTTGAGTCTCTCTGCCTTTCTAGTAACAAACTCGGCCGGGGTGGGGGGGTTGTCCACTTGCCCACAGAGAGTTCTCCTTGTGCTATCTTTGGCACTTGTGCCATAGGTTCTCCATCACTGATACAGTGTTTACATTAAAAAAAGTTTTCTTTTTTCACAGTGATATTAGAGATCGACTAATACAAGTCCTTCATTTTATAGATTAGGAAACTGAGACCCAGAGAAAATTAGTAATAGTGCTGGAGATGGAAGCTTAAGGATTATTTAAAATAAAAAGAATGATGATAATCCTTCTATTCTATCCTTCTAATACCCTACAATGATGATAGTTCCAAACCTTTTATTCTTTCAACTCCAATTACATCCTTGGTCCCACCTCCTCCAATACTTATGTGGATTATTTAACCCCCTACTTCATAAACACTGTGGTAAAATCTATGTACCCCTTCTGAGAATCATGCTTTTAAAAATACACAAAAAATAGGTAACAAAAAATTGGAAAATAAGGGGGTGGCCCTTGATTGAGGAATGGCTGAACAAATTGTGGTATATTCTGCTGTAAGGAATGATGAACTGCTTGATTTGTATAAATACTGGGAAGACCCCCATAAACTGATGCACAATGAAATCAGCGGAACCAGAAGAACATTATACACAGTAACTGAAACATTATGGGATGATCAAATGTAATAGACTCTGCTACTAATAGCAATGCAATGATTCAGGACTTTCTCGAGGGATTTATGAGAAAGAATGCTATCCATCTCGAGAGAAAGAACTGTGGGAGTAGAAACGTAAAAGGAAAACATGATTTATCACTTGTTTATATGGGTATATGATTTGGAGTTTGGGTTTTTGAAAGATTACTCTATTACAAAAATGAATAGTGTGGAAATAGGTATTAAGTGATAATGTATAGTCCAGTGGAATTGTTTGTCAGCTCCAGGAGTGGGGAGGGGAGAGGAGAAGGAGAGAAAATGAATGGTGTAATCATGGAAACATATTTGAAAATAAATAAAGTTTAAAAAATAAAAATACACCAAATAAAAGACAAAGGAGACTCGATTATAATGACATAGTAGTTTACCTGAATACCAATAAACAAACAAACTAGATGCGTGGATCCAAGGTTAAAAACATCCCATCTGGAGCCCTATAGAGACCCCAGATCAGCACTTTTGAATTAAATACATACAAATCGCATCCTACTTGCTGCCTTGAATCATTATTATTGGTTCTTCCTAGAGGAACTTCAGATTCTGCTTGACCAACAACAAATAAGCACTGTAACAGACAAGCCTCTGCACTAGTAAAAGTAGTAGCCTGGATCCTAGGATCCAACCATCAGTTCATTTTAACTCCCCAAGCTGGGAATAATTTACTACACTTTGCTTACAGTCTATCCTTTCCTCTTGGTATGTGCTCTTTCTCAAGAACCTACAACTCCTGAAATCCTGTTGTTAGGAGAGAAGGCTTTAGGTCCTTAGCTGTTAACTGGGGCTGGGCAGGATCTTGTTGACAGCCACACCTAGTTCTCAAGACTCCTTTTAGAGAAAGCAGAGAGCAGAGCCTAGGGATCGCTCATTGTTCCCCAATAGTAGAAACTCCCTACCTGACACAAGATGTGGAAAGATGAGGCTCCTCCTGAGGCTAACTGTGCCCCACTCCCACTTGACACAAACAACATCAGCAGCAATGGGAAGGCCATTTAACAGTACCCCATTCTCTTTTCTCAAATAAATCCTGTGTATATGACTTCTTGTTCACTTACCTCCTAGAACAAATGCCTCCCTAGGGGACTCTTTCCATTGCAAGAAATCTTCTTTGGTGTATCCTGAAATTTTTCAAAATATTGGCACTCCAGGCCCAGATAACCTGAGCTGATTGAGGATTCTGGGATGTCCATTTTTCTAATGAGATTTTACAGAGCGGCAGTGTTACTTCTCACTGAGCTAATCTGACTGAGGAGTGAAGAGATAGAACTTCATCTCCCATTAAAGTGATATTGCTCTTTATGGAAAAAATGTTTGCTAAAGAGAAAGCAGAAACTATTTGTATTGCTCAGCTAGGAATAAAAACCCAAGTAGATGAGCTCTACATTACCTTGTAATCAAAAGTGAATCATAAAAAGCCTTCTTAACAGGCTTGCAATTGTAATCTAATTAGGTTTCTTATTGTTTGTGCAATTAATTTAGCGCCAGTCCATGGAACTTTCCGGGCTGTAAAGAGTCAGCTCCCATCCCCTCTCCTGGAAAAAGGAAATGCTAGCTATTGATTTGTCTGCAACTGGGAGATGACTGGCAAATGTACAGGGGAAGCAAAAGTTAGACATCAAGCTAGAGTGAGTCTTGCCATCTCCAGGTAGGCCCGACTGGGCCAAAAAGCCCAGCAGGCTTTCTAATGCCTCCTCTTGCTCTCATCGGGAGCATTTAAAAAGTATGAATTGTGGCATCAGACACGTATCATGAAAAGTGGCAAAACCCTGTCTTGGGATGGTTCCCAATTGGTCACCAACTCTCATCTTTGGTGACACCTTCCTCTTCTGGTAGAAGGAGAAGCCACAGAACCACTAATTGCTTTGAAGTTAATAAAGGCTTTATTGGCTTCAAATAATCGGTGTTTGGTTAGCTGCCAGGATGGCTGTTATCACAGGCTCACTCAATAACCTAAGCTGGCAGAAGTTTCTACCTTTTACAAGTTTTAAATCCCCAAAGAATTGACAGAAAAAGCTATAACCACAAATTGGTTTGCAATTTTCCTCTTTCTTCTCAGCAAGTCTGGGATGGTTATATTATGAACCTTGCTTCAAACAAACTGCTTCTGACTTTTATGGTCCTTTTGTGATCTAAATGGTGAGCTCATAAGATATTCCATGGCAGCTTCTGTTTTCAATTGCTTTTGCTGTGAAATGGCCTTCTGGAGATTTCTGGGGACCGTTTCACACTCTCGCAGTATTGATTTGCTAAACCTGATGATAGGTTTCTATTTAAGATACAGGGTAGTATATGAACAAGTGGGAAGCTTATGAAAAACACAGCCAGGGCTTTCAATCCAGAAAGGCGGGGCAGCACGGCTGGCTTCAAAATGACATGGGGTGCCTCTGAATCATCGTCATGTTAATATTCATACAGGAAGTGGTGGGAAGATGCTCAAGAAATGCCCCGTGATAAAGGCCAAAAGGGTTGGCTTCGTCTCTCCTCTACCAACATTTTGGCAATTTTTCATAAAAGGGGCGTACGTACAAACACTATAACCTGATTTGTCAGGGTGGCGACATGGGAGGGATTTTCATTCCGCCCATTTTTCATAGCCTCCAGCACCAGAAGTCCATATCAGGCTGCATGTGAAAGGCAAGGCTTTTCTGCCTGGGAGAGGATCACTGCTCAGTGCTCAAAAGACTAACCTAGAGATTTTTAAAGAACAGCAATAATGAAACAAAGCTAAAAAGAAATTGACTTGTCGGAGGCAGCTTATTTCTATTCCTGATTGGAAGTCTTTTTTTAATAAGGTGGGGAGAGAAAGAGAAAAAAGGAAATATGAAGGAAGAGAGAGATGAGTGCTATTTGTTGTATTGATTTAAATCAGAACATGATTGAATTTCAAAACTCGCTGCAGTTTGGTTGATCCTACCCTGCCCTGCCCAGTTTTTCTAGTCCTGACTCACTCACGTTCCTTCCACAGCAGTCTTTATCAAAAGCATTAGTAGTATTATTAATAAATGACTGTCCGAGGTCCCAATTCCTATTCCTTCCAGAAATCTATTCACTCTCTGGACAAATTGAAAACTACAAGTCCCAGATAGACTATAAAGAAAAAGGCAGCATTCCTCAAAGAGGTGGAGAAAAAGAAAATGGTGATTAGAATTTGTAAGGACATTTTTACTCAATCCAGAGGGAAAAGTGATGCTATGAAGTGGGGCAATTTAGACTGGAAACACATCAGAAAAGAACCGGAGCTTCTGGGAGATGAGCAGCTAGATGGATTTGGCTGCTTTTTCCCAACCAGGAAGAATGTTGAACAGGACTGTCTTGAGGACACTTCGGCTCTGAGTCTTAAGAGCTCATCCAAATTGATTCCCTAATAAGCTTCCATTTCAAGGGCAAAAATCAATGACACGGTATTGAAGTGGATGCCTGGTTCAATCTCCGGGAAAGCAGAAGAGGTCAGTGAGACCTGGCAGTACACTGAGCTGGCACATGTTGACTCAGAGCTAGCCCTGCATGCCCGAGTCCTCCTCTATGCACTGAGCTTCCATGAACACATCTATCTCTCATTGCAAACTCGTCTCTACATGCATTGGATTCCACAAACCTTTAGTAGGCACTGATTATGTCCCAAAGTGCTGTGTGAGCACTATGGATACAAAGCGGAAAACTGCCCAGCATCTCTCCTGAGGAGACCAGTGACGGAGTTGAGGATATGCCAAACACTTCATGCAAGGCTTCATGTGACTGGGGCAGGGGATTGAAGTGTACTGCTCTAAGCCTCCCCCAAGCACAGATGAAGCAGATTAACATTTAACTGGGAAATATTTAACAAAATAAATAAAAATACAGCACAGGTAATGTGAATTTGGTTGGGGGTTTTCTAAATCAGTCTGTGGCTCTGGCAGGGATCCATCTCTATTTGAGTGAGATCTTACTGCTGTGGATCCTCTCCAGCTTATCTAAGCCCCTCTTAAAACTGGGGGACCCAGAAATGTACAGACGAGGTGTGATGAAACGAATGCTCTCTCTGAATTTGAGAAAGCCCGGATTGCGCCGAGCCGGAGATCGAGAAAAGCTTCCTGGACAAACTGGCATCTGGTATTACAGGGAGATCTTGAAAGAAGAAAAGGACCTCAACAGACGGAGATGTGGAGGGAGTACAAGTAGGGCTGGACGATCAAGCAGGTTAGGGCGGAGAAACACTGCACATTGCATATTGTGGCTGGGTGCCAACTATTCTTTGAATTAAATATATAATAAGTGAGTGAGAAGAGATTGTAACGAAATAAGGCTGCAAAGCACGAACTGAAAAGTCCAAGTCCCAGGTCAACCCTAAAGTATAAACAGCAGCATTACTCAAAGATGTAAAGAAAAGGAAAATGCTGAAACGAATTCACAAAGAGACCTGTACATGATCCAAAGGGGAAAGTGATAATGCACAGTGGGGAGTTACAGAAGGCTTTATACCAGGGTAATTTCATCAGTAGACCTGGGTATTTGAAAGATTATTCTTCAGTTACTCTGTACTATTTGACACTGCATACCTAGTCCCTTCCTTCTTTTTTTTAAACCCTTACCTTCCATCTTGGAATCAATTCTGTATATGGGTTCCAAGGCAGGAGAGTGGTCAGGGCTAGACAATGGGGGTCAAGGGACTTGCCCAGGGTCACACAACTGGGAAGTGTCCAAGGCCAGATTTGAACCCAGGACCTCGTGTCTCTAGGCCTGGCTCTCAATCCACTGAGCTACCCACCTGCTCCCTCCCTTCCCTCTTAATATGCTTTCTTCCCTTGGCTTCCCTGATATCACACACTCATAGTTCTTTTTCCTCTGGGACTGTTCCTTCTGTGTTCCCCTTTAATGGTTTATCTCCCTCCCACTCTTTAAATAGGAGTGTTCTCTGATATACAACCTTCCATTAGGCTTTCTGGTACTTTGTTTTTCTTGACCTCCATACTTTGTGCCTAAAATGATCTAAGAAAATATTTTATCTAGGAATTTTTCTCCACACCCCAGGAAAGCCAGCATTTCAGATTTGCCCCTCTCTCTTACTAGTCTATGATGCAAATCTAGCTTTTCCAGTTCCAAAGTCTTTAGCTTCCTTTTTGGAATATATGAGAATCAGCAGATTTGTCCCACTTACCTCCCTGGCCTATGAGGTAAAGTGTTCTGTACACCAAAAGTGTTACAGAAATGTGACATCATTACCCAGAACAATATGAACAATTCAAAACATCATTGCCATTTTTTAAAAAAATTGAGCATTAAGGGACACTGCATAGAATGCCAGGTCCGGAGTTGGGAGATTCAAATCTGGCCTCACACTTCCTAGATGTGTGACCCTAGGCAAGTCACCTCACCCTGATTACTTAGCCCTTGCCTTTCTGCTTTGTAATTGATACTTCGTATCAATTCCAAGACAGAAGTTAAGGGTTATTTTAAAAAATGATAATAATGCTCTTTGGTATGGAAATTCCTTCCACTGGTAGGAAGCAGAAACTAGTCTATAATTCTGAGTCACTGAACAGGGTGTGAGTGACCTGGGTGTGGTCACAGAGTTACTCCTGTGCAAGGGGGACTACTTGAGTTCATCTAGACCACCAAAGTTGGTGCGCTCCCTCTCAGTCTCTCTCTCTCTCTCTCTCTGTCTCTCTCTCTCTATCTCTCTGTCTCTCTCTCTCTCTCTCTCTCTCTCTCTCTCTCTCTCTCTCTCTCCACTGCCACACTATCTTGTCAAACAAGGAAGTATACCTTAGATTTGACAGAGACAAAGTACCTGCCAATATTTAAAAAATTTCAAGTCTTTTCAAATGAATACTAAAAGGTTGTAGTCTGGCTCTGGTCATCCAGCCAGGATGAGGCACAGGCAGGGCTTGAGCCAGCTTTCTCTCCATCATGGCACGCCGTCTCAAATACAAAATATACAAAAAGGCAGTCCCAAGTAGTTCTGTGGGAGCGTGCTCAGGAAAGGCCATAAGTAGGCGATCAGTAAACAAATGAACATTGACTAGAGTATCAAATGTGAATGAAGCCTGGAAGATCTGGGTTCAGACCTTGCCCCTCACATTCATTTGGCTGTATGAGCCTGGCCAAGTCACCCACTACTCTGTGCCTCAAGTGCCCTAGGATTTATGTACTAAGTCATAGATGGGTCGATGGTGAGAGTTTGAATGCCAGGCATTGCCTACCGTGTGTCAGACCTACCGAGAACACTCTACTAGTAAAGAAAGGAGGAGGAATGTAAACAGGAGATTTCTTCAATAGCACCTAAATGAGTAATTCAGAAGTCATAAAGTTTGCAAGGAAAAAGCATGGCCTATATCCAGGGAAGTAGATGATTTTTAACTCTCTTTTTCTCTCTCTCAAGACAGTTAAATAGAGTAAGAGGCAAAGAAAAGTGTGAAATAAATACATAAAATACTCTGAAGGAAAAACTAATTTCCACATAGTCCAAATGCTGAAGGTGGAATTCTATCATTCCATTAGCCATAAACTAACCCTTTTGAAAAGCTTCATTTTCTCAAACCATTGTTTTTAATAAATTGTGTCTGGCAAATATGGAAACAGTTTTAGTAGTGCCAGATGGCTTTCCCAGACTTGTTCGGGTCTAATTGCCAGACTCTGGGCCAACCAACACTGAAAAAGTTAAGGAAATAACATCTTCACTCTACTCTGTCTCTGGGGAATGTACAGACTATGCCTGCTAGTTCATACCCAGCACGGCAATGCCATCAGTTTTCAAGAGAATAATTTATTCAACCTCCAAGCCAAAAGAAATGTACCAAGGGATAGCAAAAGCAGAAGGTAGTTGCAAAAAATTAAAATATGCTGAAAACCAGTGAAAGCATCAATGATAGGTTATCCAAGATTTTATGAGAAAGTGCTAGAATCCTTGGAGCCAACAGTGTTTACAGTTGCCGCAATGAAAATTCTCATTTTGTGCTCTAATGAACACAAAACGACCCATACTCAACCTTGGCAAAACTTATAACGACTGTGTAATTGAAGTGACTTTGTCACGTTAAAGAGAGTTCAGAAAATAGGTGTTAGATGCTACGAGGTAAGAACGTGGGTTGGGAATCCTGGAATATGTGATATGATAGCCAGGCTTCCCCACAAAAACCAAGAAACACAATTAAAACCCAGAGCTCACTCCCTCCAAATGAATATACAAGATGCTCCATGCTTTGGAAAAAGGTGGCTGTAGTGCTTTTATTTGAAAAATCAAAATAGATTATGTTACAAATTGCTTTTGTTCCCACTTTCTCCCAACACGATACAGTTACTGCTATCTGATTTCTCCTCACAACACTCTTGGGATGTAGGGAAGGGAAAAGAGTATAATTCCCAATTCAGATATGGGGTTACTTAGGCATAAAAAATATGTTACCTGTTCACTCTTCAAAAGCAATTCAGTGGCATAATCAAGATAAAATTTCAAGCCCCCTGACTTCCTCTGCTTATATTACCAAAACCATACTGTGCTGTTTTCTCTCTCTCTCTCTCTCTCTCTCTCTCTCTCTCTCTCTCTCTCTCTCTGTGTGTCTCTGTCTCTCTCTCTGTGTCTCTGTCTCTGTCTCTCTCTCCCTCTCTGTCTCTGTCTCTCTCTGTCTCTCTCTCTCTGGCTCTCTCTCTCCTTCCCACCCTCCAATCACTAGATTTTTCTCTCTGGGAACAGATTCTAGAGAAAGGAGCATGATAGGTAGTTAGCTGCCCTTCCACGTTCCACACATTCTTTTTTTGTTAAGTTCAACAGCTGTTCTCTTTGGTGGCCCCTTCCTGTCCCCTGCCTTTCTTCAGATCTTAAGCTTTGTCATGCCTTCCATCTCCCCTCCCTTCCTTTTCCCAATGGGTTTTCCATGAACATCTTCTGTAACACAAGAAACTCTCTGAGCTCTTTCCCAGAGTGAGGAATACAGGAAATACAAGGCCCCTTGAAAAGTTTCTCCATCACAGAAGTTCTTGAATGGTGGATGCATGGATGATTTCTGTCAAAGAGAGCTTCACTTATATGCTATCTCAGAGACTACTTGAATGGATCTTTTAATACCTGCCAGGCTTGTCAAGATCAGCCCACTCTCTTTCATAGAAGCAAAGGGGGCAAAGAGTACTTTCCCGAGTCTTACTTTCTGACGATGCTTAAAATTGGCCACGGCATTCCACATACTATGCCAGTGGCAGCAGTGTCCAGCAGAAGCGAATTTTATCAACCAACCAAGAAACATATTAAGCATATATATCATGCACTGTGCTAAGCACGGAGGACCCAGAAACGTAGAGGACGAGGTAACAAAGTCCACCACGAGGCCCAATGTCACAAATTGCCAAATTCTTTACTCTTGGATACTTAACAAGTATTAAGTACTCGCTATGTTCCAGGCACTGTGCTAAGGCATTAAGGAATCAAATATAAGCAAAAGCAAATATGGTGCTGCCCTTAAGGAGCTTCTATTCAAATGGGTGAAGACAAAACATCAAAGGGAACTGAAAACTGTAAGTGTATGCCTGTATGTGTGCTGGGGAAAGAAATGACAGAAAAATCAGGAACAAGACCAAGAGAGGAATGAAGTTAGGACTGGCCAGGGCACTGCTTCAAAATGGAGATTCTGAGATGAGCTCCCCAAGGTTGGGGGGAGCACAGGGATGGCAAGATCTTCTTTGTTCTTGAGTTTGTTACTATTCTGCTCTAGCACTGGAAGCCATTTTCTACTTCTCGTTCATCTCAACAATTTCATATTCTTCTTCTTGGCTTTGCCTTATTCTATACCACAATGAAGGGACAGCCTTGTACCCTAGTCCTTCGTACTCAGGGTTTGGATTCAGCCCAGTCTTAGCCCACGGTCAGTCATAGCCATAGCCCTGTTAAAGGCTGGGCCACAAAGGAGCCTGTTTATATAGTTTGTGCTGTCTGACAGAGAATGAGCTCCATTTCCCTGTTAGCTGCTGGTCATTTCCTTCTCTCCAATAATTTTTCAAAGAGAAAAAGAAATTGGACTGTCTGACCTAGCATGGATTCACAAGCCAAGAAAACTGAAGAGTTGAGTTGTAAACCCTAGTAATTCAGGTTAAACTATCTGTAAAGGAAGGAAGAAAGGAGGATTTTTTGTTTTTATTTTGGAGCAAAGGACTGTGGGGTGGGTGGAGGGGGAGAGAGAAAGGGGGGTACTTTATTTCCATTTACTTGTCTATACCCAATCATCATCTGGAAAGTATTGTTCAACTTTCTGCTTCTTTGCCTATTTAGCATGGAAATGGTTATTATGATGTGCAAACTTGACCACGGGACTGAGAGTTCCTTGAGAACAGGAACTATCTTTTGCCTTCCTTTTTATCCCCTATGTTTGGCATATAGTAGGGACAGTGTTTTGTTGACTGACTAGTAAAGCTTTCAGGTTGTGTCTATGAGGCTCCATTTGTATAAGGAAAACTAACTAAAGGGAACAAGAATTTTATGTTCTAATTTTTTAGAGTAGTGTCCCCTAGGCTTTGTGAATATTTAATCAAATCCTAGTGCTATACAAGTATTCGACCACCCAGAGCTTTCTATTAAGTAGCACTTCTGTACAAAAGAATGACAGAACAAAGATCATGCAGAACCCCGCCCACCCAACATCATCCAAGACAGAGAAAATGATATTTAGTGGCTGGGGCATTTTGTTACACTGAATTCTCGGGTTTAGGAAATGACCATACCCCACATAAAGTGAGTCTCAGAGGTCCGCGCATTTCACATAGAGCTCTTTCTAGCCCCCCACTGGGCCAAATAACTAAGAATAAACTATCGCATTTCCCCAATAGTAGCACTTTGTTTTGGAGATTCATTTCATTTCATATTATATTCTAGATTGAGGGAATCTAGAAGCATGATTTAAAGAAAATTTTTTTTTTTTGCTGTGGTCAAAATTGTTTCAAGGAACAGATTATAGGCGACTTTTTACAACGCTATTTCACCTGAAAGACAAATCCAATTCAGCACCAAGTTTCATTATGAAGAAACTGTTACATGTGATGATACTAGTTATTGAAAATTGAAATGAAGTGAGAGGAAGCTAACACCAACTCGTATGAGATTCCGCTTTCTTTGAGTGACACAAAGAACTCAATATATCTCATCATCTCACTTATGCCCACTGGGGACTGGGCTGCCGATCTATTGCAGGAAGGTGGCCTGATTGCTAGACACCAAAGCGCTCAGCTATAGATAGATAGATAGACAGACAGACAGACAGACAGACAGACAGACATAGATAGATAGATAGATAGATAGATAGATAGATAGATAGATAGATAGATATGACTTATTTCTGTGGAGAAAAAGTTTTGATATATGGTACAAAAAAATTTTAAGGCATTAGTACCCAGAACAAACCAACTCTACATTTTCTCTCTTCCACAGCTAATTTGTTCTAAGCTCCTAAGTAGGTATTTGCATATCCTTCTGGGGTAGGAGAGGGGAAGGGTTTGAGGGCACTTCTTAAGAGCAGAGATTGCCCAAGAAGGCTGGACTGAAGCCTTAAATCCTCTGCTTTTCTGAGGAGCTTCAGGGCTGGCTGTCACTGGTCACTTGATTAGAGTTTGTGCTGCTATTTTCTTCCTTTCATGCATAAACAAACCTCTTGATTTTACTCCCCAACTCACCTGTCTTCTTGAATCAAATCAGTTTATAGCTCCTTTCCTCCAGCCTCTCCTGTCAATGTCACCCCAATGTCATCAGTGCCCATTGACGTATGACTTCTCTAATGGCCTCCTCTTCCTCCCTCCCCGAAGCTAAATATATTCTGTTTACAATATGCTTGGTTTCCACTTGACAGGCTCAGGAAGCCAGTGTACATTTCTGCATTGGGGTTTTCTAGTTAGTTGGACTGCCCTGTGCTGTCAAGATATCTCCATATTCCTTTTCTAATTAAAAAGGCCAACAAGCAAGAGATAGCTGATGGATGATCTAGGGCGTATATCTGTAACATGCGAATTTCATGACTTGTGTCTGAATTCTGCCCAAGCCCTTCTACCTCTGCTAGATCTCCAGATATTTCAGCCACAGGATGCACAGAGGTTAGGTACCAAAAGGGAACAAAAGGCATGGTCCCCCCCCCCCCGTCATGATGAATATTGAATTTTCATATTGGAAAATATCATTTGATTACTGACTTGTTACCCTAAAAGGTCTCTAAAATATTCCCAGTAAATTTGCCTAATATGACGATGTTTTCTGTTCTGTCAGAAGGATTGCTAGCAAATTTGCTGCTTGAATGAACAGATAGATTGGGAACTGTACTGGCCTGGGCACTAGGGTACGGGCATCCCAAAGCATTTTGTCCCTATCTGAAGTTTCCTCTAGAGTAGTTTTCTCTTCCAGAGGTGATTTTCCAATAAAATTAGTCTCGATTTTTGCAAGCACAGGAATAATCCCTGAGGGGGTATATCAGGCAATTCAATGCAGGGGAAATGTTGTACTAGGCAAAATTAAAGTTGTAGCAATGTTATTATTTCTGGAAACATTCTCTCTTTTTTTGCTTTCCTTTTGTAGACATCATTCTTAAATGACCAGATTTTCACTGATGATACGCTATTCCAGAAAAGTATCTGAAACAATATAGAGGGCTTTATCTCTCTCCTGTGTTCTTGCCTAAGTGTAAGGCCTACTTTATGATGCAGTGTCTACTTAGAAGTCTCTGCTGAATTGATAAGAAAATGTTTAGCAATTGGCCCCCTTAATTCTATTCCCTGGCTACCTGAAAGCCAAAATATCACCGTCACCCCCCCCCCACACACACACACACGCCCTCCAATGGAAAGAGAAAAAAGACAAAGACCCCAAAAGATAAGGCAAGAAAAAAAATCTCCAAAACTCTCCCTCCTGAAAGCTTGGGAGGAAATAATGTCTGAATTTCTTAGCATTGGATTTTGGGTTCTCACCTTAATGCTGCTGCAACATAAGGCATCCACAATGATTTGATATCCATTTTATAGCTAGAGTCGACCACAGAAGGCCATTTAGGCCAATCCTTTCCTTTCTCAGGTGAGGAAACCAAGGTCATAGAGGTTACATTTTTTGACCCAAATCCTATCAGTAGCAAATGACAGATCTGGATCCCAAATCTAGTGGTTTTTCCAACTGTACAGCTATACTATTTTTAAACAAACAAAACCTATTTCCCGAGGATTTTTGTTCTCCAGTGGAAGTGAACAGAGGTAAGGGGAAGACCATTTGGGTGATGTGAGATAAGGAGGGAGGGAGAACTGTGAGCTCCCAGGTAATAGCCTCAATTTGGGGGGAGAAATGTGAAGCAATATTTGGGTATATAATTTGGGATTTGGGTTTTAAAAGCTCACTCTATTACAAAAATGAGTAGCCCGGAAATAGGTTTTGAGTGATAATATATGTATAGCCCAGTGGAACTGCTTGTCAATTCTGGAAGTTCAGAGGAGGGAAAGAAGAGAACGAGAATTATGTAATCATGGAAAACTTATGTGTAAATTTGTTACTGGAATAAAATAAGAAATGTGAAGCAACATGTTCTTCTTCTGAAAGTGTGCCAGAAGGTAATACTGTGGGGAGGCTTTAGAAGGGTTAAAAAGTTTTGGAAAGCCACTATAGGGAAGGGGAGAGTTAATTGGTTCAGAAGATAGAAAAGGGTTGCCTTGCTATAGTGAGGGCCCAGTTTCAGATTATATTATTACTTTATAGGGGTCCAATCATATTCATGACTTTCTTAAGTTCCATTCAGCAGCCTGTGAATAGGAGAGAAGAGAACTTACAGTGAGTGTAACCCATGTTTGGGTTTTGGTAAAACACAATTATTGAAAAGTAACAAGGAACTTTAGGATGGAGTGAAGATGTCAAACATGTGACCTATAGCCCTTCTGAGTGGGGCCAAACCACGTAAAAGGTAGTTGAGAAATATTTAGCAAAATAAATACAAGTACAATAAAATAATATAGATAATATTAAAATGTGGTTTTCTAAGTCAATAAATGGCCCACAGGGATCCTTATGTATAGTTTCATGGCTCCTGTTTGACACCAGTGATATAGAGGAAATGAACTAATTCACGAAGGAACTGAGATAAGGAAGTAGGGAGATTGAATCTAGTGCCCAGGGTGATGACTTGGGAATGAACTGAAAGGTAGGAGGAACAGGAGTCATAGTGAGGACAAACGATGGGATTAGGGGCTATAAGATGGAGGTAAAGATGAAATGATAAGTTTTGGTTGTGTAATGGTGCTTTAGCTTCTTCCTAGATCCTGTAAGATGGTGTCACCCATCTAGAATAATGCTAGAGGACTGTTTTGGGGCACCTATAGGACTGGAACGTAAAAGCATTCCATGCTGGCCTACCTCATAATTGACAGCAGTCTTCTTTTATTAGTTTTGTAGCTGGAACTGTTAGGATCTTTCAAATGGCTTGACTCAGCAGCACCTGCTGGGGCCTTTGGGTGCATCTGAAGGTGAAGGACTTGGCTATGTCCATTTCTTTGTAATGAGTTTATAAATATTGCTTTATGATACATCCTTAACTTGTTCTTGGTCATGTTTCACTGCTTTCTTAACTAAAACTTCTTCAATCCAAGTGGCCAAGCAAAACACCTGGTATTCTAGACAACAGTGTATTCCAGATTTTAACAGAGTATGATATTGGGCCATTATTTTAGTTCCCTGCGTTGAAACTAAAGCAATTGCTTAAAAACGTTTCTGATGGATTGACTTTCTGGATTTCTTGGGATGTTACAGTAAGCAATTAACATGGTATCTTTTAGCCAGTGTATGCCTCAGACTCCTTCTGTCAATGAAAGTCACTAACTCAGATTTAACTTCTAGTCTTAGTTGCCAGAGTCATCAATAGCTTAAGCAACTTACTCACATTAATCTACTACTATGGGCGAAAGGCAGGACTTGAAGCCAGGTCTTCCTCACCCCGAGGCTAGTCCTCTCTGATTGGAAATATTTAAAGAAACTTGTGAGTATACTAGAGGTGAGATATAAAACTTGAGAGCTGACATGTCTTACAGAAAGGGATCCAGAAGTCCCTTGGGGTATTAATTTAACCGTAACTCCCACAGTAGTGTGTGTGGGGGTGGGTGGGGGAGTAAAAGGAAGAAGGGAAAAGTCTGTGGTTGCTCCCTGTATACAAGTCAGTTCTCTTCCTTATAATTATTTGATTTTTTATTTCTGGAGATTGTTTCTGAAAAGATATCTTGTAATTAAAGACACCATGGGTCTCGCTGCCTTCCCACAATGCCACCAATGAAGAGATCTCTGTTTTCATCCTGCTGATTTCGAAAGCAAAAATGTTCACATCTCTCCTAAGTTTAAGTGAGTACTGGGCAAATTCGAATCTAGGATCCTGGTGAGAAGGGACTGCTTTGTTTGTTTTCTTTGTATCACTGTTGCCTGGGACTAAGTACCTGGCACATAATGAGTAGATGATGAATTGTTGATTAATCAATTGATACAAAAGCTGGCTTACTTTAAGCGTAAAAAGGGACTCATTTAATCATGCAGCATGAAGTTAAGTGAGCTTAGCATAACTTGGCATAACTGCAAACTGTGTTTCTCAGTAAAGAACAATTCTGTTCTCTGTGATTGCCTAAGTGTTCAGGCCTTTGATGCTGGCGTTGGAAGGGCAAGTGAGGAATAGAAATCCTATATGATTAATAAAGCATGATTTTAAAGTGATAAAGCCAGGGACATTGAAAGTTATGTGATGAATCAAAGGCAACAAGCACTGTGCCAGAGTGAGGAGCCCTGGGCTTAATCTCCGGCTGCCCAAGTGACCAAACTGATTAATCACTCCGAGTCTTAGACTGCTAATCTACTGAATTAGAGAGCCCATGTAATGTCCTCTAAAACCCCTTCCTTGCCTGCCATTCTCCTCTCTCCGCCCCATCTTCATCCTGCCCATCCTATTAAGAAGGAGATGCCTCCTACAGAAATTCTAACTGGTCAGCTTCCAACAGTGAAGGAAATCAGACCAGTATTCACCCTGGATGACTTTCAATTTGGAGAAAAAGCTTGGCTTTACCTAGAAAAATATCACCACCACCATTTTTGGTCATGTAGATGGTGAAAGGCTTGCTGGGGTTGAAAAGAAGCTTGTAGGTAATCTGCCAGTTTCATCAACAGTGGAAAGGTGGCTGGAGCCCACTGCATCCACGTATTAATTTCCTGGAGAACATTCTAATAAGTACTATTGATTTTTTTTAATGAGGTCATTTAGAGAAAGTTTGCATTGCTCTAAAAGGCCACACAAGGTGAGAGACTCTGGATTGTAGGAGAAAACCCTAATAACTGAAGAGGCAATAAAAATAATTCTAGGCCCTTAATTAGGGGGTTTTCTTTAATTATGGCCCCCACGTTAGCGGACCCCTTCTTTCTCCTTGAATTAAGTCTAAAGAGATTTAATAAGCTGTGGACGCTATGATAACGTGGCAGTCAGAGCTCCTGGATCACCATCACCACTCAAATCTCTTCTTAGCAACTGACACTATTGTAGAATATAATATTAAAACCTGAACACATTATAAGTTTTTTTGAGAGATGCAAATTTAAAAAAAAAGATAATTGTAAAGCCTTTTCACAACACACTTTATACAGAAAGGGGAGTGAACTGTGTGGTACCTCTACCTAGAATAATACCTAAGAGATTTACATAAAGTCCCCTTTCTTGTATGGTAGCTTTTTGTGGCCTACAGTATTTGCTCTTTTGGATCAATGAACTTCAATCTGGAAAGGATAGACCTCAGCAATAATACTCAGCAGGTCGATACCTTCACCTTCTAAATGAGGAGAGTGAGGCCCAGAGAAGTGATGGGATTTGGACAAAGGAGTTGAGCTAGGTAAGACTGGCACTCAGTTTCTCTGCCTACAACTATCCTGCCCTTGTTATTCTATCAGATATGCAGGAGCATATAAGCAGCCTATACTAATGAGGCTCCTGAACCGTAGTCATTTTATTGTTATCTTCCACATGATTATGATGCAGGTCCTAATAGAATAATTGGGAAGGAGAAGAAGAAAATAAAAATGCACAATTCTCCTTGTTCATTTGAAAGAATGCATTTTAACTTAAACAGAGTCACTTTCTATATTGGTCTAAACACAGTTTCAGACAATTGCGAAGATGAGGCCAGGCATCTATTTAACTCAAATAGGTCAGTTAACTACCTCCTTAGTTGTAGAAGCTCAGAGTTGAAAGGGACCTTAGGGACTGTGTAATAGCATGACCCCCTTATGGAGTAGTATCGGCTACAACAACCCTATTTGCCGGAAGAGAGGATTCACATGAAGGTTTGCTATGTGATATGGGAACCAAATGGTGGTTTGCATGGAGAGAAGTGAAAGAGACTTAGCTAGCACTCTCAAGTTTTCCTATGCTGTTCCCAAGACCGAGCACTGCACATGAGCTAAAATCATTGCTCACAAAAGGAAGGGAGAGTTTCCAGAGTTGAATGAGTCCAAATGTAGGGTTGAGAAAGATGGAGACTATGTCAATAAAATATAAAAACAAGGGACAGTTTTACGCTCATGACAACCAAAGATATTTCTCATTTTTTGGTAACAATCAAGCTCCCTTAAAGTCAACTCAACTTATTAGTAGTCTAGGGCTCTTAGGCAAAAACCAATCACCCCAGCCTTAATAACAGAAGTAAGTCTTTTAACCTATAGGCTAGGTCACATATGGCAGAAAAATCTCTACATCTTGCAGGCATTGTTTCCACAGTGGAAGCTACTAATCATACGAGAACTGCAGAAATTAAAATTTAAGTAAAATTACCGTAGTTATTTCAAAGAGCCAGGGATGCTATAATATGAAGGTTGAAACTAAATTCTCAAGCAAGGGAAATTCCTATCCATTTACAAAGTCCCTGGGAAGCAGTTATGCTTAAGGTTAAACATATATATTATTTGAATTCTTACACCCAGAAATCCTCAACACAGGTACCTTCTGGGTTTATTTTTGCTAAATATGATATGTGTGTACACACACACACACACACACACACACACAGTTATTTAAATAAGCTATATTTAATACTTCGAATGATCGTTTTAAGTAGAGAAGCTGTTTTCCTGAAGGTACTGAAAACAAAAGCTGAATAAGGAGGAGGGGAAAAAGCAAGCCTTCACAGCATAACAGACACACACTGACAGAAAGGGTACAGGCAGTCACTGGGCTACCTTGAAACTGTGTTAGCCCTTGGTTAAGTTTCAAGGGGTAATAAAAACTTGAAAGGATAAAGCCCTTTGTATTGGCTATTTCAATGCATAACTAGGACAACTAACAACTAGCGCTCAATATATGTTCTTGAGACTACAACGGACGCTGGCTTTCCACCCCATCAAGAGTCCTCAGTTGCTGGTTTACAAGATATTTCCATCCTCCAACTATGCCAATAAAAATGCCTTTCATCAAGTATGCGCAATTCTGAGTGGTCAATAAATCCTCATTGGTTGGTTTGCTGCTTTTCAATGGACACAAAGAGTTGGGCTAAGAAAGTAAATGTAGGCTGTCATTGAGTAATTCACATCTATTGCCTTCTCCTGGTTTGATGACAGTACTTAATAAAATCTATATTTGTGATATTCCGCAATTACCAATGGACTCAATCTCTGCTTCCCCGGTGCCAGAAACAAATGGAACTCAACATTGCATACTCAGAGGAAAAGGAACCCCAGAGATCAAGAAGGGATCCTTTGCTCTAAGAATAGGCATTAAGTAGTGACCAACTAGGAGCACACACATGAATCTGAGACATATGAAGACAGTCTACAGTTAGTCAATGAGATCGGAGATGGACACTCACTAGGATATGCCCTCTCCATTTGTGGGCTGGACTCAAATTAAGTTGATCGGGATGGCTCTGCTACCCCCACAAAACTGACTACGCCTTCTTCTGGGGAAGGTCCACATTCTTTGTAAGGTACCAAATCTAGGCGGGTATGTATGTAGGACATACTTGGAGAATGCCGAGAGCCCCCTACCTGCTGAGCTTGGTCCAATGTTCTCTAGAACATAGCTCCTGCCACAGAAAGTGGAAGTATTGCTTAATAGATCTTTTCTTGCATAAGCATATTGAATATTCATTGGGGATGCAGAATTGACTACCCAGAGACTATGAGCCTCTTTTAATTCACTGACAAAATAACAAGCATTTTCTCTCCTATCAGTTGGATTCTGTCTTGGTCTGCAGCCATGAGTTTCAGGCTCAGGACTTAAGATTCTCTGATGAAAAGGCCCAGATGGTGGGTTGTAACATGAACCCAGGTGCAAGAGACTGCAAAGCCCCACTAATTCAATAGATTTTTTAATTAGAGGACAATTGTAAATACCCAGGAGTGGGTCATGCCTTGGGTCTTTTACCAAGCAGATTCAAAAACACACTAAGGAATTTTTAAAAAATCTCAAAATTCCATGTTAAATGAGTAATCTTTTGGGCAACTGTCAGATCACTGTGGTTCCCACCCCCGCCCTGCCCAGGCTACTTTTCTCTTTGTTATACGTCTAAGCTTGCTAAATGTTATATGGAATCTATAAACACAGCCATTAAAACACACTTATTTGTGGAAAGCATTTCTATCATTAATTGAAAAGAAAATTGCTGCCCCCTTTAGAACAATGAATAGCATTCTACACTAAGAAAATAGTCTGGCCTTCCAACACGAGGAAGAAGACACTGGAGAACCCTACTAGCTCTAGGTTTTGGGGGGTTTCCATTGCAATTGGGCATGGATTCATCTCTGGCTCACACCCTCATGGTTGAAGGCTCTGGTCAGGGTTAGTGGTACAGTCTGTGACAGTGGCAAACTTGAACAGTAATGAGCCCACCCAGAGATCAAACCCACGGTCCCGATGCCATGCTCTAAACCACGGGGGTAACTGACACACAGTACCAAAGACCTACTCTCCATGAATGTGCAACTTCTAGGGACGTGATATTGCTGGTGATGTAAGAACATAGTAAGTGGGCTGGTTCCTTCGTTTGGAAATGAAACAGCTTTCAGAATTTGTCCATGGTGGGACATTGAAATCAGATACCAAGTCAACCAAAATGACTAATGATCAACCACCCATTTAACTGGAAAAAAATCTTTCATCTGGAGATATAGACCAGATGTCTAAAGAGTACTGTAATGAAAGAATGGTATGACAGAAGACTATTCCAGAAAATGCCTGGAAAATTGGCCTCAGTAAGCTCACCTTTCAGAAATCAGTAGAAGGAAAAAGAAAATCACATTTTCAGAGCTTTTCATCACTAGAGAAGAGAGGTCTAGGCACAAAGGTAGGTGGCAAAACATTCCCACGTGGCTAGAAAGCATTTGGCATAGTTTCAGTGATTTCCCTCTCTGTCAGATCTTTCTAAGGCTTGCAATTAAAAATGTAATCTTTGTAGCATGTGCAAAGCCCGCAAGGCCAGAAGTACTATTTGTCTAAAATGATTATAATATTATTTGGCAGCTATTCATAGAACGCACATATTAATTTATGTAAACTGGGCCCAACTTAGGGCATTTTCTCATCAGGGATATGGGGGAAACCAAAGCAGGCCCCTGCTGATTACAAGAATCTTTTATGGCTACAATTCAGGATTAAATCAAATTCCAGTCAGTCTCAGTCTCTCTCTCTCTCACACACACATACACACACACAATACTAAATTATTTTTCTTTACATAAAGATTGTTAAAGTTAAAATTTCCAATTGGCAAAAAAGGGACTTACTTTGAAGGAATGTCCATGGTTTTTGCCTTTTCAATGTCCTGTGGATGAAAGAAAAAACCACAATTAAGCAATGTTAGTAGGCACAATCTTCCCACAACACAATTTACACTGTCAGAATGCTTCACAGCAACATACTATGCAAACTAAAGCAGACTGCCTCAGGAAAGCCGAGCCAGAAACAAAAAAGGCAAATTCGTCTTTTCACAGGAATATTGTCACCTGCCCTAGGTCGGCTTCCAGACGCTGACGTGACAGCACACGCCTGCATCTAGTATCCAGCAGGAATCCCCAAAGTGCAGAGTCAAAAGTACTACTTGGGCTCTAATTCTTGTAACATGTCTTTCTTCCTTCTGGCATCTATGAATGTGAATTTTCTTTTAATGGACTGGGAGAGGAGCGCTGGGGGAGATACTCATACGGAATTCTAGGAGCATTGTGAGGTTGATGGCATGGAACCCTCATCTGAACACCACCACAGAGCTCCTATGACCACCATAACATTCCCATGGTCATGGGTCCAAGCAGCATTTGTTTCCAGATTGTTTTTTATTAGCCAACACCACCAAAGGGCAAAAGATGACCAAAAGCTCAGATCAATTTATACTTGTGAAGCCTCTGAGAAAACAGAGCTCAAATCAACTAAATGAGTCAATGTCTGGGCCTCTTGGCCTGTACCAGCTTGGACGTGGAGCCTGGGTTCCAGTTTATTGCTGAATCCATTGATCTGTGTACAGTCCATTTATCATTCATGAAAAGAGCTAGTGATCTTCACAGTATATTAGAAGAAACAACTCAGATCATCTGTCAACGGCCCTCTTATTTCTCTTTCCCTCTCCACAGGGATTTCATCTCCTTCGATTCTTCTTGAATTAAAATGTTGCTAAGCAACACAGCTGGGGGCACTGATGGTAGAATGGTTACAGTCTACCAAAGTGTTCAAACACCTGGAGGTTTTTAGGGATGATTTCCCCTCCTCCATTTCTATAGCATAATTATGGTATCACAAACAAACTCATAGATTTCTCAAATGCACTGAAGCTAAATAAATCATATTAATAGAAAGGGAAGGGTTTGAAAAAACAAGGATAGCATCAAGTCAAACCCTTTTACAATGTCCAGGGAGTGGGTATTAGTTTTATAAAGACTCCGCAGGAGGGAGAAAGGGGGAGAGGAAGGTAGGGTGGACCAGAGAGATGAATGAGAAAAAAAGAAATTCTTAACAGAGATTGCATTAATGCACCATTAGAATATAGGCTCTTTTAAGCATTCTTGTTCAATAACATCATCCTTCTAAATCTAAATCCATCACATTTCGATTTTGGAATCTTCGTTTGGTGAAATTTAGATTTTGTTGCTAAAGAAATAACCATTATTTTTGATAGGGCAATGGAGTCAAGAATCGTATGTCCATCATTTGCCCGAGTCTAAAATTTGCAAGTGCTAACATGGCAAGAAGGCAAACAGAAGATGGAACAGGTTAAAAGAAGGAAACAGGCCATCTCTTGTTGGCTCTTATAACACCTGGAATTTGGTGACCCAATAGTGGTGGGGAGGGAATCACTAATTCAGGCCTTTTACCAAAGTGGGTCTTTCTGCTAATGGTGTGGATCTTCCCAAGACTACCAGATGAGGTTAACAAAGGAAGAGCAAGAGGCTGAGCCAAATGTCCACCAGACTCTTGCCACTCAAAGCTTTTCTACACATCCACAGGCCTCCTGCTCATCTTGGCTAGAGGAAAGCAGTTTGAGGTTGCGAGCCAGAGAAAGAGAGTTCTGGGGAAAATGAAGATCAAACCTCTGCTGGCTCCTCAAAACTGTGAAAGCTAGCTGCATTTTCCTCATTTTTAGTTGGAATAACTCCTGTTACTAAAAGTCACTTGGCATCAAGTTCAAGTATGTATGCGATTCCTTTCAGAGCAGAGAGCATCATTACGAGCGTGCCCAGGAACAAAAGGGGGATGGAGAAAGAAATCAAAGGGGGGACAGTGAGGAACTGGAGCTTTGATAAAGAAACATATCATCTGAAAACGCTATCTGTACATCAAGCCAGTCAATTTGAGCTCATTATCTCCCTATGATCAGGAGAAATGCAATTGTGTTTGGGGCAGGTCTCTTTGAAATGTAGTCTTTTATATAGCCAATACAGGAAAATACTTCCTTCAAACAATTTTCCCCCTAGGTTGCTATTGACTCAGATTGTCTCGGTTGAATCATTCCCTTTGCTTTAGTAATTAATTTTCCATCAGTTTGAAATTCCCAGCTCTAGTCAGGATTGTTCCTGGCTATCCTTCAAGTCTCTCTCTGCCTCCCCATTCTATTCTCATGAAAGAGAATGAATGTATTGAGTCTATCCAGTAGATAGTTTCTGCCCCTCATTAAAAGAGATTTTAATTGACATCCTTTGTTTTAACATTGCTTAGATGGATCCCTGTATTCCTCCCTCTCCCTCAGAGCAACCTCTTAAAACAAAGAGTTTTTTAAAGGGGAAAAAACTGTGTAAACTGGTTTAACACATTCAAACACGTTGCTGTTGTATTAAGTGTTTCATGCCAATGGACCTCTACCTCTGCAAAGCAGTGGGGGGTGGGGAGAATGTCATTTCAAGTGCTGCTATTCATATTTTGGTGTATTTGAAGCTTTTTTTGTCAATAACTTCCTTGGGGAATAAACCTAGCAACAGAATCTCTGGACCAAAGAAGAGGGACATTTAAGTCACTTTCTCAGCACAGTTCCAAATTGATTTGAGAATAGTCATACTAATTCACAGCTCCACTAACAATGCATTGGTGTGACTATTATATGAACTCCTTCATTACTATTCTCATTTTTTGCCATCTTTGCTGATTTTCTGGATATAAGGGGGAAACCTCAGCATTTTTTGGATTTGCATTCTGCTCTTACTATTAGTTACTTGGGTCATTCTTTCATAGCCTATTAATCATTTGCATTTCTTTAAAGATGTCTCAATTTAAAAATTAATTAAATGATTGATGAGACGTCAATGAAAAGATTTTATTATTTTCCCACATGGATTCTTTTTGTACAATGTTTATATGGTCCTAAATGGCCAAAGCTTTTCTGGTGAAATATAAAGGTGAGGAGATTTGCCTCCTGAAATGATGGGTGTTGAGCAGACAATTCCCCACGGGAGATACATGTGCCAGGATGGGTGATAATAGATCACAAATAATTGAACAAACGCAATACACCTATCATGTAATTTCCTGAGCAGTGAAAAGGGGGAATATTGGGAACATAGTTAACTATGAGTTTAAAAAGATGCATCACGGTACTTTAAACAGATTAGAAAATGGAGGTGAGAGCATTATGTCACTTTGACTTCTAATTTCTGAGTTTTAGTAACCTCTAACCCCCCCCCCTTCAGAGAATGTTGGATGGCTCTTCTAGAAAGACAGTGATCTCTACTCTTGCCAATGTTCTTGACAATTCTCCTGATTTTATGCAGTTTTTGTAAAGGTATACTTAAAGGGCAAGATGGGAGTGAAACTTGAGATCAAGGCAGTATGATAGAAGAAAAAGCAACAGGATGAAGCTATAAATCACTTACTTTTCTTGTTAATTTGAGCATGTCTATATTTAAGATCAAATAATATACCAGACTATGAAACATACTAATTAGATTTACAAAATGATGTAGAATCCGAAGTGACCATTACTTCAATAGGGAATGTAGGTATCCAATCCCCCTCTTATGCTCCCTAGCAATGTCAGCTTTACATTGACCATTTCTCTGTCAGCTCCTCCTCATAGCAGCTAGGAGTTGCAGTGAATAGATAAAAATGTTGGGTCTGAAGTCAGGAAGTCCAGAGTTCAAATTCTAACACACAGTTGGTGTCTAATAAATGCTCGTTTCCTTCCTTTCTACTACTCAAAACCCAGGAGGGAATGAATTCTAAAACTCAAATATAAAAAGGAGAGGAATTCAAAGGGATTCAAAAATTCCAAACAGAGGAATTCACATTTTATCATAGAGTTAATAGGAGCCACTGAAGTTTACTGGGAAGAAGAGTGCCCGAGTCAGATTTGATTTCTGCTTTAGGAATATTACTTTAGCCATTGTGTGGAGGAGAGATAAGTGAGAGAAGAGATAGTGTCAATATGGAAGCAACATAATTTGGCAAATGACTGTATATTGGGGTGGGGTGGGGTGAGGGAGGGTAAAACTTCAAGAATGGCTCCCAGGTTGTAAACTAGGGTGACTGAAAGGTTGGTGGTGTCCTTAATACAAAGAGGCAAGTAGGGCAAAGGAGAGTGTTGGGTGTGTGGATGAGTTCTGTTTTGAAATGCCAAACTTGAGATATCCATTGGCAATCCAGTTGGAAATACCCATTTCCAACATTTGTTGATGTGCGGTTAAAGCTCGAAAGAAAGGAAGGTTGGAGCTGGATATACAGATCTAAGAAATACTTGCATACAAATGATAATTGAATCCACCCAAGATAATGAGATCACCAACTGAGAGTGTAGAGGAAAAAAGAGAAGAGGGCCCAGAATGGAGCCCAATAAAACTGTTAAAGAACACAAGGTCACAAAAAGATCTCTGTGGTATTAGATTAGAATCTTCCCTCCACAAGAACCCATTAATGATGCCTCTTGGGATGAATCCAAAAGTACTATCCCATACCACTATACTCTCCATTTGGATAGCCTCAGAGGGGCTGTCCAATTGTTGAAATCCAGTTGTAAAAAAAAAGTTAAAATAAAATCCAGCTATGATCATTTCCTGCTTGATCAGTTTATTTCCTGGGTCAAAGAATGAAATAAAGTTAGACTGGCAGGGTGCACTCATGCCAGATTTGCTACTTCTACCTGAGAAATCACGGGGTACTCTTTTTTCCTTTCTGAGATTCAATTTCTTCTTCTGTAAACTGAGAAGCCTAGAGTCAATTATCCCTAACATCCTTTCCTGACTGAAATCCTATGATCCTGATGGGTACAGGGAGAAACAGAGGACAGGGCTTGAGTCACATTTCACTATGTTAACCATAAAACTGCCCAGCCTTCACAGACAAAACCAGCTATAGCAGGACAACATCCCATATCCAGTGAATTTCATCGATAGCACACACACAAAATTCTTTTAAGGAAAAACCCAGGCCTGCACTTGAAAAGTTCATATGTGACTATAGGAATTTTTAAGGCAGTCAAATCTTACCTAATAATCCTCAGATGATCCTAATCCATCAGCTAGATGAACTCTAAAGTTTCAAGAATGGTTGGGGATCTTAAGAATCAATCTGTGTTTATACCCAGATTTAACGAATGACCCACCTATTCCCTTCGGTGAGATTTCATATAAGGTAACTTCAATACAATTTCTTCCTTTTTCTAAATAACAAATTGACTCAAAGGAGATAACTATGTTTTCTGTGTGGTAAGATTATCAAGGTGAGTATGGAGATGGATGGCCTGGAGATATTCGAAACCCTGGACTAATTTCACAAGGCAGACTGTTTGGGTATTGCTTTTTCCCCTCGCTATAATAATGCTCCTGTCAGTCACACGTAAAATGGGACTTTATTATCATTGATTGTCCTATATATCTCTCTTATGTTTTCTATCTATAGGTCTCTGACATCATGCTCTTTTTTGGACATCGTGCTATTTATATTACCTTCTTAGCTAAATGTATCATGCTTTGCGGTTGCCCAAACCATCTCATTGATATCTTTTAAGAATCCACGTGCACTGGCTCTGTCTATATAACACTGAGTAAGTGGAGACCCTTAGAAAGGGTTAGGTACCTAGATGGTTCCAAGGAACTCGATCGTTCTCTCTTCACTTGATTGCCCTGGTGGTGTGGAGACACAACTGTGCTATAACCCTAGCAGGCTATTGGCAAATGGAATCGATCTGCCATTTCAGGAGAAAAACCTGAAACAAACTAATTCATTCACAAATGACTTCATCATTGATGCACTTGGATGTACTGTGATCAATAACTATAAGAACGGGTAAAATCACTTAGGCAGACACATACCTACAATAGAGGAATTCAAAGTAATCGTTTTGCTGAGCATGGAGGAAGGAGCCAGCACAAAGACTCTCTCTTCGCGTTTGGGACACCACTGATTCAACCTTGCCATTTATTTATAGGCTGTCTACAATGAAGCCAGAGCCAGGGGATGAGACAGGACAAACTCAGCCTGTGCATCCATGCAGATATCTAGGTGATTGAATCTTATATCTAGACGTTGGCTGATTTGGTAGGACAACCACAATCCACAGAAAGATTTCAACTAACGTGTTCTCTTCCTTTCTTGCCTAAAAAGGAGTTCGCATCCTATGTTCTAATCTTGAGCCTAGATGAAGAGAAGAAGTGGTCCCCCTCTCTCCATCTATGCAGTCATTGGCAATGGAATGGTGGTCTCCAGTCTGTGAGGTGGTACGTTAGGGATCCCACTTCACCCTCCAGCCATGTCGCAATCCCCCCTTGGAATAATGTTGCCAGGACTATTCTTATGGGTTGTAGCAACACTAAATTGCAACTCAGAGCCCATGGGGTGGGGAGTGTGCGTAGATTAAGACTCCTTCCAACTTCCTACTGCCTCTGGCCCCTTCCCAATGAGGGGAAAGGCCTCACCGTCATCTTTAGGCTGTCTATCCAAAACAAAAAAAGCATCTAGACATGCACAGCCAATCTTGGTTTAACACTTGTTCCTTTTGTCTTCATGTGCATTTGGATAGAAAAAAATCAGGAGGAATTTTTTAAGCAGCAGGTCCAGAGCTGACATGAACACTACTCTGAAGTACTTATGCTGTGCTGCTGCTGGAAAGAAATTCCTTTGGAAACCCCTTTTTGTCAACTGACCATATTCTTTAAGCCTTGAGTTTCTGCTTATGATTCAATGGACCTCCCATTTAATTGCTTTCTATTAAGCAGCCTCCTTCAGTCACAAGTTCTCTGTTGACACTAATAATCAATCGTAAGGGGAGTAAATAGAAGGATAGCAAGGCAAAGCTTCTCTGTATTTACTTGAGGCATTTCTTTCCTCAACCAGAAATGTCATTTAGCAATTGTGCATACCAGTCACTGACGAACAGGAAACTCTCTGGATTTGTGGGTTTAAAATGTAGGATTTCATTTAGCCTCCTCTTTCCTGGTCCTGACTTGGCTTAGGCTCTGGCCCCATCTCTTGCTCCCAGCTGCTGAGAAGGGCCTCACCCTCCTTGCTCAGAGAAAACGGTAAATGGTAAAAAGAAGTTTCTGTCTAGTCAAATCAGAAGTGAAACCCTCAAGTAGGGGAGAACCCCAAGCCTCCCTCTGATTCCACGCGGAAGACTCCCAAGGCACATTCCACGAGGCTAGTTTTCTGCCTTAGACCAAAGTTCACATGAACAAGAGTCAAGGCCTACACAATCTGCTTATCTTAGCTCCAATTCTGGCCATTTTTCTAAAGAGTTAAAATATTTTCTTCTTCGCTCACAAGAAATTAATAATAATTTGCTCACACAAAATAAATAAAAGCCTTGGCAGCTTCACAATTCATTCCAGCTTCTCCTCTGAAGGAGAGGCCACAAGGTCTTGGTTGTTGTAGGTTGCCTCATGCCCTTCGTAGCAGGCAGGATGCATTTAAGGGGCAGGCTACATTAGGCTAGGGCTATAAAGCCCCAATCCTAAATCCCCAGCTCTTCAACCCAAACAACAAATAAAAGAGACTACAAGCCTCCTTAAACCAATGGCGAAATTTCACTTAGGGCACCAATGGTACAGACTGTACAATTTTATTTTGTGGATGCTTATATTTGTTTTATGAAGGCAAAAAGGTTTACTTAAACCGAGATGAGAACCCATTTTCAATTTTGGCTGAACTTGGCTCCTTGTTACGAAATACAGCCTGGAAATGTAACTGAGCATCATGGTCTCATTTATTAAGGCTACTAATGGCCTATAGTTAAGGGAGGCCATCTAAAATAACACAGTGCTTCCCAAACTAATTTGGCTACCGATCCTTTTTTCTCCCCCCCCCCCCCCCCCGGACATGGGTCATTGATTTATTTCGAGTCACAAAGGACACGTAGGTAGGAATTTGTCTGTGGTCCTAGGGAAGGGAAGTAGTAGGGAGTTCCTAGTAGCCTAGAACATGCTATATGGACAACCTTGAGGTTAAAGGGCTATTTTTTGCACTACAATGCTCTTTGCTATATATAAATAGCATCCATTTGCTTTTACTTGGGCTCTCCTTCCAAGTTCCTTTAGGCTGAATCGAAGCTACACTTCAGACCCCTCTAGGAGTTACAAGAATGAGGACAACAACAAAGAGCCACCATTTTAAGTTCAACAAACAAGAAGTAGTGGCTATAATTAAAGTATACACTGAAAATCAATTGGTTCATTGGCTAACTATTCCTCCCTTCTGTGGACATAAGCCAACTGATGGCTTTTAGTTATGCCACCTTGAGCTGGGTCACATGGCTATACATCTGTGTGTATTCATGGATAGTCCATTATATGCATATCCTAAGTCAAAACATTTGTGACTAAAAATAGCAGATCTAATTACAATGGAAAAATTCAGCACGCAGGTTTCTAAACAGTGAAATAGTTGCCTGGAGCATATTAAAAATCACATCATACAAGCCCTAAGCATTTTCTTATTAATCCAGTCTCTGTTAATAAAGCAGAATGGCATATATAATCTGGGGAATATAAAGGCCAATGTTATTCTATTAACCTTATATGTTATCCTATTCACTTTCCTGTCATTAATGAATACATTAAAATTTCCTCTCTTATTATCTAATTGCCGGATAATTTCAAAATTACAATATAAGAGTTTTCTTGAGCCAGTCTTCCACCATCCCCATTCTGCCTCAGATTTCATTGGGCGCCAATGGAAGAGAAGCCACCTATGTTCCGAGACTACCCAAGGTATTTGGCAATGAGTTTCATCCTAATCCATCTGATTTGTCTGTAGTTTTAACAAGCTGATCTCACTCACTATGACACTATTGATGCTATTACAGAAGAACTGTTGGACTGATAACAAAGTCAATGGCCATTGAGAGAAACCTTGGGGAGGGAACAACTTGTTTGGTAAGGATACGTTTTGATAACTGGGGCTACAAAATAGGTTTGGTTGTGGCTGGAAAGAGGATATGTTGACGGAATGCATTCAGTCATAGTAGATTTATTTCCAAACTAGTTGCTGGGAGGATGGGTAAATAAATGGGCATGCATCTTTACCATTTTTCCTAGACTTCAGGTAAAGTTATTAAGAAGTTGGTCTTCTCACACATGCTAAAGTTAACCGAAACACGACTTACTTTAGGATCATTAGAGTTTCATCTGATTTTTATCAGGATCTGTAGTTTGGAAATGATCTCACAAGACTGTTCAAAGTAGATGGTTGTCTCTCCTGCTCTTTCATTTACTTCTACCTCTTTTTGATGCCCTTCCTCTTCCCAGGGCCCTCAGGCCAACTTATGGTTATTCAGAGGCTTCTATGACTGTGTGCCAACCAGACCTGGCCTCCTTTGAGAGTTCCTCATGTATTTGGTATATATTCTCTCTCATCCCTACCTCCCTTCTTTCATTCACCAACTAAATACGAGAAAATGCCGTTTTTTGGTGTTATTGAGAAAATACTTTTCATTTTCCCTGACTAAATTCTATGAAAGCTTTGTGTGCAAGGCCCAGTTGGAAGAATCACCCAAGGCTGTCACAATTCTGTTATAGTTCTTCCTCAGTAATTCGTTTTACTTACAAGTATCTGATGTTAAACTAGGTCTCAAAAGGAGACTAGGATTAAATAGAAAATCCGGATCAAAACCCTGGATTAAAATCCAACTGGTTTGTATGTGTGAATCATCGCATGTAAGAGAAAATCAGGAAGTAAAGGGGAGAAGAGAAAAGACAAATATTTTATGCCATTTCCCTGTCTAAAGTGCTACTCATGTTAACAACACCAATAGCAAAGCTGCCCAGCTTCCAAAGCCCTTTGATTAGGGACCATCTCAAAGGGGAAGAAGTTCTCCCTCAGGCAAAAGGCTAAAGAAAATACAACACTCGCTTCAAATTCCATCTCTAAGCACATCTTATTAGGATGCTTTGTGCTCCAAAGCTCATTTGAGCTGTGCAGCACAGCTTGTGAGGCCCAGAAAGCATCCACTTCTGCTGATCCTGGTCACTGGTGAAACACAGCTTGCCACATTCCACATTTTGGAAACACCTATGATATTGCTGGGGAATTTCAAAATGAGAACATGAGAGCTTCCTTCAGCCAGTCTCCAAATGCCGCCATTCTGCCTGGGATTTCAATGTGTGCCAATGACAGAGAAACCATCTATGCTGAAAGACTCTACCCAAGGTGTTTGGCAATGAGTTTGGGCTATGATACCGTTATGGAGGGTTCCAGTTAACAAAGTCCTGTTAATACTCAAGAAGTCCCGAAAAGGCATTTTGGACAGAGCCTACCACTTCTGAGGCCCTAGTGGCTGTCTCCAAGTCTACAGGTCTGGAGAGTACTCCGCAGGGAGTTAGCGATGACTTAGGAAGATTGCATTATGGTGCCTCCACATTAGTGCATGGTAACAGCTTACTCCTTTGTCCTGCATAAATGGAACCTAATGAGCTCCTTCAGGGAGATACCCAGCATATGTTTACCTGGTGCTGAGTCTCTGCCACAGAGGGCTCTAGGGCCTGGCCCCCATGTGTTTGCAAGGCTTTTGGAATAGGTCAAGCTGTGGATAGCTTAAAACTTTAGAGACAGCCATTTTAATAAACCTGTCAATACAATTTCTTTGTAAAGAAAAAACTCAACATTTGTGACTGATTAAGCTTCTTCTATTGAAAGAGAAGCAACAGGTCTATCTCTTTAGATCTTTTATTGAACTGCAAGCAGAGCATCAATAACTGCTCCTCAGCTGGAAAGGAAAATTGATTCCAGGTTTAACCCCTCATTTTCAAGGTTCCTTTAATCCCATAGAACTCAAAAGCAGACAGAAAATGAAAAGCCAACAAAACCGCCAACAGGAAAGGGGTCAGCGGCATCTGCCCCAGACATCTCAAAATGCAACATGCAGGGCCCAAACTGACCTTGCTGTCTCTCTCCCCAAATGCTTCTCTCTTCATAACTTCTTTGTTACTGTCAAGGAACCACTGTCCTCCTGGGCACTCAGGCTCCCAATCTCTGTGTCATCACTGACTCCTCACTCTCGCTCATTTCTCACAAGTAGTCTGGGATCAAAGCCTATTGGTTCTACATTCACCCTCGGCTTTCCTCTCCTCTGATGCTGGCCCATCCTGGCACAGGCCCTCATTGTCTTCTGTCTGTCTCAGTGCAATAGCCTTTTGGTTGATCATCCCATCTTATCTCTTCCAACTCAGCTCTCCAAGTCATCTTCTAAATGCAAGTCCAACTATGTCTTACTCAATAAACTCCAGTGGTTCCCTCTCACCTTCAGGATCAAATATAAGATCTTCCCTTTGGCATTCAAGGCCCTTTATAACTTGGTCCCTTCCTACTTTATGAGTCTTCTTGTGCTTTTCCATTCTACTCTACTCTATGACTCATGCACACTGGCCTCTTTGCTGCTCCTTGCCCCCAACACTCCATCTCCCACTTCCTTGACGTTTTTACCATATGTCCCCCAAGCCTGGAATAGCCATCTTTTTCTCTGTTTTCTACCTCCCTTCTGGTCTCAGCTCACATTTTCCCTTCTGAAAGGGGCCCTTCATAGCCCTACCTGTAAATGCTGGCACCTTTCCTCAGATTAACCCTCCACATATATCATATGTAAATAGTTGTTAAAGTGTTCTCTCCCACTTCTGTCTTTCTTTGTATCCCTGGAACTTAGCACAGCATCTAACATAGTAACACACTTACAAATTTTGTTTGTTGACTTGACTCGACTACCATGAAGGGCAAAGAAGCCAGCAAATCATTTATGGTCATAGATTTGAAGCAGAAAGGAGCCCCAGAGATCATGTAATCCAACCCTCTTCTTTAACTGAAAAGGAAACCAAGGACCAGACAAGAGAAAGGACTTGCCTAAAGTCACACAGGTACAAATAGTAGAGTCAAGTTTTCTGGCATCACATCTAACACTGTTTGTTGTGCTACTTCATCTATGACCATTAGACAACCCAGCCTAGCTCGTGGCTCACACATGCAACTCAAAGCATGGTAGTCAACTTATATTGTCTTGAAAATGACTATTAAGGAGGCATGAAAAATGAGGGGTGATGAATTGCAAATCTAATGATATCAATAATGGGCTGAAAGGTGAAGGGCCCCATCAAAATAATGCTTAGGAATTGGAAATGGAAGAGGCATCAGAGGGCTCATCTAGTCCAAAACCCTAATTTTAGAAAGGTAGAAACTAGAGGCCAGAGAGGGGGGTTGACTTGGCCAAAGTCATACACTTAGGGGGACTTGACCCCAAGTATCCTGTCTACAAACCCAGTGATCCTCCACCTGACTGCACTTATCTATTATCATCACACAATCCCCAATTCACTGTCTCTCATGCCACATTTCCTATCAGTTGCCAAGCTTTGCTGATTCCACAGCATCTGCAAATTCTCCTGCATCCGTCCCGTTCTCTTTACTCGCATGACTACCATCTAATCTCACCCCATGAATCTTCAATGGTTCCCAATTGACTTGAGGATAAAGTACAAACTCTTCTGTTTGTATTTAAAGACCTTCACAATCTGTCTTGATTGCACATTACTCTCTCTCGGCAACATTACGGGTTAGCCAAACTGGTTTATTTGCTATTTCTTATACTCAACATTCCATCTCTTTGGAATCAGTGCTTTTGCAGTCTTCATCTCCTGCTTGCCCTGCCCTTCCCCTTTCTTCCCCTACCCCCCAATCCCTGGAAGCCGTTCTCATCTCACTATAAATATAGCCTTTTGGCATGCCTAGTTTCCTTCAAGGCCACCTCCTTCAGGATGTCTTTCCTGACTCCCCCATTTATTAGCTTTTCTTCCCTACCATGAAATCACCTTGTTTTTATTTTACATTTTATTTCCCTCAGCAACCTGTCAGCGCCTTGAGGGCAGGACCAATTTATTTTTCTCTGTGTTTCCCCAGAGAATAGCGCATAGTAGGGATCTGACACGCAAGGGGAATGTTGCTATTGGAATTCAACTTTTATCCCCGATGCCCAGCACAACAATTGTATGCCTCTTGCTCAGTGGGTACCAATCAATGACTGCTGAATTGAACTGAAATTAAAAGAGCACTTGGAAAGAGTTATTCTTTGGAAACGTGATTAATATAATTTCCTAGGGGGTTGCTATAGAGCCTATATTGGCTAGTCTCTCATCACTGGTTCAAAATTCATCAGAATGCAGCCATTAGTGGACTGAAGTCAATTCCTAGCAGGTTCTTAATACAAGCCTCAAATTACCTTCTGTCATCTGGGACCGAATAGACTAAAAAGCTATCTGTGCATCCAGAGATGTTCTTTCCACTTCATCACTAGGCATGGCAAAACGAGGGCTTTGAGGTTGGGGTAAAATGGTTTGGTTTGGAAGTGGAGAACAGCAGTTGGTATGTTTTGGGCAGCCCTCTGGCTCACCCAGGAAGGATACAGTTCTCTAAGGGACCCTATAGCTTTCGATGATGAAATATCTCTGTATCTTTTATTATTAAACAGCTCTTTCAGCTCAGGGCTCAGGACTGATGCTAAAATATCTTCTTCTTCTTTTTTTTTTTTTTGAGAAAAAACTTGGTCCAAAGAATGGTAAAAGAAAAAAGTGAGATGTAGAACAGAGAATATGAAGAGATCCCCAAACCTGCACATGTTTTCAGGGTGAACTTTCCTTGACAAGTAATAATATGCATAGGTGACTTTGTAGATATAAACAGCGAAAGGCAGGAAAAGATCACATTTCCTTTAGAGGGGAATCTTACTCAGTTTCGTTTACAACCCCAAGCTCCAAAGCTGAACATTTGGTATCTTTAATTTGGATATGATAATGTTCCCATGCCAGCCTCATGATCCGTTTAGATATTTGAGGGAATTCGACTTGGAATTTAAACGCATCCTAATTGCTTAGTTGATGTTTATGCAGATGACCTGTATGCCTGCTTGGCATGTTTAATATTGTTTTTGATGGGGGGAAGTGGCAACAACGTAAAAGGTATGGGACCAAAATGCCAAATTGGAAGCTTTCACATTTAGATCCTGGATTTATCTACTGTACATGGACTTGAAACATACTCTCAGGATCCTTGATGCATCAAGCTATAACATTAAAAAAGTATTTAGAAAAGAGAATGTGTTAAGCAAGTTGACAGTAACTGGTTGGCAGTATAGTACAATAGACAGAGTACTAGTTTGGGAACAAGAAGGCCTGAGTTCAAATCCTGGCTGTGCCACTTGGTTATTTTTGAGAACAGGATGAAGTCACTCAGATTTTCTGGTATTCACCTTCCCTCCTCTGTGAAGTGACTTGGTTGATCTATGATTCCTCTTCTCTTCTCTCTTGAACCACTCCAGTACTCCTCCTCCCCACTTTGCCCCCTACCCCTGGGGCAACTGCCTCCACTTTTGTCCTTCACTCTCTCTTTGCTACAGACTTCAGATATACAGATATATGTGGCTTGTTTTCAAATGCAAACAATGTGACTGATATCCAGTACACTTACCTGCTCAATTTCATCCTCATCACTGCTAATTTTCAGGTCGTCTTCAAGCATTCTGCAAGAAACAAAAAAACAAACCTCCATTAGCAACTTTAAACTCCCTTTCTAAAATGCATAATTGTCATGGAGTCCATCTTTTAATCATTCAACCAACAATCAACCAATATTTAGTAATCTAATCAACAGAACATAAGAATGAATGGATTCAAGAGTATATAAGCTGCTTGTCTCTATGGCATCTTGTCTAAAGACAGACACCACTTACTTGCACACGATTTCCCTCTAAAACCATGGATCTGGGATGAATGGATCATATGGATTTCAGTTCTCATCAATGTGGGCATTTCTGCCAACAATGCAGATTGTGTCCCATATATGTTTACCTATCCAGTCTGTCCCACTTTTCCTCAATATGTTGGAGGCCTTCCGCCTTTCTCCTGAAAACTGAGAATATCAGTGAAGGCTGCAGGATTCCTTGATCTATTAAGAATTTTCTTTGACAAAAAATATTTTCTCATCTCCAGAGACAGTCCATGCTTGCTGTGTACAGATCCTTTTTCATGTATTTTGGACTGGATTCTGCAATTTTGGGCTAATACGACATCAAAGAAATGTACTGGGCTCATGCTGGAGACTGACCAGCAGCTAAAAGTACCAACGTCTCATAGTCATCCTAAATGAAAGACAAAGAACCACAGGCTAAACAGAGCAACCTGTTCAAAGCCTTCTGGAACCTTTCATAAAGAGAAATCATTTAGGGAGCTAGTCTCTAAGTAATTTATCTTGTGGTGACCTTTGTTGTTGGACACAAAAAGATCCGGTCACGAGACTAGTAGTCATTAACACCTGGATATATGACAGGTGCCTTCCTGTACAATGTAATCTAAAGATGTGATCCTATGGCACAGAGAAGAAATTTCTCTTTCAAAGGCAAGGAAAGCATCTTAGAAAAATATGAGTTTTTCCAACTTTGCTGATAAAATGACACGTTCCAAATTGTTTATTGAATAGATGCCTTTGTTGCTTTGGGAGCATCTTGGATTCCAGTGTTGCCCACTATTGGAAAACAATCCTTTGTGATCTCTTTCCATAATCCTTGGTTGTGGCAACAGGACAGACATACCATTGCAAACACCACCACACTAGCCTTAAGAAAAGGCCATATTATTACTGGGATACTAGTTAAGATATCCCAAAAGGCAATTCTTTTAGGCCTGTCCCACTTAGTAACAAGCCAAAGATGATTTTATAACTTATGAAGGGGGCCCACCATTTGGATCAGCTGAGTCTACTTGGACAGCTCCAGAGCACTCAAGTCTCAAGAGGGCTGTGGGCTGCCTCCAGCTAGGAAGGTCTTGTACTTCCCCACAATTCCCCACAGGGTTGAAATCACGAATGCTTCCCATGTTGAAGGACAACCTAGACCAGGCATGTGCCAGGCCAGGATTTTTGCTATGGTAGTATTCTGCCTCCCTCAAAAAGGAAACTTTAAAATTGGCGATTTGAAAAAAAGATATTAATGATTCCCTTAAAATTAGGAAAATATCCAAGAAAAGGAATCATCTAGAAAGCCTGCTAATAAAGCATCTACCTATCATTACCACTTTCTGTCTTGTAAGAACATGGCATATTTACTGAGGTCTCAAAAGATAAGGCGGGCATAAAATATGATCGGAAGGAAGGACAACTGTTGAAGTTGGTTTCAGATAAACTAAATTTCCAGGATTTATAAATTCCCTTCAAGATGATAATGGATACATAGAAGACCCAAGAGAAGGGGAAAAAATTGTGTCTTGCCATTTCTTTAACAGTGACAAACTTATCACTACAAACATAGAATGTGTTTTTGCATGCTATGACGAACAAGGAATGTGTTGTTCATTTTATCTAGAAGATTCCAATATTAAAAATTCAAATGCTTCATTAAGAGACTTCATTATTCATTTTGCAATGAACAGTTAGAACTTCAATTGACAATACTTATGGAGCACTGCCTATATGTGAGAGACTATGGGTCAGGCCTTCAAGTGGTCAGTAAATAAGCATTAGTTATATGCTTACTATATGCTGGGCACTGTTCCAGGGGCCAGAGGGGGTGGAAAAGGTAACATATGGCTCACATTTGAATTGGGAAGACAATATGCAAATAACGGCACAAGCAAAGCTATATAGAAATGGAAGGAAATCCTAGAGGAAGACATTAGCAGTGGGGTTACAAAGAGGAACAGGAGATGAGTTTAGTGCTTTCCTTAACTTTCTAATCCAGTGGGAAGGATAAAACAAGTTTGTAAATAACCAGAGAGCAAGGGAGAATGTAATCAGTGTCAGAAGAACAGCATGGATCAAGGGTAATGATGGCTTAGGAAAGGGAGAGCCAGTGAATGTGCACTTCAGTAGACAGAGGAGGCATCTGAATGAGGCTTTAAAAAAAGTGGGGGCATCTGGGTGGTTCAATGGACAGAGATCCAGGCCTAGAGATGGGAGGTCCTGGGTTCAAATCTTGGCCTGAGACACTTCCCAGTAGTATGACCCTGGACAAGTCACTTGACCCCCATTGCCTAGCCCTTACCACTGTTCTGCCTTAGAACCACATTGGTTCTAAGGCAGAAGGTAAGGGTTTAAAAAAAAAGACAGAGGATGTACACCAGTGGAGGGGTGTGATGGGTATGTTTCTTAGGGAGGATTGTGTCTGGTGTAAAGAGCTACATGAGCAAAGGGGTACAAGTAGGTTTTTAAAGGTAGGTAGATGGTACAGTGGATAGAGTGCCAGGCCTGTAATCAAAAGATTTGAGCTCAAAATCCAGCCTCAGAGACTTACTAGCTGTGTGGCCCTGGACAAGTCACTTAACCTGGTTTTTTTTTGCCTTAATCTACTAGTGAAGGAAACGGTAAACCATGCCAGTATCTTTGCCAAGAAAACCCCATGGACAGTCTGGTCCATGTGGTCACAAATATGTGGACACAACTGAACAGTAACAACAACAAAAGATTTTGGTGAACAAGTTTGGAAGGAAGGAGCCTCGAGTGTGTATCTGGGGAGCGAGTGTTAATGAAGACTGGCTCACTAGGTTAGAGGCCCGTGAATGTCAAAGGAAGAAAACGTGCTCTTAATAATTTTAGCAGGACCCTTTGTACGACATTAGTTCTCAATAGAGTTGGAGCTTTATAGGCTAGGGAGTCTGGGGTTCTGACATGGGCTTGGTGTAGGTGGAACTTTCAGCCCACTTTTCCTGTGTATCCCTATCCTCTGCCAGTGTGACCATGCCACACGGCCAATAACGTGTCCAACTCACTCATCCCCACCCTCTCACCACCAAGGAGTATGTTGCCAATAGCAATCCATTCCCAGGGGCTACCTTCCCCCATATATGCGCCATACTGCTCCATACTAGCCCTTGAGTGTCAACAACCACTGGCAGTCCTAGAGGGCATAAGCAACCTCTTTTCTGGTTCTAGCTCTAAGAATTTCTAATGGGATCTCAAAACATACCAGCCCCTCACCCCACTCAAGATTCTATGGGGCTAATACTTCGCTAAGAGAGGCAGAATGAAACAGTGAATCAAATACTTAGCTTGGAGTCAGGAACACAGATTTGAATCGTACCTCTGACCCTTACTCACTATGAGACCGTAAGCAAGTCACTTGACTTCTATGTACATTTATTAGCTTCCTGGAATTTGGACACTAAATAAACTGCATTAGCAGGAGAGCCATGGCTGGGCACCTATGACTAATAGATATCTGAGGTGGGATTTGAACTCTGGTTTTCCTGATTCTAAGTCCAACATTCTAGCCGCTTAGGTGTCAGGGGTGAGGTATGGGATTTAGGTGCTAGATTGAGAAGTGGTAGCAATTTCCCAAAAGAAACTGCAGCAAAATCTGTCCATCTCCCCAACTACAGAGGGAGTCTTTTTAATAAAAGATTTTCTTCATTATCAAATATTTTCACAATCAAATCAAGCTGAGAGTGCTAAACAGGATGGGTCAATCTACTCCCTTAGCAAGCCTATGACTTTCCAATCCCAAATCTCCCTCCCTGGCCATCCATCCCTCTCTCTCCTATATGTGCTGTTTTCCCCAGTAGAATGGGAGCTTCCTGAGGGTAAAGGCCAGCTTTGCCTTTATCTTTGTTCCTCTGGTGCTTGGCACATCGTAATCACTTTATTTTTTACTCTTTCATTTAAAAAAAATTTTTAACCCTCACCTTCTGTCTTGGAATCAATACTGTGTATTGGTTCCAAGGCAGAAGAGTGGTAAGGGCTAGGCAATGGGGGTCAAGTGACTTGCCCAGGGTCACACAGCTGGGAAGTGTCTGAGGCAAGATTTGAACCCAGGACATCCCGTCTCTAGGCATGACTCTCAATCCAATGAGCCACCCAGGTGCCCCCTCTTTCATTTTTTTAAATATTAAAAGAACCTGGTTCTTCCACTTTTCAGTTGGAACAAACACCCAAATAAATGATCTTAGTTGCTTCGTATACATGCAAGTGTAAATATTTCTCCAGGGTCCAGGCAAACCTATTTTTGTACCAGAATTTTTCATGTCATTGTTGCTAAGGCCTAGAGTTTTATATAACACAAAGGAGAAGAATAAAGAAGAAAAATATTCCAGGAACAAAGGTCTTTCCTGGAAGATGGGCTCATTTAATAGTCCAGAGAATGGTTTCAGGGTCAGCATGATGAAATAAAAAGCAGTCAGGAGACTGTGGCTCTAGTACTGGGGCTGGGTGACATTGGACAAGTCATTTCAACTCTCAGCTCCATAGCTCATTGGACAGCCTTTTCAATAGATGACAAGGGAGCCTCGAATAGTAATTAAGAGTACTAGACTTGGAATCAGATACTTCTTAGTTGCATGGTCCTGGATAAGACCCTTGAACTCAGTGTGCTCAATTTCCTCATCTGTAAAACAAAGGAGTTAGACTCAATGGCCCTTAGGGTCTCTTCAAGCTCGACTATACGGCTATCTTTAGATCCTAAGACAGCAATTACTACCTTCCTTCTAAACCAGCCATCCGTAAGTCCTTCAAACATTTACTGGAACAAGATTTCTACGCCCTGTCATCCAGGAAGCGTGCCTCTGGGCGCCCTCGGCATACCTCTTAAAATGGAGAGAAACACGGCTTGACCAGAGCGGGACAGAAGTCGGCCAGAGAGGTATACTAGAGAGAAGTTGAAATGGATGGAAGCTGACCTTTAAGCAAGAAAGAAGAAAAATATCTGCTGCAGCAGAATAAGGCAGAGAAACAAATGAGCTCTACGAGGTCCTAAACGCAACAGGACAAAAGGGCACACAGTAGCGGATTCCTACTGGTAAAGAAACACTTTGGCTTCTTGTAATTCGGAAAGAAAGGTCTCTCAGAGGCCTGGGAGAGATGCTCACCTTAATTTGCTTGTGCTAAACTGTGCCTCTGCATGGTACAATCCATGTGTACCTGGCCCTGTATGTGTTGTGTCATCAAACCCAAAGATCACAGACTTAGAGCCAGTAGGGACCACAGGGCTCAGTAGATGGGGAAACTGAGGTCCAAAGAGAAGATCACACCACCAGTTGTAAAGAGGAGAGGCAGAATTTGAAGCCAGGTCCTCTGACTCAGCCTTGCAGGCTCTAGGGGTTTGATGGCAATTCTTAGCAGGCCATTCCACTGACCATGAAAATCTAGGCCTCCATTTAGAAGTTTTAGCCCATTACCTTTCAGGCAGGTCTTATCTGGAACACTGCACCTACAAAACAGATTTTTTCTGAAAGAGGGAGAAGATAGCACTGGGGGGTGGGTGGAGTGGGAGCCCTTATTTTATGCAATCACAATATGTACAAGGTGACAGCATAGATGTTTCTGTTTATTGTGAGGGGTACCAAAACAACAACAACAAACCAACCTTCTAGAACAAGATCGAGAGGACAAACTACTCTGTGTGTTTATGTGAGAGACAGAGAGAGAGAGAAAGAAGGGGGGTGTGGAGAGAGAGACAGAGAGAGACAGAGAGAGTGAGAGAGGGAGAGGGAGAGAGAGGGAGAGAGGGAGAGAGGGAGAGAGGGGGAGAGAGAGAGAGAGAGAGATTACCAAAATGAATCCAGCGATGCTCTTCCTATTCTTGGCAAGTTTGCAAATGTGAGCAGTCTGGCAGTGACTCAGCTAGTAACTTGCCCTTTCCTTCTCTGGGCCTCAGTTTCTTCTTCTGAAAAATTAGGAGGTTGGACTTCTCTAGGATCTCTAAGATCCCTTCTAGAGCTGTGGTTCTATGAAACTCTGATTCTAATTTCCTAGTTTATTCTACTACCTCCCTACCCTGCAAACTCTGTCCGTCAATGAAACCAGGAAATCCTTCTGTTTTCAGAAATCCTCTTGAAGACAATGAGGCAATTTCTTTTTCTGGTCTAGCTGCCCTAAGTGATGGAAGTTATTTTGGACCTTTAACGGATATTTTGCTCAGTCTTTGGTGGTGGAAGGAGAAGAGAGCTTGGGGAAACCAAGTCTCAGAAGGCCTCCTGAAAGATGGAACGAGAAAAAGCATTCTTCCCTAAAATCCTGTGGAATCTTTATGAAGACTGAAGCATCAAAGACATGGCAGCACTGGTGTGCTCTGGCCTCCGGCACCCCTCCCTCTGTCCCCACTCAATCACTTCAGGAAATAAGAACAAAACACAAGACCACATCTAGCCTGCTTTGGCTGGGAAAAATACGTTATGCCCATGAATGAGATCACTGAGTCCAAGTGGTCACCGTTGATAACAAGGGTGTGAAATGGATGGAGACTGAAAAGAATACATTTCTTCCTTAGTCACATCCTCCCGAGGGTGCGTGAGCGTGTTTGTGTGTATGCATGTATGTATGTATGAGTTAGGGGTGGGGTGGAGGAACAGAGGACACAGGCCATTTGGCTTTCTTATCATGAGAACAGTCTTCGGGTCATTTCCAATCTGACTTGTATTCAATAGCAAACAGGTAAAAGTCAGATCCTTGCCTCTTAAGGAATGAGACAGAACCTCATTAACTTAACCACCATAATTTATGGCGTGTCATTCCAAAGAGATCCCAGCATATGTCTCCCATATAGCTATACGGCAGCATTCAACTATGGCTACCAGCACAGACATAGGAACTAAATGTAAATGCACTGGGATACTTAGTTCTACCAAGAGGCCATCCTTTCCCCTTTGGACTGCTCCTGAATCAATCCCAGAAACTCGACATTATCCCGCGTTTTGTTCTATAGGCATTCTACGGAATTTGTTTTTCATTTTCTGGGTGGGTTTCTGTGTTATCATGTAAATGCCAAACTGAATAATGGACATCCAGGGTATTTTCAGTATGTATCACACACTTCGAGGCACAATTTTATCACTCATCTGGGTTTGTCAGTGTAAAAGCACTGAATGCTGGAGCCCCCCAGAGTTGTTCATAATACAGTGGACAAATAGACAGATAAACATAAACAAATGACAGAATAATGAATGAAAGAAAAATAAGGGGGAAAGCGTCCATTGTATTAATCTGGAAATTTAATATTCCCTGTTTTGTTGAAATATATGTAAAGTACAAGAGGAAGAATGAAAGAAGAAATACACTAACATCTAAGAGCAAAGCAGCGTGAGTTCCAGTGAAGTACAACTAGAAGAGCAGTGGATTAGGAGTCACAAGACCTGGGTTCAAATCTAGACTCTTTCCACCTACCCCCTTGTGGCCCTGGCCAAATCACTTCCCCTCCTTGGGCTTCAGTTTCCTTATTTGTAAAATGAGGAGGTTAGACGAGATGTTCTCATCTAATGTCCCTTCCAGTTCTATGGGAGAAGAGGAGATCATAGGTTATACAAATACCATCTCCCTTCAATGCTGCTGAGGAGGGCGGATGTGGCCCTGGGTTCTCATATATTCTACTAGCAGGATCCGAGCTCTGATAGATTCTATGCCAAGGTGGCAAAGGCTTTGCTTACAGGCTTACTGACAGGCTGTGCCTGCTGTCCAAGGTCAGCCTGGCTAAGTGGCCAAAAGGTAAGAAATTCGATTCCCTTTACCAACCTAATGATTATTGACCCTGTAAGTTATTACGAACCAGTAACCAATGGCCTGAAGATTTATTACGAGATCCCATTTTTCTCCCCAAAGGGCTCAGACAATCCTTCACATGTTATTCTGGTAAGAAGGAACTTTCATGGTGCTTTGCTCTTGGGAAGCTATATAACACACTGGTTAGAGAATTTGGTCCGTCTCCCTAAATCCTACTTAGGGGAGCAGGACGTCTTACTAGGAGATGTTCCATTGGGTGCCATGATGAAGAATGCTAAGTCATCCACAGTGACTCAGCCTCACAAGCGAGTCCTTCTTGTGAACAAGGCCAATATTTGAACGATGGCTGTCAAGGGTCAAAGGCTATCTCCTATGTCCACAGACTCGCAGTTTTCCTTGGTGCAAATCTATTTGACACATCTGTTGCCCTGGCCTTCAACAGCCATAATATTTGAAGTGAGCTAATCATAGACTTTGTTAGGAGACGAGAGCCTTGAGCAATGCACGCAAGCGTTCAAGGTAAAATAACAAGCCCTAGCTGTAACTGTCAACCACCCCCTCTGGGTAGGCAAGAACCATTGGCAGATCCATTGGGAAAGGCTCTGGAAACGAGAATGCTGTTCTCTGAGGCCTAAATGTTTCCTCTCGAAACCAATTCGTATTCTTGATGACTCATTGGGCAGGCAGGATGGAAAACAAACATGCTGGAGGAATCCGTGACACCATTTGTTCTGATAATTACTCCAAGTTAAATAGTGGTGAGGAGCTGCCAAGGCTTCCAAGTGCATTCCTTTCATATAGGTAAAGAACAAGATGAAATGGAGAAACATCAGTTTCTATTTCCCCATTTCATAAATTATTAATCCTTTAAAAATACATCAGGGTCTTATTGATATTCACTTTGGCTGGCAAGCTTTACAAATGCAAAAAATGTCTGCAAACCTGACAGAGAATGGGATCCTATTGTTTTAACAAGATGAGAATTGTTTTCCAAGGGGCTCCTGGATGTCTGTGCACATATTTTCCCTAAGTAACAGAATAAGGAGGGTATTTCCCCCGAGAATAGAACAGTTCTATTGATGCACTTGGCTCCAGACCCCATCTTGCACTGGCAGTAACACAGACATTTTTGCCTTGGTATTTGGAGTAATGGGACTGAAATAATTTCACAGCACCTTCTGTGAATGATAAACACGTTCGCTAATACGGTTAGTGTTTGCACAATAAATTACAGTACATGGTGTTACACTCACACCAATACTGAAACCCAGCCGGTGAGCCATCTCATCTTCCTTTCCAAAAAGTTAACTTCCATTCAAGTGAGCTTCCTGTTGTTCATGGGTACACATGTGGACAGCCAATTTGCATATAATCCCACGTATATTAGAAATGAATGCTGATGAGAGGTGTGTGCATGCATGCACTCTAGGGATCCATCACCCTCTAAGTACAATAGCTGGGTGCTGGCTCAGTGGATAGAGAGCCAGGCCTAGAGACGGGAGGTTCTGGGTTCCAATCTGGCCTCAGACACTTCCTAGCTGTGTGATCCTGGGCAAGTCCCTTCACCCCCATTGCCTGGGCCTTACAGCTCTTCTGCCTTGGAGCTAATACACAGTATTGATTCCAAAACGGAAGGTGAGGGGTTAAAAAGAGAAAGAAAGAAAATACAATGGCTATGAGTGCTATTCAGTCATGGATAGGAAAAAATGGAGTTTCTGATTTTGAGATGCTAAAGAAATCCAGATGCAGAATCCCAAGGATTTATCTTTTGGAAAACCAGGCAAAATGATTACTCTCAGCCACTCCTGAGAGGCCCTAATTTTCTAAGATCACAGAGAGCTCAAAGTGGCCACAGAGGCATTTTAGCCTAACGCCCTCATCTTATGGATGGGGAAACCGAGGCCCAGAGAAGTCAAATGCCTTGTCCAAACTCAAACTTAGAGTAAATTTCAGAGGCAGGACAGGAATCCAGGTCCTCTGACTTGAGAGCTCTTTCCTCTGTATTTCAGTGTAAGTCTCCAAACAAAAGCTTCTCTTTGCTCCCATGACAGTGAGAATGTAAAGGATAGCACAGCCAAATGGGAAGAGTGTTATCTGCAACTACAAGGGATAGAATGAAGGACTATTTGCAACAGTTTTGAGTTTTATATAGGAAAGATGTTTTTCTACCTGCTTTTTACTTTGCTATTTCTCAGTCTTTTCTTATTCCCCTTTTCCTATTTCTATAGTGTTCTGAGATTAGCAAGATGCATTTTTAACAACCTAGTAAGGCACGTAATTCAAGCATTATCATCTCCATTTTGTACTAAAGGTGGGGGATGACAGGTGCAGAATGTTGCATACGTTGTCAGGCATGATTACGATGTTCGTTCCACTTAACTTTTTACTGATAAAGGAGAGATCATTGGGTAGGCATCAGGTTCTTTAGGGAACAACTGTGAAATAAGAATAACCCCTCCACTCAATCAAATGTTAAAACAACATATCTGAATGCTTTTTTAACTAATTAAAGAGGCAGATAACTATCTGGCTATTGGTCTGAGCAGGAAAGGCTGAGCCAGTCAAGCATCCATCTTCTCCTCCTACCTGGTAGTGTGAGGTCCTAAACTCCAAATGGGATGACACGTCCTCAAGGCAAAGTTTACCTCTCGAAGGTATTATGCTCTTTTCTTTCCCCTCAAAGTACAGAAGTGGTGTTACAAGCACTGCGTGTGTGCGTCTGTGTGTCAGAAGGATGGGCCAGGGGAGAGTGAAGGTGTTGTGCTAATGGGTTTTATAGAGTACTTCATAAGGTGAGGTGAAATGTGACTCCATCTAGTTGGTGAGAACTATTTAGATTTAGGGAGGTGGGGAGAATCTTTATCTGCGGGCTAATATACGGACTATCTAAGAACAGAGGCTGAAGTCTCCTCAAGTGAGCACATCTTGGTGCTGTTCATCTACTGGTTGACCTACTTTCCCCACTTTGACACGTGTGATTACGTATTTGGACTCCTGTCGGACCAGAACCGGACTTCTCATTTCCTGCAGTAATGCAGGTGCTGCACCTCAAATCCAATTTAAATTGAGGTTCCCTTGAACTGTGACATCATTTCTTTAATCGTCTTTTGGTTGTCTGGAGTCTAACCTTCAAAATCTGAAACATGGCTCAGGAAAAATAGGCACATTCTCCTTTTTAATGCAGAGCAATGGCCTCCGCCCCTTTTGCCACCAATAGCTGCCCATGCTCGGAACTTTCTGGAACTTAACACGGATCTGCTTTCCCAAGAACATCAGCAAGCACCATTTTCTCTTCTCAATCTGCTCAATAGATGCGACTCGGTGGGGCTTCCAGGCAACAAGCTCTCTCCCTCCTCTCATCCCCTCTCCTCCTGCTTCCCCCAAATATACACCTTTGCATGTATACAGGGTTCTACAGGTGATCACGGAGGTTGTATGTTCTAGGCGGTGAGAGGTTTGGGCTTTCACCTTGGTATTCTAAGCACTCAGTAATAGGGATTCCCCTCCTCCTTGCCTTTGGTTCTTTTTCATCGACCACCTATCAGGACCGGATTGCCTTGTAACTCTCTGCTGAGCTTTCATTTGACAGAGATAGCTGCAGTTGTTAATAGGAGCCTTCACTTCTGCCCATTTAACTTGCCTCAGTCTGACAGCTTCACAATAGCCACCTTCCATCTAAAGAAAACCCTGATTTAGTAGAGAGGGAATGTGGGACAACAGTCTGTTCTGTATCTTGGTCTCCAGTGAGTTCTTTGGGGATAAAGTTCCACCACAAAGGCCGAGAATGAAATACTACAGGAAAACAAGATGGTCACGAGCAAGGCTGGGTTTCTCTATTTGCTGGGAAAATCAAAAGAACAGCGGTACTTAAAAATAATGGGCCCTGCTTCTCAGAAACGCTTGGACTCAGCGGCAAGAGGAAATATTTGTATTCTTGTGGCTATTTTCATAGTTGATGGTTAAAACACTATTTCTACAAGGAGTGTCTGACTCTGCTTTTCGTAACGTTTCCAGATGCTCAATCTAGAGTCCATCTTTCTCCAAGTAGAAGTTTATATGAGAAGGCACTGACTACGTGAGAGCCAGGTAAGGTTGTCTTCTGTTAGATAATTAAGTGCCCTCAAATTACCACTGTCTAGACAGAGAATCACACTGTGCCTTCCAGTTTCTGTCTTTCTAATAAGCACTTCATATATGTTGTATCTATTTGCTGGCCTATTACTATAAAGCAGCATGATCTGGAGTTTCAGTGGGCTGGCCTTGGAGTCTGGAAGCCCTGAGTTCAAATCCTACCCCTGACAGACACTAGTTGCACAGCCAGCCAATAAGTGCCTTGACCCTTCGTGGGATCCCAGGCATCTCTTTCTTCCCTACACTAGTTCTCAAGAGTACCAACAAGGATTAGGGATCTGCTCTATGCAAGATATTGTGCTGGGTGCAAACCAAACAAGACTTTTGCCCAAGGAGTATATTTTCTCCTGGGATGTGCGTGTGGGGATAATACCATGAAATAAAGCAGGTGAGGAATTTTCTGCTCTACCAAAGGCACTATTTAAATAGTTACTGCCCTTTATTATCACTGCAAATTCTAAATCTGGGAGACAGTCCTCCAGCAAACTAACACCATGTTCATGCTGGGATATGATAAAGCACCAAGCAACTACCGTTCTCCTGAAATCTGGGATTCTCTGAGGGATCTAGTCTTACGAGTTTCCTGGCTGTCCTCTGTTCCACTCTATGTATGCATTATACCTGGGAGTACAATACTTCCTGTTCCCAAGTGATGAGGCACTCATCTTCCAGGGAGGGGAGACGGTCTGTCTTAGCCACCCTCTTTACCTAAAGCTACTCCTCTGACTTGAAGTCACATTTAATATGTGATCAAATAGTCTTCATTTGATTCCTCCTCCCCCCTTTCCATCCCCAGCATATTTACTCTTCTATGTCATTACCAAACGATGGGTGCTTTGTGTAAGCAAGCTTCCTGGATCATAGCACACTCCCAGGAAACTCTTTCAGCCTCTAAGCTATGGTGGAATTTCCATACTGGGAGTTTCTTATATAGACTGCATTATATACAGGTCCAGACTGTGAAATTGAGATTAACTCCACCCTACTTATTTAGAATTTTAGCCACCAGGAATGTATACACCCCACTTAAGGATTAAGCGTGGGGAGGGGAGGTCTATGACCCACCTGTGCTAGCAAGTGACAAATCAGAAACAACTGCCTGCCTCCTGGGCAGGCCAAAACCAAGTTTAAGCCACCATTGCTACCCACAAGGCACAGGAAGTGATGCAAAGAACTGCCTTTAAATTTCGTGGTCACTTCCTGTGAGGGGGTTTTCACCTTGGAACTTGACTGTGGAGGACCTTGGGCTGGAGATCTCAGACTGCTTCTCTTTGGACTGTTATGTGGTGAATGAAAAGGCTGACTCCCTTTCCTTGGCTTTTTCTGGAGGCATTAGCCACTGGAGAGGCCCATCATCTTGGGACTCCTTTTCCCTTGGCTTTCTGGAGTCACTAGCCTCTGGAGAGGTCCCTCATCTTGGAGGAGGCCTCATGGCTGGAAGCCATGTTAAACTTAATCCTCTGTAATAAGGAAAAAGACATGTACAAGAATATCCATAGCTGCGCTCTTTGTGGTGGCCAAAAATTGGAAAACGAGGGGATGCCCTTCAATTGGGGAATGGCTGAACAAATTGTGGTATCTGTTGGTGATGGAATAGTATTTTGCTGTAAGGAATAATGAAGTGGAGGAATTCCATGTGAACTAGAATGTCCTCCAGGAACTGATGCAGAGTGAGAGGAGCAGAAGCAGGAGAACATTGTACACAGAGACTAATACACTGTGGTACAATCAAACATAATGGACTTCTCCATTAGTGGCAATGCAGTGATCCTGAACAACTTGGAGGGATTGACAAGGAAGAACACTATCCACATTCAGAGGAAAAACTGTGGCAGTAGAAACACAGAAGAAAAACAACTGCTTGATTACATGGGTCGATGGGGATATGACTGGGGATGTAGACTTTAAATGATCATCCCAGTGCTCACATCAACAATATGGAAATGGGTTCTGATCAAGGACACATTAATACCCAGCGAAAATGCACGTCAGCTATGGGAAGGGTCGAGGAGGGGAGGGAGGGAAAGAATATGATTCGTGTAACCAAGGAATAATATTCTAAATTGACTAAATAAATAAATTAATTAATTTAAAAAACTTAATCCTCTGCCCCCTCCCCCTTGCTGGGGCCTCTGAATTCCTGCTTGGTTAAGACCAGGCCGGAGTAGCAATCTCTCTCTCTCTCTTAATTTCTTCTCTCTATTTGTAAATAACTACCATGAAAGCCATTCTGACTTGAATAATTCATTGGGATTTAGTCATTAAATCCCTGGTGACCATACTGTCAAATATTCAACCCAACCATAATTTTTATCCCTTACAAGACACATGCTGACATTAGGCGTATACATCATGTGTGTATGGGTACATAACCAAATGAGTTCACAAACTGAAAACACTGCAGACTTTAAAGTGCTATATAAGCGCTCGCTATAATGATGATGACATATGAGAGGCATCCCGGCACTGTGGCCAGTGGAATAGGAGCTGGGAAGATCTCTCTACCACTAAGTAGCTATGTGGCCATGGGCGAGCCTCAGGGCTCTAGGCAATTCTCTCTAGGTTAGAGCCAAGCTGCAGATCTGTCTCACTGGAGAGTTTCCATCCCTGCGCTGTTGAAAACACCCGTCTGGACTCCCACATACCTGTATGTCCAAACATTTCCTGCAGTGATACTGTGTGAGTGAAAATAAACTGGGCAAAGCAGAGGGTTTGGAACGTAACAATCTTAGAAAGGCTGATTCAAAAAATTTCCCGAGAAGTATTTATTTACTTCAGTTTCCAATTCCACATAAATGCAGATTTTAAAGGAAAATTACATTTGCATCTAAACTAACTACTCATTTTTCCTGATTTTCCTCTTAGAATCTACCCAATTACGATAGGAACATTCTAGGAAAGAAATGGTAATGTATTTACTAATAGGTAGCTGCCACCAGACAGCCAAACAAGGGACCTTTTTGGAAACCAACTCTCCAAAGGACAAATTCACCATTGACACAACCGGGTGTTCTAAGCTAGGCGGAATTCCACAGTTAGTCTCAACCCTAAATTCCACCCCCTCTCCCCAGTCATAACAGTGGACTCTGGTGAACCAGTTCCCCTTCCTCTCGTCTGGTCAGGATGGGACGTGCCTTATTGGAAGGATTACATTTCCTTTGATCTCAGAAACCTCGTTTGTTTCATTCTCATCGTTGTAAAATATGAAATGGAGAATGCACCGAGGGGTCTATTCTGCCCTCAGGTTTGTACAGACAATTCTAGCTCATGTCAAGGGGTCTGGTGAATAAGTAACCAGGCAGATTCTAGCTGCAGAAAGATATTGTACTGTATGGTTGAAATACGCCGGAACCATTCATGACTCTGTTTCCCGATAGCATTTTAAATGGCAGTGGTTCAGAACTGCCCGACACCTGGAGCTGAGAAGGCTAGGCACCAAGAGGGCACTTTTCTCTGGGTACTGTTCTCATGCTCAGCTTAGAAAAGCAAAGCCATCAGCCAGATTCTCTGCTAGCCAATAAGCAGAAGGCCATAATTTGGGATTGTTCTTTACGTACACAGAAATATATAATATCACTATATATGTATTTTATACCCTACACACACACACACACACACACATACATATACGCCCTTTTACAGGTTTTATATGTTATCCTATGTATTTAGAAGCTGGCATCTGGTCATTTCTGAATTTCAAACTCATTTAACCATAGGAATACCATGCCTTGGGTCCAAGGGACTAACTACTAAACCATCAAAATGATTCTGAAAACTAGTTTACCCTAATTATTCAGAATATGATATCCCTTCCCATTAAAACGTATACTCATGGGGACAGCTGGATGGCTCAGTGGACTTTGAGTCAGTCCCAGAGATGGGAGGTCCTGGGTTCAAATTTGACCTCTGACACCTCCTAGCTGTGTGACCCCGGGCAAGTCACTTGATCTCGGATGCTTAGCCGTCACCCCTCTTGTGCTTTAGAACCAATACCCAATATTGATTCTAAGATGGAAGGTAGGGTTTAAAAAAAGATAAAAAGTATTCTCACCCATTACATTTGGGAAAGCATATACAACAATGGATAGATTTCCTATTAATCCTTTCTAGAATCATTAAAACCTGAGGGTTAACCCAGGAGAGCTACACTTGACAACAGACCCTGGAATGCATAAGGCAAAAAGAAAAGGTGCAAAGTGTGTCTCTTCCCAATATGGTGAGTAACGGGATCCATAGAATCTTTAAATTAGTGCCAGCATGTCAGGAATTATGGGGATATTTGATTTTTTACACCCACATTCTGTGGAATTTTCCCCTAGAAAGTTACATGGTTCCAATTTCCCCTTCCATGTTGTGTGAGATGAAATAAGAACCTCAATCTGTACTTTCCTTATTTTATGTAAAAAAAAAAAAAACTTGCCCACACTTGCAGGTTCTATGGGTTAATCTCATTTAGCTGATACCCCCTATCACTTTGCTTAATTGATTCTAGAGAATGGCTTACATATAACAGATATGAAGTGTTTTTAATTGGGGAAAAAGGCTTCCAACAGATACTTTGGACTGAAAGCTGTCCATTCTGTGAGACGTCAGGTTTGTTTAGAAACTAGAAGAACAGGAAGCCTGTGATTACTTATTTGCTCCATCAACAGACACATATTAAGCACTTGTTAAATCTAGACGCTAGACATAACGCACTGCAGATCCTAAAAATAACAAAACCATTGGCCCTGTCTTCCAGGAGCTTACATTCTAATGAGGGCAAGATGACACCCTGACATCTATGTATGTAGATGTATGATACATACACAGTAGATGGAAGGTAATCTTAGAGCAGTGGAGAAGGGAAGAGGCTAGATTAGAAAAAGCCTCCTGCAGAAAGAAGGAAGGCTTAACGTGAGTTCTAAAGAGAAGCCAGGATTTCTTGTTTAATCCTAGAAGTAACAGAGAGCCACTGCAGATTTCTGAGGTGGGATAGGCAACGTAGGAGGTACAGTGTGACATGGTCAAACCTGTGTTTTAGGGAGATCAGGTTAGTAGCTGAGTGGAAGATGGCCTGGAGTGGAAGGACCTGAAGCAGAGAAACTAACCAAAAATCTATTACAGTAGTCTATGGATGAGATGAGAACCTGCATCAGGATGGTGGCTATATGAAGGGAGAGAAGGGAAAATATACGAGAGATGTCGTGAAGGTCAAACTTGGCAACCTGTGGGTTGAGGATGCAACTGAGGTTGTGAGCCTGGTTGACTGGGAAGATGGTGGACCCCCTTCAGAATACTACAGGAGTTAGAGGATCGTACGATTTGGGGTAAAGGATAATGAATGCCATTTGGTACATGTCAAATTTGAAATGTCTATGGTCTATCTAGTTCAAGAGATCTATGAGGCAATTGGTGATACAAGATGAGAACTCAGAATAGAGATTAGAACTGGGCATAGAGATAGTTGTTCTCCATTTAGGCATCCAAAGATGATGTAATGCAGGGGCTAATGGCTTCAGGCTTCGAGTCCCTAATCCTGACTCTCTGTCATCAGCTCTCCATTGGACAAGCGTTTCTAAGATTAGTTGTGCACCACTATGCTGGGGACTCTTTGGGTTTAACCATACTTTGTAGGATAATCCATCACGTTCTTCTCGATGGGAAGGAAAGTTAAGACTGAATCCACTTTGAAAAGTTCAGAATTATACATCATCTTGATATAGCTTGAGATAACCTTCTATGGTCATGTGCTCCTTGACTTTTAATTAACACTAGATTAAATGTCAATGAGAGTAAGTATGGGCGATTCCCTGCTAAACAGGTATGAAGTAAGGAGGATTTCCAGGAACCCCAAACATAATCCAACATGGCTTTGCTAAATATTTTCCACAATTCAGCCAGAGATGACTTCTTTGTCATAGTCATCAAAGTAGTCTTCCACTAAAGTAAAGGAGTACCATCGTCTCCCTCTTCCCAAATATACGCCCACCTAAAAGATGAAATCTAGTATGAATAGAACATGGAAAAGCTACCACATTTGGGCTAAGAACTTGAATACGCACTGATGATAAGGGATTGGATTCCTTATTAGGGTAGGACTCTAACAACTACAAATGGGCCAAGGTTAAGAATGGAATAAAAAATTGTCATTTCTCCAAAAAGTATCAACAAATGCTCAAATTTCTATCATTGTATGCTATTGATTCCTTGCTGCTTAGTTAAGCTTTTCATAACTGAATAAGAGCAATTCTGTATCCTAAAACATGCATCGGACTGAAGTGATAACTCAGGAAAACTAAAGCGTCTCTTTGTCTGGAGCACAAATCCAGCTAGCTGGAAGGCAGAAAGAGCCAGGTTTACATATGCTACTACTAAGGCTGCAGTTGCCTTGTCCTGGAAGGCCCAGCGCTGTGAATCAGCAGGGGTCCAGCAATATAAATGGCCTTTTCAATCCTTGCCAACAAGAGCGCTAATTAGTGGCAATTAGAATTGTAGTATTTGTCTGTTGAGCATCTCTTCATAGGCACCGGACTCGAACCACCAACTCCTTTTTTTAGTAAGGACCTAAATACTAGCCACAGCAGTACATTCCTGGAATTGCTGATGGAGTGAATGTGGTCCCACAGCGAGCGCCATATCCCAAGGCTCCAAGCCAGGAGAAGACAGAGATTCTTTGGGTACCAATTCAGCAGATGATTCCTATTTATCCATTTATTCCTATTTATCCAGTCAACACTTGCAAAGTCTACAGCCCAGTTGAGCCCCGACTACAAGGAGAAAACCACCCAGGCACTCATTTTGCTTGCTGCCCCAACATTCTGACACCTAAATTTGGGAGAGGGGGTAGTGATATATCGGTACTCAAAGAAAAAGGTTTTGTTTTGCTTGGCTTGGCTTTGAAAACCATGAGAGGGTGCAGGGAAGGGTAAAATGCTTCCTTTGGATGTGATGTATTCTATGCACTCACTCCCTGTGTCTTTCTGTAAAGGCACCTCAATCATTAGTGTTTGCTAATGCAAATCAAAGTGCCCCCTGGGGTTTCTTTCTCCTATTCTAACATGCCCTTTCAATCAGTGTTCGGGACAGACCAACACCCATGCACCCTGCCATCTTGTGATATTCTGTGTGGCCGCAAGAGGACTTTCATTCTTTTCAGAGAGCCCTTCTAATTGGCACAGTAGCTCACACATAATCTGGGTTATTTTCTTCCTACAGAAAACCCCAGGTTTCTTGATTAAAAAGCTTTTCTCCAAGGCATGGGTGCCTTCGGTTATTTCTCTAGCTTGACTCCTCTAGGAGGCCTTTGTTCATTTCTAAAGAAATAAGCATAGTCCCAGAGTTCTTTACAGAGCTCTCCCCACCTTTACCACAAAATGTCTCATTTTCAGTCCCCTCGAATAAAGCTAGCTAGTTCAAATGATCACTCTCTCATAGAGAAATGCCATCTATTTATCTCTTCCAAAAGAGTTGATGCCATGCAAAAAGTTGAAAAAAAATCTTTAAAACAAAACCGCCAACGTCAGAAAGGACACCATTTTAACTGTGTGAACGGTACAGACTTTGAAGACAAGGTCATAGTTCATTAGAGTTTCTGTGATTGTTCAGTTCACTCTTTCCAGTGTTTCACCTGTCAGCAGATGAGAGCGCTTGTCAGGAAAAATATTATAGTTAATGGTAGTTAATGGTGGCAAAAACTCAATGGACTTGTTTCTATTTGGCTTTACTTTCAGTTGTAATCATGAAAGTGTTATGTGAAGAGCTCCTGTGTTGTTCACTGAAAAGCTTCCACTTCCGATGGAAGGTAACGTAAAGCTTTATCTGATTTATAAAGCAATCTATATAAACCCACTTTTATGTTTTAGTTGATCCTAGCCATTAGCCTGTGCTAGAAGTAATTCTGAAATAGATGTCACCGTAGCAATTTGCGGTACTATGCCAAATTAATCTACAGAAATCCATACCTGTTTCATCAGGGCATCACGGTGGCAAAACTAGAACGCTGTACATTTGTGGGAACGAAAGAAAGCGATTCAGACAATTCTTGGAAAATTTCAATGCAATTCTGGCCTTTTGGAGCAACCAGACTCAGTGCCACTTATTTTCTCAACCGAGAAACCTCATACATATATTAACTACACCATCAACAAGATTTCCTATTTTCAATTTCAAAATAAGAAATTGCACAAAGGGAGAAGCTCTCTTTATCTGAGAATCACGCAAAAGCTGGAGTAGGATTTTTCTTTTCAAAGTGGGACAAGTTAGAAAATTGGGGCCAAAAGATGCTGGGCTTTAGGAGAAGGCCAACTGGCAACATAAAACTCAATCAGTATTCGTATTTTTCTTTTAGTTGCCTATTACGCTCCCCTCTCCTACTATGAGTCATGCCCCAAATAGCACAGATTTGATTATACTTCATAGGGCTCTAGCATGAGACCTAGAATTTGAAATGGGGCTATCTTTGGTTCAGTGCTTAATATCACTTGATTTGCATGTGGTTTTTTTTTCTGATTTACATAGGGAAAATCTGCAAGGCTCGCCCATTAGACGTTTTATTGGGTGGCATCCTTGACATCTTCACTTCTCTAAGGCCGATTTCTACTTCTTTGTAGCGGATGATACTCATCTACTAGTTCTCCTCCAATTACCTCCTAGAATTCCCTAAATGTCCCCCACTGACTGTACAGCCCCCGCCCTGCTTGCTTCCTCTCCAGAGGCATATAAAAGAACAGAGAAGCAAGAGAAAGCTCAACTCAAAGCAGGCCATACATATGTCACCCTTACGTAGAATAGCTAAGTTGGACATCTGCCTTTACTCTAAGTATAGTTTCAGAGAAAAAAAAAAACCATGAACCTTAACTCAGAATACCCGCTGCTAGTTTACCAGTGCTCCTTTCATTGCCCTTTAAAAAAGCTCCTCTTGCTTTTGTCTAGGCTGTATTTCAACCTGAGGTCACACGTGGCCAGTGAATAGTAAATGCATGTTCATAGATTTTTCCAAGACTAAGAAAATGCCAACAATAGATTAATTTATGGAAAACTAGCGTAGGTATATAATTGTCAGTAACCTTTCCATAGCAACCATCAGTAGGTTCCTCCAAGGAAAAGAAATGTGATGAATGACAGTCGTCATTTCTTAACAATTTCAGAGTATTCCACGTTTCTACCTTAAAAAAAACCCACGTTTCTTTTCTCTTGCTGAAATCTGTAATTTGACGCTGGGTGTGTATGGGGAAAATATATAATTTTTTCCCAGAGAAATTATCTCAGAGCCACATATAAAAACTATGTTAAGATGACGATTAATTAAAGGGAAACTTCTCAGTAAAAAAGGGCAATGTGCCCAGAAAGAAGAATTTTCAGTATAATATTTCTTCACAATATGAAGTATGGTTCATAAATAGCTTTCAAGTAAATCACATTCACTGAACCATAATTTGCTCCAAGAAAAAACCCTGAAGATGGAATATTACGAAGGGTGTTTGCAATGTGAATAAATACAAAGAAAAATAATTATCCAAGGAAGAAATATCTATTAATTTAATACATCTTTGACACCCAACAATATCTGGGGTGCTTTTATCCCCAATCACCCAATTATGTACTATCAAGAGACAGATAATGAGAGTAAAATAAGAAGATATAATGAAATTTGTAAATTGCTCATATGTTGTATTTCATTATTGTTCAATGTGATCAAAAGTGATATTTAAGAAAATAAAGGAATTAAAAATTATAATTAAATGGTACAGTTCATACAGTGACAGACATTTTTATTTTTTTTTTAAGTTCGAAGACTGTAAAACCTGGCATTGCAGACCATGCCAATCTGGCTGCCTATACAGTGAATGCTATTGATTAGGAGACATGCAAATGAGCATGCTCATTTTAAAAAGAAAGACGAATTCTTAGCCTTGTTTAGAACATGATTTTCTTATTTACTTAGCCAGACTAAATACCATTATTCTTGGATTATTGACACTAATGTGGTAGGGTAGGGAGAGAAAGGTCATCCAGGTATACCTGTACCTGTGGAATCAAAGATAACTTCTATTCAGATGGCTACTTTCTTATTCAGGATCCTTTCTGAGCTGCAATTCGGCATTTTCAGTTACCGGAGAGAGACCTAGATTCGGATGTCCCATTAGTGCTTCAGACTCAACAACTCCAGAACCTAAAGTAGAAAACTAGGAAAGTCCTAGCTTCTTGGAGTTGGACAGCAACTCGGACATCATCGAGCCCAACCTCTCCCTATAAAGCAAGCATCTCATTGACAAACCGTCCCACAACAACAAAGCCTTGCAATGTTTCACTAATATTTCACTTAGGTACAGCTCTTGAGAAGTTTTCCTTCCATCAAGCTGAGATTTGCCTCTTTGCTATTTCCACTTACTATTCCCAGTTCTGTCCTCTTGAGCTTAGTAGACCAAGTCTAATGTGCCTCTTCCATGTGACGGCCCTTCAAATATCACATCAACACAGCATCTCTTGTCCCGTTTAGATTGCCCATTCATTCAACAGAAAATTTTAGGGGAAATTTTCTAGTCTTGTCCCCACCTTGGACAAACTTCTTTGGATGTACTACACCTTATTCATATCCTTTTATAGGAGGTGGCTTGTTGAGCTGGACATGATATTCTAGATCAGAGTACAGTGGAATGATCGTCTTTGTCCAGAATCTTACTGATGCAGCCTAAGATACTGTTAGTTGTTGGGTTACAATGTCACAGGGATGACTTCTTTTGAGTTTGAAGGCCACTAAATGCTACGGACTGTTTCCTCACTTCTTTTTTGAACCTAAGTGCAGGATTTTACAATAATCCCCACTAAATTTCATCTTACTAGCTTCAACCCATTGTTCTGTCTACAGAAATCCTTTAGGATCTGAAGATGATTTTCCAATGTGTTCAGTACTATTCCTTCCAGTTTGATGGCAAGCTATATGCAAATAATTTTGATTCTTGAACCCAAGTACTGATAAGAACAGGGGCATAGATAAATCATGGGAGAGCTACCTCCAGGAAATTTATTTTCAAGTTAATATTAAAATGAGTTTCCATTTCCTCTGAGGGGTTGAGGAGGCAAAAAAAATACAATTGGGGATTAAACATTTTTTTCTCTCTAAAAGCTATACCTATGGAGGGTAGAGAGTTGACTTCAAAACTAAATTTTTGATAAACTGAGAAAGAAATGGACCCAAAGATAGGACTCATACTTTCTACCTTAGAGATGCCAAAAGTAAATAAAAAGATAAATAAAAAAATGATGACTTTAAAAAGACTTTCTGTCCTGGGCTCAAATACAGCCTCAGCTTGATCACATGGTTCAATGGGGACATGATTGGGGATTAGACTCTAAATGATCACCCTAGTGCAAATATTAATAACATGGAAATAGGTCTTGATCAATGACACATGTAAAACCCAGAGGAATTGCTCGTTGGCTACAGGAGGGGAGGGAGGGAGAGGAGACGGAAAGAACACAAATCATGTAACCATGGAAAAATATTCGAAATTAATTAAGTAAAAATTTTTAATTAAAAAATACAGCCTCAGACAGCTCCTAGCTCTGTGATCCTGGGCAACCCTCACTGCCTAGTCCTTACCACTTTTATGCCTTAGAACCACTATACAGTATTGCTTCTAGATGGGAAGGCAAGGGTTTGCTTGTCTGTTTTTTTTTTTTAAGATCATCAATGCTGATGGATCTGAGAGTACTGCTTATACTGAAATGAGGAGACGGTCTACTTTCAACAAAATTGTTGGTAATTTTACAAAGCTGCCCAAGACAAAGTGTATTGTTTTGATGGACGCTGGAAACAGAAGATGCTATCGGAAGACAGAGAGAGAAAGGAATGGGTAGGTGATAGTAGAGGTAGATAAACTGCCATCTGAAATGTTAACACAAATGAAGGAGAATATTCTGGGTTCTGATGGAAAGATTTAATACTCCAATGAGAGTTGCACAGGATAGACGTCTTCAATGTCAAAAGCATCATGGTCAGTGTGAGGTAGCAAAATAAAGGGGAAAAAATGGATCATACTATCGTTTAGGCTAGCACTTCAGGATGATTAAAGGAGCACATAGAAAATAGGAATTCTATATTAAAGGACTATGAAACTAACAATTGCTCCATAATATAGAACTCTCCTGTTTTACTACCTAAGGGCTACATCTAAACATGGGAATAACGTCTTTCTTCAACTGGAAAGATGAATGGTTTATAATAGAGTTATGTTAGAATTCATTTTTTAAAAACCTTACCTTCTATATTGGTTCTAAGGCAGAAGAGTGGTCAGGGCTAGGCAATACGGGTCAAGTGACTTGCCCAGGGTCACACAGCTAGGAAGAGACTGAGGCCACATTTGAACACAAGACTTCCTGTCTCTAAGCCTGACTCTCAATCCACTGAACCACCTAGATGGTCCCTAGAATTAATTTTTAATAGATTCTTAAAAAAACAAACCCTTTACATTTTTCCAAGGTAGTCAAGAAAACATAGAAATATACAGACTTTTTAGCCAACTTGTAGAGGCACCTGGGTGGCACTATAGTGGATAGAGTGGTGGGCCTGAAATCAGAAAGACCTGAATTCAAACGAGGCCTTAGATACTTCTTGGCTGTCATACTGGACAAGTCACTTCACTCTTTGTCTCAGTTTCCTCATCTATAAAATGATCTGGGGAAAGAAACTGCAAACCACTCCAGGATCTTTGGCAAGAAAACCTCACATGGGGCAGATATAACTGTGGCTGAACAAAAAATAACAAATGCAGCAACAAGTGGAAAGGGAAAGAGAACCAGAATGACCTTGCTTTAGGTAGGCCTGAACACCTTTAAACTATGAAGAAGTTGCCACCCTTCACTGAGAGACACCTGACCTCACGGGGGTGTCCTGTAGCATGGAAACTCTAGGTCTAGTCCCTGTCCCTGTATCATGTTATTTGAGAGGCCTATGAAAGCTAGTGCTTTCATTCTGGGGGTATGTTCATTTTCCAGAAAAGATCCCTCTCAGATATAATTTAGCTGGATCCTTGAAAAAATGGATTTCTTGGATTCCTGAAAATGATATTCCTTAGTTTATAGACATAGATTTTAGCATTTGTCTAGTCAAACCCTTTTTGCTTTACATTGAGGGAAACTGAGGCTCTACTAATGATGAAGTAGTTTGCCCAAACTCTTATATGTAATTAGAAACTTTAGCTGAGACTACAACTCTGGCATCTTGATTCCTAATGCAATGCTATTTCCACCATATTGCTTGGTGTGGAACTTCCAAAAAATAGTAAGTGCAGAGTACTTTTGAGGAGCTAAGAAAATTCGTATTTTAAGAAGCAAGTGTCTCATTTCAAATACTAGACAAAGTTGGAGGGGAAGTTTTCTATTATTACGGTTTGATTGGATGGATCTCAAATGGTCCCCATGTTTGTCACATCATTCATGTCTGGGCCTTATTCCAATCTCCAATCAACTTTCCCAAATGTTCTCCAAGGATGCTTTCAAAATGAATATACTCTTGGGCACCCCAAGTACTGCATCCCCTTGGGCAAAGGTAGTCTGCTGTTATTGCAACTTTAATGTTGTGGCATGAAATCCACTGGTCTGCCATGAAAACCGAAGGGACTAGAAGACACTGAAGGATTAGTTTCCCAGGAGAGCAAGAACAAGGCCATGTTTGATTGACTGCTGTTGAAATATAGCATTTTGCTAATTATGAATGAGCATTAGTCAAGCTACCTCAGAGGCAGCCTGTGGCACCGCTACCTCACGTCATGTTGGTGGAAGCTACTGTGCTATAAACATTAATGAGGAGGAAACTGTAAACTTTTGGATAAAATTAAAAAAAAAGACATCTGTCCTTGTGTGCTATGCAAGTGAAGCTTACTTTATGTGACAAAGGCCTTTCTGGCACAATGTGTGCAAATGTATGTATTTACTTATTTATTGGTAAATCATAACATATTGAGGCTTTAATAGCTCAAAAATGTATTCAAACTTTGGGGACACCCTGTATATTAAATATCAGATAATCTTGTCATTGAAAGGGAATCTATGCTGAGACATTGTATAAAGCATGAATTTCTTATAAAGCGAAAAATCAGGTTGAACTGGATAGTCTATATCCGTGATGGTGAACCTATAGCACACATGCCAAAGAGGGTATGCAGAGCCCTTGCTATGGACATGTGCTCTGTCATCCCCCACCAGAGTTTATGGCTAGGTAGAGGGTCTTGGGCAGAGCTGCTCCCTTCCCCCTCTCCACCATGCCTAATGACATTTTTTCATATCACCTGCCCAGCAGCCCAATGTGAGTGCTTCCTCACTCTTCTTTGAGAGGTGAGGGGGGGAGTAGCACATGTGATACTTGGTCGGGGGGGGCACAACATGGCATGTGGTCTCTGAGGGCAGGGGCAAGGCATGAGCAGGGCACAGTACGGGGTCTCTACAAGGTTCACCATCACTGGTCTACATGGTCTCTTGCCACTCTCAGAGCTATTGATTCCATTTTTAAAGTCTAAATGTGTATACAGTAAGTTTTTTAAAGAGGAGGGAATCTCTTCTAAAAATATCACCTCAAATTTCTACAGAGGCTAAAGGTGGACAGTGATTTAATTCTGATCAATCCTATAAAAACAGGTAGTAGAAGCATCAATTTACCGCTTTTAGAGATGAAGAAACTGAGCTTCTGAAAGCTAAAGTAATTTGCCCATGGTCACATGGTCACCCCTCCTTCCTTCCTCCCCCAAGATGGGCCTGTAATCTGGACCAAGCCCTTTACTCTTTCCCCTGCACTGGAATCAGCTCTGATTCCAGTGATCTCTGGAATATGATCTCTGATATATTTAGGGCCATCCCCTAGATCAGTGAGCCTGTATTTCGTCTGTTAAAAGCACTCTCATTTCCAATTTTCTTTTTGGCCATTGTAAAGTGGTGTGACTCATTTGGTTTATTTATTTATTTTCTTGCTGAGATTCTATTTGCAGCTGCAATTACATCAACTGCTGGGTTCTACTCACAAGAACTGGCTTTGTAAAGGGTCATCCCTTTGCCAATTACACTGAGAGAATAAAGTGAAGATATACCTTCATACCACTGAATAAAAAAGTGGAAGCACCTGACACGCTCTTAACTAGAAACTCTTTGTCCAATTGGGATGACCTCTCCCAGCCCATCTCCCAATCAGCTACTCCCAACCATCAAATCCGATAAAACAACTCTTTTCCTAGGATTAAAAAATAAAAGCCTGAAGATAAGACGCACAATTTCAAAAATCAATTTGCCTTAGTTGAAACTGAAAAATTTCTCTCAAAGCGACTCAATGAAAAATGTTAAGACTACTATTCGGCCCAGCAGCAACACCTAGCATTAATGCAGCACTTCATGTCATCTGATGGTAATCATACCCCTGCATGGTAGGTGCTATTATAATTCCTATGTTACAGCTAAGGAAACTGAGGCAGACAGAGGTTAAGTAACTTGCCCATGTTTACAGAGTTAGTAATAATGATGATGATTTACATCGCTTATATAGCGCTTATTAGTTGCTAGACACTATGCTAAGTACTTATAATTAAAATCTTAGTGGATTCCCCACAATAACCCTAGGTGGGAGTTTCTGTCATCATTTCCATTTTACAGATGAGGAAACTGAGGCAGACAGTGTCCAGGGTCACACAGTTATTAAGGGCCTGAGGTCAGATTTAAACTCTGACTTTCCTGACTCTAGGCCCAGTAATCTATCCCCTGTGCACTGTGCCATCTTGCTGCCTAGACATCAAATGAGACCATTGGATGGCTTACTGGTTGTTTACAGCAGCAGTCCATGGTAAGGAAGGTCTCAGAGGCAGCTGGCCCTTCAAGCTGAAGTGCAGGTAATGCTAGATTTTACAGAGGTGGAAGGGACTTCAGAGGCTATTGACGACTTCAAACCAGCTGTGAAGAAAACCAGCTGTGAAGAATTCCAGCAAGTAGGGTTCCGACCCTCTGGTGAAGATCGGCAGCAAGAATGAATCCATAGCTGTCAGAGGTGGCTTGTTGCCTGTTGAGCTGCTATAATCAGTAAGTAGGAAGTTTTTCCTCATGGGGACTCAAAACCCTTTTGAGAGAAGAGGACCCAAGGCAGCGTCTTGGGAGTATACTCATAGATGTGGATGACCAAACAACAAAGGAAAATGAGAAGGAACCGTCAGATAGGTAGGAAGAGAACCATCAGAGTCTGATATGATGAAAATCCAAAGAGGAAACAGAATACAGGAGTAACTAGTTATATATAGATATACTATCTCATATGTATATAGCATATATAGTATATATATATATATATAACCTTATATATATAATATTGCTATTATGAGAAAACAATACAAGTATTCTTTTTAAATGACTTGAACCGTTTCAAAGCCTTGCTTTGTCCTGAGCTACATATATCACTGCTAAAATCAGGTTATGATGTACTAAATCAGTCATTAAAAACAAGGGCCACCCTCTACACAGAATCTGGACATCAAAAATTGGGACTATATTTTCACTTAACATGCCTCTTAACTAAATTCCTCACAGTACAATTTTCCAGCAAGGAAGGGGGGAAAAGATTAGTCTGCTGGGCCTAAGAAGAAATAATCTAACAAAACAAATATTTTTTAGTGGCGCATATCTCTTTTATGGCAATAGTCTCTTAACTCAGTGCTTATTATGAGTTAGGGAAATGGCACCTTGGTGGATTATTTTTCATAGTTCACTATCAATAATGTGTTTTCTAAGCCATTGTTAAAACTATGTGCTTGTATATTTTGATATACAGTGTGTTCTACAATAGCGTGCCTTTGGAGATTTCATTCTGATTTTTTAAACCCATTTAAATGTTCCTTATACTTCCCCTCTAGGCAAAAGCGAGCTCCTGACTCAAAGGGCTTCCTAGTCAAGTTTGAGCATCACTAAAGGCAGAGATTGAAGTATCTAATTTAGGCACAGACCATGATAGTGAACATTGAACATCATAATGGATTTATGCAAGCAAATAATTATTTCATATAATAATGGGAGTCGTTCTATACATTTTCATTTATATATCTTTGCATTCAACTGATTGCCTTTGGGCAAAAGAAAACTTTAGCATGCAAAAAAGGACCTGGCTCTATTTATCCGAAAAGAGAACACCTACATGTTAGTTATAATAATTCATTGTTATTTATCTGCACATTGGAATCAACTGCTGCACCACTAATAATATGCCCAGGCACATTATTAGTGTGCATTACATAGGGGGTAAAAAGCTAGCCTTCTCATTGGTTGTGAGGATTTCTTCTTGCACACTATGCAAAAGCCTATGTTCTGTTACCTCATTTAGGAAAGAAGGGACCAACTCTTACCTAGGAGGTTATATTTTGGTCTAGAAGCTTCTTGGAGAGGAAGGGTGGTTATGAGGGAGGATCCTACCTTTCCAATGATCTGCGGTCATTATAGTCCAGGTTATATACTCCTTTTTTTAAACCCTCACCTTCTATCTTAGAATCAGTACTATGTATTTGTTTCTAAGGCAGAAGAGCAGTAAGGACTAGACAATGGGGATTAAGTGACTTGCCCAGGGTCACACAGCAAGGAAGTGTCTGAGGTCAGATTGGAACCCAGGACCTCCTGTCTCTAGGCCTGGCTCTCAATCCACTGAGCCACTTAGCTGCCCCCTATATACTCCTTGAGGAGGTCTAAAGACTAGAAATACATTCTCAATTCCTTTGCAATGAAGGGTTCCTTTGAATATTTTGCCTCTAACCCAAGACTGAAAGTAGACCCTCAGAGTAACTCTACCCCTGGGTGGAATTGGCTCCCACCTCTAACCAGCTCTCATACCATGTCTAAGTACCAAGAGATGGATCATCTATGGAGAAATATACTCCCCTTACGTGTCACTCTACATCTAAATAAATATAAAAACAGAAATTATGAAAACCAAGGAAGAAATAAAATTGAATCCCAAAATCACTGAAGTGACTAATAAAAGTGGAAACTATATTCTGGGGGAAGACTAGTAAAATAGGCAAAATGTTAGTTAATGTAATGAAAAAGGTGTGAAAACTGTCCAAAGGAAAAAAAAGATTCCCAACAGATGAAAGGGAAATATAGTAAATTATTAGGAAACTTTTTGCTCAATTTTATGGCAACAAAACTAACTTAAATGACATTGGGGATTATTTACAAAAATATAAAATATCAGGTTTAACACAATCAAAAACAGACAAAATGAAACAACCTAAATTGCAGGGAAAAAACCTGAACAAGCTATAAGGGAAAGTGCATGTGGGGAAATCAAACCAAACTAAACAAAAGAAATCCAAGCCCAGGTGGATTATATTAAATATTCAAAGAAAAATTAATTTGATTTTTTCAGACCAATCATTTGCAAAAATAGGGAAAGATGACATTCTATCAAACTCCTTCTTTGAAACAAAGAGAGTCCCAATAGATATACTTGCAGGAGATAAAATAGAGACCAATAGCTCTCATGTAAAAAAACAAAAAACATTGAATGAAATATTAACAAAGAGGTTCTGGCAACATGTGAAAAGAGATATGTTATGGCCAGACTGAATTAAATAACAGGAATATAGAGTTGGTTTGATATTAGAAGACTGTAAATGAAACTGACCCTATTGATAGAAAAAAATGAAAATCACGTGATTATCACAATAGATGCAGGACTGGCATCCTAGCAGTGGTAGATCTGGTAAGGAAGGGCAGCTTCGGGCCTCTCCAAGGAACCCAACACAAAGCTCCACCCAATTTAAAGGGAATATTATGAGAACTCAAGCCAGAGGACTTGGAGGAGCTAAAATCAGAGGGTCTGAAATGTAGTCCTTGCTCTTTAGGACCCCAGCTTGCCAATGGTGGGGGCAGGAAGTGGAAGCTAGAAGGAGGCAGAGAGAATACCTCCAGGACATGTGATCTACATGTGAATAATAGCAACAAAACAGAAGATAAACAAGTTCAGGATGGGAAAGAACAAGAAGGGTAGTATTACTACTACCATGTTAGAGTAGATGTATCATTTTTTTTACCCATAAAAACTGTACATGACAAACTATCATTTCATATGTAATCCTTTTTCCTATCCTTTGTAAAGAAAAATGGTCATGTTTGATGATGACAGCCTAGTTTTTAAATAAAAAATAATAATTAAGAGCATTAGCACCATTACTGTGACAAGGTCTCTCTCATGAACTTATCACATTTCGACATGCACTCCAGGAACTGAGGGATTTCGTAAGGAAAAAAAACTTAGTCATTTCTTTTGAAATTATCTTCTTTTCAGAATTATTTTGCTTTTCTTTTTTGGTTTTGGCACTACAGTGGAAAAAGGACCCTGGCCAAGGGAGGGCCTGGGGGATAGAGGTGGAATTTCTGAAATATCTAGGGTCAGTCAGCCACTCTTAAGAAAGGTGAGATGACATCTTTTTCATTTCATTTCATCAGAGGAGGAAAAGGTGGAAAGAAATAGAAGGAATGGACCTAGAGGCAGTGGATCTACCCCTTAGTACCTGGGTGACCTTAGGTTAATCACTTAATTTCTCTGGGCTTCAGGTCTCTCTTGTGTGAAATCAGAGATCTGGCCTTGACCATCTCTCTGAAGTCCCTCCCAGGCCCAGTTCTACAGCACTCTGATCTCTTGATAAGGGGTGGCTTTTAGGAGATTGGTGAAACCAGCAATGGGAATCTCTTGATCTGCATTTCTGCTGTCTGGCTTATTTATAGGCCCCCTATGTGAGCAAAGCCCTGTTGGGATATTAGCAATCAAGTTTGTTATCAGCAAAGTTGTCTTGTACGTTAGGTGCAATGGTAATCATATCTAACCTGGAATTTCAGTGGGGTCACAATTTGGTCCTTGAGCCTACAATGGCTGGTCTGCTTTTCTGAGCTTGGCTGAATCTGGCAAGTTGACTCTGTTGCATAGACTAGCCCAGTCTCCTTGGAAGAGTATAAATTGCACTATGGCTAGTTGGAAGTACAGGCAGTTAACTACTTTGTTTGAAATGCAAAAAGACTTTCCAAAGAAACCAAAAGCAATAATAATAATAATAATAATAATAATAATAATAATAATGCTATAGGGGCCTCTCTATAGATATAGAAACACTGATATGAAGTGATCGTCCGCTGACGTAGTACAGGCAGAGGGAGATTGTTTGAATTCTGAGGCCTTTGTCAACAACTCTAAGTAGTCTTTTTTCCAAGTCCAGGGCAGCAGCCCACTGCCCTTCTGGATTTCTCAGGGCTGCTGTGAGGATCTAATTTTCAAGCCCGGGTTGCCATGGGAGCAATGGGGAATTTTAATCCAGTGCTAAAGGTCAGGACAGGTCACCAGTTTCCGTTCTTCTTCAATCTCTGAATCAAAAGCACAAAAAAGGAGCTGAACAGAAAGGTCAGCCCTAACCCCCGAATTCCATTCTCTCATACAGGGGCAGCTGGGAAAGACAGGATTTGTGTCTGCCTGCACATTTCTCTGGAACCATTTAAATTGGGGCAAAAAACAAGGAAAAGAAATGTGCCTTCCAATCTCCTGGACCTCCTGGGATGGGAAATGTGCACAGTGTGTGGGTAAGCCTGGGTGGCATGTGTGCGGCTGCCTGTGTTTATAGTACTGAGTTAGTGTCCAGAACTGCACGTGAATCCCCAACCAGGAGAGAATGACCCTTAGAACTCCAACAGTCACCAAGTCATCTTCCTGGAGAGCTGTGGGAGCCAATCACTTGGCTCGCTCATCTCTTACACTAGTAGTTTCCACACTGCTTTCTTCATTCTCAATAGTACCATGCAAATCATTTCTTGTGTGATATATTTGTATCACGTATCCCAGATTTCAAGTTTGGTGGCCATTGAGCTATACTCATTTGCCAGAGGAAGAACCTGAAGCTCCAGGGGGCTGGTAAAATGATTTCCTCAAAACCCCAGAATTAGTAAGGAGCAGCTGGGATCTGAACTCAAGTCTTCTGATTGCAAGGTCCAAGTACTTTCCACCCTTTTATCCTGGGATTTCGTCCATCTTGGTTTTTTCCTCCCACGAGTCAAATACTACCTACCCTCTTATGAAATGGCAACAAGCCTTGGAAATGAGAATTCTGCTTTCAGTTATTAGGAACAAAGAAGACTCCCAATGCATGGGCCATTTTCTTTTCATCACTATCTTAGAAGTCTGACCTAATCCTATATGGACTTAAATATGAAAATGTCTCTTTCTCCACATGAGTAGTTCTTTCTTGGAATGTAAAGGAGCTCATTTGGGGAAAGAAGAGAGGGGCCCTGGATTTCAGTTCTAGGAAATTCTAAGTTCTTTACATATAGAGCCGACGTCTAGATCCCACCAAGTAGCATATAACCAGGCCCCCTCTTCTGCCAGGATCCTTTAGCTCACATGTGTACAAAGGATTCAAACCAATTTTAAAAGACCAAGTAAAAAACACAAGAGGAAGCTTGGCGTGACCCCTTATATCATAATGGACAGTGGGATGGGCTGGTAGAAAGGAATATTGGAGAAGTCATGATTCTTGTTTATATATTAGCTGTGTGACCATGGGCAAGTCAAAATCAGCATCTTGGGTAATTCTCCAAGTTATAAAACGGCAAAAAGAGTGGCTGAGATGGAAAAGTGGAGAAAATTTCCATACTGGGAGTTACTTCCACCAATGAAAATATTCTGAATCCAAGAAAAGCACACCATTAAGGCTTAAACTCTGAAAACATACACTGCTCCCTGAAATCAAGAATTAGTGAATTTTGGGTTAGCTTATGTTTCGCATACTATTGTTTTTCCTTTATCACCCTCTCTTAAAGCACAGATAAACTAGAGTTGCTTCTACATAGTATCAGAATCTACTGTATCAATTTGGGAAATGTTTTTATTGAGAGGGCTACAGTATACATTTTCCACAATTCTCTCATCTGGGGAATATTTGGCTATCATGAGCACTCTCTCCTCAAAAAGGCTATAAAATAACAACAGGAGAGTCCTTTGGGGCTAATGTGGTGCTTAACTGGCCCTAAAATGCATTTCTGGCTCTAAATCCATCAAAGCCTATAACTCATGGAATCACAGATCATCAGGCAGGACAAGATCACAAGAGGTCATATGGTCGGTCTGGCCACCGATCTATGTCCTGTGACCACCTCTGCTCACTGCTGTGTCTCTGGCACAAACCACTATATTTAACGAGGTTCCTAGGCCGTGCTCTCCTGAATTTTCCACTTCCTCTTCAGCAGCCTGGATTCCTGAACTGGTATAACGCCCTTATTCTCCTTCCAGCTCCCAACCGTGTCTGTAATGTTCCCTTTTGTTTTCGTTTTGTTTTTGCAGGGATGGATGAGCTTTCTTATATCCTTTAGATATTTTACTGAAGTTTTCTTATATACTTGAGAGTCTATTATATAACATAAACACACGATATAATCATGTTATGTATGACATATTTATTCTATAGTAGAATGTTATTTTATTCTATAATATGTTATTTCATTCTATAATATACTATTCTTTATTCTTTATTTTACTGAAGATGGCAATTGTTTCAATTCATTTTAGTTGAATCTTTAAGATTCTCTCTGTAATCCATCACATCATCTGCAAAAAGCTATGATTATTATTTTTTAATTTTATTGCTACAGCTAGCACTACTGGAATCATATCGATTCTTAGTGGTAAGAGTAGACATCCTTGATGACCTTACTGGAAAGACAGCTAACATTTTCCATTACCGAATGCTAGTTATGGTTTTAGATGTTGTTGATTATACTATGGAAAGGTTCTTTTATTACTAGGCTTTAAATATCTTTTATATGAGTATTATATTCCATCATTTACTTCACCTAATGAAACAACCATGTTGTTTTTATCATTATTATGACATCTATTTTGTTTATAGCTTGCCTAATATTGGACCAACACTGAATTTATTATATAAATCTAATCTGACCAGAATATATCATATTTTAATATATGGCTAAACCTATTTGTTAATATTTTGCTCAATATTTTGTATTGCTATTCATTAGAAATAATGGACTATATTTTTCATTCTCTACCTTATCTTACCCGAAGTTTGATAGGATATTCCCTTTTTTATTTTTGCAAATAACGTATATAAATTGGATTTGCTAATCTTGGTACTTTACATATTTTTGTTCTAGTTAATATGGATCCATATCATCACGTTTTGTGGCATTTGATTTGAAAAAATAGTTTCTAAGAATCCTTTTGTTTCCTCTATTTGTTTTGAGTTTTCTTTTCTCACTTTTGATTTTGGAAAACTTGCTTTTTCTCTCTTAAAAAAAACTCAAATTAGCCAAGTTTGTTGTTTTACTAGCTTTTCCTAAAAATCTGTTCCTAGTATTATCCAGTTGCTTTTAAAAGTTTTGTTTATGGGAACAGCTGGGTAGCTCAGTGGATTGAGAGCCAGGCCTAGAGATGGGAGGTCCTGGGTTCAAATCTAGCCTCAGATACTATCAGCTGTGTGACCCTGGGCAAGTCACTTCACCCCCATTTCCTAGCCCTGACCACTCTTCTGCCTTGGAACCCATACACAGTATTTATTCCAAGATGGAAGGTGAGGGTTGGAAAAAAAGTTTTGTTTATATCTTCTTCGATTTGAAGAATTTCTATATTTGAATTTTGTTGGGGAGATTGATTTGCGGCCTTTCTAGTTTTTTTATTGTTGTTGTTGCATGATCAATTATCTATCTATTCTTTGTACTGACTGTGAATTAAAGTATTTATAGAGAAATTGTCCCTTAAGGGCTGCTTTGGCTGAATCTGAAAAGTTTTGGTGTATTGTCTCATTATTGTCATTTTTAATTCATGAAATTACCTGGTATTTCAATGATTGATTCTTTGACCTATGTACTCTTTGTAATTAAATTATTTAGTCCCCATACAAATTAGAATTTCTTCATTAATGTCCTTTGTTGTTTCTTATATTGGTCCTTGGTCATACGGTAAAGAAAGTCTGTATTCAATAGTTCTGCTTTCCTTCATTTGTTTTATGAGATTATTTTTTGCACTAACACATGATAAATTTTTGTAAAGTTGTAGTATTTATTTGAGTAATAGTTGTGTTCCTTTCTATTTCCACTAAATGACTATAAGAATTCAAACATATCTAATTTTTTAACCTTAGGGAGGCACCTCGATGACTGAATAGAGCCAGGCCTGGAGATGTGAGGTCCTGGGTTAAAATTTGACCTCAGATACTTTCTAATCGTGTGAACCTGGGCAAGTCACTTAACCCCACTGCCTAGCCCTTACTGATCTTCTTCCTTGGAACAGATACTCAGTATCAATTCTAAGGCAGAAAGTAAGGATTAAAAAAAAAAAGAAACTTCATTTTTTCAGGCTAATTTGTTAAATTAAAAAAAAACTTTTTTATTTTAAAAGAGGGAGCAGTGAGACTCCAGACAATTACAGTTCTTTTGTCCATTTCTTCCTATAATTTGATTAACTTTTCTTGCGAGTTCTTAGATGCTATGGCATTTGGGGCCAGCATGCTGATATTTACCATAACTTGAACCTCTACTGGATCTCTACAGTCTCAAAGCTTCTTGTTTCAGAAGCCTAGAGAGGATGAATGTTTGGGGGAGTGACATCATCTATTTCAAATGTGGCTCTAAAAATGGTATGGCTCCCTGTTTTCTTGTGGGCAACAACTTGGTCTGAGATGACAGTCTAGTCCCTATTGCAAGGTATTGTTTGAGTTCTGCAGTATTTTTGTAGTATGATTGATTTCGGGTATGATTATTTGCCATCCATCATTCCATCAAAGTCAGCAAGCTTCTGATCTATAATTCTTGTCAGGTGCTACATTTTTACAGCCCAGAGTTATCGATATCATATAGACTTTCTACCATTAGTGATAATTATTATTACACCTGATAATAAAATCACCATTATGTCATTTTATCATCATTATTATGTGTCTAATATCATAATTATAATATTATGCCAAACTAGGTGAAGGCCCTTCCATTCCAAAATCGATACTTCAATTATCCTCTGTCATTCAACATGGTATTGACTTGTGTTGTAGAAAGATAATGATAGAGACAAGATTATACCGATTATACTGATACTCTCCCCCAGGATCTGCATGTGCAGCAATCAATGAGGAAAGCAACACAAAAACTCCCAACTGGCTTCCGCATCACACTTTTAAGTGCTAGGCCATGCTGATGGAGTTTGGTGAGGATAGCCATTGGCTGGATGTTGACCTTGTAAAGCATGGGAGGCAGGAGAGACAATTCAAGCTCTCTCTGAGCCCCTGATTACAGGAAAACCCTGAGAGAGAAAGCACTTGATTTGGGCAATTGGACAGAGGGGTGGGGCATGCAAAAATGTCCTAGGGAGCTGGGAAGAGGGGGACAGAGCATCACCCTGAGTGTCAGCTGTGCCACAGCTTCACCAACAAGGTTCTAGAGCAATCTTTAAGACTCTCTGGAGTATTCAAATACTACAAGTTATGTGAGCCCAAGAGCAAAGGGATCTTGATTTTCCTTAAGCTAATGGAGCATAAATGTCTGTATTTTTGACTGGTATAATTAAACTGAAAATCAAAACCCCAAACCAAACGATCCTCGGTTCTTTAATAACTATTCTTTTCAAGTACCCAAAGCCATCAGCGCTTTCTGATATGAGCATTCTGCGTACCAATGTTGCGTGTTGGCACATTATCCCATATCCCAGCCTCAGTGTAAAATCTACTTGATGTCTGATTACTCTTCATAAAGACCTCATGCTGATGCATCTCAAACTGTGAATTACCTTTAATTCACAGCTTGATAAGGCTGCCAAATTTTGTTTCTGTGCTCCCAGGTGGCTGTCTATGACACAATGGAAAACTTCCAAAAAAGATATTAAATACTGGGAAGAGTTGGAAGAGCCTGAGAAGCCTAGTATGTACATGCAGGTTCTGGGCCAAAGTTCTCAAAATCCTTAGCTGACAAACTTGCCTGATTGAAAAGAAACCCGCTGCTCTTCCCGAGGCACAAGGAGTTTGGATTGAAAGGCCAGCAAACCCAACAGGAATGCACTCTGTGTCATTAGGAACAGATGTTACCCTGATTCAAAGAGGATTTCTTTGCTTCCTCTTACATTATACAGTCAAAGAAGCCCGGTGACTACCTTAGAAGGCAGAGAATGGGACTTGGAGCTCCAATGACAGATTGCCAGACTCAATTCCTTAACTGGCTGCCTGGCAGTCTCTGGGCAAGTCACTTCACCTTCCAAAGCCCCATTGCCCAATTGGTCCTGTAAGGTACAGATAATAATAGCACCTACTTCTTCAGAGTTGTTCAGAGGCTCAGACGGGATCCCATTTGAAAAGTTCTTTGCAAATCTCCAAGTGTCATGTAAACAGCAACTCTCTTACCCTTTGTTAACATCCCTTCCGTCCTCATCCAACTTCTGATGAACAGCGCGAGCATCGACTATTGTGATGGTTTTGAAGATATGAACAAGAGAGCCCATTGTGAATGATCTCTCTTCAGTGCACAGAAGATGCGTTTCAAACTATAAAACCTGCGGCTATTTGGTGGAAGGGTGACCGATGTGTGTGGTACCCAGTTTGGCTTCATTTCTGTTTCCTTAGTCAATACCTAAGAATTTTGCGACCTCATCCAAGGGAAAAAAGGCATCCTTGTAGCTAGTAAGACTACCTGGAAAAATTCTATTTTTTTCTCTCCTTTATTATTTCTCAGCACGACTAGAAATAACTCAATTGTCCTTACGTACCAAACCATTTCGGCTGGCTAAAAAGCTCTCTTAAACACAAGAGTGTTATATATGGGACCAAGGAAAGATCTGGGAACTTGAGAATTCTTGCTGCTAATCTTGCTGTCTATATAAAAGTGGCTGAATTGGATGGAGCCCAAAACAATGAATCCATTCGATTCTCTGAGGTTCAACTCTAAGCTGGGTCCTGTGGTGCAATCTGAAAATAACAGGCCCTTGCTTATATGCTATTAAGATGACCGCAGGTAAAGAGAATGGAACAAAGCTTTCGTTGCCACATCTAATTCTTCTGAGCAATAGACTGCAACCCTGGGGAAGCAATTTATGCTGTTCCCTTCACTACTGTCAACTGGAAAATGCAGCTAAACATGATGACCTTTACAAATGTATTAAAGAAAAACAAGAAAAATATAATCACAGGAAATTTGTAAATATCGAGGCACGATACTGTTTAACCTGAGATATTCTTGTGCAAGTTTTACTCTGAAAATTGTTCTCAGTCATTAAATCACTACAGCTAATTGGGGTTTGCTTTGTTCTTCTACGTGCAGCCCACTTTATGCATTTCTAGACCACACAGAAGAAAAAGGAAATGCAATTTAAAATGTTAGATTTGAATTTAATGTTTGAGACCAAGTGAAACATTTTTCGTTGGGGGGGGATTGAACAGAGCAGGCTAATTATTGCTTGTAATTCTGCTTGTTCCTCCTACCTAAAATGGGCTTTCTAGGGCGGTGTTATGTCTAGATTCTGCATTCCTTAAATCATATTTTGCCTTTATTTTTCAAAGAGAGCTGGTCTCATGCTTAACTTACTTAATAAAAACAATCGAAGTATCTGCAGGCATGACCTTTCCAGGGAAATGTGCTGCTGCCTAAAGCACCTGCCAATTTGGTCTGAATTCCTAGGGGCTTTGTTATTATCCCTTTGACAGCAGAATTCCCTTATCTCTTCTTTCTAAGTAGGTAGTCTGCAGCCCCTTTGTGCCAACTCCTACTAGCCAAGGAAATTGGGTTGGCTCCATGGGGTCAATATTCCTAATGACACCTCTAAGTGGACTCATTACTGGGCCCCTTTAAACCCCAAGTTCACTCCACTAAGTAGAGGAAGTGGGTTTTATGACCAGGAAAGATATCAATATGACCACATCCTCCTGAGCTTTTACAGAAATGACCCAATCGTTCTCTCCAGCAGGGGTTAGAATACAGGATATACTGTAGGAAAACCATTTTGGGTACTTTCCAGCTGGACAGTGGCCAGCTGCTAACAACCGAATGGAACAAAAGCCATGCATGTTGGAGGCTGGCATAGCCTCATTGGTAATGACAGAACACAAATCGAAGTGAAGGCTTGACTGGATGCCCTCGAATTCATGGATGTTGACAGAAAATCTTTTACAGTGAAATTAGTTGTGCCTTATCTGCTCCCATTTAGTGGGCCTTGAAGCAAGCTAACAATCCAAACTAGTAGAAACTAGGCTGTATTTAAGCAATGCTAAATTGTAATCTACAGGATCAACCCCCCACCCCCAACTCAATAACGAAGAACAGCATAACATGAGCATACACTGTTCATTCAATGGGAGAGGTTAACAGGCCAACAGTTGTATGGCTACCATATTCTAGTACTTTGTGCGAGAAGACTAGAGCTTTTGCTGGCCCAAATATAGTCCCCAAATACTGACACTTTGAAACTAATAGAGACGAGAATTAAATTTTCGGCCAAGAACCCTGCCCTTGATTCCTTAGCCGAGCTTTTCTTCTAGTCCAAATTCACTGGCTCCTACAACTACAGAGGCTTGAGGGTGAGTTGTAAGACTATAGGAATTCTAAAGTAGGCAATTATATGTAACAGAAGGTTTTGGCTTGCACCCAAACACAGGTGTCAAAAAAGAAAGCCTTGCTCGCAGCCTGGAGCCACGGCATTTCTGTTCTATTCCATGGCTGTGGTATACCTTAGACTAAGGAACTATTACCTTGCCCTCATCAGAGAAAGGGTCTAGCCAATATGAAATAGCATAGCGGTCTACTAATTGGGCTCCCAAGGTATGACCCCGAGGGGCTTATGACTAAGCAATCATAATTCAAACAGAGATCAAAACCCGCTTGCTTACGATAGCCAATTCTGTGGCTTGTTTCCAGTGTACTGTACTTACCTTTATTCCCCAGCACTCCCTTACTCCATCCCTGCAATCTTATATTCCAGTTCTCATCCTGCTCCATTGTGAGACTTGTTCTGGCCCCACAGGGATCACTGTCTAGGCATCTACAATAGTAGTTGGGCAAGTACCTTTGGGTAAATTCCACCCCTCTCCCCCTCTCTGCCCCCCCCCCAAATACCCCGTCCTCTCTTTTAGAGGTTTACTTTGTGGCTGTGATAGGCTTCCAGTGGAGGATAGGTTCTCTGTACTCTAGAGCAGGGACCACTAAGAGTCTTCTCCCTATCCCACCCTTTCCATTTGGCTTTTGGGCAACTGTGGAATCAAATATCATTTCATCTTTGTCTCGTCCTTTTATATTTTCTGTTTTAAATCAGTTTTCTAATGCACATAATCATTTGTGCACATGTACGTATATTGTATATATACCGATATATATAATTTATATATATTTAATTGGTATATGGATAATTATTATGAAGTGCAGACTTCATAATAATTATCCATATATCGGGGCTAGATTTTCACTTGTTTTTACATGACCGGAAATGTTTGGAGACCATTATTCCAGCGGAATGAAAGGAGATAGACAGACAGGCCATGAAAGATGATTCCAAAGACAGCAACAAGGGACAGAGCATGGAGTGGAGCAACGCCACTCCATCTACTGAGGAACAGACCCAACTGAGGCCAGCTGAGCAATGCGGCTAGTAAGGAGCCGGCCTAGGGACAGAAGTGCGATGCCATTACAAAAGGAAGCTGCAGGAACTGCTTTCACACAGGACACAGAGAAATGCTTTGAAAACCTGAAGCCCGTAGATCGAGTCCTCCGAGACAAATCTCATTCTGAACGACAGATCTGCTTTCTGTCAACTAGTGGGAGCAAGAACATTAAAGAAAACTTTTAAAGGGATAATACTTAGCAAGAAAATACATGATTGCCCTCTCTAAGGTGGATGCTTCATAGGCTGACTAGGGTCTGCTGACCTCTTGGGCATGGCCTTACCTCCCTGCTTCTGCTCTGCAAGACACACCTAGAGAAGGGCAGAGGGGATTGTGGGATATTTGTGTGCCCTGGAGACCTGCAACCTAGCTTGCCAAAGGGAAAGTCTGGGAAGCTGCCTAGACACCTTCTCTGACATAAAATGAGGGGAAAATGCTAGGAAGCATTTAGATGGTCCTAGCTGGGGAGCTCCAGATTGGAGCCACGATAGGGCGACCAATCTGTGGTGTGGAAAACCCAACAGCGCTCAGGAGAAGGCAGCTCCTTCTGGCTCAGATCTGACTGATAGCACGAGGACTTCAGATCTAGCCACCCAGCTGAGAAAAAGGGCCTCATAAAATGTACTCCGTGTCTGCTTGTTTTATACCCGGCTTCCTATAGAGAGCTTTGGTCCCATTAACTGCACTATATACCACTGAGCTGCGGAGCGCTGTTCTTTGGAAATTCAGCTTATAGCTATAAACCACGATTGACAAGTCTATTACTGGTGGTTACAAACTAGTGAAATATTGTATTTCAAGATATGCTCACCCAAACACTTTTCACGGGGAAATCCAGACATGATTCCTTTCAGAATAAAATCATTTTGGGGTGTTGTAACTTCTTGCTAATGTTTGTACCAGAAAAAGTGTTTAATGTAAGCTTTGTATCAGTTAAAAGCTTGAAAACATGGACACAGTCCTAAACTTTACATATATATGTACATATACATATATAGAGAGAGAGAGAAAGAGAGAGAGAGAGAGAGAGAGAGAGAGAGAGAGAGAGAGAGAGAGAGAGAGAGAGAGAGAGAGAGAGAGAGAGAGGAGGGGGGGGGGGGAGGGAGAGAGAGGAGAGAGACAGAGAGAGACAGAGAGAGAGAGACAGAGAGAGAGGGGGGGGAGGGAGAGGGAGAGGGAGAAGGAGAGAGGGAGAGAGGGAGAGACAGAGAAAGGGGAGACAGAGAAAGGGGGAGAGAAAGAGAGACAGGGAAAGAGAGAAAGGGGGAGACAGAGACAGGAAGGGAAAGAGAGTCAGAGACAGAGAATGGGGGAGAGGGAGACACAGGAAGAGAAAGAGAGACAGAGATAGGAAGAGAGAGGCGGAGAGGGTGGGGGAGAGGGAGGGAGAGGGAGAGAGAGAGAGAGAGAGGGAGAGGGAGAGGGAGAGGGAGAGGGAGAGGGAGAGGGAGAGGGAGAGGGAGAGGGAGAGGGAGAGGAAGAGGGAGAGGGAGAGGGAGAGGGAGAGGGAGAGGGAGAGGGAGAGGGAGAGGGAGAGGGAGAGGGAGAGGGAGAGGGAGAGAGAGAGAGAGAGAGAGAGAGAGAGAGAGAGAGAGAGCTCATTTATTCCAGCACAGAGGGAGGTGGGGAAAGAGGAAAACTCCTCACATCATATGTTTACAAGGCAAATGGCAGGCAATCAATCAGTTTGAATACAAGATAAGCTACATATCAAAAATAAGATGATGATTTACTTTCTAGGAGATGGGGGCAGCTGTCCAGACTTCTGATTTCCTGGATAAAGGGAAACTCCCAGTGTGAAATCTCTTTGCAGTAGCAGTTCAGCTGAGCAAGTCACTTAATCGCTTGGTGACTCTAGGAAACTGCCAAACATTATCTGATTCCTGTGCGTGTGTCTGTGTGTGCAGTAGAAGTAGTAGTAGTAGTCTTTGTAATCAGGAAGATCTGGATTCAAGTTCTGCTTAGAATATGTATACACATAAGCACAAACACATATGTGTGTACACACACAGATGTATACATACAGAAAGCATACATACACACACACATAGTATTTCTCTGTGTAATCAATCCCTCATAAATTGGGAACCGTTTTTCTTACATGAAAAGGAAGTGAGCCGACATACTTTCTAGCAATGAGTAGGATTCCAGAATTCCGAAGCAAGTACATTAGAGCAAATGAAATCCTCTTGTGGGGAAGTTCAAGTTGAAATTAAAAAGAACGTTTTCACCCCTAATGCTGGTATCACATTTCTCTGGGCAAATCTGCCATGGATTCATGACATCATAAAACAGATTGAGAGTTAGAAGAGACCTTGGAGGTCAACGAGTCCAGCCTCCTCCTTTTGTAGATAAGGAGCTTGAGGCCCAGAGTGAACAAGCATCTTGTTCATAGTCACATGAGAAAAATATCAAAGCTAGGATTTGAACCCAGGTTTCCTGACTCCTAAACTAACATTCCTTCCCCCATCCCAGGTTGCCTTTCGCCTTTCCCACTATCCTTCTGACACTGGTAAATGCGGGAGGAGCTGGCTTCATTCATTAGGACTGAAACTTTCCTGCGTGGCTGAATATTCCAATGCAAAGGCATAGTCTAGACTAGAAAATCAAATTAGAGACTGGCAGCAGGATGAGGACTGGTCAGGACTGTTAGTTAAGCTTAACATCTCTCCTCCAGTATGACCTTGGGAATGGCATTCCAGGGCTCAGTGTCTTTGTTCCTTTGAGAATCATTCCCAATAAGCATTTAGATCAAGTGTAGCCTCTAGTCCTTACATATGGCATCAATTAGTCTTTTATGGAAATGATCATACATCTGCCACTAACTCACTCTGAAAGGGAGACTTTGGGCCTTTCTCTTTTGGAAAGTAGACCATCACGAGAGCAATAATCCCTTGGAAGGGTTTTAGGAAAATGGGTACCATATCATATATACTACAGGCCTGAATATGATCTTTTTTCTTTCTCTCCCATGCCTCTTGGCCAATTATAGCATGAATAAGAAATGCGGCTAGCTTGGAGGGAATTGCAGAGTGAGGATTTCAGAACTCCAGTACTGTATCCCTTACTCTTTCCTTCCATCTCTCTCTATTTTGGTTTGCTTTAAGATACAGTTGCTAAAACAGCGAGGTTTCTGGTTGGGTATATTAATTGACTTACATGATAACGATACAGGTTTTGAGTTCTGACATGCTAAATCTGAACTTTGTTTGCAGGCTGTAAAGCCTTCCCTATTTGGCATCCTGTCATATGTTTAAGTAGCACTGATCATGCCAACCTCAGTGTATCGGGGCATGGAAGTACGGCCCTCTTTCCATGGATGGGCAAGGTTTCTTGGGGCTTTGTTGGATGTCATATGGGATAGTTTCTGGCTATGTCTGTATGAGACCTGCAGACGCAGCAAAGTGGGAACCCAAAGCAACAGTGCCCCTGTTCCACAGAGCTGTCTGACAACACCAGCTGCCCTAGCATCCTACGTGATGACCCAGTTGGTAAGTTTTGGTGATTTCAATCACTGTCACTCTTATGTGTCTCTGAAAAGTCCCTACAAGGGACACACATTCTACTCCCAAAACAAAACAATATTCAGGTGGGCAGAGGCCCATGCTTCCTTATCAACAAGGATGGGAATCATGATGAAGTTGCTGCCTCTACAACTTCCTACCAACAGTGCTTTCTCAACACAATGAGATTCAAAAGTAAAGCTGGTATACTTACGACTTCTGTGGCACAGGGGGTTTGGTAGCTGCTTTGATCTCAGGGTCACTCCACTCTGAAATAACAGCAAAACAAACAAAATGACCACCTTATCACTTCAAATGGCCAAAATCCAAACAGGCCCCCAGCTTTGAGCCTACCTAATTCTCATTAGTTCTACAGCCTTCCAGATTAGAGAACAAATGACACAAAATAGAACTGGTCTGCGGTATCCAAGAAAGCTAAATTTCTCATGCCAAGTTCTAGGGGAAAAGAACTTAAAAAAAGGAAAACTTACTTTGCACGCTGTATGCCGAGGTCGAAAGCTGAAGGTCCTACAATGAAAACACAGGAAATACAAACATTAATTAAATGGTACAAAAATAGAAACTGTGTTGGTACTGCTCCTTAAAACTAGGTTTGACTGATGCTGTGAAAAAGGAAATCATTATTACCCTCTCCATTAATGAGTCTTCTTTATATTTCTATTGTGAAGGATAATAATTCGTTAATTAGAGACTCCTCTGTGCCTCCACGACAATCAGCAATCAGCATTGGATTGTAGTCTAAATCAATCTGACTGTAAAGTCACGTGGCCTTGCTCTGCCTCTGTTTTCTCACCTGTAAAATGAGGATGATAATAGCACTTACCTCCCATGATCGTTGTTAGGCTCAAAATAAGCCAAAGCACCTGGCAAACACTCAAGTGCTAGAGAAATGCTCGCCATCATTGGAAATAATATTAGAAGTGACCGCAGTCATCATGGTTGTCATGTCATCCTCATGGTAGTTGCAGTAAGACATAAGCAAAAGGGCATATATAATACCTTGATGAAAGGTATCGTTTTTTTCATTCAACTAAACACAGGCTGGGCTCTTTCTTTTCTTGCACTTCGATTTCTTCCTCTAGAAAATGAGGTAGTTGGCCCAGGTGATCACTAAGGTTCCTTTTAGCACCATGCTGTTACCTCCATCATGGCCACAGAGCAATGATTTCACAGATTTCCCAGCCCAAAGAACTGACAGAAAGGACAAACTCAGGGTGATTATTGAACGTGTAGTCCAAAGTTCCATTTCAACACTGCTTATGCTTGTAAATGCTAAAATTGGGATTTGCACACGAGACCTAAAAAAGTGTGTAGCCCAGTTGAAAACAGTACCTGATGAATAGCAGCAGAACCACCATAACCTTTGAATGATTTCTTCCTCTATTCCCTTTAGTGATGAAGCAAATGGGCAGCAAGCTAAGCAGAAAGCAGCAAGAGAAAGAAGGAGCAAGGTAGCCGAAGACTTGGGTACAGGAGGGTCATTTTTCTCTGGCTAGGGACAGCAACCCAAACCCAGAGGGGAGCCTAGGCCCTGTTTAGGCAGCACATCTGGCTGGTGGAGTTTCAGCCCAGCCAACGCTATTTGTTAAACCACAACAAAAGTGATTAATTTGCCTCAGCTGATTCTACAGAAATCTGCTCCTCTTTTTAAATTCACTACTTCGGTGGAGGTGGGGGACAGAGGATGAGAGAAGGGGATGCTACCATAGTTCCACCTACACGTCATATTTTACTCTTCTATGTCCTAAGGCAGTGAGTTCTGATCGATCCAGATTTTCACATCACTTCTGGCATTTGCCTCTGCCTTTCTGTTCCTATGGACACCACCCTGATTCCTAGGTCCTCCTCATCATTGTCTACCTAGACCAGTGCATTAGACCCATTAGAGGTCAATTGCCATTTACTCTCTCCCACTTCTAATCTGGTCTTCCTTCATGGAGCTGCCAGAATAATCTTTTTTATACAGTAATCTGTCTAGAAAGCCTCTAGTGGCTTCCACTGGCGGCCCTTCAAAATGGGGTGCCACATCAATTTCCCAGTCTTGTTTAATGCTGCATTCTCCACGTAACCTCAATGCCTTCTGTAGGCCTCAGGACCTTTGCTCCCACTGCTGCCACCTCACTGGTCCACAACCTGATCAATTCCCATCTCAAGTGCCAAGCTTTTTTTGGATCCCTGGACCACCCTTTCCTCTAGTCAGCATGGACCCATCTTGGACCTTGTAGAGTCTTGGGGATTTTTGAATTATCTAATGCACTTACCCTGTAGTTTTGAACATAATCGTTATCTTTATTCGTATTGAAGTGCCATTCTGGATTGGTTGTAAGCTCTACAACGGCAGGGGCCAAGCCTCATCCAAAATTGATTTTCCTTCGACAGAGCTTTGTACCCAGTGAACACTCAATAGAGGTCTGTTCAGCGAATGGAGAGATAGATACCTGCATGGTTTCATGGGTGAGGGCACAGAGGGAGTTTAGAAGGATACTGAGTCCCAACCAGACAGGTGTTATCCAGTACAAAAAATAAAATGTGTTTTTTTTTATTCAGGACAGGATGACTGATTGAATCCATGCTAATTCCTCTTAAGTGATTATATTCATTTATGAGATGCCCCATGAGAGAGTGGATAGACAACTAGCCTTGAAACCAGAAGACACGGTTTCAAGATCTACCTCTGGTCCACTCTGGCTACGTGACCTTGGGCAAGTCACTTAAACTTCCATTACTTTAGGCAACTATCTTAAGCCTACAAGTTGCAGAGACAAACACTAAGGTAGAGGGAGTTTCTTCATCTTTCATAGATAAATGAAATTATAGAAGTCGAGTCCCTAGTCCTACACTTCACTACAATTACTATTCTTATTAACATCCCAGAGGACTAAAGCAGACCTGTCAAATTCATAGTCACAGGCCACACTGATGCCTGCAAGATCCTGAGCGTGGCCTAACCAGGTTAAAATGTAACTGGGAAATACTTAAAAATAAATGTAAATAAAATAAAAAATATAACTATTGTAGTTAAAAACAAAGTCAAAACGAGGTCCACGGGGACCCTTATGCATGGATTAGTGGGTCCCTTTTCTATTTGACTCTGATATGACTAGAGAATCTAGCTTTCATGGAGTTATAAAAACAAATTAAATTCTAAAACCTAAAAAAATTAACATAACCACTGACCTTGCCTGAGTTGGATAAATTACTCTGTTCTGCTTTTCCTGGTGTTTGAATTGCAGTAAGAGGTGGAGGCCAGATGTAAGTCATCTCCTAATATGGAGGGAAAAAGCAATTGCAGGTTCATATCACACTCATAGCCTCTCCCCCAAACACGGAGGGGAGGGGAGGGGAGAGGGAGAAAAAGAGGGAGAGAGAGGGAGGGACAGAGACAGAGACAGAGACAGAGACAGAGACAGAGACAGACAGCGCAAGCTATCTTTCTGGGTCCTGCTCTCTAGTCAGCTGGCTGGCATAGGAGACAAATGCTGGGCCTGGAATCAGGAAGATCTGAGTCCAAATGTGGCTTTGTACACTTATTAGCACATGTGCCCCTGGGCAACTCATTAATCCTGTCTGCCTCAGTTTCCTCAATTGTAAAATGGGGATAATGATCTCTACTTCCCAGAATTGTTGTGAGAAGCAAGTGAGATAATAATTATGAAGCATTTAGCAAAGTGTCTGGCACATAGTAGGTACTTAATAAATTCTTATTCATTTCCTCTATCTCTCCCTGGTACTGAATATATTAGGACTGTCTATAAACCTAGATTTATTTCCATTGGGCATCAATTCTTCACTGTTTCTCTTTTATACATGTACATCACTATGAACACATTTTCTTTTTGTTTTGTTTTTTCACATTCAAAGATGATACAGATGGAAGAATTCTCACAGGCTTCTAAGTGGCACTGTGCATTGGGTTTGGGATTGGGAAGACTTGAGTTCCAATTCTGCTTCAGACATGCACTAGCAGTATGACTCTGTGTAAATCACTTAAGTTGTTTGCCTTAATTTCTTCATTTGTTAAATGCTGATAATAATAGCACCCTATCTCCCTGCATTGTTGTTAAGATAAACTAAATTAATACTTACCAAGTACTTGGCAAACCTTAAAACATTATATAAAGGCTAGCAATTATTATTGTTGTTCAAAAAAAGACTAATATCAGAAGGCAACTGATAGAGGAAGAAGAATTGATTAGAAATGAATAGAAGATGCTGGACTGAACTTGGGAAACTGCACTATCAATGGCTCCAACCTTCCCCTTGAAACCAAAGTCTGTGCTACAGAATTACATGGACAATCATGGAGTACCACGTTCTGCAAGGAATCAAAACAGTGGGGTCATCCAAAGGACAACAGAAAGATGCACAGGAAGGCAGTAGCATATTTTCGAAGATGACAGCAGCAGAAGTGCTCTAAAGAATGTCATTGAAGAGATTTATGACTGGTAAAAGGAGGGAAGTTGTGGAGAGTGAGGAGTGACAGATGGAGAGATCGAGTCCTGGGCTGGTACTCACAGAATGTTACAGCTGAAAAGATGGCCTCCAGAATATTGGGTGGAGCCTTTTCCTCCTCTCTGACTTTAGCAAATGGAAGATTTATGAGAGGATATGCATAAGAGTTACCCCAGATGTGGAGGTGTAGGACTAGGTGGGTACCTTCACCTTTGACACTGTCCAAAACGTTACGCTCACATACATCCCTGCTGGCAAACTGAAGCACAGAGCAGACTGTTCATTCTGCTCATCCAGCTACCGCTGCAGTGTATGGTTGTGGACTCGATTTTCAAGGCTGCTCTAAAGGAAGGCACTCCACTCTTTGTGGCATCTAAGAACACAGAATTGGGTCCTTGAACAAACCTTTGCCCTTATGAAGTAGACATGCACCTGGACCGATATGAATAACAGAGTTTCTTATCTCTAAAGCCATGTATCCTACCAGCAAATTCTTCCCTCTAGGGGCCATAACAGTGATACTAATAGATTTCCTTAGCTCTTGAAACAAATATATTCTTTCATGGTGCAATAAGGAAAAGTCCCAATGCTAGAGGATTGAAGGCATCCCTGTGAGGTATCATTATCCCCATTTTTGAGGTTAGGAAACCAAGACCCCAAGGAGTGAAGGGAATTGCCCATGAACACATGACATGTATCAGAGAATGTGATTCAGACATAAGTGTTCTGGCTCCATACCCGGCATCCATATTAGAGAAAAACAAGAGATCAGAGAGAAAACAAGATCATGGAGAAAGCACGAGGTTACATACATAGGTTTATTTGGGAAATACTTTGCTCCACAATCATAAGAAGAAAAAAATTCCTACAAGAAGAATAAAGAGAAGTTGTTTGTTTGTTTTTTCTTTTCAAAGGAAGAGGTAAGATCTGTGAAGATCCTTTTAGAATGTTAAATGCTATTTGTTTACTTCCTGAGTAACTGAATTTTCTGTAAAGTAAAATTAAGTATGTTCTGGTAGCATATCTATTACACATTTTTCTACAGATACAGCTACAATTTTCAAATACTTCTTTAAATGAAGACTCACAATGAAAAGCGATAAAGCAAAATAATTCACATAACTCTATCAATTCAATATTTATGATCATTTGGATGGACTACCATATGTTCCATTTCACTTATGCTATTCCACATGTTTTTAGGGAAAGCAAACTCATGATGACACTTAAGGTTTAAAGAGAATATTTTACCTACTAAAGAAAATAGACATGCAAATAGAAAATCGAGATGATCAATTATAAATTTTATTTTGATTTCTTCATTAAAATAGGCTCAAGATACTTAATATTTTAAGGTTTAATGCAAGTTACTTGATATCTTTACAAGAAATCCTACCACTTGTCTATGAAAATATCCTCTTATAGTCTTCTACTTATATTCCACTGGGTGTATAAGCATATATGATATATATATTTATGATATACGAGAGGGGCAGCTCAGTGGCACTGCAGTGACTAGAGTGTTGGACTTGGAGTCAGGAAAACCCATCTTCCCGAGTTCAAATCTGGCCTCAGATACACACTAGCTGTGCGACCCTGTGCAGGTCACTTTACCCTATTTGCCTTAGTTTCCTTATCTGTCAAATGAGCTGGAAAAAGAAATGGCAAATCATTCCAGTATCTCTGCCAAGGAAACCACAAATGGGATACCAATATTCAAGACACAAATAAAATGAACAACAAGAATGATACAAGAAAATATGAAAAGAGAATGCACAGTAGAAACTGATAGATAAGGAGAGACCACAGGAAAAAGAAAGCTCTAAGTACCCTCTATTAGCTATGGGAGAACATATGGTCTGGTCCCTGGCATTTGATAGCCTCTATTTCTGGGCTCCAATCTCCCTTTCTTGCCTCATTTTATATCACTTACTTTTACACACTCTATGTTCTAGCCAACTAGACTATAGGTGGCTTCCTGGTCTCATCCTGCATGCTCCTGTGTCTGAGCAACATTCTCTATTCCCCACATTTCCTGCTTCACTGACTTCTTGTTAACATTTTTCTTTTTTCCAGGCTCAGTTTAGGGGTCTTAAGGTGCTTCCTTGATCCTCCCCAGCTAGGATCACTCTTGCCCATTCCAAATTTTGGATCTCTATGCATATGGCACTCTACTTTCTTACCTCTATAATCTTTTTACCCCATGACCCAACCCCAAATGTAAGCTTCTTGAGGGTAGGGACTGCTACATTTTTCCTCTTTGTATTCCCAGTGCTTGGCACACAGTAGACATATGTGCCTAAATACATTCAGGTCTGCCAAATTGGAGTATTGTATTATAAATGTGGAAGACATCCTTATTCCTTGGGACCAGAGGATGCTGTTGAATAAGTACTGTTTCTGTAACATGCTCCACTCCCTCTCTCTTTTTTTAACTCAATAGAACCACAGTGTGCTGCAAGAATTAAGGGAATTCCAGGATTTACCCAGAAGCATATTAGGGCTGTGTGTCTATTGACTTTTTTCCTGTTTGTAGCCTTTCTTGGCTTAAATGTACCTCTATAACGACTGAGTACTTCTGGTGGAACTAGAGGGTACTTAGGAAGTCCATCCTAACTAAGTAGACAGACCATTATGTGACAAATCCTTTGGAATCAGCCCAAAATAGAGAAGAGATATGAGAGAGTGGAGGTAGAGAGGAGGAGAGGAAATTACCCCATATTTAACTTAGAGATTTTGAACTTAAAATTTTTTAAAACTATTTCAATGTAATTGTTTTCCTTTGTAATCCTATAATTTGATATTATGTATTCACAAATGGTATTCTGGAAATGATTCAAAGACTTTATCAGACTGCTAATACACATGAAGGGCTCTATCAAGATGCAAAAAATTGAACAATCTCTAATTTGGAACAGTCCTTTAATCTTTTTGTCTCTCCTTCCCAATCTAGGAACTTGCATTTCATTATAGTGAGAGCTGTCAAAGAGAAAGAGAGAACAAGTCTCAGTTGTCATACAGCCATCATTGTGACTTGCAGAAGGAACTCAATGATCTTCCAAGTCACTCCAGCCAGTCTATGAGAATCCATCGGGGGAGAGGAAAAGAAAAGGCAGCTGTGATTCTTCTTTTCTCCGTGAACTGGTAGAGTTCACTCTTAAGATGTGTGTGAGTCTCAAAGGGGAGCCAAGACTTCAAGAAGCAATGCAAATTAAAAATATTCTTCCAGAGAAAGACATTTCTGGTTCTGAAAAGGGGCAAAAGAATGAATAGAAACAGAGATAAAAAAAATCATCCAGTACAGTGGACAAACACTGGGTTTGGAGTAGGTCAGATCTTAGCTCTAGTCTTGCCTCTGGCATACTGGCTACAGGAATTTGGAAAATTACTTAACATTTTAGGGAACTGGGTAACTCTACAATTAGAATTTGTAGAGGACTTCCATATCCAAACTTGGAAAGGGTTTCTTCTTGGAAGTTCCCAATATCAATGAAAAATCACATCGTCCCTATTCCTTTAATACAGAAAGGCACTTCCAATTGCTGAGCATAATTCAGAGCTCAATGCCAATAGTTTTAGTTTTTAAATTTGGGGACCCAATAGTTTTAGTTTTTGAATTTGGGGACCCAGTTGCCCATGCACAAATTCTCATTTTATTCTTTTTCAAGGTTTCTTGACACTGCAGAGCAGTTGGAGAATGTTGCTGGGATTTCCATTGGAAGTAGGAAGAAGTGGAAATCTTCTTCTGACTCTGCTCTGAAGAAGGATGGGGCATGACTGAATAAGAAAAACCAACCTCTGTTTCAACCATTAGAATCTTTATTACTTTATTAGTTATTTTTCATTATTTGGTGAGGAACACGCTTCTCAAGCATCAAAGCACTACTTTCCCCAGCTACATGAAGAGGGAGTTAGGAGGCTAATTGTTGCCTAAGGAAAACACACCCCATTTTTTACCAGTTGCCTGGAGAGTGGCTCCAAGAACTCCTAGCTTCTTGGGGGCAGCAATCAGCAGCCCAGAAGGATTGGCAACAGTGGTCGGGTCGGGGTGGAGGCCAATTCAGGAATAGGAGGAATAGGGCCGGAGATGAGGAGAAGGATTGCCAGACGCAGCAGCAAGGAACTGAGGAACATGGGCTCAAGCAGAGTCCCCCAGCTAAAAATAGCCCACTAGCAAAAAGTAGGGAAAGAAAAAGGCAGCAGCTCCAAAGAGTTTGGAGTTCTCTCGGAGTTTGTGAGGGTGGGTGGGTGAAAAGCCTTGGCAGGAGAAACATGACTTAAAAAATTTATCTAGCCTATCTCTAAAAATTGAGAGGTTCTTCTCCAACTAGTGGTTGCCATCAATGTAAAAATTAAAATTAAATCTCAAATGTTAAAATGTTATATTTAAGGGAGATGTATTAATGATCATTAGAAATCAAGGAATAAAGGGGATACAAAATAAAGGCCACATGCCCAGTTCAAACACCCACCTTACCACCACCAATATTGGAATAGGAAGTAAAGAGGTGGGACCCTCCACATCCCCACCTAATATCCCCTTGTCTACGGGAAGTACATAACATCAGGAAGTCAGTGGACTCCTGGTAAATGTAGTTCTTTTTTAGGGTAACAGATATTCAGTTATACACATAATTGCTAACAATAAGTGTAATAAGCAGGGAGAGCTACATTAATGTCATATGAAGATTGCAAAACCAAATACAAGAAAAGAAGAAAGGACAAATGAAGGTTCCTTTGGCAATTATTATTTATGCAAATAACACATCCTAGGTGTCTGCAGTTAGCACTCTAACCTCATCAACAATGAAATCTCTATGCTGTAGCTGTCAATTAGTCTCACTTGGAAGTCAATGCACAGATCATGAAATTCAACAGATTAAGCATTACTTAATTAAGGGAGATGGTCTGAATTCTGAGTTCTGCTCCCAAGTCACTGTATGTTTGATCTCACTTGTTCTCCTAAATGGATCTGATGAATATGTTCCTTCAACAGATATTATCAGAATCTGTACACTGTCATAAGGCCCTCAAAATGTTTACATTTGAACAGAAACACTTCCTAGAGAATTATTTACCATCTCCAATGTCATGGCAAGTTGCCTTAGTGTGTAGCCCATATTAATTATTGTAGACTTTGTTGACTGCTAGTCCAAAAGGACAGATGTTTAATTTTTGTCAATTCTTATTTGGTGATGCAAAGTAATAAATAAATTCAGTGATTAAAAAGATGGAGTTGGAGGAATTTGCAACAGAAAAATTGGTTGTGATGGTCTAGTATCCTAAGGGGCAGATTTTTGAATGTGTGTGTGGGGGGAGAGGGGAGAGCTAACAGGATCAGAAGTGGGAAAAACAGGTACATTGATGCCTTGTTGCTGGAGATAAGAATTGGTCTAGCCATTATGGAAATCAGTTTGGAATTATGCCCTAGGAGTTATAAAACTAGGAGTACTCTTTGAATCAGCAAAACCACTACTAGGACTATACACCAAAGAAATAAAAAAGGAAAAGATCCATATATCCTATGAAAATATGTATAGAAGCTTTTTAATGGTAGTAAAGAACTGGAAACAAAGGATATTCCCATCAACTGGGGAATGGCTGAACAAATTATGGTAGATGTATGTGACAGAATACTATTGTACTATAAGAAATGAAATGAATGACTTCAGAGAAACCTGGGAAGACTTATATGAACTGATGCAGAGTAAAGTTAACAAAACCAGGAGCACCCTTTATACTGTAACAGCAATATTTGAAAAAGTCAGTCTTAATGACAAACCATGATTTGAAAGGACCAATGATGAAGAATGCTACCAACCTACTGATGGAGAGGTGAAGGATTAAATATGCAGAATGAGAACACTTTGGGGCTTGTGCAATATGGGAATTTGTTTTCCTTAACTGTGCATATTCATTACAAGGCTTTTTTCTTTTTGTTTCTTTTCCCAGTGGAGGAAGGAAGAAATAAGAGGGAAATAAAACAAATGCTTATAGGAAAAAATTAAATAAATCCTATAAACCCATGAGAGAAAAAAGATAAAAGTATCTCTACCCTATGCAATGCGCTGTGCTAAGTACTTTTCTATGCTAGAAAATATCTGGAAATCAAGTAAGTAGGTGCTCAACTACTACAAAATAGCCGAACAAACAGTATTATATGAACATTATGGGCTAAGAGCTAATGAATGTGAAAAGTTGATAGCAATATGACTTGGGGTGTTTTGAACCAACACAGAGTGAAGTAAGCAGAACAAGGAAAGCAATATACACAATTTCTATAATAATGTAATTAAAAAGAGCAGCAGAACAAAGCTGAACTCTGAGTAATTACGAAGATCAACATTGGCCCCGGACAATAATTAAGGAAATACTTCTCATTTTGTTACATTTATTGGCTGGGAGTGGGGACAATGACAGGATGCATCCCAAAAGCACTAGTGTAAACAAAAAGGGCATAAATAAAGCTTAATGTTTCAGAAGAAAAAAATCTGTGGCTTACCTATTCCTGCACTAAAAAGGAGAAGCCTACTGGGAGTCAGAAGAATTGTGCCTGCTATTATTTAGCCTAGAATTGAATTGAGGTGCATTAGGCTATCTGTGAATTAATTTCTCTTTTAAGCATAAAGCTTTCCAAGGTGAGTAGAGCTAAGTTTCTGGGAAATCCCCAAGAGAAATGTGCCGTGGATCTCTAAAGGCATTGTTGATTACTCCAATTTCTATTGTTTTATTCATTTAAAATTCTAGACTAGATTATTAATGGTTTGTGAGCTGCAAGAAAACCTACACTAAACTGGAGTTGCCGTAAGTTTGCTAACAATAAGTCAAGACAAACTAACCTCATAGAAATAGCAAGAGAATGGAGCAAATAGAGAATGCTTAATTTCACAAGACATTTGACCAATTTGACCTGTAGAAAAGATAGAAAAGCACAATCTGGAAGACGGCAAATAGGTCTAACCCAGTTCAATAACTGGGCTTCAAGAGTGTTTTATGGATAAATGTCAACCTGAAGGTAAGTCATTAGTGTCACAATGTAAGTTTATATCTTTGGCCCTACCTTGCTCCACATTTTTCTCAATGACTTGGAAGGAGGATGCCTATCAAATTTGTAGATAAAGCAAAGTGAAAGAAAGAGCTGAGATGACAGACAACATAGCAAATGTTCCAAATGATCTCACCAGATTGAAACACTCTGCTATAACCAAGAAGAGCAAGTCAATAGGGATAAATCCAAAGATCTGCATTGCAGTTCAAAGAATAAGCTGTACAAATGCAGGATGGGGGACCACTGGTCTCATGGTTGTTCTATGATAAAGATGTGAAGGTCTTAGGATCCAACAGTGTAAGGAGATGGTTAAAGAGATTACTGCCACTTTGGGTTGCATTACTTTAAGAATAGTGTCCATATCATTGATTCTCATCAGTTCACTTTAGTTGGCACTGAACTGAGTGTGACTGACTATTGTATCCAATGCTAGGAACCACAGATTAAAAGAAGCATTGCATTCTGGCCTTTGTCAACCCTGCCCCTGCCCCCATTTTTCAGCTTCTTTTTAGGGGCTGTATTTCCCCATTAGAATGTAAGGACTGCCTCCCTACTTGTACTTGTATTCTCAGTGTTTAGCACAACACTTGTCACAGAGTAGGCCTTTAAGTGCTGGCCGACAGACTGGTGAATGGCACTGAAAAACTGGTATGGGTCTGGAGGGTAGCTTAAAGATCCCCGACCACGCCTCCACCACAAAGATACAGGAAACACACCAGACTCCATTCGGATCCTAAGGAATGGATGGGCCAAAGATCAAATCATAGAAACTACCACCAGTTTCATTACGGATAATGGCAACAATGAGGAAACACATCCAAACTTGGGGGATGCAGCCAAAATAGTACTTAGAGGACACTTTATATTTCTTAGACATCAATTAAAGGGAAAAGGAGTAGATCAATGAATTGGACATGCAACTGAAAAAAAAAACTCTAGTAGGTCTAAATCGGCACAATCAAGTGAATCAGAAATTGGAATGGAAACAATGTCAGAAGTAGCATGGCATAGTAAATAGAGTTCCGGGCTTACAGTTCAAAGGATTTGGGTCTCAAATCTTGCCTCTAATATTTCTCTTTTATCAGTTTTAGATTTTCCCTTTGCAAAAGGGAGATGATAATACTTGAAGCACCTACCTCACAGGGTTCTTGGGGTTCAAATGAGATAAAATGCAGAAATCTCTTTGCAAAGTACTAAATGTAAGTCAGTGATAGTAATGATGAGGATGGAGGTGGTGGTCTTGGTGAACTTAACTGGGGATGTTTACCTTGGAGGGGAAAAAGAGGATTAAGGGGACAAGGACTTTATCTTCAAATACCTGAAGGGCTTTCAAGGGAAAGGAGTAGTGAATTTGTTCTGTATTGGTCCAGGGGACACAACCAAAGGCTCAAATTTACAGGGAAACAGATTTAAACTATCTATAAAGATAAGCATCCTAACACAGTTGTCCAAAAATGAATTTTAGCGACTTAATTTTTCATTGATTGTTATCCTTTCTAAATATATTCCTCTCCCTTCCCCTTCCCTCCCAGGGAGCTACTCCAGCGCAAACAAAAAGGCAGCAATTACCTAGCGGTTTTCCCTTGATAATACCTAAGTGACTCTGGCCCTCTGGTGAACTGGATATATTTCCATATATTACACTGCTAAGTGCTTTACTTCACATTTCCATACCAATATCCCAGGAAGGCCCCGCAGAATCATCAGTCTGGCCAACAGGAGAGAAACATAGGAATAGTTGGGCTTGGGTTTGGAAACTAATAGAGCAGGAGGTCTTGACCTTTTTTGCATTATGGTCTCTGCTGCCTGTCTGCTGAAGTTTACAGACCCTTTCTCAGAATAATGTTTTTGAATGCAATAAATGAAATACATTGGATTACAAAGGAAACCGATTTTAATGAAATTCAGTTATCAAAACATTAAGAAAAAAAGCTCATTGTGTCATGAAAGCTCAGACGACTTTATTTTTCTAGATAGCCACAAAGGTATTTCAAAGGAAACAGGGCTAAGATACGCTCTTTTTAAAACCATATTCCTGACTTGTGACTTCACCATTAAACTGAAGCTGCTCTCTCCCAAGTTGCCTATGATATCACATCCTTTTTGGCCACTCTGTTGTGCAAAGCACTCACCTTCTCCCCGAAACTCTCGTCTTGGGCAACATGGAAGCGGCACTGCTCTCTCTTCATTCGCTTTCTATTTTTCAGACCTTGACTCGGTCACTTTTGCTGACCTTTAGTCCCCATCATTCCCACTGGTTGTATCCCCTAAGGCTCTATATGCTAAGCTTTCTGTTCTTTATATGTTATTTTATTCCGTGACTTATCAACTCCCATGGGTTCAGTGACCATCTTGATGCAAGTGATTCCCAGATCTATATATCTGTCCCTAGTCTTTCAATCACACATCAGCAACCACATATTGGACATCTTAAACTGGATATCCCATAGGCATCTCAAATTCCACATGTCCAAAATAGATCTCACTCGATTTCTCCCCAAACCCTCCCATGAGGTAAATTTCCAATTCTGTCAAGGACACTCTAATTCTCTTAGTCACCCAGGACTGCAATGTCACCATCATCCTGGATTCCTTACTTTCACTTATGACACATTTTTTCAAGCTATTGCCAAATCTTATCACTTCTGCCTCTACAAAGTTCCTCTCCTCTACACTCACGTAGCCACAAACTCAGTTACGACCCTCATCACCTCTGTAATAGCCTCCTAACAGGTGTCCCTGCCTCAAGTCTCTTGTCCCTCCAATCCATCTTCCATTCAGCCACCACGGTAACTTTTCTAAACGTAGGTCATAACATGTCATTCCTCCCTGCCTTGTTCATGTAGCCCCAGTAGCTCCCTGTTATCTCCAAAATCAAACATAAAGTCCTCTGCTTGCCATTGAAGTGATTCCTAATCTGTCTTTCTTCCATTTCTAGACTTCTTACCCTTTTCTCTCTTTCAGTTATTCTAGAGTGCAGCTGTGTCAGCTTACCTGCTACTCCTCAGTGGTGATCTTCCATTTCTTGTGGCCGTGACTTTTTACTGTCTATGTACCATGTCTGGAATGTTCTGCCTCATCACCTGGGCCTCCTAATTTCCAGGGCTTTCTTCAAAGCTCAGCTTCTGTGGGAAGCCTTTCCTGGCCCTTCTAATTGCTGGTGCTTCCTCTTCACAGATCACATTCGATCTGTATATGTCCGATATGTTGTTGAGGACATCATTAGAATGTCAGCACTGGAAGGCAAAGACTATTCTTGTCTTTCCTTGTACCCTCAGTGCTCAGCACAGTCCTTGGCACATAGTAAGAACTTAATAAATTGTTGTTTTGATTTGACTTGACTCATGGAGGGAATTCGGTATTAGTATAGTAGCAGTGGGGAACAATGAATATGCCTATCTCTGTCTCCCTCCCTGTGAGTCAGAGGGAGTATAAGATGTGATCTTCAGTAGAGTGTTGCAAGGAATATTATGTCCTCAGGGGAAATTTGATTTAAAAACCTGAACCTATCAGATTTAAAATATATATATAATAGATTAGGATTCCTGAGGTCATAATAGAATAAGCTTTGAGATGGACAAACCAGACAGAAGTGGGTTTGAAGAGGAAATGAGGCATTCCAATGAGGTTTATGGTAATTTAAGTACTGAAGAAAGAAGCTAATATATGTCATATATCCATCAAAGGCCATAACAAATTATAATCTCTCAAATTCTGGGAGAGGTAGTTCATAGACCAAATCCATGCTCAGGATGAGAGAGAGAGAGAGAATATGAGAGAGAGAGAGAGAGAGAGAGAGAGAGAGAGAGAGAGAGAGAGAGAGAGAGAGAGAGAGAGAGAGAGAGAGAGAAGAGAGAGAGAGAGAGAGAGAGAGAGAGAGAGGGAGAGAGAGAGAGAGAAACTTTCCCCCTGCTCTTCTGAATTCTCTAATTATACACTAGAATGAAGAAGTCAGAAACACATAAAAATAGGAAAACAACCAAAAAGAAAAAAAGCCATTCAAAGGATTTCCATCCTCTTTAGTTTAAGAAGGTCTTGGTTCTTACTCCATCAGGACTTTTTCTCCCTTCTCTAAACAGACTATCGTCATAGATGAGTATTTTCTTGGTGCCATTTTCATCTGGCAAATGGATCACTTTGGAGTAATTTTCTGGTTTTGTTACAATCTTTGTTGGGAGCCTCTGATGGGAATGAGCAGCTATAGCATATCAAGCATTGAGAGTCAGTAATAACTCACTCTGGAGACTAATGAAGAGAAAAGAAGATGGCATAAGCATGGGAAAAGGGCGACAAAATAAGAACAATCTATTCATTTGTGTGCTTGGGGTCTTCTTCTCCATTCACTGTCTTGTTTAAAACAAGCAAGACAACTGATGGCAATAATAGGAGTAATATTAAATATAGACATTGTGGTGGTATTTTTAATAATATCCCCACAATTGGTAATGTAAAAAACTGGCACTCAAAATGGTGCTCAAACAATATTCTAAGAATGACACAATGAAGCAATTGGAATATTTTACATTCCTGTAGCAAAGTACTCTCAAAGAGACCATCTATTTGACTGCCCCTGACTATTAAAATGTTCTTTTCAAAGTCTCCTATGACACAGGTGAATTGCCTGCACTGATAATAGCAAAAAGCAGAATGAGTAAATGATTGATACCATTCCCACAAATGGTCCTGGTAAAGGTCTTCTCGTTGAGCATCTCTACTAGGGGCCAACAGGGATGTCCTTGGAAGCTCTTGCTCATATCATTTACTCTGGCTCTTTCAAATGGAGCTGTTATATGATCATGAGAGGCCAGATTTCCAGGGCCTTGCCAAAGAGTCCAGTCCAGAGGTGAGCAGCATGAATAAGAGTCAAGCATTTTCAATTCTATCTTCACTGATTATATACTCAGCGCTGAGTTTTGTGCAGTCTTCAGCAAAGCTTAAGACAAATCAAAACCACAATTCAAATATTATGATAGCAATGGAATATAAGCTCAACAGCAGCCAAGTAAAGCAACTGGACTTTCTTAAAGGAGAATTCTGAAGTGTCATATGGGAACAAGCCCCATTCTAGGTGGTATTTTAAGTCACACAAAAGCACTTTCCAAATAAGATCCCTGGGAGGGAACCAGTGAACATATTATTCCCATTTTAGAGGTGAAGAGATTGAGGTTAAGTGAAATGAACTGATTTTCCTAGGGTCCCACAACTATATTAAGAGGGAGGGGTTGAACACTGGTCTCCCAGATTCCAAGTTGAGCACCCTGACTCCCTGCCTGTCTGTTCAATATAAGCTCTTGAAAAAATATAATAGAGCAGACAAAAGGAATTGATTATTTTTCTTTTGATTTATTATTAACTCAAGTAACTCTATCTTTTAGAAAGGCCCTAATGACTACTAAGTACTATTTCTATCCCTCCAAGGGCTACTGGGTGGCATTAAAGTAGGAAGAGCTTTGGGAATGGAATCAGGAGAACTGAGTTTAAATCTGGCCATGGACCCTTACTAGCTGGCCATGGACCCTTACTATCTGTGTGACCCTGGGTAACTCACCTAACCCTGTTGACCTCAGTTTCTTCATCTACAAAATGAGCTATTGAAGGAAAGAACAAAGCACTTCAATATCTTTGACAAGAAAATCCAAATGGGGTCCTGAAGAGTCAGACATGGCTAAACAACAACAATCGCTCTCCATATTTCTTCCTGATCTTCACAAATGTACATGTATAAATGTGCAATGATATTATGATGTTATATTCAATGTGTGTATCATATGTTTTTACATTTTGCTTTTCTCCTGCTAACATATTCCAGTATACATTTCCCCCAGCCAACCAAGGCCAAGGCTTTATTCAATCTTACAGCTCCAGTGTTTCTCCATTCTAATATAGTAGGAAGAAAAATGGGATCTCCCTCACCCCAGCAGATCATTGCTTTCATTACACAAAGCAATGGGCAGATAATAGAAATGACCAGTTATTAATATGCTAACCACCAAGTACAAAGATCCAGTGTCATCGCTATAAGAAGTATGAATTCCCTGAGTGAATTAAAACAGTAGCTGGCCATTAGTTGATTGAAGATAGGCCACATCCCGGAAAGTCTTTAAAAGACTAAAAGGGACAAATACTGGGGAGAGCTGAATAGTTTGAGAGATTCCATAAGTTGAAGCGAGCAACAACTTCGTAGAGGTAATCCATGGAACTTAACGAAAGAAGCTTTCTTCACACCTTCCACCCACATTTACCATGGCACACTAACTGCTGAAAATGTATTTGTCCATTAGGAGACACTGCATATAGTGGGGACAGTTTGAGGTTCGTCTTGAGCACAGTTGAAACACAGCCATTGAGGAGCAAAGATATGCTCTCTATGAAGACACAGAAGTAGAAACAACTATGATTCCAGAAAAGAAGCAGCTCTAAAGAACATGCCCACAGGAAGCATGGAAGAGAGCCAATTAGGGATTAAAGGGAGCAAAGCCTCTGCAATAAAGGACAGATCTACAGAGAAAAGCAGGGAACCAAGGTGAACAAGCCATTCAACAGAAACACTTGGCCCAAGGTGGCATCCAAGGACTCAACAAAGAGAGAAAGGACATTGGTACACTGAATACGGGAGGCATAAATTGTATATTTGTGGGAGAACTTATGGAAGGAGTGTTTCACATAGTGTTTGTTTTAGCCATGCTGACTTAGTAAATGCTTTGCCATTATACTAATTGTTTTTATTGAATATTAAGAAAGCCGATAAGGTCTTTTGAGGTATAGTTTTTTAGGAGGGCAGCTTTACATATAACTGTTCAGACTCAAGGAAGCAGTTGCCTTTCTGGGGGTGCCTCAATCAGTAAGAAGTTTGAGAGTGGGTGGGAGAGTTCATGGGAGGGGTCACTACAATGATTACTATTACCAATTAAACAGGGCTGATGAATGGGCTGCTTTACAAGTGTGGATAAAAAATGAAACAAAATCTCATCCAAAATTTTTCTTGTTTCCAACCCCAAATTAAACTACTAAACTGATCCATTTCTCCCAGCATTACTTAGTTATTTATATTTAAGATAAACTGATATTGTAGTCATCTTCATCAACTGTCAAAATAGCCCAAATGCTCATTCAACTACTGCATGACTTGTGGCAAGTCCTTCCCCTTCTTTATTTTCCTCAAATCTAAAATAAGGAAGTTACTATACTAGACAATCTCGAAGGGCCTTTTAGGTTTGGCAAATTTTATCTTAAAGGGTACATAATTGGAGTTATTGTTCCTAGGGCCAAATCTGGAAATATGTATCAGAACCCTGTTTTCTTGTAGGCATCTCACTACAACCTTCTCCAACTGAGAGTATCATTAGTTATTTCACTTTATCCTGATAATCTGATGCCAACTGCCTATGCTCACAAGCATATTTATTTAGAGGGGAAAAAGGGTATGGGGGAAGAGGAGGTGGAAAGGGCCGGAAGCGAAGGGGACACACACAGGGCAAAAAGCCAGATTGACCTTCTACAACATTTTGCTACTTTATTTTCCACACCACATTTTGTGTTCCATAGAAAATCAGCTAAAAAACGTTATGCCTTTCAAAGAAGTTCTGTATGTCTCCCAGAAAGCTGGCACAGGTTTCAGCATTCCCTATGCTCAATGTGCCAAAAACATGTATCCAATTTTATATGTGGTTTACATTTGCCACCTCATTCATTCAGTTCACCAGAAATAATAAATCACCCTCTTCACAGCAAACAGCAGGTTTATGAAAATCCTAGTTCTTCTGAGAGCATACCTAAGATATAAAGGGTTTCATCTATTTACTGAGCTACTTAAAAGAGTCTACCTTCCCTCCCTCACTCTATCCATCCCTCCCAGGGCTCTTAATACTAGGCTGCTAAATTACTTCTCTTTGACATCATCTCCTACGTGACTTGCTGCCACCCCTTCCTTGACATGTTCCCATGTTAGACAGGTCCCCATGATTGACTGGGGCAGGAAGCTTAATATTGACTTACAAATTCTCAGCAAAGCCTCCTATTCCACATGAAGATATTTCAACGGCTTTATAGGCCCTAAATATGTCTTGAATCTCAATGAATAACTTTACCAGTGTAACAGGGGGTCAGCTAATGAGGGCCTAGTCCTGAGAGCATGTAGGGGTTTGGCAAACCTGCTTCCAGGCATGTTTAATGGAGGACTCTACGCTCCATTTCAGAGCACGGGCAATTATCTTCTGACTGTTGCAGATCCTCTTACCACATAGGGAGGATAGACTTTTTGATGATCTTATAAGTTAGAACTGAGAATGCCTAAGAAAGATTTCCACAAGGGTAGATCAGTCATCTTTCCTGCCTAACTGCATTAGAGTGAGGAATGAAGTACTTCTATTAACACATGGATGAAGAGAGAGAGTGAGCATCACCTGGCTGCTTTCCCCACCAGGGTCAACATGAAACTAGGAGCATATGCCTCTCCTGTGGTTCTGTTCCTATCCTCCTCTAGACCATGATGGTGAACCTTTGGCATGTGTGCCCAAAAAAGCACATAGAGATCTCTCTGTGGGCATATGCCCGTCACCTGCCAGAGTTCCTTACTAGAAAGGCAGAGGGACTCGGTGGAACTGCTCCCTTCCCCCTCTCCACCATGTCTGAGGACATTTTTTTCACTTGATCCAACCCTCTGCCCAGTAGTCCAATGGGAGTGCTTCTTCCCCTATCTAGGATAAGTTGGGTGGATCACAGACAGGAGAGCTGGAGGGGAATGCAGCGCATCTGTTCGGGCCACTCCCCTCCCTAACCCCAACCCTAAATTTGTTTCTAACCCTAAAAACATTTTTTCACGTGACCCACCCCCCTCTGCCTGCCCAGCAGCCCAATGTTAAGGCAGAGGGGTCAGCATTCAGTCTGGGGGGAGTGGAGCACAGCACGTAATCTCTAGATGTGGAGCAGGCATGGCACACAGTTTCTAAAAGGTTCGTCATCACTCTTCTAGGCCAAGGAGTACTAGAGGTGGAATGATCTAGGTTTCAAAAGGTTGGAAGAGCAAGCCACCAGAGGTCCAGTGGGAGGTATCTATGCCAGAGTTTGTAGACAACTAAACTCTGTGAAGCAGGAAGATATGAATTCAAATCTGGCCTCAGATATCTACTAGCTGTGTCACCCTGGGCAAGTCACTTAAACCTGTCTGTTTAAGTTTCCTCATGTGGAAAATGAACTGGAAAAGGAAATGGTAAAAACCACTCCAGTATCTTTTGCCAAGAAAGACCAAATGGAGTCATAAAGAGTCAAACATGACTGAAAAGACTAAATAACAACAATGAAAATCTCTGAGGGGCCAAACGCAGATATGCACAATATAGCAATAGATCAAGACTGCTAAAAGGGAGAGACGCCTCACTCCACTGGCTATACCACATTCAGCAGGCTTGATAGGGGCCAATGCTTTGTAAAAATTGCTTTAGATATGAGGAAGTGTGCTCTGGGGAGCTGGGGTAGGGATGTTTATATTTCTATTCTTGCTATATCTCCTTAGTAAATAAACCTTTGCAATAGCTAAATGATGTTAGTGCGTTAAAAGAAAATGAGACACTTATCACCAGTGACTACCACTGGGAAGAACACACTGGAAAGTGGGCCCAAAGCAATGATATTTGAGGATAACCTTCATAATTCTTCAGGGATATGCCTAGAATCTTGAGGAAGAGATGGAACCAATGGCCTTCTGAGGCACTTGACTCGTGTACAGGTGGGAGTTGGGATAAGGCCCCCTGGAGCCTATAAACATTGCACCTGCATTTCCAATATACAATAACAGCCTCTACTAGAATTAAATTTCACATTTTTTCTTTATGGTAAATTTGTGTTTTAGAGAAGACAAACCATTCATGAGGAAACAAATAATGTGTTAGCTCCCGTAGAAGCTCACTATGCCACTTCGGCATGCTCACCTCATATATGGATACTACATATTCAATCCATTACGATTTTGAGAAGAAGTGAGAAGATCCAGCCAAGGGCAATCTCACTTGCTGACAATTTTATAATTTCCAATGTTATTACATGAAGGCTAGCCATCAGAGTAAGAGAGAGTATGGCAAGTAGTTTATACAATATAGTACATATTATATATACTTTATAGTTTATACAAATGACCGCTGCAGAGTTAACATTAATGATAATCAAAGATATATTTATAATTATTCTGTTTCTAGGAGTATTTTATTAGTGTTTCCATAAAAGTTAACTCTACTCGTCAAATTTCAAGGAGCTCGCATTTTGGTAATTTGGGTGGGCACTCCCAAATCCGGAACCCTCAGTAATTTTAGTAGACTGTCTAGATGGGTTCTCATGGCTAACAAATTCATCATCCTATGTCCAAGCTGGATATGGGCTTCAATGCAATAAACGAGGTTAGGCCTCAAACAAGAGATACAGGGTATATTCCTGGTTCCACATTTGAAACTTTTCCAGTTAGGTAGGACACCTCAGAATTTGTGATCCACTGGCATAGACTTTAAGAGTCCAGGGTCACTAGGCCATGACAAAGTATCAGAAGATGCTAGTAGAGGCTAAAAGTCTATACTAAATCAGAGCATGCACCAACAGGAGGATTCCAATCGAAGTAAGTTGTGAAAAAATTGGTTTGTGAGAGTCCGGTTGCAGCCTTATTCATTTTTTTCTGATTCAAGTATCTGACTAGTCTTGCTCTTTGATCCACACGTCTTTTTTTTTCTTTTTGAGCTGTTTGCTTTTTAAAAGCGTGATAGTAAATAGAGTATGCAGTGTGTCTGTCAATACATCAAAAGCTTCTGCCATGTTTTAAAGAGAGAGACCAAACTATTAAGTAGAATCACTATCCTTTAGAATGTTGTAAATATGGAAATACTATAACCAATATGGGGTACCCATTTAGCTATTTACCAACCTATTCCATATGGCAGAAGGAAATCTGCAAGTAGATACAGTTCATCAAATCATGTTTCCTAATCCTTAGTTAGCAGCTTCCTGTTTTCCCCGTAAACAGTGAATTGCACGTACAGATGTTTCATCGTAAAATTATCAACTCCTGAAGGTACTTTACTAGGAAACACAATCTGTTCCATAGAAAAAATAAGAGAAATGGAGCTCCAATTGTGTACCTGCAATTCTGACTATGTAAGAGGTTGAATTGATAGCTGCTGTTATTTTTAAAGTAAATACTTCCTCAGGAACAAGTAATGTTAATGTACAAAAAGCAGGAATTGGACAAGATCCTCAGAGGAAGGGTTTACATATTCTTCCGGTCCTAATTCTTCTATAGAAAAGTAGCTCGGAACCCACAAAAGTCCAAGGGATTCAAGAAAGCGACTGCTTTTGGCACAGCCATTATGACGCAGAACACTTAAGGAATCCTTTGACTATATACACACACACACACACACACACACACACACACACACACACACACACACATATATAGTAATTGCAGCCTCCACTAACATCCTCCTTCGCCTCTCATCATGGCATCAAAGTGGACCTGAGGTTCTAAAGACTATTGCCTATTCTACCATAGAACAATAGGGAATAAGCACGGATGGCCCTTACCAAGCTCTAAAATGCCACAGTCAAGTACAGGTCCATTGACCGACTGTGTGTCAGTTGTTTCTGGACCAGACTGGCCAACTTTGGAGATGTTCTTAAGGGCCAGAGAACATCAGAGAGATCATCATCTATAATGAGGAGGGTGGGTTTGGGATCTATGCTTCTAAGACTGCCTAGAATGATGACATTACAGAATGTTTTAAGTAACAAAATGCTCTAACTATGGCTAGTTACATCATTATTATGATCATCCTTTTCTTCTTCTTCCTCTTCTTTGCCCTCTTCATCCTCATTTCTTTTTGTATCTCAGAACAAGCTGACTTTCAATTAAGCTTAATGAAGAGCCTCTTTCATGAAAGGCAATGAAGATACAAAAATGAAGAAGAATTTAGTGCCTATTCTTAAGAAGGTTTTAATTGACAGGTCACACACCCCAATAAGAAAGATACAACACTGGATGGGATAAGAGGCAGATGAAAAATCAAGATGGCGTTCTCAAAAATCTTTGTGGAGAGAGAGAACACTTTTGGCTGGGGGAGTGGGGGAGTAGGGGATCAGGGAAGGCTTTATGAAGGAGGTGGTATCTAAGCTGGGCCTTAAAGAAATAGAAAGATTTCAATAAGAAGAAAGATTTCAAGGATCTTATACAAGAATTTACTCAACTGCTAAGTGCTAGGCACTAATCTTGGTGCTGAAAAGAGCAAGACAAAAGTCAAACAATTCCAGCCCTCAAGGAGATTATATTCCTGCCAGGTGATATCATAGACACACACATTGTATAACAGTGTACTTAATTGAATAGCTAGGAAAATAGGCATGACACAATTGCAGGGTGGAGGAGAAGCAAGGTACTAGTGGCCGGGGGATTAGAGAAGGGTTCACTTAGGAGGTGGTGTTTGAGGCGATCCTGATCGTCAAAGGTGAATAAGCAAATGATGGTTGATACTAGTAATTAGTAAATAACATTATATATCTATTTTAAGAATGTGGATCTGATGCCATTAAAATGAGAATGAATTGGGTAAGCTTTCTGGGAGAAGGGGAGAGGAAAGGGGCTTTCATTGGGAGCCACATGGCATGGAGTCAGGGAACCTAGGGCCCAAATGTGGCTCTGCTGCTTGTTGCCTGTGTGACCTTGAATAAAACATTGAATTACCATGAGGCTCATGAGGAAAATGAGAGTTTGGGACTATAAGATGTTTTAGGTCGCTTCCAAATCTAAATCCTATGAGGTAAGAAAGGTGACAGGTTAGGCAAAATTTAAGGAATTCTGTAAGGAAGAAAGGTTATTGTTCTGTCCTGGTACAACTCCAAGATACTATCTAAATTCATTTGGGAAATGGGAATCCTGGAATCGTCTTTAAAAATTACTTCAAATGAGGGCCACTGCCAGAAGCACAATTTGGATCATGTTAATTTTTTTCTCACAGTATTTATTGTAATATGATCAAATCTGTAGAAGCTTAGATGGAAAAAGAAAATAAAGAGGATGGAGCCAAGGAAGTAGAAAGGGTGTTAAGAAGGGCTTAAAAAAACTACATAGTTTTAATTAATGTATAACACTGAAAAACATATTGTTGCCAAAGGAAAAAAAAAGATAATGGTGGATGTGATCAGAGAGAGAACAAAGTATACTTTTATAATCCTTGACAGTTATAAGATATTTAAAGATCTCAAAGCACTTCAGTTCTTTATATCATTTGGTCGTCATATAATCCTGTGCAGTAAATATGGCAGTGTTTATCACACCCGGTTTAAAGATGAGGAAACTTCTTCATAGGCCTTTTGCTATTAACCAGGCAGTAGAGTCCATGTCATCCAAATTCTAGTCCTTTGCTCTTTCCAAAATAGAACAAGATACAACCTCCATCCACAAGGTCAAAGCTCCCAAACAAAGAGGTAAGTAGGGAGAGAAAAAGAGGCCAGCCTCAATTTTATCATTAGAGATAATTAGAGTAAGGAAAAAAAAAGAGAAGTGAGCAGTATTCGAAAGAAATCTCAGTATCTCTGGAAATAGAGGTAGAATGCAATACTGGGAGTACCAGGACCTTTATCTGCCCAGATAGTAAACCATTGGGCCATTGGGGCACAAGTATCACTGGGAAATTTTGAGACGTCAAGAACTAGAACACAAATCTGGGTTGTAATAGTGGTGATCTCACTGTCATTCTAAGCAAGGGAAATAAATCTTAAAACATCTGAGTTGCCAAAATGGAGGTACTAATTAACAGTGTTTTAGGAACAAGAATTCCATGCAATCTTGAGTCTTTCTTTTTGAAACAAGCCATTCCTTTCCATTCTCTTTCAAGCACAACAGAAAGGCTTTAGTTGTTTTTCTCAAGGGGACTTATCGCTTATGAACATATTAAGACAACTTGTGCCGTTTCTTTCGGGTTATCAGTGACGTGGGATTCTGAAGCCCCACCCCTAACAGGTGTCTCCCCAGCTCTCCAAGCTTCATGGAAATGCTGCCAAGTATCTAGCTTGGGGTCCCTCTTAAGGAAAGGATGCCAATTAAGATGAATTAGGAAGTGCTTCAGGATGCATCTAGGAGGCCTTTAAGACTTAAGATGAGCCTGTGGAATTAATTTGAGCTCTGAACCCTAGAGAAAACATTGGAAACCAAGGTAACTTTCTGAAGGTGCTCTTTTTTTCAGCTCTTACCTTTCATTAAGAAAATTAATTAAATGCCTAACAAAGAGCTGCAGCAGTTTAAATACCATCATCCTATGGGAAGGAGGAAATGGATGAGTTCCCATGGGGCATATTCAGATACAAATCTGGGCCCTAGAGATGTGGAGGGATGCTGCGGACAGCCCGAACCATATACCCTTAGGTCTGATCGAAGCTACATACTTTGTCTACAACCAGTAAGAGCTGTCTTGCCACCAACAGAACACTGCGTGTCAGTGAGGGTGAAGGAAGAACCTAGCTCCGTGCCTTACCCTCTAATAATTTTGGCTCAAGAGTAGACTTGAATTCCTGGAAAGCACATAAGTGATAATGAATCTAATGACAAGCTGCATGATAGGGTAGCCAGAGGCTGAAAGTGGAGAACGGAAGACCGGCCTTCGGGAGTTGTCTCTGATACATCCTGGCTCCACAAGCCTGAGGAAATCACTTCAGCTTTCAGTACTCAAAGAACTCTGCAAGCCTCTAGGGTATATATAGGTGAGCAACTGATCTGCAGAAATAGAATGAAAACTTGCATGTAGTACATACATAAGCATCTATGTACATACACATACACAAATACCTTGTATTTCCTCATAAATCTTCTCGTACGTATTGCTGTTCAAAATATTCCAATGTGCAAATTTATAGCTCACCATATATTTGTGTTTATATATTTTATTTAATATACATATATCATTTATTTTTTATTTATATATATTTCCTATATAAATTTTTATTTTATTTTATTTTATATATTTTATTTATATATATATTTATTTCTCTCTATATATTTTTCTATATAAATTTTTATTTATATATATATATATTCATACGCTAGTATGCATACCAAATATGTAGAGGCACTGTGGCTATATTAGATAGTGCTTGACTGGGTGTCAAGTAGATGTGGGTGCAAATCCTGTCTCTGACACATACTAGCTGTGTGTCCCTTTCTGAGTTTCTAACTTCTTTACTAAGTCAGTTACAAGCTATGCTCTGCAATGATGGAGGGATAAATAGGCAGGGTCCCTGGCTGACAAGATCATAGATTCCTCACAAATCTCCAAGTGGACTTAATAGATTTTGAAACTCACTAACATTCTTCTCCAATGCCTCATTGTGGTATGGAGATGGACCTGGGTTCTTAAAGGTTTTTCATGTTTCTGTGTTACCTCCAGTCCCTAACACAGTACCTGGAACATAGCAGGTGATTAATACCTGACTGTTGACCAGCTGAGTACAGGCTTGGAGGAAGCTAAGCCTGAAAAGTCTAGGTTTGCAGGTTGTTCCCAGTTGGATGAATTTATCGGTAACATGACCAGGAAAGGGGGTACCGTGCTTTCCCCCACTTCTCAAAAGCACAGATCTCTGAAATACTAAACAGATCAATTCTGAATAAATGTGACGCTTACAACAACACAAGGATGTATCAGAAAGAACATTGTTCTGTGCGCTACTCCTAGGCCTACCGTATTCTGTCAGTGTCTTTGTATAAGCTAGGTAACCTCGAGTTGCAATTTGCTCATCTTTGGACCTGGTCCAATAAAATAAGAGGGGATGGTATATCTGGAAGAGCTTCATAATAAATTGTCAAGTGGTATTCAAATGTGACCCATTATGCAATTGAGAAACCAACCACTCACTAATATTTTAAGCTGCACTATGCCGTGTAGAACATAATTCAGGAAATGGGATTTCCCCGCTATACAGAAGAGGTAAACACAGATAAGGAATGGTCGTGGACTAAGATACCATAACAGGACACAAGTTGATTCTTGTTCCCTGACGCTGATGGCCCCAATTCAATAGATTTGAGTAGCTCAAAGGGTTTCCCTTCGGTGTTATTCCTTACAGTCCATGAAGGACATACCCTTTCTACATAGGTGCCTCTAACTCAACTCATCTGAACTGAAGAAAGCACCACACAGGATCTAAGCAGAAATGAGATGGAAGACCAGTCCAGTCTTGGACAAGAGACCAGAAGAATTAAGAAATGGAGTAGGAAATGAGCTTTTATTAGGAGATGGAAAAAATGAAGCTTGATTAGAGCTGGAATGGGAGGGAAGAACAAAGGAAATGGAAAAGGAGCGAAGCAAAAGCACCTTACTAAAGGAAACTGAAGTTGCATATACGTTTCTGAATGTGCCATTGCTGAAACATCTCAGCAATTATTTTGAGCTCTTTAACCAACAAAACCCATTATTGGTATGATGATCTTTGTTACTGTTGTTGCTGCTTTCAGACTGGATCCCTTAATCTCACCCATGCTGGAAGTATAGCCACCATGACCAGGTTCAACGCCACTAAACACTGCCATGGAAAGCTTTGCCTGCTTCTGTTTCCAAACTCAGCCAGTTCACCTCTTTTTTTGGTGGCCTGCTGAGTCCCCAACTGCTTGGGGCTTATCATTCTGGTGTCATTTATTTGGACATCCAAAAATCTTTTAGCTCAACTGCAGCTCAGAACTTCCAAGCTCAGGCATCTGCCTCCCTCCTAGCAGGCATTCCAGGTATGAACCATCATGATTTACTAGACAGCTTCATTATTTCAAAAAAATCAAAGTGGGGGGGGGCAGCTGGGTGGCTCAGTGGATTGAGAACCAGGCCTGGAGAAAGGAAGTCCTGGGTTCAAATTTGGCCTCAGACACTTCCCAGCTGTGTGACCCTGGGCAAGTCACTTGACCCCCATTGCCTAGCCCTTGCCCTTACCGCTCTTCTGCCTTGGAACCAATACACAGTATTGATTCCAGGATGGAAGGTAAGGGTTTTTATAAAAAAATATCAAAGGAATAAATATTTAAACTCACCCTCAAAATTTCTTCCACGCAGTTCGGATCGTTAGAAAGGTTGATCTGAAACAAACAAAAAATAAAGTCCAATTTAGTTACTCCAACAAAAATTGCCAAGATCTTATTTATGCTATAGGTAACCATATGAAGAAAGTAGCCATCAGTGCTTTTCTATGAAATACAAGTTAGCAATTCTCCTCAGGTAATCAATTGTGTTTTCATTTCATCTAAAATGCTGGGACCATGGCGAAGCAGAAAGGGTGAGAGACTGGGAGATCTCCCCTGTCACAGTCTCCTCTTACTACCTACCCGTGTGACCCTGAGCAAGTCTCTCCAACTCTCTGGGGTCTCATTTTCCTCATCTGTAAGATGAGGCAGTCAGACCTGATTATCTTTCTAGTCCCCTTCTAGCTCTGACAGTCTATTATTCTATGGTGTCAGGCCAGTCGAACATTAGAACATTTTATGAACAAACTAGGCTCTCAATCATCCAAGTCTTAAAATCAATTTCCTAATATTAATATAAAGAACTCAGAGTCTAAATTGATCATTAGAAAGAAAATTGGAATTATATTGGGTCAGATTTCCAGTCCATCAAGCTCAATCTTCACATCTGTGACATCAATTGGTAAATATCTACCAAATGCAGACCTCCGTTTAAGGTCTTGTGGCAGATTCAAAGATGAGTAAGACACACTCTACGCCCTACCCTCCAGGAGCTGGTGAGTAGTTTGGGGAAGCAAGGTAAACACACACAAAAGAAATAAATACAAAATCTAGATGCAAAATGGTCTCCTGGATAGAAAATTGAGCGTGGAATCAGGAGGATCTGGAATCAAAGCCCCCTTAGGACACTTACAGTTGTGTGACCTTGGGAGAATGACACTCTCTCAATGCCTCAGTTTCCTCATCTGTAAAATGAAGCGTCTGGACTTATCAATATCTAAGATTCCATTCAGCTCTAAATCTATGATTCTATGATCTCTTCTACTTGAGTACAATAGAACACTACTAGGGAACAATTTATTAGAGAAGGTTGCGCCATTAGAGCATACTCTCTGTTAAGTAATATCACCCAATAGCCTTTTGAAAAACAGGGGGGGGGCTACACGTTCCAGGCAATTCAAATCACTACCACCACATAGACGATCATATCCCCTCTGATCCTGATGAAGAAAGGCCAGGACCTTGACCCCAGGAGCCTTGGGAACAGAAGTGTTCTCTCAGATCACTAGATCTGCTGCCAACCCTGCTCCCAGACATCGTTAAGGGCAAAAACGGTTGTGGAGAGTGGGCCCACCTTCCTCATCACCACAAGCAACAGCTGCTGACCAACTGCCACCAAGAAGCAGAGAGACACAATTGCTTCTAACCCAACCCTCACAGCCATTATCTTGAGGAAGCAACTTCTGAGAAGGGGTCCTCATCAGCTGGCACACAAACTGCGGGCCAGTAAGGCCATCTGAAGCATCATGTGGCAGGCAGGTCGAACCACCATCACCTTAACAGCCATTTCCCCTCAAATGCTTAAAAACACTTCATTCATTTCAGTCCTTCGTTATTCTTGGGAGGTAGCACAATGCAGCGTGGAGTAGCATAACAGAAAGAACACCGGGTTTGGAGTCTAAGGACCTGAGTTTGAATCAAAACATCTCCAGTTACTTTGTAGCCTTGGGCAAATTATCTTGGGCAAATTACTTCAGTTTGATGTTGTTTGGTCACATCTGACTCTTTGTGACCCTATAGACCACAGCATGCCAATTCTGTCCATGGGGTTTTCTTGGAAAGGTTACTGGAGTATCCTTATTGCTATTTTCTTCTCCAATGGATTAAGGCCCACAGAGATCAAGTGACTTGCCCAGGGTCACAAAACTAGTAAGTGTCTGAAGCTGGATTTCAACTCAGGTCTTCCTGTCTCCAGGCCCAGTATTAATCTACTGAACAACCTAGCTGCCTTGACCCATCCATAAAAGGAATAAGTTGTATTAGGTGGTTTCTAAAATCCTTTCCAAATCTCAATCTATGATCCTAATACCAAACTCAAGAAGATGGACACAGAATATAAATCTATTTGTAGATTTATATTTATTTATATATATATTATATATAAAAATATATTTATATTTATAGAAAATAAATATATAATAAAATATAAATCAGGACTTCAAGTAGGCTTTCTCCTTGTAGCAAAAAGTACTCTCTGAATATCATGTCTTTCTAAACGATCACCCTGGTGCAATTATCAACAATAGGGAAATGGGTCTTGAGCAATGATACCTGTAAAACCCAGTGGAATGGTGCATTGGTTATGGGGTAGGGGTGGGAGGAGGGGAGGGAAAGAACAAGAATCATGTGACCATGGAAAAATCTTCTAAATTAATTAAATTAAAAAAATAAAAATAAAGTGGGAACACTGTAAAAAAATCACATCTTATGACACTATACACTTGATGTTAGCCAGAGACTTTCATTATTTCTGTTTCTTTGTGTACGTGGATGGCTCACAGACAAGGACATCAACACATCTGGATATGCGAGATCCTGTGCTCTGGAGAACACACATAGAACTTAGCCCTTGTCTTCAAGGTGCTAATCATCTGGTTGGGGAGGCAACAAAGCGAGGTATCTCTGAAGTGCTAAAAAGGAAGTGCAGATGTTTATGGAGCCTCTCATTTGCAGATGCTTTGCACTCAGCTCTGGCGAGATCTGCACACAGGTCCAAGAGGTTCCTGCCCTAAAGAAGCTTACGTTGTAGCTGGCAAGGTAAGACACCCTGAGATGACAGTTAAATCACACTATAAAAACAATGTGTTTAAGGGCCACAGAATAAGCAGCTGATGACATGGCATGCTCAAATTCCCATTGTTAGGCTCATCACTCCCCAAAGATTGTCACTCCACCCAACTCACAAGGCATCGCAGCCACTTGGATTCATTCCTAGACTACACAGAAGGGAAGAAAATGGCACTGGAGTCTTTGAAAAGGGACTATGGCTACTATTCAGTAGATTCATTTTTTAATCTAGTTTCTCCTTACCTCTCTTTCATTTGCATATCTATCCCATCAATCCACTAGGAACCACTTTCATCTAGGGCCTCATTTTAATTGTGAAGGGAGGATATGGGAGTCTACAATTAGTGATGATGAGATACTGGAGTGGGAATCAGGTTTCCAATTTTGCTCGTTCAAATCCCAGACTTTCATTTCTTTGCCTGAAAAACCCTCTCCAGTTTGGGGTCGGAGGAGCTAGAGTTGATTCTGACTCTTAGACAAGTTGTTACATCTTCCTGGGTCTTACTTTCTTCATCTAAATAATGAGGAGGTGGGATGAAATGGCTTCTAAGGTCCTGTCCTAGTCAAACTGTGCTTTGCACAGTTTCTGGCACATAGTAGGTGCTTAATAAATGTTTTTGAGCGAGACTGATAATTACCCAGGGAATTCCCAAACATCCCAATTATTCCATAGTTTCAAGATCCTTATCCACTTGACTTTTTATCATGATACAGAGCAAAATGGACATTAAAGAGGGGTGAGTTTCACCTTGTCTCTTAGTTTCAGATTAACTTTCAGAGCAGAGGATAAACATGCTTAAGCAATGACTAGCTAATGGGAGAAGGATGAAACTCATTGAATGTAAAACTGGACGCACTGATTGTCATTCTTCACATGGGCCTGTCTCTCTTCTTCTGTGCCTAAGCGTTCCCACCAATGGCGTTGGTCTGGAGCCAGACCGCCCAAGGATAATAGGTCTGATGATAAGTGATGATAAGCTTATGAAATAGTCAGGACTCCCTGGTGATGGCGAGTGCCTTTACATCATCAAATATTCAATTAATAATAAAGAACCTGGATAGGATGCTTTAATCATTCAGGAATTAATCAGTTTGGGCTATACTTCTTTGTGATTACGGTAATATAAGATTATCAAGAAGATCATGATTTTGGCAGTGAGACATAAGCAATGTCTGATGTTAAATAGACAACATTTAGATGAATATAAAACATTAAAAGAATAATTATTACAATGTGGTTATTACAGCGGAGATCAATGTGAGTTCTAGAGTACATTGCTATTAATGAATTTCAAAGACAGCAAGGCAATTTTTCAGAATTCACACTGGAGTCACCTTACTTACAGTCATTTGCAAAGCAAAAAGAACATGTAGGCTATCTCCTTTTTGAAAACAAAGACTTCTCAAAGTGAAGCTCAGGTTGGCAAGTTTACAGAATGAGAGGATCATATTTTAGAGCCAGAAGAGAACCCAGAAATCATCTGGCCCAGTCCCCCCCCCCCATTTTATAAATGGGGAAATCGCAACTAGTCCAAAGCCCCAGATAATAAGTGACAGAGACAGGATTAAGTCAGAGTTCCTCAGACACCCTATTCAACACTATTTCCTCTGTACTTTAAGGCCTAATAGCAAATAGGTATGAGGGTTCAACCCAAGTTGAGACCCAAGTGATATTGAGTCACATGTTCTCAGATCTAACCATAGTTCCACCATTTCCCTAACTCGACACTCACATGACCACTATCCAGGCCAGTTTTTTATCTAATCGCTACAAACTTTTTTTTTGGCACAAATTATCATGTTTATCCAATAACTGAGACTCTCCCAAACCTATAAGCTACTGCATTATAAGGCAATAAAAAACAAGTAATATTAGAATACTCTCAAATGCAGCTCCAGTCAATAGTGTGAGTCTTGTGAATGATTTGTAAAAATAGAATCACATGATATTAAGTCTTTATTTATAAAAAAATTTAGGATCTCCTAATAAGCAGAAAAATTTCAGGAACTGGATTGTGGAAGGGACACAAACTCAGTTTACACAATGATTCTTAAATCTTGCTCCAATGTTCCCTTTTGTACTCATGAACTTATGACTGAAGAATAATTAATGTCATACAAAACATATAAATAAGTACTCAAAGAATATAATTTTAAACAAAACTTTTCAATAATTCCATGGAATGACGAAAGATTTTTCCGAATTTTATATTTATTCACAAAAGTCTTTGTCATGAGAAGAGGTGGTTTTTACTTTTTAATGCTGTATTTGGCCAACATTTTTAAATGGCTAAATGGCCAATAGACTCCACTTAAAACTAGACAATAATCATATTATATTCTCACATGCGAATGTTTGGAATCAGCCATTATATAGTGCCTACTATGTGCCAGGAATGATACTAAGTGCTTTACAGATATCTCATTAGATTCTCTCAACAATCTCGAGAGGTACATGTTGTTGTTATCCTCATTTTACAGTTAAGGAAACTGAGGTAAATACTGTTTCAGTGACTTGCTTGATGCCACACAGCTAGTGTCAGAAGGAAGATTTGAACTCAATTCTTTTTTACTCTAAGCCCAGCACTCTGTATACTGCATCACCTAGTTGCCAGCATCTATCATTAAGACAATCAATATCTATTATATTGTGGAAATAACCACAAGGGAAAATGCCCAGATCATGAATAGTGAAAGAGAAATATGAATCAAAACAAATGAGATTTTATTTTACACCCAACAACTTATCAAAGACGACCAAAGGGAATAGTCGGTGCTGGAGGGGAAAGATGTATACTCTGAAACACTGCTAGCAGAGTTGTAAATTGGTCTGAACATCCTTTTCAGTAACTGGGATATGCTAAGAAAGTAACAAAAATGACTGTTCATATAGAAAATAGCATAAATAACTCTTCTAGGCATAGATGGAATATAAATATAAGAGGAAAAGATAGAAAAGTACCATAAACCAGAAAGTACTTTTTGGAGTAGAAAGAACTAGAAAAAAATTGAAGCCCAATGTTTGGGGACTGAGAGAGGAAGCAAGCATTTTTAAGTGCCTACTATGTGCTAACTAGGTGATGCAGCAGATAGAACACTGGACATGGAGTCAAAGAGACCAGGGTTCAATTTTAATCTCAGATACTAGTCCTGTGACCCTGGACAAGTCATTTAACTTTTGTTTGCCTTAAGCGTCTAGAGAAGGAAATGGAAAATCATACTAGCTATCTTTGCCAAGAAAATCCTAGGGACAATATTGGAATGCAATGGTCCATAGGGTCAGGAAGAGTGAGACACAACTGAACAACATGTGTCGCATTCTGTTCTAAGTGCTATACAAATATTAGCTCATTTGATCATCATAAGAATCTAGGTGCTATTATTATCCCCATTTTACAACAGGCAAAAACTGAGTCAGGCAATCAGTTAAGTGATCTGTCCAGGGTCACATGGCTAGCAAGTATCTTAGGTCTGATTTGAACTCGGGTCTTCCCAACTATAGGACTAGTGCTCTAACCACTGATCCACAAATGGTCAGTTAGTAAACAAGCATTTATGGAGCATTTATTATGTGCCAAATTGTGCCATATGTATAAAAAGTAATAGTACTTCCCCATAAAAAATGATGAATATAAAGGTTACAGAAAAGAATGGGAAGACTTTTATGAAAACAACATGTATCACAATTTCAGTAGTAAAAAACAAAAATTCAGCCTGAATGTTATATGTTTATAATGGTCATGCTCTCCCCATAGAAGAGATTTTTAAATAAGGTACCTCTTTCCCTTCTTTGAAGAAGCAGGGGATGATGGGTATAAAGTGCCAAATTGAATTTGAGGTTTGTCCGATATGTCAGTAACTTTGGATGAACTGTTGCCCACCTCCCAAATCCTCACCCTCTCTCTTTTTACTCTTTGTTACAAGAGATAACATCCCCGGGTAGGGAGGAGGGTAGGATTTAAATTAATACATCCAATACTTCAAGTATTAATTTTATAAAGTTTCTTATCTGACAAAATAGAACCACGTGACTATGTTTTTCTACCTGCTCAAAAATCCCCGTTTCACCAAGGAAAGAGAGAAAGAGCCGGAGGAATCTGTTACCCTAAAAGCTACAGGAGGGAGGCATAAAGACAAACAGTATTGATACAGCTGGGTATGGAAGGCATAGAGAAACACAGTGATGGCTATGCTCTAAGTATAGAGTCACTCTGCTCCCAACTGGGACAATGAGAAAATGTGGGTAGGACCCGTTCTGGAGAAAGGTACAGGCATAACAAGGGCCAAAGCAGGAGACTCTGGGTACCAGTTCACCATGCAAAGGAAGAGCCAACATTCTTGTAAGTTCAAGGCTGGGTGCAGTACCTGGGCCGGTCTCCCATTTGGTCCCTGACTGTGTTTTCTGTTGGAGAGATGGCCTGAAGCCTGTCTGTGTGGCTGTGTTCCCAAGACACCTGAGGGTAGTTTCATGTGCCTCTCTAGATTAGAGCACCGATTCAGAGTACATGAAGGAGGAAAAGCTCTGGACGTGTGCGTGTGCATGTTATCGATTCAGAGTAGACCTCCATGTCTGACTCACGGCAACTAAACTCCATCTCTGCACCCTCGAGAAAACCCGCTTGGCAGCACTCCCCGAGATGTGACATCTATCCTGTCACAGTAGCACAAGTCACTGCAAAAATGACAAAGTTCCATTTAAGATTAAATCGTCTATTCCACTCAATCTCTATTTACTGCCATTTCTAATAACTTCAATGACTGTCTCCTGGACAGAGCAGCTATCTCGTATAGTCAAGGAGGACAGTAATGCATATATTAAGTCAAGTCATTCAGCTTCTGAACTAGGTGTATGACGTGCATCGAATGGCATCTCAGGAAGGAGAACATATTTGCATTTTGTAATTAAATAGAAAATATTTTAGAAGTTTTCCATATGCATGACGGTTATGCGAATCCAACCAGCTGATCACAGGATAGCATAACAATTAATGCCAACAGAGCTAACCAATTTCCTGGTGACCCCAGTACCCTGTTTTTATTAATTGCCAATTCCTGACTTCACACACATGGTCTTTAATTTATCTGCCAGGAAGTTTTATAACCCTCGACACTGGCTCTTTGACCCAATAATCTTCAACTTCACCTTCCCTTGCTATCAATTGCTATGTCATAGCGAATGCCAAATAATTTTATCATCAGCTCATAAAACCATAATGAAAGCGGTTGTAAAAATCACAGCATCGAAATGCATCACATACATGTTATATGTGTTTGGTGTCCCCCTTAGCTGCCCGGTAGGAGAGCCCCGAATGAGATGATTTCTGGAGGTCCTAGGGATTCCACATTATTATCGTGTAGAAAATCTTCCAAGGCAAAATCTTGACTTGACTCTCTCTTACCACTGTTCTTGATTAGCCACTCCACTTTTCTCTTTCCACATTTTGTCCTGTTAAGGAAATAGCTCAAGGGTCTGGGATGGTGGGAAGCGGGGAAAGAGGAGAACACTAAAGGGTAGGAGGAATCAGGGGGAAAGGAGCCAGAGCTCTAGAGAGAAATACAGAGAAGTGGAGATAAGCCTAGGGAGAGAGGAGAGATCAGAGGTGGGAAAGACTTGGTAGCTTCTGAAGTGTGGTATGGGGCAGAGATTCCAGCCTCCTTTCACCAGGCCTGGGTGCCAGGGTTTCAGGGTGTCATCACCTGTTATCTACTGTCCTTTGAAATGTAGATGAACTAATTAGCCACACTTCACAGCTCTTCCACTGCTCTAATCCTTGAGAGGCTCCATTCTGAATTGTCTAACTAGAGCAGCCAGACAGTAAGGTAATTATCCCCTGGGATGCTGCAGCAGTGATTAGAGCGATATCACTCTGAAGGCAAAATCCAGCCCCAGAGTATGAGGCTACCCAATGGGTGAGCTAACCTGACCCAAAGGGGCTCTGTCTACAGCCTTAGTGCTAGATCAGTCAATGAATCCTCTCGAAAGGCCAGTGATTTCAAAGTACTAAATGGGGTCTCCACTGATTATAAAGAATAAGTATTTTTAACGAATTTCAATATTTTGTATTCGTCAAGCATCTTCCGGAGCCTGGACCATGACTGCCAGCATGGAACACTTTTAAAAAGTGATTATCTTTTAAAATACATCTTGACTTGTCAAGTTCTTCAAGGCAGTTCTGGTTTTCCCAAGGAATTCCTCATTAAACAGAAGGAGCAGCAGTTCACAGTTTTGATAATCACTTCTGAAGACACAGCTACAGGGGCATGGTGGGGTCTCAAATTAATTGCTCTAAACGCATTTGCAGAAGAATCATTTTAATATATGGCTTTGAATCATATTTTAAATCTGCCTTTTAGAAAAGAAAAGACGTTCATCAAAGGCCACAGTCCAACCTACCAGACACCAGCATGTTCTTTGTAAAATAGCCATTTAATGATTCAACTAGCAAAAATAACAAACATGATATATTCACTCTAGCTGTGGTCTCGAGTAGCATTAGACCATCAAGGCACTCGACTGGGAGGTGGGGTGGGGGAGATCACAGAAAGACTGTCACATGACAGCTTTAGTTCCAAAACAAATCTGCGGCTTTACTCAATATCTGATCAAATAAAATATACCATCTGTATGTTTTATAAGTGCGTGTTATTAAGCATATGTCCCCCCCCAACACCACCCCATGCACACACCTGGTCAGACCACATCTAGAATACTGGGTTCAGTTCTGGGTACCACACTGTGGAGAGGATACGGATAAACTGGAGAGAGTATTCAAAGGTATCCAAATGGTACAGCACCTTGAGTTCATGATAAATGGGATGACGGGACTGGTATATATAGCCTACAAAAGAGAAATTTATTCAGGGGCCAAGGGTAGTGATGGCATGATAAATGTCTTCCAGTATCTGGAGACTTGTCACAGGGAAAAGGAGTCCAATTTGTTTTCCTTGACCTCAGAGAGTGCAACAGGGAGCAAAGAATAGAAGCAGCAAAGGGGCAAACGTTAGTCGAATATTCTCACCGATGTGAGCTATCCAAAGGTTTCATAGGATGCACGAAGAGATTAGAGTTTTCCTGTCATTATGGACCTTCATAGAAAGCCTAGATACCCACAAAATCGGCATGTTAACAGAGAAGACTGGATGATGGCATCTCTTCCAACTGTACTGTTGGGATTAGTAAGTGTTGTTCAATGTGTCCCTATTTAGGGTTTTCTTAACAAAGACAGGAGAGTGGTTTGTCATTTCCTTCTCCAGCTCATTTTACAGATTAACTGAGGCAAATGGGGTTAAATGACCTACCCAGGGTCACACAGCTAATGAGTATCTGAGATCAGATATGAACTCATAAAGAATTTTCTGATTAGAAACCCAGTGCTTGGGGGCAACTGGGTAGCTCAGTGCATTGAGAGCCAGGCCCAGAGATGGGAGGTCCTGGGTTCAAATCTAACCTCAGACACTTCCCAGGTGTGTGACCCTGGACAAGTCCCTTGACCCCCATTGCCTAGCCCTTACCGCTATTCTGCCTTAGAGCCAATACACAGTATTGATTCCAAGAGGGAAGGTGAGGGTTTAAAAAAAGAAAGAAACCCAGTGCTCTATCCACTGCACTGCTTAGCTGTTCCGTAAGTTTTTAAATTGTTACTGAATTTATATGAGCTTTTGGAACCGTGAATTGTGTCAATCAAAAGCTATCAATAGTATGCCTACCATAATGTGGAGGCGGGATGAGGCTGGGCTAGAGATCCTCAAACAAAGTGAGTGCCTATCAGTTGGGAAATCCCTGAAGAGACTATGGCACAAGAATGTAATACAATATAGCTGTGCTAGGAGGAGGCCATGACAACGAAGGGAATTCAGGGAAAACTAGGTGTACTGCAGGACAAGAATCCTCAGTGTGGACTCAGCGGAGTAAAACTTGCTAGTGGTAGGACCTTGAGGATGTCAGTGTTGGGCACCAGGGCTGCCAGAGCAGTCAAATGAGAGGGGTTGGACCACGTGGTCCCTCAGTTCTCTTCCAATTCTAAATCTGGGATCCTATCATTTGTATGAACTGATGCAGATGGAAGTAAACAGATCCAGGAAAATCAAATTACCAAAGACTCGGAGGAACCAAAAGATTTCTAACCGGAAGTGGCATGTTGAAACCGCAGTGACTTCGCTTGGCCCCCCAAAAGAGAAACAGAAATTCCCTCCCTCCCTCCCTCCATTCTTCCCTTCCTTCCTTCCTCCCTTCCTCCCTCCCTCCCTCCCTTCCTTCCTTCCTTCCTGTAGAGGTCTGGGTCCCTATAGGTGTAGACTGTTCTTACACTGTCATTATGTCAGCTGGCTTGGCTTAGCTGTCTCTGTTGGATACAAGGATGGGCTTATTAGAAGGGAGCTATCCAGAGAGAAAGGGCTGAGATCTAAAAACAATGTGCATCCCCCCAAAGTTGGGGAAAAGACCACAGCAGCAAAGAAGAAATGGAATGGCCTGAGCCTCTGCTCTAAGCTAAAGAACTTCCTTTTGTACTCACTGGCCTCTCTCTAAAGCTTGACACTAAGCACCCGCTCAAATGCCATTGGATGACAATCCTATTCACATAAATGGAATTAGAATTGCCTTTGATAGTGAGAATTGTAAAGAGCAAACCAGCTGAATGGCAAGAGGCTCCTCGCTATCTCCCCAATTAGTTTTTAACTCTAATTAAAATACTTTTATCTATTAATGCCAAGAAGAACTGCTCAATTTATCCTGGAAAGTTACCATTTTTTTCCTCTCCTGAAATCTCTTCGATCTGCTCATGTGGCTTAACAGCTCCCTACTATGAAATGATAGAATAACTCACTTCCATTAGATTTATAAATCTCATTAATTAATTCCCCATCTCCAGCTAGTGTAGAAACCCAATTCTAATGCAAGATCTAATTAAAGAAAAGATTTTTTAGGAAAAGAGAAAGAACAGAGATTGAAACACAGAAATAACTATTTAGTTTCAAATTAATGAGGCAACAGGCTAAGCAAGAATGTCCATAAATCCCTAATGAGGATTTTAAACACATTAAAACTTCTGGATACAAAATGTTTCCCTTCCCTTTTTATCCAATAACAAATAAGCCAATAATTTTCTGCCTCTAAATGGCACTATTCACTGGACAAACCCTCCCTTCAAATACTGGAAAACCAATTAATTTGCCTGCTGTGAAATGTGTTTCTTGATAGCTTTTATGGGATTTTTTTCCTTCTCAAAGAAATGTAAATAGGAGGTCAGCAGAGGTGCCTGATTTGGCTTAAAAATATGCCCCACTAGGTAGAGATTTTCTAGTCCGTTTGCATTTCCAATGATGTGAGATATAACCTCCATTTTCAGGTCATCAATCATCCAACAGTCTCCTGATAAGTAAACAGTTACAGAGTAATAGTTTTATTACTATGAAGATGGTACCATCTTTGAGATGTGATAGTTTGCAAAATTACCACTTTGTTCTCATATAAATAATGGCTCGCGCCTAGGCAACAGGCTTCACCCCCTCTGGCTTTGTTAGCTAACCCGCTACTGCCTTATTGGTGATGTGGGCCTCATTCCTAGCCTACTTGCTATTCTGGCTCCTACTTCTATGCTTTTGTATAGGCTGCCCCCCATGCCTGGAATGCTCTTCCTTCCTGCTTTGTACATCTTGGAATTCTTAGCATCCTTCACGCTTCAGCTCAAGCCCTACTTCCTACAGGATGTACTTCCTTATGTCACCTCTCCTCCCCCCTGCCCTATTGTTAATGCTCTCTCTGACAAGTGACTTTGCATTTGCTTTCTATATATTTTGTACACGCCTATTCTTCATTTGGGTTTTGGATCCCCAGTGCTTAGCATAGTGTCTAGCACCCTGTAGAAACTTACTTAATACATGCTTCTAAAATGGAATCGGCTCTATCTGTCCAAGAAAAATTGCTCTTGAAAAATTGGAAGGTTGTCTGAAAAAATACTTCTGTCCATGTACTTCTGTAAGGATGGAAATTTAGAAAGGCAGCCTCCATCAATGCTACATATATTGAACAATACAGCAGCCTCCCCTCTCCCAAGTAGAGGGTGGCACATCCTGGGGAAAGAAACCAAACACACTGGGTTATTTTGCTTGACTGTCCTGCTCTCTCAGAAAAGATGGCGTGCATGCGTGTGTGTGTGCGTGTTTGTGTGTGCGTGTTTGTGTGTGCGTGTTTGTGTGTGCGTGTGTGTGTGTGAGTGATCACCTCTAATCATCTGACAAATCCTTATTTTTCTACATCTTTGACATTAGTCCTCTTTTTCTCTACTCATGGATTTCACTTTATTCCCATTAATAAATTCCATTGGCTCCTTATTACCTCCAAGATCAACTAGGAATTCCGTTTCATATCTAAAGCCAATCACAACCTGACCACGGAATATCAGTGACATAAAAATCCACTTTGGTCAGCACTCTTGAAGAATAGCCAGGTACCAACAGAGATTTTGGGAAACAGGCTCCCTGTCATGAAAGTATATTTATGAGGCATCCCATGAGTTAGTTCTCTGCATTAACCCCAGACTTCTTGAACCTTCTCCATCATAGAATTGTCCCAGGGAACCACAATATATTTTAGGGGGCTTCTTATTTCATGGTTGTAGTAGTGTTATCTGCCAAGGCTACCTCATATAAGGTCCCTAGAGTGTTGGTGTCTCCTAATATATCAGTAGCTCTTTTTGCTTGCTTCTTAGGGTTCCCCCACCCTTTTTTGATTGAAGAATTCTTTAACTCAGAAAAGAAAGCAGTCCAAAAAGATGAGTTAATTCTGGAGAAGTAACTTGTGTTGTTTTGACTGATCCCAAATCAGTGGCTGTCTTGGAGTTGAAAATAAGAGCAAAATGGTTCTTAGAGGAAAGATCTACACCAGTGGTGTCAAACAATAAAAATGGGAACCTCCTAAACTGTACATAAGGATCTATTGGGGCCATATAATGACTTGGAAAATTACATGGTAACATTGTCTACATGTGCCTGTATTTTTATTTATTTTGTTAAATATTTTCCAAGGACATTTTAATCTGATGTGGAACCATTCCTAGTACCTGCCTCACTTATACTTCAGAGCAAAAAGTCTAAAGCCTCATCTTCAATGGTCAGAATATGTGTCTAGTGAACTAAAGAAGCATCATCATTGGCAGGTCATCAAACCAGAGGCAAAATTGAAATCTAGTGATGTCTTAGTTCTTTCAAGAGATGAAAAAAATATGGCACAACAGTTCCTAAATCTTTTTACTAGTCAAAATTTGGGACTCAGTTGGGAAATGACATCATCTCGCCCATGACCTTTTCAACTGTCAGCCCAAACATATTTTTCTCTCCTGTGAGCAACTATAAGCCTCAGAGGTACAGTGATTAGGCATTAATCCATTTCACTAGGCAGTCATTGAAATGATCATTCAAAGTTCAACTACCTTTTAGCATTTTCAGCTGAACTACATTTGGCAGATGATGGCAGAAAAGTCGAAACCTGGATTCCAATGGTGACCACTTCCAGGAGATGCTAAATGTTGACAGCAAGAGATAGCTCACTAGATGTTGAATCCCATTCATGGACTTTCTATGGCTTATTGCTCATTTGGGGAAAATCCTTCCTTACCAATGAATGCTGGCCTGCTGTTGGACTCGCATGAGAAAAAGGCAAGAAGAGATGCTGATATATTAGGAGAAGAAGACACTTCAGGGAAATTCCAGAAAATGGTTTTGGCAGATGCTACTATCTCCAATATAGGAGTAGAACTCCTAAAATGCTCCCACCTAAAGAAAAATGAACCAAACTATAGAGAGATAGAAAGATAGATACCTTGATATACATTACACTATTAAGGATTATTCGAGGATTTACTGGATCTCTTTTACAACCTTTCTCCATAAAAAGAGGGTGATCAAAAAGGCAAGGGCACTTTTCAATCTAAAATAACACCTACATTTTAAAAAAGCCAAATGTATGTGCTAAGTGGGCATTTCTCATGAGTGCCCTGAACACTTTTGGCTGAGGGTACAGCATGAAGAGTGATTTGAACATTAATCTCTAAATAATAGAGCCAGACACTTAAACAAAAAATGTGTTTCATTAAGCCTTAAACATTTTACAGTCCAGGCTTGAAAAGAAAATTATATCATATTCCAAACCCTACAAGGTTCTGAAAAAACATCTAGAACCTATTATGTAAGAATATGCTTCTTTCATAGCATGGCAAGATTATCATTTTATATGCCCTTTAAATTAAAATCCTTTTCCTATGGAAGTTCCCCCAAATCCTTAATGACGGGTTATTAGCCTCCTAACTAATAAGTGAGAATGGCAGATATTGCCAGGATCTATGACAACAGAAAGGAAATTTTCAGATGGGAGAGCCTAATGCAATCTAAGAAACTTTCTATAGTGAATACTCTCGAGGGGCAATATAGTATAGAAGATAGAAACTTGTTGCTCTCCAAATGCCACTGGCTAGGTGTTTCAATCCACTCATATTGGCCATGTGCCTCTCTGGTGTATTCTGTGTGAAACTCATTCTCATAGTCAGGTAACAAGACTAGAAGAAGACTGCTATTGAAATGGTGGGTCTTTATTTCTGGGAGAAGCTTAGAGCCATTTGAATGAGCATGGTAAATCCCTGAAGACAATCTAGCCTGCTCTTCTGCTGCCTAATTAGGATCTCAGTTCACAGCCCATTTGTATTGTTTATGTCACATATATTTCTATAGTATTGCTGATATCAATACACAACAGCTCATGAACTCAATAGGCTGGGAATCTGTCAAAATCTGGACAAAGGACATTGTTTCTTCACTCAATATTTCCTGGGTGGTCAGGCCACTCCATTATGTAGTTAATAGATCTCTTCCAGAAGGCTCTACAAATGTTCCAGAGTTTGATACAACTAATACAATGGCATCCCCAATCAAGAGCATCTGAAGAAACTCACTATCCATAGGGAATTTTTCTGCACTTTGGACGCTGGGCTGGATCTCTTCCATCACAGCTGAAAACAATTTTGTTGAGCATATATTTATTGTCCTGTTTTATGCATCACCTGATGTTTGATTAGAGAGTAGCTTCATAGGGCCATTTCAGCTTTCAAGGACTCTGGAATGGCATTGATGTATTTATGGAAGATACACTGTTGGGAAAAGAATCTTTAAGAATATTCTTTGCTGGGGGCAGCTGGGTGGCTCAGCAGATTGAGAGCCAGGCCTAGAGTCACAGCATTCAGGGTTCAAATCTGGCCTCACATACTTCCTCACTGTGTGACTCTGAGCAAGTCCCTTAAACCCCATTGCTTAACTCTTAGTGCTCTTCTACCTTGGAACCAATACACAGCACTGATTCCAAGATGGAAGGTCAGGGTTTTTAAAAAAGAAGATACATTGTTCTACCAAATAAATGCATTTTCATAGCCAACAAAAAAGAAATCCAATGGGACCTTGTTTTCTACATCTTTAAGTCAATCCCCAAACAGAAAAGGGGTGGTCCATTGCAGAAACTTACAAAAAGCATTACAATTAGCATTCCCTGCTAATGTCCTCATTTCATTAGCTTGTGTGTAGAGGAGTTTGAAAAAAATGTACAGAAAGATTGGCAACTGGTCACATTCATTTGGTTGCCTTTTTTTTGTCCAGAGATACCTGAGAGAATTTGATCAATTTTAGCATCCGTTTCAGTTCTCTTCACTGTCATTTCTCTTCCATATAGGCACTTCTCTAACTATGATGGTAGAGTCCCTATGTGGCTCAGGAAACGGATGATCATGCTCATGCACGGACTCAATGTCAGAGATAAACAAAAAATCAGGTCTTGCCAGTTCAGATACTACTCTACTAAATTACGCTCATCCTATTGACTCAGTACTCAGATTAAATTAGGAGAGATTCAGACAGATCGTCATCAATACCACACTGTGGCCAAGAATATACTTTTGCATTATTATTAGATGGAATTAGACAGTATAGTGACAATAGAAGAAAGGCAAATTAACAGAACTCAGCATCACCATCCTCAAAGAAACTGGGTTAAGACAAAAAATGTGTGCATATGTATGGGCAGGGATGAGGTGGGCTAGGGGATGAGACATACTGTAAAAGCAAACTTGGGTTACTAAGAAGAGGAGGGAGGGATGGACACATTTTGACAAATGAAGATTTAAAGGTAGGAGATTGTGCTTATTAATTTATGAGCCCTGAACTATACCAAAGTGGTTGTAAATGTCAGTCTTCTGTAAATGGTCCAACTTTTCCTACTTTCTAACAGAATCTCTTTCAGAAGTGGAATTAGAGTTTCTGAAAATTCAGGTGGTCTCCCTCCTGATTCTTGTTCTTTATGGCAGCTCATTTTATACTTCAGGTTATTCACCAACATTTAAAAGGATTGGCCAAGAAGAAAACGATACCTTTCAAATGTGTCTCCTTACTATTCCCAGGGCTATTTAAGAGTGAAGAGAGTAAGAATTTATTGCTTACTATGTGCCAAGGCACTGTGTTAAGTGCTTTGACAAATATGACCACATTTGATACTTAAACAAAGAGATATTTATTAAATTATTAAATGTTTATTTATAAAAATATATTATATTATTAAACAGAGATATTATAAACAAACAGATATTTATTCTCTAGGAACCCCTTTATTACTTTAGTTGTCCTAGTTACACCTTGTTTGCGATTGCATATAGGGTAACACAAAATTCTTTATGAAGGCCCATCAAGAGGAGTACTGATGTCAGGGGATCACCCACCTTAAAACCTACCTCGAAGAGCACCACTCATAAAACAAAACCAAAAAACGGGCATCAATTCCAATACTAGGATCCAAATCCTGGTTAAAGGTGAGACAAGACAATGAGAGCCAATTAATTGAAGTCTCAAGAGAGCCCTCTATTTATTAACCTGTTATAGTAGAGCATTGAAATTTCCATTTACATAAGTCTAGTTAAATTCAGTGAGGCTCATCACTCGGGGCTTGGCTATCAAGTTAAGATTTCTTTTGGCCATCTACTAAAGCTACCTACTAAAATAAAGAGGGATTGTAACATACGTTGGTAAGAAGAGTAATCTCATCGATGAAATCAGCTCTCTTGAAGTCTAAGAGCACATTATCTTTGAGTACTATTTGCTTTGTACTACTATTCTTACTTTGTGGGGTCCCTTGAATGTAGAATTGAAGGAAGTTGCCATGACAATAGAAGTTGACAGATGTGATTCATTGGGTCCAATTCTCCTACGTTTCTCAACATAAACAAGGTCACGTACATGAGACAGTATGGGATAAAGTTGGTAAAAAATGAGGGTTTAAGCATAACTTATTTTTACTGTGCTCATTACACCTAGGTCTCCCAAAATTCCTCAAAGTTGACCTTAGACATTATAAGAGTTGTATAATTTAGTCAATATGTGAGAACAAAATCTAACCAGTAAAACCATCTTTGTCAGGAGACTAAAACTAAGGTTCAGTCACCAGAGCAGCAAAAGGACAGTGTCTTTTTGTGATTGACAAATAAAACAAAACCAAGAAGTAATAGTAATTTGAGGTCACCTTCTATTTGAAATCTAGACTAGCTAGTTATATAGATATTCACAAAGAACAGATAGAATGTTTGATGATAAAGTATTTTGCCAATATCATTAACTACTGAAAACCTCAAAATTACTCAGTGCTATAAACCTCTTTCCCCACCTCCACATTGGTATCCAAAGTACAATTTTGCAGAAGGAAAAAAACACTAGAAAAAGGGGTAGGTGGTAATGGGACTATGAACCATGGAGTTCAGAACAAGGGTTTATAACATAGGCTTTATAAACTTTATTTAGCAAATACATTGATAAGTTTGTAATCTTGCATGTTTTATGCATTTAAAAACATGAGTCTGAGAAGGGGTCCATCCATAAGATTCAACAGACTGTCCCAGGCACCCAGAACACAACAAAGGTTTAAGAAACTCTCATTCATAGAATCATATATTTAGAGGTGGAAGGGAACTTAGAATCTTCTTTTCCAATTCCCTGACCTTTCAGATAAGGAAACTGAGGCCATTAGAGTTTAAGGGACTTTGCCAAGGTCAAATAAGTAATGACAGAACCAGGAAGCAAAGACAGGGCCTTTGAGTTCAAATCTGACTCTCTCTTTTAAGGTCATACTTGTAATGGAATGAATGTTCCTTAAAATGTTAGATCCTTGTTCAAAGATTAATGGAGTAATCCTCATCCTAGAGGAAGAGCACAGGCCCTTGGATACAGTTCAGACAAGGAGAAGCACTAGTGCTTGGAGCTACAGGGGACTAGAGGCCCTTTCTTGGTAAAGACCAGAGCACGGACAAGGACAGCAATGACCATACCTGTAGCCCAAGATTATGCCACACTGTAAGCACCAAAAACTTGAGGATTCCTAGAATTAGGTCTGAAAATAGCAGCACAAAAGAGCCTGAAGGTTGGGACACTGCTTCCCCAGGTAAGCAGAGCTCAACTTTAACAAAAGGTTCAAAGTCAAGAAGTAAGCTGGGAAGATAAGTAAACAACAACAAAAAATTTGATCATAAAAACCTACTATCGTAGCAGGGTAGACCAAGACCATCCAAAGATGACCAGAGAAAACCAGTTATTAAAAAACCCTTAAAGAAATGTGCTAATTGGACTCAAGTCCAACAAGAATTCCTGTAAGAGTTAAAGAAAGAGATAAGAGTAGTATAGGAAATTTTTGAAAAAGAAAGTGCTGCAAGAACATTATGAAAAGAGTATTAACAGCTTGGTAAAAGAGGCACAAACATAGTGAAGAAAATAATGTCCAAAAAGACAAATTGAAAAAGAGGCACATAATCTCACTGAAGAAAATAATAACTTAAAAACTGTAACTGGGAAAGTAGAAGCTATTAATTCCATGAGAAATAACAACAGCAACAAAAAAAATATCTCATTAAAAAAAACAACTGGCCTAGAAAATAGATCGAGGAGAAATCACTTAAGAATCACTGGACTACCTGAATCCAAAATACAGGAAAGACAGGTTTTTATACAGTAAAAACAGTTAATCAAAAGAGACCAATTAATTAAAAATTAATAATACCACATTAGGTATAAGAGAACTGATAAAATCTGACTGCAAATTAAAATAGAATTTTTTTCACTTTATTTTTCTTGCTTTAAAAATGTGGCTAATATGTAAATATGTTTTGCAGAATTTCATATGTATTATTCTTTGGTTATGCTTAAATTTTTAGTATCTTATTTTTTGGTTACACATGAAAATAAATTTTAACATTTGTTTAATACGGTGACTTCTGAATTCCTTCCTTCCCTCCCTGCCATTCCCCCTCATGGAGAAGACAAGAAACTTCATTTAGGATATGAAAATTTCACACGTATAGTTAATATCACATTGCTTGCTTTCTCAGTGGGTAGTTGAGGGGGTGGAAAGGAAGGAGAGAGTTTGGAATTCAAAATTCAAAAAGAAAAAGTTTAAAAATAAATAAGAATTTTAAAAATTATTTGACTTTATTCAAAGTTTGTAGCCACTCCAATCAATTTAAAATGGCTCTAAACATTCACTTCGAACTCAGGTACAGACAAGGGAACTAGGCTGGACTTATGTTTTCCTCAAAATAGGAAAATGATTGCTTTTAAGAAACATGACGAACTCATTGAGAATGCTTTGAGAGCTAAGGGACAGTGTGCTAGGGAAAGGGCACTGGTCAGAAAATCCAGATTTTAGTACCAGTTCAACCACTACCCAGGATTTCAGGCAAATCATATCATCGTATTAGACAGCAGTTGAATCATCTTTAAAATAAGAGTATCAGGCTAAATTATCACTGAAGTCAAGCAAGGAATCTCATCTCATTTTCAAAGAAGTTCATTTGTATTTTTAGGCTAGTTTCGGTGCCAGCTCCCCACTTCCTTTTCCAATCAATGGAGTTAATTAATAGCAATAAAAACTTTTCGTTGCAAACACTGTAACTGAGGATCACATTGACTGAAACCAGAGATTTCATCCAAACAAGTCCATTTTTTTGTCACAAGCCCAAATGTCCAATATCTTTCAGAAAGACCCTCTGCTTTGTTTTGTTTTGTTTTTCTGATCTGATCTCTCTAAGTCAGGGCTATGCTTTTTCACACTTTATGTGATGACCACGAAACCCTCTATGCTTCCAAATGTCAATAATTTAGATAATTTCCCTCTTCTTTTCCCTTGGTAGTTTGGTCCCACTCAACAAAAAGCTTCAGTTGAAGTGTTCTTAAATAGCACCTCAAAGAAACAATTCTCTTAGGAAATAATCTGCAAATATAGGAGTTTCAGACTCTGTGGGGTGGAAAGAATTGGGCCCTGACTGGCTAGTGGAAACAGAAATGATGCTATATTAAGACTCAATCCTGCCACCTTTACTGTGGCATTGAACTCCCATTGATTTCCTGGAAACTTGTTGTAGCCTGTGTGAGGACTGCAAAACTAGACTCTTAATTGGCTGAAAGATAAAAAAAACCAGCCCCAGCAACAACAACAACAACAACAAACCCCGCTCTCTTATGTTCTAAATGGCTGACAGGGAGAAACAGATTCTTTCCCAGGTGACAAAGCAGTAAGGCTTAATTCCATATGTCAAAACAAGATAGCAAGAGCAGGGTCCTCTGCCTTCTGCTCACAGAAGACCTCTCTGGATGCAAGCTTTTCCCTTCAACGTTTTAGGATGCTGGTTTGCACAATATTTTCTTATGATTGGCTTTCAAACAAAATGTTATTAGCAGAGTGTATTCCTGAGGTGCTAGGTAGAAGCCTAGAGCTACACATTAAATAACTTCTTTGGAAGTTTTTATAAAAGCACCAGTCAGATGACTGCAATTCACAAAGGACTCATCACACACCAGGAATGCCTTTTTCTTCTCTAAAGCATATGCAAGTGAATCTCATTCATTTCATTTTGTCTTCCTCTTTTGAGGTGTATATCTGTGAATCCACAGCACTCTGTGCACCAAGACCCAAGAGGCAGCAAGTGCATGCACCTGTCTCACCAGCCTACTCTCTGAACGGATTCCCAGAAATTATTTTATTGGGGATTTGTTTGCATGTTTTCTTTTTGAAAGAAGAACCTGAAACTTGGGGACAGATCAGATAGAAACACCAGCACCGCCACCAGCACCAGCCAGATAACAGCCAAGTTGTTTATTCCTAGAAGACCTAGGCTTAGCCTAACATTACATAAACTGCCTGCAGACTGCGGGAAATGAAGGAGGTAAGTACAAGCACACAAAGCTGAGACAAAGAGGCCCTGATTACCATGCAAAGCACAACATCCTTCAGATGGGTTGAGAAATGTGACTGTATGAAAAACCAGTTGTGGGGAAATCTCCAAACATGACCACCCAAGCATAAAGAAGAGACTGGCGGAGAGCAGGCAGCAGTGATGGAAAGGTAGGCTGAGCTCACACAAAGAACATTCACTCAGACCCTCTATAGAAATCCCAAGAAGGCCTTTTGGCCGATCATTCCAGTCTTTTATTAATAAGGAATCACACAGGCACAATACTGGAGACGTGATTCCCTGAAGGTTCCGATACAGACAACTCAGCAGATTCATCTGGGAGCATGGAGGTCACACTTCATTTTACCGCATGTGGTCATCTGCCTCACAGTTCCAGACTTGTTATGGGAAATGATTTACCTTGTAAATCCAAGGTAAGAAGAGAAAGCCATCAGGCTTACACTAACATGACCGTAATTCAAATGAAAGGTGCCACCAATCACTTTCAAATGGTGCCCTACCTCTTTACGGAAGGTGTGTGGAACAGAAGAAAGAGGAAGGGGCTTCAAAATAAACACCCGAGTTCAAATCCTCACTCCAGCCTTTGTCCCTAATGTGACTTTGGAAAAGTCACTTCCATTCTCCAGCCCTCAAAATTCCTTATCTGTAAAATATCTGTAAAAAATCTGTAAGCCACTAAAACATCTCATTTGTATTTAAAACACATTCCCATAGTTGAAACGTAGGGGCCCTTTTTCTGCTGAAAAATGGTGACTCGACCTCTGGGGAGGGCATTAGATTCATCTTTCCTTGCTGTAAGAAAGGGTGAGAGAACCAAGACAGGGTTTTTGAATTCTTTTGTGTGAATCAATGCAATCCCCCAATTCCAGTCTTTGAACTGATGACCGCCTTTCTCATTGTAATAATTAGAGAGTCTATATGTTATCATGACTACCAACAAGACAACGACACATCTACAGTGCTGTGATTTCCAGCAATTGACGTGGTGCACAAACTGGATGATTCTGAGGATGGTTTTGGTGGTACCGACAACCTAGCTTCAACCAACCAGAAAAGACTGAATATGTAAAGGACTGGTGGAGCCAAGGAGACAAAGTGGCAGGAGGAAATCGGAGTCAGCATCTGACATTCCTGTTCTAATGAATGGCAAGAATGGGAAGGCAGGATGTCAGCCTGAACTTTCCACTCCCTCAGGGTAAGGACCTGTCTTAGCTGCTTCTTAACTAGAGTACAGCATGGAAGCCAGCAAGAGTAGGTGGCTGTTGTTAATATTTCTTCTTGAACTAAGCTTTCAAACATCTGACCACTTTACTGAATAACATCACACAAAATGCAGTGATTCGGCAATGAAATGGGCCTATTCAGACTCGGGGCGAGAATGGCAACTGTGTTTGTGTATCTGCAATTTAAATACAGAACACATCAAGATCGCAGACTAGCTTGTTCCAATTTCAGCACAATATGTCACTGGAATCTTGGCTCCAGGTTCCAAAAGTCAGTTGGGCTTCTCATTACGAAAGTACTTTTCTCTGTTTTGAACCACTCCCCAGTCTCCACTGCACATGGCAATAAAAGATGCCAAAATACCAAGACAACACCCCCCAACGCCATATAGAGTTGCTTAAAAAAGAAAACACTCAACTCCCACTAGTTTTTAAGCCAGGTGACAAGGCTATAGAGCTTAATTCCATATGTCATCGAAAGAGAACAGTTTTTGACAACTTGTCAAGATTTCCATATGCCCTTCCCACACTTTTCTTTCATGTGTTCTTTCATTCATTCAACACATGCATATTGAGGCTTGCTATGTGCAAATAAAATGAGGGAGGTAGACTAGATAGCTTCTAAGCTCCTCTCTCTCTTTCTCCATATATATGTATATTTATACACACACACACATATGTATTTGACCCCATGAGTCTGAGACACCATGCTAGACACCACGGGATGCCAGAACATATAGGACACAAGTGGAACATGCCTACTTCTCTGTGAGATGCACCACTGCCACGCCATCCTTCCGTTAAAAGCCTGTCTTTCACATTTATCAAAGTAGCTATGGGGCTCAGGTCACCTGTTGATAACACTTTCAAAGAAGAACAAGCATGATAATGAAAGCATAAAATGATGATGCAGAACAATGGGAAGGCGTCCAGAAGAGAGGAAATTAAAGGTGAAACCTGTATGATAGAGAAAAGGGGGGGAATGAAAGACTCTACTAAAGTTGTTCAGGCACGTCCACATCTCTGTGACTCTGTGATTTGGGGGTTTCTTGGCAAAGACACTGGAGCGGTTTGCCTTTCTTTCTTCATCTCATTTTACAGAAGTGGAAGCTGAGGCAAATAGGGGAAAGGGACTTCTTCAGAGGCACTCAGCTAATAAGCATATAAGACCAGATTTGAAGTGGGATCTTCTTGACTCCAGGCCCAGCACTGAATCCACTGGCCTACATAGTTGCCAGGAAGATAGTGGAGAAGAACAAAGATGATATAAAAAGATGAGAAAAGGAAATGAGTGAGATGGGGAGGAATTGTGAAATCAAAGACGGAAAGAAGGAACCCCCCAGAATTGCTGCAGTGATGAGGATGAGGTCACGGTACGGGGGCTGGGGATGAGACGAAGACAAGGATGAGAATAAATGAGTTGAATTCAGTCAAAGAAATGATTCTTTTCAATATGTACATGTAGACAAGGAATGAAAGAGAAGCCAGATGGACCAGCACCAATGCCTTCCCTTTATTCCCTGCCCCCATTCTGTGTGTGTTACCCACTTATATGCCCTTCTCAAAAGGAGAGGGGCCAAAAGGGTAAGAAAGTGGGTTCTCCCAGAGAGGCTTCTGAATATGTAATTAGCCACTATGCACCTGTACCTAAGCGCATTGACAATTAACACAATTAGACCCACAATTGTGGAATTGCCCCTGCTATTGGAATAATTAGTCTGCTAACAACTTGATTTGCAGGTGCAATTGAGCAATTATGTATAGTTCCAAAGTTGAATATGCATACTGAAAAGACTGGAGGAGGCCTATTACAAAATCTTGTTTCAAATGGTCAAATCGATTTCTTTTGTAGAAGGAATACCATGCTTGGGCACAGTAACCAGATCCTTAGATTCTTGAACACTCATTACCAGTAACAGTTTCATTTGCACAATGTTTGGGTTTTCTAAAACATGTAAACAACTGGATCAGAACTCTGCTGGACCACAGACGGCATTTTATTTGGCTCTCACGTCACCTTCAGCGCTCTCTTCCCACCCTTAAAACTTTGCCTGAAACACATTCTTCCCAACTAATTCCACTTTGCCACCCAGGCTGTGTAACGCAATCATATGAAGCAAGGGCAAAATCAGGCAGGAACACAAATGCACCCCTGGAAGAAGGGATATATAAATCAGGTGGGGACACTCTGCCTCAACCCACTGAATAGAACAGGAAGCAATGGGTACTGACATAACCCTACTAGATAGAAGTTATTGATTCCTAATATTACTTCACAAGGGAAGACAAGACTTTCCTGATACTCAAGATTTTAAACAGCCACACTATCTGGGCATAGACTGGGCTCCTTGGGGGATGGGGGAAGTAAAGACCAGCCATCCTGTCAACTCTGACCTATCCTAGATGTTGAATATTCCTGTTCAACAGTAAAACCTAAGCTTTTTGAAGACCAGACTGCACGTTTCACATTTCTTTCCCTTCATCTTCATCATCACAATAAAAGGGAACATTTCATGTAGTGTTTCAAGGTTTGCAAAGCATCATCTAAGTTGATCCTCACATCCACCCTGTGAGATAAGTTCCATCATTACCCTCACTTTACATATGAAGAAATCGAGGCTAAGAGAGTCAAGTGATATGTCCACAGAGATGCTGCTCTAAGTGTGTGGTCTTCCTGTTTCCAAGATCAGGGCTCTATCCTATTGTTATCTACTATGCCACCTACCTGGTCCTTAATAAATGCTTGTTAGATGGGATAGACCGGCAGAAAAGGGACACTAGCATTGGCCAAGAAGCAGTTTAAAAGTGCACCAAAATTAAGTAAAGGGGGAGGGAGATGGTTTCCATCTGGACACAGTACTCCTAAATTCCCCCTGTGGGTCTTCTGGGAGCTTTGAAGTCATTTGGATAAGCATCTGCAAAAGCTGGCTTGGAGAGTCTTTTGCCCTCTATTTTGTGGCTCAAGGAAATAAAGTAGAACTAGGGAAAAACCACTCGTGTGGTCTATTTCAAGTTAATAATCAAATCCCCAAAGCAAAGATAATGTTATACAAGACCAGGAGGACATCTACTATTGGTCATTATAGACCCTGTAACAACCAGTGGCATCAGACCATTCACTAGACCAGCTATCTGGATTTATATGCAAAATTTGATTCCCAAAGTACGTTGAAAGTCCTAAGTAGGTGGATTATGAGAGACCTAAAGATATTAACTGGCCCTGAAGAGCACAACAAGATAACAGCAAAAGAGAGAACATAGCTTAAGCTAACTTAGATTCTGCGATAAGCGTCGGACCCTTCAGAGAGTTCTTTCTTCTGTATCCATCCGGCTTTCTGGCTGTGCCACTTTGAACAAACATAAATCAATAGCTTTAAGATTTTCATCATCTGACCAAAGGAATTCTAATGGGGCAGACGTTCAGAACCAAGATGAGAAATAGTCAGGTTTCACATTGTTTTCTGAAACAAAGAATAAGATACGAAGGCTGGCATAAGAGCTTTTTCAGAGAGGTTACCTGTCCTTCGCTTAGAGGCAATGTTCTCGATACCCTAATTTGCTTCTTTCCTGATTTCTGGAAAGCTGAGCAAAATGGGTTAAATGATAGAGAAATCTGGAGCAACGTTCTAGAGGAGCATTTTTAAAAGTCGAAAGGCAATTCCTCTGCAAGGATAAGGCAGGGAAACGATGACTTTGGAACACAATTACACTCTCTGGCACCTCCATGCTGTCTTTACTGTGAAGCTTCTTGAAAAACAAATCCCTAACCTGGTGGAATGGATTTCTTGACCCACAGATAGCTACATTAAATGGTGTAATTTACTGCAATCTAACTAAATTAGCACCAATTAGACAGGCTAAATTAAAGGGCATGTCACTAATACATTTTATGCTAAACATATTACTGATAATAAGCAGAATGAAATAAACTTGTCTTTTTAGCAGAATTCAGTCTAACCCTAAGTCCCCAGGATTCACGGTAATCAACTATGCTATGAACCAGCTTAATAATGGTAGAGCCATTTTCCCTTAAGTAGTCGATTATAACTTCTGCTCTGGGGCCTTAGTTTCCCTATCTTTAAAACTAATGGTTTAGACCAAATGATATGCAAGGTCTCTTCTATCCCTAAAGTTTTATGATCAGAGATTTACAAGCTCATGAATTTAAAGTGGGAATGGACCTTAGAGGTCATCTATGTCAACCTCTTGTTTCTTAAAGGTGAGGAAACTAAGGATCAGAGAGGGGAAATGACTTGTCCAGGGAGTAAGATTCGAATGCATGTCCTCTGACACCAATCCAGCACATATTCTACTATACCATTGGTTCACACATTCTACAGTAACAACATGCAAGCCCAGAGAGATTCTTTCTGCCTAGCACCATGGACTTAAACCAGAATCATTCTTCTGGTCACTAAATTAATATTTCCTTGTATCAAGAAATACTGTTGTCATCAGTTATGATTAATTGACACACTTAAGTTTATCTTTTGAAATTTCTCGTAAAAGTATATTCCTTTAGCATTGAAGGAAGACTCAAAAGCCAAGTGTAGGCTCTGGGCACAGCTGTACTTAATGATACATAAGCCATGAATTGTTTGGCCATTCAATTGTATCCCATTCTTTGTGAGCCTGTGGACCATACTTCCAACGGGGATTTCTTGGCAAAGATACTGGATCGGTTTGCAATTTCCTTCTCCTGTGGATTAAGTGACTTACCCAGGGTCATAGAGCTAGTCAGTGAGGCCCCATTTGAACTCAGGTCTCCCTAACTCCAGGCCTAGCCCTTTAAGTTACTTCGCCTCTGACTGTCTCCGTTTATTCATCTGTAAAATGGAGATAATGGCTCCTACTTTCCTAGATTATTGAAAGGATCAAATGAGCTAATATGTACAACACTTTTTAAAACTGCAAGTGCTCTATAAATGCTGGTTGTTTTATTATTATTGTTATTATTATTATTATTATTATTATCCCCTAGGCCAAACTAGAATTTACTGACAATGAAAATAACAAGAAAAAAGGTAAGTCTAATTTGGTTTTAATTCAGAAAGAGGTAGTTGGTACTTCTTGGTGCAATAACCATCTCTTTTTCATCAGCCAAAGCCAAAGAGTGAGTCTGGATGGGGAGATGCAAGAAGATGCATGTGAGACAGTGCACTGTCTGAACTTAAGAAGATGAGGAAAAGGACTATGTGTGCTTGGCTATAATTATAATTTTTAATGTTTGGGAGGGTATGAAAATTGCAGATCAAGGATAGAGAAGAGGGAAGGACATCGGATGTATTTCCAGACCTCTTTCACAAGTATGCTATTGTCTGTCTACTTGCCTTCAGGCAAGATTGGGCTCCAACAGCAAAGAAAAGATGGCATTATGTTATTCTTACAGATAATTTTGTGTTAGAAATGGAAAATATGGAATTAGTCACCCAGCCCATTCTCTGGTGACAAGGTGGGATGCTTCCTCTGATCTCTATCTCCGGTCGGCTTTTCACTGAATTGACTGATGGCATTAACAGCAGTCAGTGGTCTTCTCTGTGACTTCTGGAAACCACACATGGAAACCTGTATTTTTTCTTACTCCCTCAGGCTTATAAGGACTTGGAAGAAATCAAAAGGAAGCTGACCACTTTGGTTGAGTCAGTATCTATCTCACTGTGTTAAGGAAAGGGTCCTTTTTCACTAGTACTCTAGCACATCTCAGAATGATTTTAATTCTCAGAAATATTTTTCCTCATCCTTTCTTTATGGATCAAGGGTTCCAAGTGTACATTATGCTTTAATCAACATCAGAAAGACTTTTTTGAATGGTAGGAGGGGCTGGACACACTGTGATGCACAATATACTGAGATGCACAACATTAAAGGAATTAGCATGGACAAATGATATCTTAAATAGATCAGATAGCATCTTCTAAAGACAACTCTAACTCATTTTCAAAACTGAATGTGAATGATTTATTCTAAAAAAATCCATCTGGTTCATTAACCTATAACTGTCCAAACGCAAGAGTCAACTCCAGTGCCACATCCAATGTGTGTCGAGGTAATTACCTTGAAAAGAAGATGTAATAAGGCTGTCGTCCATAAATGCAGTGAAATGTGACCTAGTAAATCAAGCTGTATCCTCTATTATGGGTCAAAAAACACATTTGTAGGGCCAGCAATCTCTGGGCTCAGGACAATCTTGCATGCACTTGGCAGGTGTCTTTTCCAAGTAAATTTTAAATCTGTCATTTCATTTAGAAATTTCACACTCTGTCCCTTATCTCCACTTATCACTGATGATCTGTCAGGTAGGTATGTATTTAGTATACATGATTTCTTACATGAAATTTCCCATTTTTGAGTTGATTGGCCAAAATAAACATAGAAACGGTAACAGTGAGAGGATTTGAAACCATGCCATATAATGACTGACTGAAGAATGTTTAGCTTGGAGACAGGAGCATAGAGGGAGAGGGATGCGGTAGGGCAGAAAAAAGGAATGGGTAAGGAGCTGGGGCTCTGTTTTCAAGTATTTAATCCATCTCAATCAATTAACCAATGGGCATCCTTTGGTACTTTAAGATAGCCTTGGAACTGGGGAAAGAGAGACAGAAACTCAGTGTCTCTGTTCTCAAGGAACTTACTTCTTCTAAAGAGCATCATACGAGATGGGATTTGAATTGTTTCATTTGGCCCCGGAGGGCAGAATCAAGAGTTGCAAAAAGGCATACTTCAGACCTCTTTTCTCTTCCTTTTATAAGGAAAAACTCCCTGACAATTAGACCTGTCTCCAAATAGAAAGGGCTGGCTGGCTGCCTCCCAGAGTGGTAGTCTGCTCCTTCCTGGAGGACTCCACACAGAAGATGGATGGACCACTTGTGATAGATGTTGAAGAAAAGGATTTCTTCCAGTTTGTAGGTGGGGTAACCTCTGAAGTCCTTTCCACCTCTGACATTCTGAGATAGGTATATAAGAAATAAGTAATGAAATCCTTTGCATCCACTTGCCTTTTACAATAGCTTAAATGTATGAAGACTTTGATTCCAAAGCAATTTCACCTCACTTATCTCATCTAATAGGTTCCACTTTTGAAAATATTCTATTGTCTAGTTAGTAATAATAATAATAATAATAATAATAATAATAATAGAAAGCAGCTTTGGAACCTTTTGCAGTTTGCTTTATCATTACAACCATTTGTGCATCAATTTCCATCTCCAAATATAATATTAGGATCAGAGACTGTGAGCTGGTAGAGACTCGAGAGGACATCTTGTCTCATGTTTTCCTACTAGACATGAAGAAACTGAGGTCCAGAGGGAGGAAGTAATTGCCAAGATCTCACAGGGAGGGTCACTATGACCTATGTCAGAAATCAGAGCAAAACACATGGATTCCAATATGGCATACTGCCTGGGCTCATGTTCCTAGCACCCACTGGCATTTATATAGCCCTTGGAGGCTGGCAAAACACTTTCCTCAAAATGACTCGGTGATGTAGACCACGTAAGTATTAAAACCCCTATTTTACAGATAAGTAAACTGAGGTTTTGAGAAGTTAATTGTCAATGATCAAAAAAATACCAGAGCTAACACTTGAAATCAAGCTTTTTGATTGCAAGGCTTTTGCTTTTTTCCACCACCACATTTCCATCATTCAAATGCTTAAGTATTCCTATTAATGTATATCCTCTTTTAAAGATGTATGTTGCATCTCTTCACTGCACATCCCCTAAACTGGAATGTTCACAACTATGCCTTTGTTCATCCTAGTCATCCCCATTCTTTAAGGCCCATCTCTTCCCAGAAGGCTTCCCAGGAAGCTATCCAGCTCATCCAGCCACTCCCTCTCCTCTGACTTCATAGAGCTTAATGTCCAGGCATTTCCTTTGGCACAAAACTTTGAAATGACCTGCAGCATCCATGTACTTGATATCTAAGTTTCCTTGGGGTCTTTTCAAATGGACTACAAGCTTTTTAAAGGGAAGCTGCTCTAGATTTCACTTTTTGTAGCACCCACAGTGCCCTCCTGTGGGGTTTTGCACAGAGAAGGCAAAAGACTAACATATTCAGTAAAGTATCCAATCATTCTCTTAGTGTAGTAAGCAACAAGCACTTTCTCATCCTGCTGATGAAATGCCAGAAGTATAAGGAAGGGTTAAAGTTGGTTTCTGGACAAGCTTCTGGGGCTAGGGAAAAAGTCAGGAACCCCATGCCTTGGAATCACTGACTCTAAGCATATTCCAACAGGAACAAAACCCTGTTTAACGTAGTTACAGCGTGTGTGCTTTCCACACAACACATTAGTAACATTTTAAATCATCTTGTTCTCATGTCTTTAAAATAGCCCTTTAGCTATATCCATGGGCTCTCGAAGATGTAGCTCTTCCTCCATTTTGAGACAGAAGGACAGAAACAACTCAGAGATGACATGAGGCCTGAAGGACCCCAAAAATGAACTCTTCATAGGATTCATATATCGAGAGCTGGAAAACTGCCTATTTCCAACCCTTTCAAAAATGGAGGCCAAGAAAATGCAACGACTGACCCCAAGTCACATGTGTAGTAAGCACCAGAGGCAGAATTTGTACCCAGATCTGGGGACTCGAGAGCCAGGGCTTTTTCATTGTTCCACACAACTTTTCATGTAGTTCCCCAATAGTTTCAATTCTCCATAAAGCCTTGGCCTTGTAACTTGGTAAGCAAGTGAATTCAACCAAAGTTACAAAGTGTCTTCTACTTCTTCTACTATTACTATTTCTTCTATTTCTAGTATTTCTTTTTTTAAGTCCTCACCTTCTGTCCTGGAGTCAATACTATATATTGGCTCCAAGGCAGAAGAGCAGTAAGGGCTAGGCAGTGGGAGCCAAGTGACTTGCCCAGGGTCACACAGCTGGGAAGTGTCTGAGACTAGATTTGAACCCAGGACCTCCCATCTCTAGGCCTGGCTCTCCATCCACTGAGCTACCCAGCTGCCCCCTATTCCCAGTACTTTGAATGCTGCTACTGCTGCTGTTGCTACTGCTACTGCTACTGCTACTGCTGCTGCTACCACTACTACTACTACTACTACTACTACTACTACTCCCACTACCACTACCACTACTACTACTACTATGGTCATGTGTGAGACTTTGGGGCAGAATAGTGAAACAAACCAGAGTCTCTACCTGCCTCCTCAAGGACAGAAGCTAAAGCCTGCAGAAGAATTAGCACAATACAGAGAAGAATGAGATCCTGGCAAAGGAAAGAGCTAGGTAAAATGGAGAGAAAAAGCTCCAGGAGAGAGGTACTAGAAGAATCATTATCCACACTTCAGCTGAGGAAAGAGAGGGTCAGCAAGTAAAGTGGCTGCTCCTTAGCAGAGGTACAAAATGTCAACAGTAGGACTGAAGTGCTAGTCTTGCATGGCTCCACTGAGGCACCATTTCTGCTAAACTATAAAGTCTCTTGTTATCATCGACAAGTTTGTTATTGTCAATAGGTGTGTGTTGTGGATAAGTAAGTAAGTATACATGAGAGAAATATAGAAAAGAGGGGGAGGGAGACTGAGGGAAAAGTTAATCTCCCAAACATTTGCTCTCCATGGTACTAAATACCTGGAGAACCATTGTGTTTGGATATTAGTACTTTTAATGAGTCAATGAATCCTGTCCCTTTCACTGGGCCACTTGGCACAAAGGACACAGGCTCCACATTGCTGGTTATATCCCCAAAGCCAAAGCTCAGGAGTGTCCGAATGGGAGTGCCGAATGGAGGTGCCAGATCTGAAGGCTCCCTGCAGAGGCTCAGGCTTTTCATGATCAGAAGCTGATTTTGGAAAGGGCAATCAAGCCAACACAGCTTGACATTTGGGATTTCTATGTCTAGTGCTAGCAGCAGAGAAAAGTTTGATGCTTTGTGCACTTCTGCACTTATACACACAGTTGAAGAAATGCTTTTAGGATAAAACGTAACATTTGGAAAAGTGGAAATTTGGAGAATTTTCCTGGGTCCTCTTCCAAAGGTTAATCTTTGGCCAGGGTGAAAGGGCACGTGTTTGAAATCTATTCAGCTAATTCAGTCAGAAATCCAAAGAGAACTATTTTCCCCATTGCTCAAAGATGATTCTGGCTTTCCTCCAAAACCTTCAGAGAAGCTATCCTGTATTCCCACTGAGGCTGAGGCCACCAAAGGGGAGATGGGCCTAGAAGCAAAGAGAAGCCATAACACAGGCCTTGCCTCTGATGTAGTCTGAGTCTCTACTATCTGAGTTACACTTTCTACAGAGATGTGCACCAAGTGAAGTGCTTCCAATGGGCCAATGTGAGGTACATGCACAAGTGACTTAATACTCTTATCAACAGAGTTAAGTAAAGGAAACATTCCCGACAACTTTGTCTCTACTATAGTTATATGCAAAAGAGGGTTGTGGCATTAAACGAGTGATCATTCACTAAAATCATCTCAATTTATTTTTAACCCTACAATGGATCACCTTTATTTAATATAGATAAAAAAGTCAACTCTTAAAGAAATATGGGTGAATGTGACTTCCCTGAAAACCAAGTATATCACACCAGAAGTGATAAACTATGGATGCGGATTGCTGTATATCCCATATCCTATCAGCTCCAATCCCTGTGTGGTATGTTTTGATGAACATTTACCAATTTACCATTTCAGAAAAGGAAGAAGAGTAGGGTGGGATTTTTAATAGGAAGTAACTCATAGAAAACAGAAAAACAAATACAATTTCAAGAAATAAAAGTAAAATGAAAAAAATGAGACTGAAATCAAAATAAACTCATGCTTCAGAGTTTCACAAGGCTGTTGTCATTTAAGAGTTCAATATTCCCTGCATGATAATCCCCATACTTGGGGGGTGATAATTTTAGCTTTTCACCTAGTATATTTTCCTGATTCAGGGTATAGTAACATCACAGATTTAGAACTGAAAGAGTCCTGAGTGGCCACTTTTCCAATGTCCCTCCTCACTTTATAGGTCAGGGAAAGGAGGTCCAGATATGCAAGGTGACTTTCCAAATGTTATATAGAATGTGTTTCAAAAGCAAGCATTTGAACCCAGGTTACAGTGAGGTAGGACTCATCTATGGTACTAGAATTTGAACCCAGATCCTCTGACTCCCCAGCTCTTTCCATTGTGCAGGGTCAAAATTCAGCATCCTTGCTGCCTCTTATCTCACTTGTGGCTTAACAAAAGCATAAGCTGTATGGATTTACTACAGCAAAATTATGCCTGAGTGTTTAATCAAGGCTAGATCCGTATTCTACTCTAAATACACAAGAAATAAAACAAAACGGGTTGGAAAGATTTGTCTAAGATGATGCAAGGTAATATAATGCAATCACATAACCGAGAATGAGTGGCCTTCTCAGCTTGACTACTATTTTTCTTTCTATGAAAGCCTGTCAAATGCTGGAGCTGTTTTTAAGTGCTGATCACTCACTGATAGAAATTCACCATGTAGATAAACTGAATACTTATCTCCATCTTTATGGGTTATACATTATTCTGCAAAGAAACCAAATAGAATATAAGAATCAGATGCTCAGAAAATACTAGGAATTCCAGACTGGGACAACACAAGCAAACAAAACTCTAGTTGATCTTGTCTAGTTCCCCTATCCAGAGACAGACAGACTGAGACAGAGACAGAGACAGACAGAGAATGTTACATGAATAGTTGGCTAAGCAGAACACTGCACAGTATGTGGGTACATGCATTCTGATTAGTAAAGTCATTACAGTTCATAAAATGAAAATATCACTCTTGTTAACTTCCCACCTTCTCTTGGTACAGCTTGTTACCCATTTTCTCTCTTTGTGGCTTGGACAAGCCTCATCCCTGACTTCTTAGAAGACCGTAATTTATCAACATAATGGCTCCCCTACATAATTGTTCTGCCCTGGTTGAAGGGAAAAATATAAAAAGACTTCTCCAAAAACTATCCCATTGGGCCTTGAACTTTAGCAGGTTTTTTGAGTAGTTAAGGACAATCAGAGAATCTCAAAGAAGGAAGGAGCCCTCAAGTTCATCTAGTCTAACATGGAAAAATTCAACTATAGAGTGTAAGGATGAATGGCTATTGGGGTCATTGCTTGAAGACCTCTGGCAAGAGTAAATGTAAGACAGCATACTCTACTTCCGTAGAGCTCTAATTATTCCTTATACCAGGCCTAAGTTTGTGCTTCTGCAGCTGCCACCAATGCTCCTGGGTTCATCCTTCTGGGGCTCAACATAAGAAAACATCTTTCTGCATCGGACTCCTCCTTATGTTTTTTGATTGGATACCTACAACATTAAAACCTTTTCACATAAATAGGTCTTGAGCAAAGACACATGGAAAATCCAGTGGAATTGCATGTTATATATGGGGGAAGGAAAGGGGAGGAGGGGAGAGAAAGAGCATAATTCATGTAACCATGGCAAAATATTCTAAATCAATTAAATAAAATTTTCCAAATTAAAAATTAAAAAAAAAACTTTTTACATACAATTCCAAAAGATACATATTTACCTATTTCCTAATTGAATACATATTGGAGGCAGCATATTTTGATCCTTAAAGGGTAGTTTTAATTTTCCTGCAACAGTTCAAAGTATGATGAACCCAAGTCTAATGAGTAGGGTAGGCAGTTAAGATGGGAAAGACAGCTTTGGATCAAAAATAATACATAGCCATAAGATAACTAAATGTTAAGATCCCTAATTATGTCTGAAGGTCCAAATAAGGCACAGTTTGAACATATTTAGTATTAATTCTTTTAGCTGGATCAGTTCTGATATGCAAAAGAAAGAAAAGTTCTTTAATAATAATATTATTATTACTAGGTAACATTCAGATAATGCTCCAAGGTTTACAATGTACTCTAAATCTCTTACTGGGGCTCACAGCAAACCTGTGAAGGAGATTCTCTAAGAATTACTGCGACCAGTTGATAAATGAACAAAGTAAGGCTCAGAAAGGTAACAAAGGCAGGGCCGGGGTCACATGTTACTTTATAGCCAAATAACATAAGCCATCTTAACAGAGTGGAGAGTTGGGTTTGGAGGCAGCAAATAGCAAGTTTAAGTCCTGCCACTGATATATATAGCAGCTGTGTGATGCTTCACCCGAGTCTCGGCTTCTTAATCTGTAAAATGGGTATGCTAATGCCAACATACTCTACACAAGTATTGGAATGAAAAAGGTAATAAAACTGCAATCATATGTCACCATAAAATACTGTACAATGGAATGAACACTTCTCATTAAATAAAGATATTAAGTATACTCTACCTATATGTCAAACCAAGTTTCGAAAATGAAATTGTCTGGTTTCATTTGGAATAACCATTGGACTCACCAATGCCAATAATCATCTCCTATCTACTTGGCTGTGCTGCATTTGTCAGCTCTTTTTCATTCTTAACAAATGAGCTTATTTGGTATGTGGTTGCAAGGATATCAAGAAATCACAGGCTTCTGAATTCCCCTCTCTCAAGGTTGATTTTTAAATTACTATGTAGAGGACTCCCTGAGAAACACTACAGCTTACTCGTACCACCAAGGATGAGTGAGGACTTTTGTTCTGAAATCCCTAAATTGGACGGTGTTTTCTGAAGTAATAATTACACGTATTTTCTTTGTGTACACAGACACATAGGAGAGGGGGCGGAGATTCACATTACTACTGCTGTTTGAATCTTTAAAACTGTGGCTGTTATTTTCTCAAATAAATTTCCTTTTGTTTAAGCCATTAATCATATATCACTTTCACAACTATCTATGTTTTAATTTACTACCAGTCCTTTAACCTATACCCTAAAACTATACTAATAATACAAAACATCCCACAACCATCCTTTACCATATGATGAAATACCATCATTGTTTTGGTACAGAAAATCCCTTCTGTTCCCTCAAATTATGGTTCTTTTCAGTAGTGCATTGATACACGAATCACTCCAATAATACAAATTGGCAAAAAGCACTGCCCAGTACAGTACAATAAAGTGACAGTTATATTTAGACTCCATTTCATGTTTTTACAGCCCTGAAATCCATTGTATTAGCTCTTCACTCCCCCTCCTTTTCCTTCCACTATGAAAAAATCATACAAACTAAAGAAGGGCACCATTCAGGTTTCAGGAAGACCTCAGTCCAATCTGGTAAGCCCCAAGTTGGCGGGGGGAGGGGGGAGTAAAATCAAGTGCAAAGCCATTCTTTAGATCCAGAGTTAGGCAATCAGTTAGCACCATTCAGTCTACAGTATGTCCAAACAAAGGGAAAGCTACCCTGTTTCACCACTAAGAAGCTCCCCAAGAGGCAATCCCAGAACATTCCTTGCAACCTTCAATATTAAGGAACCACTTTGCACACCAAGCTGAAGCTTTTTACACTGTATTTTTTTATATTTGCTAGAATAGGAAATTAGCTACTTGAAGGCAGGGATGGGTTTTTTCCTTTTGCCATTGTATCTTCAGTGCCAAGCACATAGTAGGCATTTAATGAATGCTAGTGAGTTATTCTATGACATACATGCGCACTATGAAACAAGACTCACTAATTTACTGATGAAGGCCATTATTCAGTTCTGGTTGTGTAAATGACTGAACTAATCCATACCATCCAGAGAAAAGCAAGTTTAAAACTTAGTCTGTTTGACATTTTAGGTGTGGATGATTGATTTCCTGAGCATTAGCTATCATTTCACAGTAGATTTTGTTCTTCCCTCTTCTGTTTTTGGCAAGATGGATGTTTGGGGTTGGTGGCATGATCTGTCTTTTTAGAGGTGGGCCAAACCCAGTGGAGGCTTAACTGAAGAAGTTGGTGTAATAATCATAATTTCCCCCAAATAACTGGGTTTGTTCAGCACACAGTCACCAAGCCCAATTTGTCAAAACTTCACCAGAGGCTATGAAAAATGTCTGGAGAAAAATGCCACTGACAACAAAGGTGGAGGGTTAAAGCCAGAGAGTGGGGAATAGTGGAAAAAAGAGAAAGAATCATAAGATCGTATATTTATTAAGTGGAGGAATTCCATGGAGACTGGAACAACCTCCAGGAACTGATGCAGAGCGAGAGGAGCAGAACCAGGAGAACATTGTACACAGAGACTGATACACTGTGGCACAATCCAATGTAATGGACTTCTCCATTAGTGGCAATGCAGTGACCCTGAACAACTCAGAGGAATCTACGAGAAAAACCACTATCCACATTCAGAGGAAACACTGTTGGAGTAAAAACACTGAAGAAAAACAACTGCTTGAATACATGGGTCGAGGGAGATATGATTTGGGATGTAGACTCTAAATGAACATCCTAATGCAAACACCAACATGGAAATGGGTTCTGATCAAGGACACAAGTAATACCCAATGAAATTGCACGAGGGCAGCGGGAAGGGTGGATGGAGGGGAGGGAGGGAAATAATATGATTATTGTAACCAAGGAATAATGTTCTAAATTGACTAAATAAACTAATTCAAATAAAAAAAAATAAGATCATATATTTAGAATGGGACAAGGCCTCAGAGGTCATATAGTTCAGTCTCTTCCTGTTACAGATGAGGAAACTAAAGCCCATAAGGGTTATGATTTCTCCAAGGTCACATAGGAAATATACAAGAGTAAAAATTTCAACTAGGTCCTAGAAAGGAAAATGGAAAAAAGGTGGATGGATGGACAGAAAAAATAAAGAAGCAAGCATCCATTATTTCCCATATGCTATGCAAAGAATACAGTCAACCATGAAACAGTCCCTGCCTTCTACAAGGAGCCTATATTTTATCAGGTGAGACTAAATGTAAAATAAATGAAGTAGAAACCAAAAAATAAAAATAAACAAAATGAATACGAGGTCATTTGGGAGGGCACTAGCAGCTAGGGACATCAGGAAAGGCCTTCTATGGGACAGGGCATTTGAGCTAAGCTTGGAAGGATATGAGGCACTCAAAGAGATAGCAATACAAAGAGAGTACATTATAGGAATGGAGGATAATCTGAGCAAAGGAGCAGAGACAGTCGATGGAGTTTCATCTCTGAGGAATGGTAAGAAGGCCAGTTCAGCTGGATAGTAGACTACATGAAGGTTAGTAATGTATAATAAGGCTGCAAAGGGAGACTGGAGTCAGATTGTAAAGGCTTCAAATGGCAAATGAAGGAGTCTGTATCAGATTCTCAAGGTAAATGGGAGCCATTAGAATTTGCTGAGCAGACCTGTGCTTTGCAAAGGGGATCTAAACAAGGGTGGTGTCTATATGAGGGGAGAGAAGGAGAAAGATGCAAGATCCTCTGTCAAAGTAGAAAAGGCAAGATATCTATTTTGGGAGTGACTGCAGGAGGGACACCCACGAGTTCCCCAGTGCTCATCATGATACGTGGGTACGTGTGGAATGACAGCATAGGAACTGCATAGTTGGGAAATATATTCCATCAGGGGAAGCTGCAATAGACAAAAGCTGTGGTGCAGACGGATGTCTGAAAAGGATGAGGGCAAGAGACGTTCATCTCTATTTGTCCTTCTGCAGTCTCATTCAGGAATAGCAACTTTGAAATTGAATTGAAATGATGAAAATGCAGCATAAAATAATTTTTAATCTGCATTTCTGAGCTCACTACACATACTCATTTAAACATGAGGTTCAAAAGCCCGTGGTTTGGGGAGGAAAGAGAAGAGAGAGAAAAATATCATTCTGCAAAGACAAAAATACTAGAAGATTGAACCATAAAAGTTCAACTCTATAATTACACAGATATGTACAGTAAAAAGTCTGGGATATTAAACTATACTATTGCCAAGAGTCTTTTAGTTCATTTATGTTGCTGACATTATTTAAGATGTATTCTGGCTTTCTATATTTTTGTTAAAAAAACTCACATCACACTTAGGCTCCATTTTTTTGTGTAAAAACCAAAATTCATCAAAACTGGCATCCTTTAATGCTAATTCTAATTAGAACAAGCATTGTATTCTGTAAGCTTTCCAATTATGCATGGGAAAAGTCAGCATAAGTGTCCTCTCTTATCATAATGATCTGTTTCTAATTTCAATTTTGGCTATGACTTTGCACTCAGTGATGTAAATGTAACTGTTCCTGTCAGATGAAGATTAATTTGATTTAAGCCCTCTTTGTTCTAATTATATATTTTATTTCTGCTCACTATGCAAGTTTCATTCTAACTCACATCTGTATCTTATCACAACAATGGGGAATTTCTTTGGCATTTAGAAGGCGACCATAAGATTTCTTTTTGGCACCATTATGACAATTTTCATTAAGCTTGTGCCAAAGGAATAACTATTTCAGCTGACTAATCAACAGATTAATGTAATTATTATTTGAATATTAAAACAGGAACTTTTCTGAAAGGAAGTCTCTAAAACTTATTGCTCTAATTATTCCCTTTGCTCCCAAGAAAATATTGTCACGGGTTTGTTTATTCCCAGAGCACAATTCACTTACTGAATGAAGCCTCACAGGGCTGCAAATAGGGCCTCAGGAAAGACAATGGGAGAAACAGAGCGCTAGGTGGTTTTATCTGTATGGTTCTTTTGGTGGGCCCACACCAGGGACATGTTCTCTTCTATTCATTCCCAGTTCTCATCAGAGCTCTTCCCAAGGAAAGGGAAGAGCTCAAAAATAGCAAACTCCTATTTCAGCCATCTCATGTCTAGCTGTGGGAGCAATCTCGGCAATTCTTGACACATCAGATGTTCATATTGAAGAAGGAAAATGTGCTGGTACCTAATAAAATTTGTATTTGCAGAGAAATGTATATGGTAGAAATATTCTAAGTCTTAGCTTTAGTTGATATGACTTGACTGTTTATCTGGGGAAATGAAGATAATACAACTAGGTACAGTTTTAATATTAAAAAGACGTTGAATGGATACGAACTTTCTTGAAAAGGTGTATTCCATCCTTCCATCCTATTTAAAGCACTATACCCTATTTTTCTCATATGACTTGTATTTCTAATACTATGATATCATCTGACCCTGGCCAGACACAACCATATGGGAATAGACTATGTACAATTCCCAAGCCCTTTTCTTTAAATGAAGTGTTCATAATAAATGGGCATTTTTCTTCATCTCTCTGTAGCAACTGAAGCTGCTGAATTCCCCCTTCTTCAAGGCACACTGTTATCTTTGGGATTCTCTGTGGGCCTGCTTTTTCTTGGTTCTCTAATCTCTTCGGACCACTCCTCAGTCTCCTTTGCATATTAATCCTCTACATCACTTGCACAAACTGTGGGTCTATCTGTCCTCAAGGTTCTGTTCTGTGCTTATTTCTTTCTATATACTTTTCCTTAGTGACCTCACTGGCTCCCACTGCTTCAATTACTACTCCCAGATATAATTATTTAACTCTCTCTCTCTCTCTCTCTCTCTCACACACACACACACACACACACACACACACACACACACAATATATCTATCTATCTATCTATCTATATCTATATCTATATCTATATATATATATATCAGTTCTAGGTTTTCCTGAGGTCCAGTCACATATCATAAATTGCCTATTGGACATTTCCATCTAGATGGAAGAAAAACCTTCCTGATAATTCATATGAACTCACTGAAGGTGTGAATTCTGCCTCTATAGTCCCAAATATTAATAGAGAAACTAAATTTTCCATATCTAGCTACTTCCAAATACCCAAATGTTTGGCATTATATATTCATTATAGGTATCAATCTAGCAGGATGACATTATAGGTGTGAAGAAAGGCTAAGGCAAATGAACTAATAACTTCTAGAATTTGTAACACATAAGTGAAGCTACAAGTACACTTCAGAGTTTTCCACTTACTTTTATATCAATCAATATCTTCATCTATTCAATACATCCATTTGATTTCCTCAGTCACCTCTTTGTGGAGAGACAGTCAATACACTAAGCTTTTAAACACGTATTGACTAGTAGCTGGCTGTGAGATCTGGGGGAAGTCACTTCACTTCTTTCATCTTTTCTTTCTTCATTTGCTGACTCATATTTGTAGTGAATATAAATCATTACCAGATCCTTGCTAGGGTGTAGAGTGACTTTGTGTTTAACAAGTCAGGGACAAGTTTCCAAGTTTATACTTCACTGCGACACAAAAAGATAAATACAATAATAATGTCATCAGTAAATATAAGGAGAGAAGTAGAGGGCTTAGATACATTCTGCTTCACATGATCCTTACAACAACCCCATCAGGGCATGTATTACTATCTTCCTTCTCAAAATGAGGAAACTGAGGCTTAGAGAAATTGGGCAACTTGTCCAGAATCAAAGGGAAAGAAGTTATGGCATAGGGAACAAGATCTATGTAATAATAGACCAAGGGGTGGATTTATTTTTTTAACCCTCACCTGCCATCTTGGAATCAATCCTGTGTATTGGTTTTAAGGAAGAAGAGTGGTCAGGGCTAGGCAATGGGGGTCAAGGGACTTGCCCAGGGTCACACAGCTGGGAAGTGCCTGAGGCCAGATTTAAACCTAGACCTCCCATCTCTGGGCCTGGCTCTCAATCCACTGAGCTACCCAGCTGCCCCTCACCATGGGGTGGATTTAAATACTTAGTTTGGAACTTTCTAATTATGTGATGTTGGGTGCGTCACTTTACTTCTCTGAGACTCGGTCTCCTTAAAATATGAGATCTGGTCTCAGTGGCCTAGAAGATTTCTTCCAGTTCTAAGTCAACAGGCTTCTGGTTTGGGCTGACCTTTGGAGTTTTCAGGTTAAGGCCTTTCTTTCAAACATGAGGAAAATGAATGAGGCCCACATGGAAAAAGCTTGGACTTTAAGTCTCTTGGTTTGTAAGTACAAGGTTTCTATTTCATTCTTTGAAAAATAATACCTTACCAGACAAAAGCCAATGCAAAGATTCAGAATTACTGAAGTCTATGTAAGCAATATTTTAAAAAATAGACATACTATTATTCTGGAAAAATATCCTCATATTGTTTTAATTTCCATACATTTTCTTCCTAATATGTTGACAGCCCATCCACTTATTCCACCCTTAACACAGACTCTGAAAATGCTATAAAGGTGCTGGTAGATAAAAACTATAAATCATGGGTGAATCCTTCCCACTTCCTCATATACTGCAGGCTTTCATTTGATCTTCAGCTACTGAGAAGCAATGACCCAACAATTCACCCTTTGATATTCTTTTATTCAGTAGAAATGACATGTAAGAGTATAGCCTGTAAGTATACAATAAGGGTGCTCCATAGATGTCTTCTCCCCTCTAGATTACCTGATGACCTGAAGGTCATCTTTCTTCCTGAAAAGAGGCTGAAATACTGTTGAAAAGCTACCAGATGATTTCTTAAATTGTGCCTAACGGAAAGGAAAGAAATGTGACATACCAAACCAGGCTTCCAACTCCAGATCTCACTCTTTCCTGTGATGGGGTACTACCTACACTACCTATAACAAAGAATCTCTTCTTGAAATGAACCCAATTGGAAAATACCATTCTGGTTTCCAAAACAGATCCTGACAAATGGTTTATATAGAATTTAAAGTAGTTTGTACTATTTCTTTCAAAAATTAAAAAAAAAATTTAACTTGAGTCAAACTTATAAGAATATAAGTCACTCCACAATTGATAAATGGGCAAAGGATAATGGACAGTGAGTTTTCCAATGAAGAAATCAAAGTTATCAGTAGTCAAATGAAGAAAAAATGCTCTAAATCACTATTGATTAGAAAATGCAATTTAAAACAACTCTGAGGCACCACCACATCCTTATTAAATTGGTTAATATGACAGAAAAGGCAAATGATAAATGTTGGAGAGGATGTAGGAAAATTAGGACACTAATGCACTGCTGGTGAAGTCTGAAACTGATCTTTTTTGGAGAGCAATCTGGAACTATGGCAAAAGGGCTATGAAATTGTGCATAACTTCTGAACCAGCAATATCATACTAGATCTGTATTCCAAAGAGATCAAAAAAGGGTAAAGAACCTATTTGGACAAAACCATTTCCAGCAGTTCTTTTTGTAGTGGCAAAGAAGTAGAAATGAAGGGGCTGAACAAGTCGAGACACTGGTCACCTTCAAAATAAAGGACTGACAATTACCATTATGAAAAGGACCCATTGGTCTACACTGCTGTTGGGGTGGATGGGGTAGGTGGAGGGAAAGAGGGTAGAAGTATGACATTCCCAGTGAATTCCAGTTTTATAGCAGCACATAGAGAATATTTACTGTAAGAGACAACTTTTAAACACCTCGATAAATACATACGGTTTTCCATTGATCATTAGTCAATTTCCCCTGCACTGTTTTCATTAAATATTAAGTGGTTGAGACATTTGATTTTTTTTAACCTCACTCAATTCAGTTTGTGCTTTAATGATTTTTTCTCCACAGTTGTTTTTCAGCCACATTTAGAGCCCTGTCGTTGTCACACAGAATGAAGTTCCTGCACATTAAGTGAAGTGAGACCCCCAATCCACCATCCTGAAGCCCCTGCAATATATTATGTGATGGACAATGACAAGAATCTGATACACTTCCATTAATTAAACTATACCAGAGATGACACAATGATCTTAACCGTCCAGACCAAACATAAAGTACAAAATTCTTCACTCCTAATTGACCCCAGTGAGACTTGGAATCAATAGAGTCCATGGTTCTTGTGCCCTTTGTGCTTATAATGAGGGAGGTTTAGATCTGTATTAGAAAATGTAACTTTCAGAAGTGTTTTGTGTCTCTTGATTTCATTTAGGTCCTTCTTGTCCTGCTGTACTTTCAGCTTCTTGTCTCTGGAGAAATTGTGGGGCTTGTTTCACGATATTTTTCAAGGGAGGGAGAAAAAAGACCTTTCATTCCATTCTTTCTCATCTGGGTATGAAAACCATTTTTTAAAGTTCAAAACAAATTAAATATTCCCCAGAATCTTGAAAACTATACAAATAAACCCAGAGACAATACTTTCCTACAGCTTCTAAGGTTAACTGGTTAATGTGTCAATATCTCCAAGGATCATGGGAATCAAAGGAATGTTTTTTTCTAGGGAAATCAAGCCATCTTAGCTATTCTGATTACAAAGGAACTGCCTTGCTTGCCCAAGAGCCAAGTCCTTGGTCCAGGTGATAATGAAAACCAAGCAAATGGAAACTCACTAGAACAAAACAGCCCATTTGGTTGACTCTAGGGTGTCCCAGACATCGTTTGCTTCCAGTCCTGTAAAAATTGTGCCAGTTCACTGAAATAACTATTCTCCCCCATGCTTAAGCAATGTTTGCCACACAAAATCCTCCCGACTAGCAGACAATCTGCTCCACACACAGTTTCATCTCGAGTAACTTCTCCAGCTCCCCGTAGGCACCCAAAGAGGAGGAGGGCATTCTGCAGCATTTTGAACTGCCAGTTTTAAAATGCTTGCCAAAGATTTTCCAAAAGAAATATATCCAATTCTTGAAAAATCCATCTGTTTCTCTGCGCCATGCTTTCTTAGAGAAATTACAACGTAGACCGGCAACACAATTATTACCCAAAAGACGCCACATAGATTTCTGCATCAGAATCTCTCATTCTCAGCTTTATTCTAATGGCAATAGAATTCAATTTCCTTTCAGTATACATTCAATAAATTCTTCTACTGCACCCCCCTCCCACCCACCCCATTTTTACTGAATATTCAAGATCTATTCAAAACCAAGCAAGGGGTGCAGAATACTGTCATAGTGTATACTAAGTCCCCTAAATGTCTTTTCTAGAGTATCAGGTTAACTTCAAAAGGTGTTTCTCTTATAGTTTGGAAGTATTCCCAGACCCCTTTGTGAGTTTTGCTTGTTTGGGGTTGAGTTAGCCTTCCTAGGAGACCAGCCAGCAGCCTCCCAGTTCTCTAGTATCTTTGCTCTGCACACCAGCTTATGGTGAAAAGTACAGAGACATACAGCTCAGGATGAAGAGGGAGAGAAGGAAAAGAAGAAGAGGAGAAGGAAAGAAAGAAAAAAAGCTTTATAGCATCATACACATAAACCTGGAAAAATCTTTTAGATGTTAGGGGTCTCCTAAGCTCTTACTTTATAGATGAAGACACCGAGGCCAACAGAGGAGTTCTGACCTGCTCAAGATCACACAGACAGCAAATATCAGAGGTAGGATACAAACACAGATGCTCTGTCTTCCAATGCCACATTCTTTATGCTGTGTTACTGTCTCTCATCAGGAAAGAAAGAATTAAGTTGCTGATGTTGCCTCAAGCCTCCAAAAAGACCTAAGTTCGAAATTAGTGTAGGATAAAAGGTTAGGGTCAGTTTACTTTGGCTCAAAAATGGCCTACTAGTAGATCATTCTCAGCTCTTCACACAATAAACCTGGCTGTTCAAAAGAAGTGAAGAGACTGGTCTGGCATGTTTTTTCATGTTTTACTGTGTTTTTCAAATGAAAACACACTAAAATCATCGTGCAGAAAGTAATCTGATCATTGCTTCTAGTGTTTGAGGCACTGTGCTAGGTACCAGGGATAAAAAGAAAAAACAAATCCAAAAGTGAAGGACAAGAATATAGTTACTCTTCTCTGCCAAAAATGCTACCTCCTCTAAGTTAACAGATCTAAGATTTCAATGAGACTGGTTTTTAAAAATGTGTTTTTCTTCGATACTTCTGATCTCCCCACTCACTTTCTAGGGGGTAGTAAATCACACGAACTACCTGATAGCCTCCGAAAATGAGACTGCTAGAGCTATCACTCACCCACATTTTCTACCTCCCAACCTCATTGATCTGTGCCAATGGTTGCCTTCAGCAACAACTGGCAACCACATGTCAAGCTAGCAAGCTGCCCCTTCACTTGTTCTCACTGGTCCATGCCTAGAAAATTTTAGTGCTGGGCCATCTACTTTGGAAAATGTAGAGATATTCATAGGTAAACATATTTAATGCATTTTTAGAAATTCAAAACTTTTTTTGCTCAGTCCTGTCTATATAGATTTCCTATAAAATACAGCTACCACCGCCGCTAAAGGCTCTAGACTTGCATTAAAGGCCACAGCAGGGGAAGGAAAGATAGCAGATTCTCAAATATTCTCTCTTTATGTCTCTGTCCAGTGAACAAATCAATTGCTTTTTATGTTCGCTTTTCATATTGTGCCTTGATTTTAGAACACATCATGAGTATTACTAAGTAAAATTTATAAGTCTAACATTTCACCACAGGGCAGCAAGTTCAATCAGGACTGTCATATGGAAGCACCTCTAATGAAAGGAGATGTGACTTACATTGATCTTTAATGTATGGAAATGAAAAAGCTTAGAAAGAGAAGAGTAATTCAACACTTCTCTGACACCAGCAGGGACTAGCTTTAGTCTTTAATCAAGATGCTTACATCTGGCCCATAGAGCCTACACAAAGGAAATGTTTCATATACAGTAAATAAGATTATACATGGCTGGCCAAAACTAATGTATCTAAACAAGGAGATGAATAGCATGATATAACATGATATAATATAATATGATATAATATAACATGATATAATATAACATAATATCATGTCATATAATACAATATAATACCATATAATACAATATATAAAACATGATATAAATTATATCATATTATATTACATTGGCACCACCCATATTAATAATTAGAGCCATGCTCATAATTTGCAGAGTGCTTTACAATTTACAAAGCACTTCCTTCACAACACCCTCCATGAGGGAGAAAGGGCAACTAAAATTCACCTCTACTTTACAGATTTGGCTTGATCTGCTCAAACAGCAAGTAGATCTGCACCATATATATATGGAGAAAATTATGAGTCTCAGGTAAACCAACATTAAATCTAATATTAAAGCAAATTATTGCTACCAAGAAAATTATTTGGGGTTGTGTTCCCTTAAACTGTTGGGAACAAGGAAAAGAGTACAAGCGTATTTGAGAGAGTTATATTTTAGGTACGGCCTAAAAGATGGTCATCTGATAGATGGATAGACATATCTCAGTGTACATTTAACTGTGACAATTTTGACAGTATCTAGCATTGGTTTGTTTTGGTGATTAGGACGTTCTGTGTATTTCTCTTTCCCCAAAGAATAACATGCCAATTTGGCTGTGATCTCAATTCAGCATATCCAGACATATGCTGAAGTGATCATTTTTATCTACTCTCTGTAGGAGCTGAGTTGGCCCCTAAAGACCAAGGTCCAGCAATATGCGATTCAGATTTGTTGCAAAATCTGTCATGTCTCTCTCATCAATCTAGGTTCAGGTGTAAGCTGAGCCAGGGTAGTTTAGTGAATTGGGGGAGGAACAAATATGACATACACTTGGGCCAGGAGGTCACTGACTTACTAGAAGCTAATCTAAGACATCACACCAAAGGATTTGATGAAGGTAGTTAAGTGATATGGAAACACTGTCCTGTAACTGAATATCATAATTAAAGACAGAGAAAGCATTCAACTAGATCCAGACGGACAACATTTTCAGCACCAGAGATTACACGAATGGATTTTGTCCTGACTCGGATCAAGTTAACTGCACAGCATGGGAAAGATGGATTTAACATGTGCATGACTCACATCTAACCCATACAAAATTGCTTGCCTTCTCAATGATAGGAGGAATGAGGGAGGGAACGGATTTAGAATTCAAAATTTGTAAAACAAAAGTTTAAAACTGTTTTCACATGTGATTGGAAAAAAAATTTTAAGTGTGTCTGGGTATAAGAAGGTACAGAAGGAAATGTAGTACAACAGATTACATATAGATGTGTGTGTGTGTATAATTTCAAACCCCTTGTAGACAGAAGTTTTGTCCATTTCATCTCTGTATCCCCCATCACTTAACACAATGCCTTATACATAGAAGGCACTTAATAGTTTGTTGAAATGTTTGTTAGAACTTGTATATACTTTCCTACATTTAGAAAAAATATACACACACAAACACATTTATGTATATTTTATGTATACATATATATGCATATATATATGTATATATATGAATGAGAGACGAAGACTTTAAAATGGACTCTGACTCTACTCCAAACATTTTAAACTAAACAATACACAAAAACCAGGAGTATAAGAATTCCATATCACATGGAATACTATTGTGCTGTAAGGAATGAGCAGAATCATTTCAGAAAGAGCTGGAAAGACCCACGTGGACTAAAACAGAGTGAAATAAACCTAAGTACCAGTAGAACATGGTATACAGAAAGAGCAATATTATGGAACAATCAACTGTGATAAACTTTGCTATTAAATGCAATGATCGAGAACAATTCTGAGGGGACTTATAAAAAATATTATTCACTATCAGAGAAAGAACTGTGGGAGTAGGAATGCAGATGAAAGCATAGGATTTATCACTTGTTTATCTGGGCATATATTTTGGGGTTTTGGTTCTATAAGATTATTTGTTTACAAAATTGAGTAGTATGCAAATATGTTTCGCATGATAATAAATGTATAACGCAGGTTGAATTGCTTGTCAGATCTGGGAGGGTGGAAGGTAGAAGGGAGGGAGACAATATGGATCATGACTTTAGAACACTTATATAGAAATTTGTTATTAAAATAAAAAAGATTTCAAAAAGAATTACAGGTCACCGAGTTCTTGTTCTTCAACACTGCAATTCACCGTTCTAGTGGTTCCAATGAAAGTGAGATCCAAATTCCTGAGTCACCTCATCTTGATCAATTATCCCTATCCTAAACAATAACATAAAAATCATACTAGGCATTTTCTAGCCACATGGTCCTCGGTCACTAGTTCAGAATACCAAACCCACAGACCAGTTACAGGTGATCTCAACAGAGATAGCATTATCTTCCATTACATGAAGTAATGCTGTCCTTTTTTATTTTGCCAGACATAAATGTTTGATATGACAAATGACAATTTCCCAAATTATATCAACCCAGTAGACTTGAATTGCACTTTGAAATCCGATATCCTCAACTGTCAGGACATTGCCTCATAAGTCTATTTTACTGCTTCAAAAGGCTTCTCAAGTGATATATAATTGCATTTAAATTTTACCCCATGGTATATAATTGTCTGTAGAAAAACACACACTTAAGAAGAGCCAATGAATGAGGCAACTATCAAAACAGTTATAATTTATATATTCACTCAAGAACCTCAACTGACATGAGCAACAATGGGGGAGGAGACAGCTATTTTTGTGAAATAGGACACAGAATTGGGGGGGGCTTCTTTTTAAAATGCAGATTCTATAAATCTTAATCGCATGGTAACTGAGTGGATCTGGGGTGCTTTACTCCATTTCATTCTATTTCCTCCTCAAATGCAAACAGGTAAAACTCATCAGGGCATTAGAAGCTGAAGAGGCTCACACTGAAAACCCTATCTCCCTAATACGTCCATGGGATGTCCAGCCTTCCTCCACCTTTATGTCCCAGCAACAAAAGGTTTCTTCCCTCTAAGATACATGGTTTGAGAGCCTGCTGGTGCTTACAGAAGGATTCCTGAAAGAGTTTTTTAATGCTGCTCAAAATTACAAATTTTCAAAACTATAGACAGTGACTCAAAGACCTCTATTCAATGAAGAAATCATGAAGAAGTACTTGGCATAATGTCACATACTGCATTTAAGAAAACCCTATAATGTAAAAACTGTAATTCAAAACATATCTGATGGCGTAACATATTATTTATCTCCCATGTAGTTTAAAAAAAAGAATTGCTTCCAATATTCATTAGGGATTTTGCCAGACAATAAAGATAATAATAAGGATGATGACGATAGAGTATTAAGGAGAGAGTGACTTTAATTGCCATAAAGGTGAAAAAAAGCACATCCCCCCAAGAGAATATGCCCAAAGGGATAAGATGTTCCTCTGTCTCTTACTTGAATTTCCGCATCACTTAATTAGGCGAGGACTGTACCATAGCTTATTCCACGTTAATTTTACCGTGGCATTTTCTTAAATGGAGTTTTATTTCATGAAAGGAAGAAGGCAACCGTGCCCTCCATTTTTTAAATAGAATTGCTCAGAATCCTACATGTTAATCACGCTAGCCACAGTTGATGTAATTTCCATCTATCAGAATTGTTTTGATAGAACTACCTACTAACCAATTAGTAATGACTATTTATTTGAAAAGCTGTTAAGTACTGAATTTAGAATATGGAGACCTAGTTTCAAATCCTGGCTCTGCCACTTACACCCTGTGTGACTTGGAGCATGAACTCCAAGTCAAGAATCCCTTATCTACAGTATGGATTGGTGGAAAATCAGGGGGGAGGGAACAAAGTAGGTATTTAATAAATGTTCATTACTGTCCCCTTCAGGTAATCTGTGAACATGGGGAAGGAAATGAAATTTGAAAGCTGAAATTTGGCTAATTTTTTTTCTTTCAATTATTTAAAAACAGTATTCTGAAAAGAGGTCCCTAGACTCCATCAGACTGCTCCCCTAAGGGATCCAAGAGACCCATAAAATGGTAAAGATGCCTTCCTCAAGGTGAGGGCAGAGCCATAGCTCTGGTCATAGCAGGACGCCTTCCGTGAGTACTGTAGTAATGAGCTAAAGGAGCTTGCAGTGTAATTTGAAAGACAGACATACAGAAATGCCACATCCCTAATTACCTGGGAACAACAGTCAGAGAATTCAGTTTTGACTTTCCCCTCTACTAGAATACCATAATGGTGTGATCGGCTTAGCTTGTTAACTTGGACATGGGTGGCAGAAGGTGGCTATGTATCTTCTCTGGGAAATCCCATTGATAGGAGGGAGCTGGGTGACTCAGTAGATTGATAGCCAGGCCTAGAAACAGAAGGTCCTGAGTTCAAAATGGCCTCAGAAACATCCCAGCTGTGTGACCCTGGGCAAGTCACTTAACCCCTCATTGTCTAGCCCTTACTTCTCTTCTGCCTTGGAACCAATACACAGTATTAATTCTAAAATGGAAGGAAAGGGTTTAAAAAAAAAGAAAATCCCATTGATAATCAAAAGGAGATGCCAAAGTACAAAGTGCTTGTGATTTGGATAAACCAAATCTATAATCTCATCATCAAGTCATTGAGAAACAGGCAGATCTCCATCCAGGTCAGGGTCAATAGCCTGTGTTATTTCCACTTGATAGAGAAAACATGTTCTGTTTACATGGTTTCTATTCTGGTAATCAGATCATGGAAAAATTTAGAATTTGCATACATGTCATTTCAAATAATGAATTCCTAATACATAGGACCAAAATAAAGCACTATAAAGGCTGGTCATTAAGAGGAGGAGTTGGCAGAAAGCCACTGCTGAAAGAACACTGACTTTAGAAGCAGAGGACCTAGGTCCTGATCTGGGCTGTCATCTGGCCAATTCACTTGAACTCCGGGCCTCAGTTTTCACAACTGAAAACTGATTCCCTCATGTTCTAAAATTTTCTAAGCTTCTTTCTAGCCTTCAATTCTTTGATCCTTAAGGCTTCTGAATATATGTTTAGGGTCCCAGAAGTTTGTGGAATCATGGATTTCAGTGCCGGAAGAGACCTTAGAAAGGGATCTCATTTTACAGAGGGGAAGGGAATTGCCCCCAAGGATACACGGATAGTGGGAGACAAAGGAAAGAGTCACATCCAGACACTGTGATCCTAAATCAAATAACTTTTTAGGACCTGATTGCTCACTCAAAACCATTTGCCAATTGTTTCCCATGTAGTAGGTAAGATAGGAGATGGAGATGAACTAATCCTTGCCATCAAGCCATTTATAGTCTGGTGGGAAATAATCCCTGTACACAGAAAAGAGTGGTATAAACCTATGAAATGTGAAAGAAAAGAAGAAAGTTGCTCTCCAGCTAAAATAGTGAGAGGAAACTTTGTGGAGGAAAGAAAATCTGGTCTAGGACTTGAGAAATGGGTTAGGTCTTGAGAGGTAGGAAGAAGAAAAGACAAAAGTTTTCTATTTCCAGGTAAAATTATTGTATCTACTTATAATTATTTATGTTTAAAGTCCACTTGCACATTTAGAGGGAACTATGGAAGGTTTTAATCATTGTAATAATATAATTTGTATTAGTAATAAAATTTTTAATAATTTGTACAACTGCATCAACTGGTGTGTGTGTGTTCCTGCTAGTGTTAAAGCCTTTTTAGCAGCTGAAGGCCTCAAGGACTCCAGAGCCAACAAAAGGAGAAAAGGGTTTAAGGTCCTCCGAGAGTCTTCCAGGACACACATTTGTCAACAGAAAGGAGGAGGAAGCCCACCAAGTGGAATAGTGAAGGAGTGACCTGAAAGGTGGGGAAGAAAGCAGCAGAGAGTTTATGCTCCCCAGAGTTGAAGAATATGGTCCAAATACAAGGGAGTCACACTCCAAGATGCTACATGGGTCAAGGGAAGAGGTGACAACTGAGAAAAGGCAAGAGAATTTCCTAAGGATGGACCTTCCTGAGAGCTTTTCCAATAGGGTTCAATTTGGGAACTGAGAAATACACGGGTTCGATTTTTTGCTTCGGATACATATGGATACATATGGCCCTGAGTGTCTAATTTTTGGGAGCCTCAATGTCCTCTTTTATAAAATAGAGATAATAAAACCTACCTCAATTGAACTAACTGATGCAAACCCCAGCCATTAGTATGATTGGAAGCATGAGAGTACTGGGTAAATCAGAATACAAGGGGTTAATAATAAGCAGCTGGTGGTAGAAACAGAGACAAGTACAGGCTAGTCTTTTCCCATTGAATAGGAAACAATGACTAGGGGCAGAGTTCCAGGCAAGATCACGGTTTAGGGGAAAGTCTTTTTAATATAAGGAATCATGGATACAGGGGAAAGAGCAAGCAGAGAAGTGAGTGACTGAAGAGATGAAGGAGAGAGAGAAATCCTTGAACGCTGAGCTTCAAGTCCACTCAATTGGAAGCTTCTTCTTTTGGATCCAGAGCAATACAAAGTAAGTGCTCTCAGCTAGAGATAAAACTTAGAATGTTTCTAATTGAGCCATTAGCCTAAACGGATTAAATTATGGATCACTCAGAGCAGCCAAGTAAAACTGCAAATGGGAAAGACAAAATCCAAGCTATAGACTACCTGTGTCGATATCAACAGATGGCTTAATTCTCAGAATAACCTCCGAATTGCTGTAATTCATGGGGATAAATACAAAAGCAATGGGGGAAAATGAAGGAGAGATGTAGCTATAATTGAAATATCCCCCCAAATTGCCCCCTTTTAAAGTCTATGAACCATATCCTTTACAGTTCCTCAGAAAATGAGAAGAGATGAGATAGGAACTTTTCCCAAGCTTAAAGGATATTATTCTTGGCAATGAGAATCCATGAGATTAATGAGCTGTCTGCTAAATGTGTACCATTAAAATGTACATAAGAAAAATCAGCTATTGCAAACCAAATTCTCTGGGAGTTGCCTGAGCATCTCCAAAAGTTCCATTAACTCTTTTGGGCCACAAGGGTATCATTTAGCCTAGTGCAATCGTAATAAATAAATGGGGAAATGAATAGTGATTTGCGAAACCACCATTCCCTCATGACTTGAAAGAGTTAATACCGTTAGCCAAAAAGTATAACTTATTCATAGAATATCAGCTGCAGAGAGACGGGACTGAATGTGCACACTAAAGTTAAAGTGTCATTTGTGAAACGGCTCCCCAGGAACCTCGGAGTTCGGGGAGCTTCTACAGATGTCTATTTGCCTACACATCCAAAGAGGCAATCTAAATAAGTTCAGAGGACATCTCAGCCAACCAGCAGAGCTCCTATTATCCATCTGATAATGAAGAATACCTTATTGGGAACAGACTAAATGCTTCTATTAGAAACCCCTCCTGAAAGTATTTATCTTGGTTGACATTCATGGATGGGAAGAAGGGGCAGAGACTGTGTACGTATTCCCCTAGAGGCCCGAAGCCCACAGGAAAGGCTCGGCAACAATATACACGTGAACACATGCACATACAGCCTCGCTACCATCACACAGAATCTGGAAAGGTCAGTAAGTGCTCCTTAACCTTGAAGGGAAAAGGAAAACCAGAATATTTTCCCGCAACACTACTTAGGGCCTCTTGTAAATCATATTCATATGCTTAAGCATTAATTTACATACTTAATTTTTGACAGGCTGACAACTGCAGTCCTTCCATGCTCTAGCTGTAAAGTGAGGAGTCAATTGTTATTCAACGTATCGGTTACAGTGGCAGTGGCACTAACTGTATTTTATATAATGTGCTATCTGCAGAAAGGCAGATAAGAATTTGATTTAACATCCAATTAAAAGCCGTCATTGAAAAATTACTTCAAATAAGCCTTTTATTTTCTTTAATCAGTCTTCAATTCAAGCCTTCCTTGGACCTACTGAACCAAGCATCAGGACTCATGAATTTTGATTAAAAAATTTGAGCCCATTTCTAACTTAAGCAGATTTTTTTTGTTGCACTGTTTGATAGAAATTTAATAAATCTATGAATCCTAGCCAGCATCATTTATCATCTTTTTTTCCGCAAGACTGGCCTATTATACCTAGGCAGTAAATTATGGGGAAACCAGCAAACCAAAACTTTTCAGTCCAATACTGAAGAAGAGATATAATCACTTGCATTGAACCGTATAATTATAGGAGAATATGAAGCTCTGAAACATTAGGTCCTGTTTTGAATATGTAATGCCTATGCTTTGAGAACTCGCAAAGATGTCTGGCTGATCTAATATAGCTCAGTTTAGAATCTGAGAGAAGAATGTGTCATTAATGAAATGACAGCAAAAAATGGTCAACAACAAACTGAGAGAGTCTTGGGCAACATTACTTGGGAAATGTCCCAGGATTTGGAAGGACAAGTCATAACATTAAAAAAAAATAAAGAATGTCATTGTGTGATGCAGTGAAGCAATTGCCCAAAGAATTCTCACTCTAGCTTGCTCCTGTGTTCCTATTTCTCCTATCCGAAGGTGGAGAGATACTGAGGAAATAAAAGTTCTGAACGATGCTTCCTAATTAATAGGGAGCTCATGGCCTGAGCCTTGTATGGGGAGAAGAAAGCCATGTGTGCCTCTACCGTTATGTATTAGTGTGCCTACCATTTGTCAGATTCAGGGAATGTACAGCTCTACCAAGACTGATGAATGTCATGCATGGACACACAAGTATCAGTGGAAGAAGAGCTAATGATAGAGATAGAATTTTAGAATATTAAGGGATCATCTGGTCAATCACTCAATTTACAAATGGGCGAACTAAGGATCAGACGCATGAGAGAAGACGCCAGACGTGGCATCCAAATACCTCACTAATTGATGCTATATTTGACCACTTAAATACCTATGTGACCTTGAGCAAGTCACTATACTTCCCCATGCCTCAGCTATAAAGTGAGGATGTTGCACAAGGGTAATCTCTAAGGTCCTGTCCAGTTCTATATCTATGATTTCTTGATCCTAGGTATCAAACATCTACTGGTTTCCCACATCAGATGAGTTAGTAATGATAGACATACTCAAAAATGGAATTTTCTCGATCTCCTTTTTTGTTGGTGGTTGTTAAATAAATAATCAAAAGACTAATGTTTCTTTTCATCTTTTTTTAACCCCTCACCTTCCATCTTAGAATCAATACTGTGTATTGGTTCCAAGGCAGAAGAGTGGTAAGGGATAGGCAATGGGAGTTAAATGACTTGTCCAGGGTCACACAGCTAGGGAGTGTCTGAGGTCATATTTGAACCCAGGACCTCCCATCTTCTTTTTCTGGCTCTCAATCCACTGAGCCACCCAGCTACCCCTTTGTCTTAATCTTAATGTGAGTTTTTATGTATGCCTTCTGAGTAATCTTCTCTATATGATGCCATACTAACATTGTGCAGAGCAAGTAAGCATGCAATGTAAAGTTGATCCCTAAAGGAATGACTGAATGGATAAGCTACTGTAATCTTTGAGGACCCAATGTAAAGTTTATCATAGATGATTCCAGCAGAAACTATTTCCCTCTGTGGTGAATAATACTGACACAATGAAATCTAAGGAGCTCGCAATCTAACCAACAAGCAAATGTAAACAAATACGCAATACCTGGGATAAGTAGGAAATGATGAAAAGAGGGAAGGCAAGGCCCTAGAATGAAGAGGCACTGGGAAAAGCTTCCTGTAGAAGATGGGATTTTAGTTGGGACATAAAGAAAGACAGAGATGGGCAAAGGAAAAATTCCGGGCATGTGAGACAATCAGAGAAATGACAAGATACTATGTTTTCTCTGAATTAGGACTTCAGTCCTCTCAAGGAGATTCCCTTGGCTTCTTCACTTGTAATATGCCCGAAATTTGGGTTTACTTAGAGCACTTTTTCTTACACTACTAATATAATTCAACCAACTTCAGATGTTCTGAGAATAGGATTCTGCCACGTGGATTAGAGTGGGAAGAACCGTCAAGCAGAGAAACTAAGAAGAAAGCTAAGGCAGGAGAGTCTAAGTGAGGGATGATAAGGCCAGGTACTAAGTGCTAGCTGTGTGTGTGAGTAGAGAAGAGAGAAGGGGATATATATATATATATATATATATATCAGAGATGCTCTAAAGGTAGAAATGATATGATTTGCCAACAGACTGGATATGTGGTATTAGTCTTAAGTAAGGAATTGAGGATGACATTGTGGTTATGAGCTTTTGTGATTGGGAGGAACACAGGGCCTTCAATAGTAAAGGGAAAATTGGAAGGGGTAGAAGTTCTGGGAGAAAAAATAATGAGTTCTGATTGGGGCCGTGTTGAGTTGGAGATGCATATAGGAGATCCGGTTAGAAATGCCCAAAAGGCAACTGGTGAGATACTGGACTGGAACTAAGGAGAGAGGAGGGATGGAGTTTATTATTCATGAATCATTGGCATAGAGATGATCACTGACTACATGGGAGATGATGAGAATAATCAAACTCTGTGTTTGCACATATTTTGACATAATGATTTCCCTGAGAGAATATAAGCTCCTTGAGGGTAAGGAGTTTTTTCATTTTGATTTTGTTATTCCTAGCACCTAGGAAAATGTGGCACACAATAGGGGCTTAAATGCTTATTTAAATGAACACGAATCATGTTTTCTTAAAGGCCATGTGGTTTTTCAGATGAAGATAAAATAAATGGAAGAAGAGAAATGCCCTTCATTCCCAAATACTTTTCTGTATATTGAGTGATAACATCTGTAAGACCCAGCAGATCTGGGAGAGGGGAGGAAAAGAAAATGAATCATGGAAGCATGGAAAAATATTCTTTAAAATAATATTTTTAAAACAAATTTTAAAAATACTTTTCCTTATTTGATTTTTCAATGGCTAATACACTGGCCCACCATTAGTCTGAACTCTAAGCACTTTATTGAGAACCAGAGAAATCTCAGTCATGATTATTTCATGCCAAGAATCTGCTAGCACTAACATGTGTGCTTACTACATTCCTATGAGGTAATTGCCATTGATTGTATGCACTATTATTTCTTCTTTATAGCTGATGAATATGATGCAAAGCTGTGCCAAGTAATTTGTGTATATTGTCTAATGTGACCTGGGCAAAGTAAAGTGGAGAGTTGAGGCAATTATCTGGGTGAGCCAGGCCAATAAAAACAGCGATTGCAGGCCTTCGCCTATCCTCACAAACACACATCACTCTTCCGATCAGCTCTTCCCATTGATAACTGCCTAAATATAACTTTCCTTTGTTTTGAGGTAGGCACAACCAATGATGGGACAGCACTGGCAGTAAAGAAACACCCAATTGAGTGCTATTTTTGAGTGTCAGAGTTTGCCGTCACTTTTCCTACACTCCAAATTGCTAACAGCTTGGCAAATAACAACCAAATAGTTCTCGTATGTCTGCCTTAGGTAAGTATATCTAATCAACCATTCACCAAACAATTACTGAATGCCTAGAGTGGCTGAAGCCCTATGCTTGCAAGGCTCTGAGGGAGGAAACAGATGACTGAAGAAAGGAAAAGGCCCAGCATACTGAAGGGAGATAAGTCATGTACCCACTAAATATAATACAAAGCATGAAGAGGAGGGACGGATCACTAATCAGAGCAGGCTAGACTGGGACAATTGTATCCTAATTGGTTTCCTGCTTCTAGTCTCTCCCCTCTATAATCTAACTTCCACAGAGCTGCCAAAATAACCATTCCAAGACCAAAATCTAACTGGGTCACTACCTCACTCAAAAACCTTAGGCAGCTCCTTATTCTCTCCGGGATAAAAATAAATACCAAGGGTCAGAATTTGGGCTTTAGCTGAGGGCAAGAACATGAGAAATCACTCAATATGTGAATGTGTTGACTTTTTTCAAAAAGGAAATATCCAGGAAGATGTCTAGTTGACAACATGATTTACTTCTATCTGGAACACTATCTTCATTTTATCATTTACCATATTTCTGGACCCAGATTCAAAGTCGACTTAAAAGCAATTTCCAATCATATGGTTTTTGGTCACTGTTTAAAAGCGGCTCATGATTTTATACCACACAAGCACAATAAGCTCAAAATAGATTGGCAGTCTGAATAATAAAGCTCACACCCTTAAAAAGAGTCATATCAGGCCTCTTTCAATAGGTATTAATATGGCAAAAGTTTCTAACTAAACAAGAGACACAGATGACCACAAATTGTAAAATGAATAATTTCCATTAGCTGAAATTGAAATGCTTTCACAGGAGCAAAATCAGTGCAACTAAGATAAGGAAGGAAGCTATGAGATAGGGGAAACGTATTTGCATCAAATACATCTGATAAAGATCTGACAGCCAAGATATGTAGAGAACTAAGTAAATACATAAGCCCAAGAGCCATTCCCCAGGAAATAAATGGCCAAAGGGTAGAAAAAGTTCTCAACAAAAACTGTAAACCATTAATAACTCTATGGAAAGCCCAAGTCGGCATTAAGAGAAATGAAAAATCAAAGCAACCCTAAAGGTTTCATCTTACACTCGGCAAATTGGCAAAGATGAAAAAAGATGGTAATAGTCAATGTTAGAGGGGTTGTAAAAGATAGGAGTGCTAATTAGAGAAATCGTGAATTAGTTCAACCATTCTGGACAGCTCTCTGTAATCATACTAAGTGACTAAAATGTCCATACCCTTTGACCCAGAGATCTCACTGCTAAGCATATATCTGAAAGAGGTCAAACACAGAAACAATGGTCAGATACATATCAAAATATTTTTTGAAGTAGCCAAGAACTGGAAATAGGGTAGATGCCCACGTATTGGGGAACAGCTAAGCAAATTGTGGCACAGAAATGAAATGAAGTATTATTGCACCCCAAAATGATGAATACAAAAGAAGAATATTAAGAGAAGCATGGGAATACTTACATGAGCAGATGTGAATAAAGTAAGCAGAACTGGGATTAGTGAAAAAAAAAACACAAGCAAAACTTAAAAAAAAGAATACTTTTAAATTATAATAAACAAATTTGGCTCCAAAAAGGAAGGCGGAAAACACGCCTCCTTCCCTTCTGTTGTCGAGGTAAAGGACTAGAGATGTAGAATAACTCAAGCAATGTCACCTCCAGCTGATAGGCTGGCTAGTTTTCCTGTAGCCCTTTCCTCTCCTCTTTCTTTGTTAAAGAGGATGGCTCTCTGGAGAGGGGAGAGGGGAAGAACATATTTGGAAAATAAGGTATGGAAAAATAAAAGCAATCAATAAGAATTATTTTTCTAAAAAGTTCACAATAGTCTGTATTTTTTTAGAGTTTTCTATTAACATATGTTCTAATATGATTATGGCATTTCCAAACAGCTTTAATAAGCATTTTAAAAAAATAATTAGTTTTCAATAACAGTTCCTTTTTATTATTTGGGAAAAGTTCTCCAGTGACTTTTAAGAATCTGCCAAGTGAAATTTTTAAAAATGAAAACAGAGTGTCTATACTGGCCGGAGGCCAAGTAGAATGAAACGCAAATCAATCCATTGCTATGGGACAAGTCTGACTTGCAGTACTGAGGCAAAGCGATTAAGGATTTCCTTGTGTTTCCTGTTACTTAGGCCTCTCTGATTTGCTCCACCAAAAACAAGAAATGTGGGGTCTGAGGACTAGGAACTTCAAGAATTTTATCCCATCTTCTTGTAGGCAGGAAATGGAAACAGGTTCAGAAGATAGCAGCAACATCTCTCTCCTAAGAAACGGGAGCTGGGAAGGTTAGCACCTTGAGATTTGATTTGAAGTGTCCATAGTTAAACAGAGAGTGAGTAAGATCATATTATAACATCAGTTTATTGGGAAAAACTTTTAAAACGTATTTATTATGCAGAATCGAAGAAATACCAGATTGATTTGGTTGTGCCAATGTTTATAAACTCTTGGTGCCTGGATCTAATCATCCGTAGATTTCTCGCCCTTTTCCATCAGTGTAACAAACAAAAGGGTAATCTTTAAACTACTTTTCTTCCTGGCACACTTCACTAGCCATCTCTCAGTCCAGATGGACATTAAAGAGTTATGCCTCCATATGCAACTGGCTCCTATTCACTCTGTAGCCCTTTTCCCATTTCAACATTGTAACTTTTTCTTCCTCCATGTTCTGACTCCCTTTTTATAGCTCTCATCTGCATGAAGTACCAATGCCAACAATGACAAAAAATCCTTAATTTATAATAGAACTGGGGAGTCTTTGGTCGGAGAAGTGAGCAGCATCTGTTACAAACACATTTTTCAATGAGGATTTATGAGAGTTAGGAAAAGATGCTATCCAAATACCTAGTTCTCTTTTATCCCCAGCTTTCAACTCACTGCCCTCCGAAGAGAGGTGAGAAGCTAGAATGGATGATTTGGAACAAAAGAAACCTTTTTCCTTTCATCACCATATATTTTCCATTTCCAAACCCCCTAATGTTAAAAAACAAACACCACTCTTTTAAAAGAATGTCCTTTAGAACTCGGGCCCTGAACGCTAAGGAGGCCAGTTCGTCCAAGTTATATGGTGGAAGTTTAATGTGGACAACTGGCACCCAAGGGCTTATCTAAAACCCCCAACCTCATTTTGCTCTTGAATGAGACTCCAGCCAGGTCCCTAAAGGAACTTTGGCCCATTTTGCTTCACAGCTGCTGTAGGGGTTATTTTTATAGGGCAATTTGTCTCCTGATTTACTACTGTTGTTAAATGGATTCTAAAATTTGCTAAACATTTATGTTTGAAGTTGAGGGCAAAATAGCTCTATTACTGTAGGTTGGGTCTAATAAAATGGAAAATAATGTTTCTCTCCTCTCCCTCCTCCCTCTCAGGGCTTACTAGCTATTAGCAGCTAAGCAATCCTAGGAAACTCATTCCAAGTACTGGGGAAAGAGACAGATTTTTATGTCATGCTCCAATGAGGCTAATTACCAAGCTATTGTTCATTTTTAAATAAATAAACGAATGAATGAATGAATGAATGAATGAATGAATGAATGAAAGAAATGGCTACCAAAGAATCATCTCTCCTACATTCTAGTACAGAGCTTAGCAATGGCTATACACCACTATTACAGAAAGGCTGCCAAGTCTCAAATACTGGTGGGTTCCAAAGGCACCATTTTGAAAGAAAAACCACAGATGAGTTCAAGCGTATGGTCTCATTCTGAGTGATCACTGACAGCCAAGTCCCTGCACCCTGAGAGGACACAAATGTTGCATGTTACAGCGAAGAATCTCCATTCTGAAGACTTCAAGTGACATGAGTGAAATAACTTTGGCTTACTTAAGTTCTTACAGCTGATCCCTTTTGGGGAAAAAGCCAATTACAGATCACAGCTGTCTAACCTAATCCCTTTAAATATCACAGAGACAGGAAATAATGTGAACTTGCAATAAATGACAATTTGAATTGGGTGGAGAAAAAGCTCTGCAGAAAAGCAAAACAAGGAAAGTGAGAAATGTATCCAAAGTCAAACAAAGCCTAGTGTTACGTCAGGAAATTAAAATTCCAAAAACAGCAACCATCTCACAGTGAGCCAGATTTTTCCAGCATCCACTACTCCCTGCTTAAAAATGAAAGCTCACTAGAAATGGCACTAATTCTCTAGGCCCTTGGCGTAACATAAGAAAGAAGAAAAAGAAAAGTTGGGGCTTCCGGATGACCCAGGCATGTTTCCTGAAAACCAGAGGCAAATTGGAGTCTTCAAATCCATCCCTGAGGTTTGGGTCAGGCCTGATACCAGGTGGAGGGCCTACAGTGGTTGTCAAAGACTACCCCATGGGTGGGCTATTTAGCAGTCTTGTGGATCTTCCAATGACCCACGCTACTATATGAGTGGTGATTTTGAGGCTCCTTCGTTCTCAGTTCTGTTGAAATTAAGGGTGTCCTAGGTGGCAACCACAGGAGGGTACTGAGACACAATGTTCTCTCCTCATCCAGACCAAATGTTCCTCCAGGGACTAATAAAAAACCTTTTCTCTGGCAGGCTGGGTTCATAAATCCTATGCCCCAGGAGTGGTCCCAGGGGATTCTAAAACCACTCTAAGGCTCCTCCCTGACCATGACATCATTTTGCATTTAGCAAATGACTACTTCACTGTCTAAGAAATATGTCCATGTCCAGAAACAGTAGCTATCAGAGGAACCTAACTTAACAGCTAAGAATCTGTTTAAGAGAGAGTGGCTCGTTTTCTGCTGACTATGTGGGAAAATAGCTTGATTGAATTTGTTGGTCCTTCTGGAGACAAAAAGATAAACCAATAGTCTGCATTCTTTCCTTTCACTCAAGTCTTTGTCTCTATCTTTTCTTCTCACTTCCTCCTCCTCACTTTCTGGCTTTCTAACCAATGAGCCTGATTGATCTTGGAAGTTCATGTTAAGAGTGAATGGCTAACAACATCGGACGTGTGTCCATTCTGTACCCCTCTTATAAAGCCAAACAGAGGCCATCATGACCCCGAGGGTTATCAAATTGCTGCTGGCCCCCGTCATTCTTAGGTAGGGACACAAAAAGAAGCACATCATCAGAAGAGGGATATACTATTTAGGCCAAACTGGTTTCTGTTCCCATGGACCTACTGCCCAATTTAGGGCTAGCTGTTCATACACAGCATTCCTGGACAATCTGTCTCCACCGGGGGGTACCTATGGCGTAAGAGTGCTATGAATTGACTATGGAGAGCTCAGCAACCCTCTTCAGATGACTGTACAGATTATACTCCATATATACAAAATCTTATTGAAATCATGTGTATTTCGGATGCATTCACTGTTCTTTTATTTTCCCTTCTGCATGATTTTTGCAGCCAGGTTTTTGTTTTATAGGAGCAGAGAAGAGTGGGTCAATGCTGAGAGTATTTTGGTATGTCTTTACCAGGTAGGTGTCAGATAATTAACACCGCTATAAAATTAATCGAAGTATACACCCTCAATTGTTTTTTTTTTAATTTTAGAACATGAAAACAATTTTGATTATGGAACAATGAAGGACAGGTGACAGGCCCAGCTGGAAAAAGTACTTTTTCATTTTCCTATGGCCACAAATCAGACATCTTGGGCTCACAGCAGGACAGGCTCCGCTGGCAGTAATTGGCACCATCTGTAGCTGTCAGAGCCCTGGCTGGCATTCCAGCATTTCATCTTTCCAGTCAAGGCATTCATCACTAGTCCAAAACTCAGCCAGCTGACACTGAAAGATTAACTTGCATTGATTTGCTTGGATAAAGTCGCCTGAGCTGCACTGAGTACTGAACATTCCTGTTTAATAGCCAGACCCATCACAAGATGTTTACAAGGTGATTGTGTCGACTTAAGTCTTTTCACCACCATCCTCATCTTGTATCTAATGTGCTCTCAATAATTATAACTTTGGGAGGAATAAATTAAATGAGATCAAAATGAGCAGAGCATGTACTCTCAGCCCAACACAGGGGCCAAGGAGCTGCATCCAGGAAAACACATTTCACCATTCTCTCTCGGCCATTCATCTCTACTTAGAACATTGTGTTTGGAGAGGACAGGGGAGATTTTTTTAAGAGAGGGAACCTTTCCCATGTGCATTTTTGAAAGCACAAAGAGTGAGGACCAGTGTTCTCAGGGTCAGTTCAGAGGTGGCTTAGATCAACCTAACAAATTGCATCCAAAGCACTGATATCTTTCAAAACTTTTATAGACCCACGACTTTGTTGGTGAGGGCTCCCTCAATTCAATCGAATAAGCATTGATTAAGAAAGAGCCTACCATGTGCCAAGCACTGTGTTAGTACAGACTACAACCCCTACAAACTTCTGTGAACAGTCTTCATAAACTGCTGCGGACAAAAATAAATTCATCATCTGATCAAATCTTTTAGTGACGAGATTCTCCAAACATGTCTAGGCTTATCCTATACTCGAGTATTTGCCAATTCCCACAGAATTCCCCAAATACTTCCATATATTTCTCGATGTGCTCTAGTCAGACTGTACCATTTGCAGTCCATCAAACATATATTGGGCCTTACCACTTTTGAACTTCCATGTGTACTATTTAGCGCTCTTGAAATGCTCTATTTACTTCTGCCCAAGAATATTCTACCCACCCTTCAGGGCTCAACTTAAATTTCCTATCCTTTGGGAAGCCTTCCTTGACCATGTGAGATCATTAATCCCCTCTTCTGCCAAATAGCAATTGTGGTCTGTATTATTTCTAGGAAAATAGTCATTCCCTGCATCGAAGTAATCATGGTAATAAAGAGAACTCAGAAAATTGCATTGTACTGTCAGTGAATTCCAGTTGTGCCTACTACGAAATCCTATCTTCATAATCCAACATTTCCCCAGTGATTCTGCGGGGATGTGAATCATGTAATATGAACTTCTCTGAAGAATAAGAACTGCATGGAACGCAAAGGAAACAGACGAGTCATTACTACTGATAGGTGAATAGGTTATAATCTATTCCCCAAAATGAAGTGCTTTCAGGAAGCAAAGTAATATACATCATTAAGAGCACATATAATCAGAAATGGTGGATCATGGATGTGGATAGGAGGAGGATATGCTATGACCCAAATGACATTCTGGTAGTGAGAGGAATATTCTGAATCCAGAAGAAGGTTGTAGTGGATCATCTATAGAAGGGTTTGATAAGAATTAGAGTAAATAAGCATATGCAGATGAGTTGTGTTTTGCAATGAGAAAGGGAGTACCTATGTCAGAGAGATTGCAAGATTTTAACTAAGTCAACAAAACTTACCATTCCTCCTGAATATTATCATCAAAATCCAGGAGGAAGAGAGAAGAAAAGAAAGCACATCTAATGTGACAAAGAAGTGCACTTAATATCTGGTATTTGATCTAATTAGGCATTAGCAAGATGGGCAGGTCCAATTGTAGAATGATTTCCGCAGAAAATAAAGAAAACTTAAGTAAACAAGAATCAAAGTTCATGTTTTGACCATGCCAATATAGTAAAAATGGCACTACCTAAACTATTACAGATGCCATATTATACTAATCAAATTACCAAAGAATATTTTAGAATTAGATCAAATAATAACAAAAGACAATTGGAGTAACAAAAGGTCAAGTATATGAATGGACATCCTGAAAAAGGAAAGCTGAAAGAGGGGATTTTGTTATCCCTCCCAGTATACTAAAAGGTAGTGATCATCAAATTACCTACTAATGAATAGAAAAAGTTAAAAAGTAATACTTTGGAATCAGCAAGATAAACCACATCTTGCATGTTCTCAGGAAGACAGGACCTGATAAAGCCAAGAATACAAACTATGGGGGAAGGGACTTGATTTATTCAACAAGGGCTGCTTCAGAAACTGGAAAACAGTTTGTTACATGTAAGTCAAAATCAGCATTCTTATGTTTTATACTAAACTAATCTCCAAATGCAAAAATGATCTAAATTTAAAAAGTCACATCATAAAAATTGTGAACAGATGGCTACATCTCTCATAATTATGGATAGGAGGAAATTCCTAGCCAGACACAATACAGAAGAAAACATGAAAGCCAAAATAGAGATCTCTACTATATAAAATTAAAAAGCTTTTGCAAAAACAAAATCAATGCAGCTAGAACCTAAATAAGACATATAGCCTGGGGGAAGACGATGCAGAACATTTCATCTTTTACTTTATAATGAAATGATTTTGCATTATATAGTTCTGGCCAAATCTTTCTAGGTATTTGGTAGGTGTTAATTTTTACAACCTACGGTGGTGTTATGTTTCACAGTTTCCAGCATTTCCTTGCAAAGTCTGTATATTATCAGTAGCATTATTAGTGATATTCCCATTTTTCTCAGCTTTGTCAATAGAATACAGATAGAAATGGTCCTAGGGCAAGTTAAAATCTTGCTATTCCTCTTTCATATGTAGTTTTCTGCCAATTATAGCACAGATGGATAAAATAACTGCTTTCTGTGACTGACTACAAGATCTGGGATATAAACTCATCTTGTCATTTTCCTGAAAGCATCTTCATAACAGCTCCAGTAGCTCAGAGGATGATGGAGATGATATATAGTGCATCCTGTTTCCACATGGTTTTGATTTCTTCTGCTTAATCTCTATACCAGAAAGCTTTTGATTCCATGTGGCTTGGAGATTTAGAGTATTTGATCTGTCAACAACTATTAAAAACATAATTCTTACCCAAGGAACCCAATGATATATTCCTATTCTCAGTCATTACTACTGATAGGTAAAGTGATGACTATTTGTTACAAAAGTATTTACTATAGATGTTCTGCCTATTTATCATGTTCTCAGTCTTTTTGGTCTGCTTTGGTAATCAAATGCTAGTCATTCTATAGCTGCATTAGGGTGATAGGCTCTGAGTTTTGATAATATTGCATAGTTTTTTTTTGTTAAGATACATTCAAAATCTTTCATGGTCCATTTAACAGTTTTGAGGTGTTCATTAAGGCTGGGAATGCATTTATATAGCTTACTTTAAATATATTTTTCCACTGAGTTTTGATTTTAGGATGCCAAAAAGCCTCTTAACATAGTAATCCACCCTCTTTATCATGATAGCTTTATGTTCTATGCATCTTGTCTGCAGAATACCTAGGAGTTTATTACTCTCACCTGAAGATTTCATTTCACTGTAAGCTTTGGATTCCATTCCACAGACTCCAGATTAAGGACCCCTGCTCTAGGATATTAATATAATTACTGATATAGCCAGAGCACAGTTTGCCCAAACTGCTAGTCTTTCACAATTTCATAATGCCTTTAGGGTCCGTAGAGTCCTCATTGCCCATCTCTCTAGCTGGCATTCCACTACTTTGCCACTGCACACCTCATTCCTCCCTCCCTCCCCCATGGCATATATGAAAGATATGACTTTTATTATTACAATCAGAATATTGTTTTCATCTCTTTCAGTGGACTTCACATAGAAATGGTCCTAGGAGATATCATTTCAGTTCAGTCTCTTTTTTTCAGCTGTGCTCATCTCTTCATGACTGCATTGGAAGTTTTCCTGGCAAAGACAATAGAGTGGTCTGCCATTTCCTTCTCCGGTTTATTTTAATGATAAGGAACTGAGGCAAAAGGAGCTAAGTGACTTGCCCACGGTCACATAGCTAGTGTCTAAAGTCAGCATTGAATTGAGGCCTTCCAGACTCCAGGCCAAGTACTCAATCCATCTAGCTGCTCAACATAATTGGTTTCCTCTAAATTCTTTGTATTTTAATGCATTTAAAAACTTCCTGAGAAGGGAGGGCTATACACTTCATCCGGCTGCCAAAGGTGGTCCAGTACACAAAAAAAGATCAAGAAGCCTTGCTCTATGAAATGTAAACTCTTCTGTTTGGTATATAAGCCTTTTCTCAATGTAACCCTTTGCTGTCTTTCCAGTCTTACTACAGATGCCTCTCTCCCCTCCACAAACTCTATGGTGTAAGCCTACTGGCCTACTACTACTGACACACAATGGTCCATATCCTACCTCTCTGCCTTTGTACTGACTGCCCCCTTGCTTGGAATGCTGTTTCTTTTCAACTCTGCCCATCGGCTGGCCAGACTTCCCTAAAGACTCACTTTAAAATCTACTTTTTGTAGAATGCCTTTCTCAGTCCCTGAAGATGCTACAGCCTTCTCCTTTAAGGTTGCTCTGGATCTATTCTAAATGAACGAGGCATGTATTAAATGCTTACTATGTGCAAAGTACCATAAAAATAGAAAAGAAAGATGGCCCCCATTTCCAAAGAGCTTGCATTCTAAAGATGGAGCCAGGACACATTGAAGGTTTTAGGTACAAGTCAGATGGAAAAGCCCTATGTCCCTTGGGGTACAGCAGCAAAGCTGACACGGATGCAGTGACCACAGTTATACATCAGAAACTTGATCTTTGTCTAGGCCAGGCAATTGATAGGAAATAAATCCCTATTGTGCAAACACAACTCTTAAAATATCCTGGAGAATTTCACCAGTAAACTGAATTGAAACTGGACTATTATTACAGACTGAACTGTTGCCTATAATTTTCCAGACATTACATTAACCTATAAAAATGTAAAAATAATACTTTAAATAGATGTTGCCATACCAAATATGTATAATCTCTATAATACATGAACCAAAAGCTTTCACTCTAGCAAGACCCAGCAGAAGGGATCAAAGTCATGTGGACACAAGAGGAGGGTGTGTCTCTTACCTGGCTCTCATTGGCGTACACTGAGGATGGTTTTGTTAAGCTTTCACACTAACATTTTTATTCTGCTCCAACATCATCTGTGCAAATACTCCACAAAATAACTTCTCAATCAACGAGAAGTAGATGCTAATGTTTTGTAGTTTGCAGTTAATATTGGGATGTCTGTTTCCTTGCATAATCTATACTAGTCACTAACTCCAGGCCCTTTAAGGATAAATCCTCCGTAATTTCTGCTAGCAATGACTAGGGGCTGGATTGTCCTTATAAATCTGCCCACCCCCATGAACAAAACTGCATGAGTCAGCTTTTTTGCTTGATGTTTCCTTGTTGACACATCTTTGATAAACTCTTGCCTAGGGAGGGCCTCTAGATTCCATTCTTGTATCTTCACTTTTTCTAAGGCTCCAGCTGGAAACAACCCATTTTCACTGACATTGGACAAATCCGATGGAGCAGAGTTGTTTTCAGTCTTTATTACTTAGTAGAGAGCTGGCTGCTTGTTCCTCAAATACCTCTGATTGTTGACCAGCTTATCACGTGGATTAAGAACATTTACAAATCCTCTGCTTCTTTTTGGTGGAATAAGTGTTCATCTTTCTATCGCTGGAACTCTGGGGTCTCATCACATTATAGAGGAAAGTTTCAGATATTACAGCAGACCGTAATCCAGTGGTTCTCAACCTTTCTAATGCCGTGACCCCGCAATACAGTTCCTCATGTTGCGATGACCCCAAACCAAACCATTATTTTGGTGGCTACTTCAAAACTGCAATTTTGCTACAGTTCTGATTCGGAATGTAAATACCTGATATGCATTATGTATTCTCATTGCCTCAAATTGAGAGGTTGAGAACCACTGCTGTAATCCATGGCAGGTTCTATCTATGCAAGTAAGGCATCCAGTAACATACGGAATCTGTTCATGGAGGACCAGCATAGTCTTACTACTGGGAGTAATCACCACCAGGAAGGAGGCTGACTACTTGGTGATATTCTGGTGTTTGGTTTTAATTTGGTTTTTGTCTGTGACAACTAATGAAGAGGAAGAGGGTGACGATAATGATGGTGAGGATGATGGTATTACCAGTCAAATGATGTCAAGATTGTAGGAATTACAGCATGGTGGCAGATAACACAGCAGAGTAGAGGGCCTTCTCTCTGGGCTTATGAAAACAATACATGCCTATTTCAGTCACCAAATGCAATGACTAGAGCTTCCCCTGGAAAGCTAAGCTAGTGATAAATTGTAAGTCTCACTTAAGTTGTCACCCTCTTACTTGACAATGTAAATAAAATGTTCTTCTGTGAATGAAGATGTGGGAGTAGAGATAACATGACAAATAGATGTTTATACACTTATTATCCAATATTACTAACAAATATGTTTCAGCCATCTTTGGAGAGTAATTGATGGCAGCATTAATGCTTAATTTGGTACATGATATCAAATACATTTCCAACGATCACATTTGCTATTATTCTTACAGCCATTATTGCCATTATGAATAGCAGACACTTAGCAAGGATATACATAGTGCTCATAAACCCAAGATAGAAAAACCATGAAGGTACTGACAAGACATACAGGATGATCCAAGAGAGGAAAACCATGAAGGGATTGACAAGATGTAGAGGGTAAAAGATTAAATAGATTCACATAACCTGACTGCTTATGTGGGAAATTGCTTAGGTGGGCGGGAAGCTCATTTAAAGCATTGGAGAAAACCTGAGCAGCATCTCCTGCAATCTTTGAAGATCTCTTATTTTACAGATGAGGAAACTAAACTCCCAGAAGCTGAAATGACAAGCTACAAAAGCAGTAAGTTGGTAAAGAGTACATTTGAACCCAAGCCCTAAAACTCCAAATGCAGCATATTTTCCAATGTCCCTTCTCATACCTTGACACGGACAATTCTCCAAATACTTCGCCCACTTCCCTCCCAGTAAAACGATGGCTCAGAAGCCATTTTAGTCTGAAGCTGGCCAATAGATGCCAATGATATGGACCCTTTCAGTCAGTGAGGTTCAAAACCTCAGTGACATCTACTGCACCTGACTCTTCTTCACCTCCCACATCTGATCAAGAGACACGATTTGTTGATTCACATGTCACATATGTTCCTTTCTTTCCACTCATTTGGCCACTGACCTAGTTAAGGCCTTTATCACTTCTGACCTGGGTTGCTGCAATAGCCTAATTGGTCTCGCAGCATTAAAGCTCATCCTCCACGCAGCTGTCAGTGATTTTCCTAACGCACATGCCAAATCCTGCTACTGCCCTGCTCCAGAAATTCCAGTTGCCTCCAGGATAACATCAAATCCCTCTAGTTCCCATTTCAATCTCTTCAGGATCTTGCTCCAGGACACCTGAGGATACATTACTCTCCTCTGCTCACTCTAGGCCATATATGTATGGGCCTAATTGTTTTTCCTCACATCAAACGTTCTACTAAACATCTCTGCATTGGATGTTTTCTTCTCTCACCCTCAACATACTCTTCCTTGACTCCCAAGCTTCCTTCAGTCTAAAGCCCTTAAGACCTAAATGTGCTCTTCTTTAGAATGAGAGATTTGGTTTAGATGGATTTTAAAGTCTCTTCCAGTTCTAAATCCTATGAACCTGTGAGCTAATTTCTCTCCAAGGCTCACTTTTCTCATCTGTAAAGGGAAGAAGGCTAGACTAGTTGCCCTTTCACTCCTCAGGGTCTCTTCCACTGGATATAATGAGAAGAGTGGTCTCAGAGTCAGATTATCCCAATTCTAATCCAGACTCAGACACTTGCTAGCTTTTGGGCCTAAGTTCCAAGAAGTGACTGGCTAAAAGTCACATAGCATGTCAAGGGCAGAGCTGGGACACAGAGATCCCATGAGGGAAGTCATTTGAATACGGTTGTGGGCATGTAATACAGGGATAACTACTAGAAGAGGCTTTTACATTTTTACCTTAGCAGTTTTCCACTATGATGAACCCCTCCCTCCCTGGACTATTTCAAGCCTTTTCAGATGATAAAATGAGAGACAGAGGAATTGGCTCCATTTTATGAAGCCAGGAAAGAGCAAAGAATAAAACAATGAGTCTTACATCACACGTCTACACAATTACCTACCCTCCTTCAGTTAAAAGCATCAGAAAGTTGGATGGGACATGGGGGAGAATCATGCCAAAGGGACACAATCCAAGTATATATTCATTGTTTCTTTTCTATGTATGTCTCATCTTAATAATTTTGACACAAACTCACAAAGGTACTGTTCATTTGAAAAGGTTTGAAAACATGTTAACATTTCTAACTGGATGAAAGAAATGATATGTGCACTCCACTCTGTACAATAGATGTGTTCCTGAGAAATCAATCTCATTTTAAACGTGCTAGAGTATTTGGCCATTCAAAGAAGACCTCTGATGAAGCCCTCTGTAAAGCAAAAGATCCAATTCACATATATTGGGTCTAATGGAAGAGGGGTGTGTCAACATGTATCGGAAAGAATGGTCCTCCAGATACAGTAGCTACACAAAGGGGTGGGGATGCCCTATTCTATTAACTTTGTCAATAACCTTGCAGAGCATGGAATATATGAGAGACTACTGGGCAGAGAATCACAGGACTGGTGTTCAAGTTTTAACCCAGCTTCTAAGAAACCTCATGACCCTGAGCTTCAATTTCTCCATCTGCCAAAAAGGAAAAATGACACAGGATTGTTGAGAGGAGCAGCTGAGATCAAAACTATGAAAGGGCTTTGGAGCTCTTGCACATTATAAAAATGTACAGTATTATTAGTATTAGTCTTGACAGATGATTATTATTCAATCATACAGTAATAGCTTCTGGAGTCACAATGCTGTGACTGAAAAAGTACATATAAAAGTCAGAGGACCTTAGCCAAAATGCTGTGTCTGCTACATACTGACTGGGTGACCTGGTCAAGTCCCTTTCCCTCTCTGGGCTTCAGTTTCCTCATCCCTATACGGACAAGCCTGAATGTTGTTATCTTGAAGGTTTCTTCCAGGAGTAACATCCTCTGAACCTCTCTCTAGCTGCATTTCCTGCTCCATCTTCCAAATGATGGGAATGGCTCAGCAGACCACAAAGTTGCTTTCCATTCTGGATAATTGGGAACTGGCTACATAGAGGGAAAATTCAACTCAATTCACCAAACATTTACTAGGTAGAGAATATCTGCTTGTTATTTACCAAACCAAAAATGGCACAGTTCCTGCCCTCAAGGAGCTTATGTTCCATTGGCTAACAAATAAAAGGAGCCATCTCCTTCCATCAGTGACAGAAATCCCTTTTCATAAAGATAGGGTGATAAAGAGCACTAAGTAACAACAGCCTTTGTAAAATAATCCATCTAGTTATATTTCATTAAAAATAAACAATGTCATGGGCTGGATTGTGAGGAGGTTTCAACTCAGGGCAAACACACTCCAAGTAAAGGATGTCACTGAGGAAAGGAATATGGAAAAAAGTGGGGATGGGGGTGAACATATGGTAAGAGGGAGGGATAATAATGGACAGTCTATGTGTGCTCCTCTGATAGCCTTACAACATCAAAATAAAATCCTCCAGAACACTGACTAGAATCCTGTGGCGCACTAATGGGAGGGCATGGACAAGAGTTATATAGGATGAGCAGGATGCATAGGTTGTAAGTGGTATCCTTCGAAGAAATAACCAGATTAATGACATCAAAGGTCCACAGGAGTGCTTTGAGTATGTCAATATTTGTGTTTTGGAGTATTCTCAGAGGAAATCCCCTTCTTCTCTCCCATATCCTCAACCCCCACAATAACTGTCAATAGGTATATGCACTACCTAACGACAAATTTCAAAACAACAACAAAACTCACTCGATACCTGACTTTCCTAGCGCTGTAACAATTAATGCTATTTACTTAGTTCTTAAAGCTAGTTAAAAGTATCACAGAAGTGGAAAGTTTTTTCAGAAGGTTTCATTAAGTCCAATGTGATTTACAGGACTTCAGGCACGTGACTTGAAGATTTTTATATCACTGCAGCAAGGACTCCAGGGATGTCCTGACCCATTTGAAATTGTCTTAGCTGCAGTATTACCTAGGTCACAATTGCTGGCAGCAGATATCAATTAGATTGTTGGAATTTACTCCTAGGTACATGGTCATTCTTGGATGCCCACCTTGACAGTAGAGAATTGGCTACTTCATTTTGATTTCTTAAAGCAGAGCAAATAACCAATGAACCTTCCAAAGTTGTTTTTTATCCTTTGGTGGAGATAAGGTAGGGATGATCTCATCATCTGCAATTCAGCATGTTAGTCCCAAACTGCCCTCAAAGTCACTTGGATGCTTTGGATTTAATCAGTATCATGAGAGTCACTGTTGTCTCTTTATTGGAGCCAGGGCAATGAAAATAATTTTTAATTATTCAAAATCGGATTTACTATTACAGCAGGGCAAGCTTGCCCCAACACTGGAGGCACTCCCTTTAGGAGAAGCATTTCATAGTTGGCTTTATCTAAAGCTCAGGATAGTAGACATGGGTTCAGTCACTCTTCTGGAATTGCTTACTGGAATTTTGACACATCTGGAGTAGAATAATTATTGACATTCATAAAAATGAATCTACAAGATTCTAAAGCCCTTTCACAAATTTCAAAGAAAATATTTTAGCTATTCTGTTTAATTTTAGCCACATATATACGCTTATCATTCTTTAGCTTTTTGAAAATTTATGACATGATTAAGTATAACTCTTCTCACTTAAATAGAAAACCTTCAACTCCAAGCACACCGGATGAGAGGCAAATATATGGTCTTTTAAAAGAAGGGTGGTTTCTTATCTTCACTATCATATACTGTATCTAGCATAGTGTCTTACCCAATGTGGCGACAGCAAACACTTGTTGAGGGAATGAATGCAAGTAAAGAGATAAGAAGAGGTCATCTTTAAAAGGAAGAATATTTTCAGACCCACTCAATTGCTGCTTGAACTCTTGAAAAACTGAAATATTTATCATTGCTTTTGAGTAAGTGGGGGGCAGTGGGAGTGAAACTGGTGTTCATCTTTAAGGAAAAGACTTCTAACATACTGCTCAGAGGGAAGACTAGCAACAGTATAATGTTTTAGAGTTCCTCAAAGTTCTCCTCTCCAAGAACACTTGTCCTTTCTCCTGTCTGTCTTAAGAAACATGATCTCCTGGGGCAGCTGGGGTAGCTCAGTGGATTGAGAGCCAGGCCTAGAGACAGGAGGTTCTAGGTTCAAATGTGGCCTCAGAAGCTTCCCAGCTGTGTGACCCTGGGCAAGTCACTTCACCCCCATTGACTAGCCCTTACTGCTCTTCTGCCTTAGAACCAATACACAGTATTAATTCTAAGATGGAAGGTGAGTGTTTAAAAAAAAAGAAAGAAACATGATCTCCAAGAGTATGTGGATATATTCCAAGTGATGTTTGGGTATGTTTGTTTTTTTTTAAATGATCCAAATTTGTTAAAATCAGATTGCATTTTAAAAGCAATACCATTAGAGCCCTTAAAAATATCTGCTTTGCTCTCAGTTTATTTTATTTTTGAATTAATAAATGAGAATTCTATTTAGACATCCTCCCAGTTCTATGGGACTCCTGACCTCAAGGACAAGTTAAGTTGCTTCATTTCCCTGTCCTATTAAGGGTTACCCTTTCAAATCTGGCTATTTAACAAATGCTAGAACAAAGATTTTTGTTGAACCAAGTTGTTACTAATTGAGCTAATGATCCTAATTCTCCAAAATGGATAGAAACTTCCCCACTCACTCCCTAGATATGCTCAAAATGCCCTTTAACACAAATACTATGAACTTTTCGAGGGAAATGGGGGAAGAATCTACTGCGGGACCCAACTTCTTGCAAATTTCCTCTGAAAGGCTAACTTACAGTCACTCTGATTATGCGGGAATCTCAGAATACATTTACTAGAAAATTCATTATATGAAACATTTATCCCATGAATAAATTAGAGACTGAAATACAGAGCAATAAAACTTTCACTGCTAGAAGGATTTTTATGGGAGAAATAATGGGAAAATTAGTAACATCAAATATGATTCTCCTTAACCCAGAGTAGTACCACACACAATTATTTTGACATGGTCTGCCATACATCATAATGTAGATATTCACATAATACCACAGAACAGAGTTGTACCAGTTTGATTCCAAATTTAGAAATACAGGAGGAAGCAACTTGGCCTTGTGAAAATGTAGTATCTCTTTTACAAAATGACTCGGTTGCTATTCCCAATGGGATTATGGGTGACTTTCAATGGAAGAAATGGAGTAAAACTGGTCAACTTACAAGCCAGCCTCTTGTCCATTACTGTTTTAGCTAGTTGCATGAACCACAAAAATAGGAAAATAAACTAACAACCAGTGGGGTCATTACACTGAAACCAGCCTTACTCTGTGTTGTTTCTTAAAGGATCAACTCTTTACCCAGAAAAGGTTTCTAAATTAAACTACCTACAAAAACTGCTTTGAGTGAGAACCGTGAATAAGTTGGCATTGTTATTTATAAGATATATAGTGAGTGTAATCATTTAACCACTGGACCTGAATCTTGAGACTCTTTCCATGGAACTGTGAAGGTTTCATGGCATGAGTGTGCGATATGCCTCAAAAGGGGATTGGATAGCATCCTCCGAGAGCAGATAAAACAACTTGTTAACCTTGAAAAACATACAAATAAAACTACTGGGCAAGTCCCCTGTAGGGAGAAAAAGGCTTTTGTAAAAACCCAACACAATTTTCTAAGGTTCTTAACTTAGTTCATTTACCTCTTTCGAGAGCTCAATATTCATAAGGCCAAAGGAATCTAAATTAATTCATTTACCAAGGCAGAAAACTGAAGATTTTAGATACAATTCCCTTATCTTCACTTTCTTTACAATAAAGTAAAGTGGCTTCCTTGAGAAGAGAAAAAATCAGTTCATTTCTCACTGTCCATGTTTCAGGAGTTCACTTTTTGCTTAGACCTCATATTTTTCTTATGTAAATATCATTTGCAGAGCATAACTTGATCTAGATCATGACTATCATCAGGAGTTCTGGGTTCTAGTTGCAACCATGCCATAAACTATCAGGATGACTATAGGTAAATCACTTCTTTTTTTCTGAACCTCAGTTTCCCCATATGTGAAATGAAAAAGTTGGACTAGATGATCTATAAGATCCTTTCTCATTCCAACAGTCTCATAAAGTTACTCTTTTATCATCCCTATCAACAACTTGCATTTGTCTACTCAGTGCATGGCATAAGTTGGTGTTTAATAAATGCTTGCTCATTTATAGAGCTGAGATTTCAGATTTAAGTGTACAGACTCCAGGCTTCAGTACTTTGAGTTCTTTATATTGTTTATTCAAAGCAGTCAGCTCAGCTCAGACCACATATGCTACAATGTGCCTTAAGAAATTATCAGGTTCACAATACCTTAAGATGTCGATTACTATCAGTATTTTCATTTGACCAGTGAGTCCAGCTGAGGCCTGGAAAGATGAAGTCGCCTCTGTGAGGTTACAGAATGAGTAGTGTTGTCCAAGGTCCATCAGTTAGCAAACATTTATGAAGTGCCTGCTGCATTCTGGGGAAAGCACTAGTGATAGAAATGTTTTTAAATGGCTATGAGTCGACATTTGGTAACTCAGGGCATCCAATAAAGAACTTATCTGCTGATCCTACCTCTATTTTGTTCTATTCCCTATCACTATCGTGCCCAGCCATCAGACAACACAGGATGGATCTAAGAGCATCAACCAGCACCCTCTCACCGGGCCTATATACTTCACTTCTCTCTACATTTTGGCCAGTCAGTCAATAACCATTTGAGAAGGGTATACTATGTGCCAGAAACTGGGCTAAGCACTGGGATTACAAAGAGAGGCAAAAGATTGCCCATTCTAGCTACCAGCCTAACGTAAGAGAAAACATGCCAATGATGGTGCACAAATATGAGACAGAATTCATTGGAGACAACCGATAGAGAGTCGAATCTTTGGATGCTGACACCTTAAGTCTGTCTCCGTTCCTATGGTTTGGCTGAAACCCCAGATTCTGACCCCAACTTCTCCCTCAGAATCTACCATGATCACACGGCCCTCTCTCTTTCTTTATTAAATGGCCCACTGGATACAAGGGTACTACTTCTATTTATTTGCTCCTATCCTGCTTGGCTAACTTGGCTCACAGGCCTCAAAGCCTAACTTATCCTAATACCAACATCCTCATGGACAGAGAGCACCTGATCGCAAAAATGCTAGCCAACCACTCTCTGGAATGATTTTGACCTATTCTTCCCAGACTCTCACTTTCCAGGAGAGAGGCTCTCTAAAAGTACTCCACCCAAGGCAGTTGGAAGCTTATTGGACTGGGAGTCAGGTGATCCGATTCTGAATCCTGGCTCTTCCATTGACTGGTCATGTGACCCTGAACAAATCTCTTTAACCTCCTCATCTTTAATGTCCTCCTCTGTAAAAATGAGGCTCATAATTGATACATTTCCTACATTAAAGGGTTTTAAGGCTCAAATGCATGGAAAGCACTTTGGAAATTATCAAGCAGCAAAAATATGATTAGCCTCTGAGATATTTTTCATTACAAGTAGAGCTTCTTTCAATCTGCCTTGGGGGAAAACACTATTTGTAAACCAGGATGGCTGGTCAGAACCTGGACAATATGACAAAGCTGGAAGCAGAAATGAGGACACTCACCAACTTTTCCACCTATGGGAAAAGAATAATCTTTGATTTTCATGCAAACATCTGCAGATGGATTTATGGGTACTTCCAGCCCAAATTGGCTGAAGATTTCCTTCTCAACCAGTATTCAGAAATGAGCTCTTTCAAGTGGCCGTTCTCATTCATGAGCTGTGCAACAAAGCCCGGTTAATCAGCAAGAAGGCAGATCTGTGAACACATGAGGCTGTCCTCTTGGGAAACAAGCACTCCCTCCTTAGTCTTCTGATCCCTTAAAAGAGACAGTGAAAGGGCAGCTGGGATTGCACTGGGCTTCCTTAGAGCAGTAACATGCTCCCTGGCTTTTGCAGGAATTGGCTCTGGGTGTCGAATGAGGAGACTCCTGTAAATCTATCACCAAAGGGTGCTGTGGTTGCCTCTGGATAAAGCTTGGCATGACCAGCACACGGGTCTTGCTTCTTGTATTAGGAATGTGCTATGGCGTGTGGGCATCAGGAGCATTTTAACTGGATTACTTTCGCACCCCAGGTAGCTTTTAGGATAAGAGTAATGCTGATTATTTCATCAACAGGAAGAGAGGGAACCTGAGCCCTTAGCAGGAGGTTATAAACACTTCTTCCCCCCTTACCTTTAAGAGGGCAAGGCACAAGGCATAAGGAAATCTACAAGTGCTCCCCATATAGTTTAAATGCTGACCAATGTCTAAATTGAACTTCTATCCCCTATGGTATTTTGGGAAATCATTTGTAGCAGGGCCACCAGTTGCCCTTACCTTGAAGAAATGAGATAACACAGTTAAATGGAGGGGAGCCCATCAGACAATATCAAAATATACCAAATCAATCAACCCACGGGGGCGAGAAGCCACATTTATTGAGCAAATATCTCTATCAATAACTTATCTGTGGGTGCAGCTGGGTGGCTCAGTGGATTCAGAGTCAGGCCCAGAGATGGGAGGTCCTAGGTTCAAATCTAGCCTCAGACCCTTCCTAGCTGTGTGACCCTGAGCAAGTCACTTCACCCCCATTGCCTAGCCCTTCCCACTCTTCTGCCTTAGAACCTATACACAGTATTGATTCTAAAATGGAAGTTAAGGGTTTAAAAAATAAAAATAATATCTGTGCCACTGGGGTGATTCCACAGTGCTACATATAACCATTTATCAGTGATTATGCAAATAAAAGACCTACTTTCCAATAGCAGCTGTATTATCTATATTTTAAACAAATAACCTGATGAGATCTAGTTTTCCAACCTCTGGGAAGTCATATGCAGGATAGCAAAAGGGAAACTTAAGAGTTAAAAGACTTAGGTGTAAATGCTGCCTTAGATCCTTGCTAACTACAAGGACCCAGGTAAAGACTCCTGGTGACTCAGTTTCTCATCCAGGAAATGGGGGACAATACCTATGATTCCTGGCAGTATTGTTATGAAGCAAAAGCTTTGCAAATCATCAAGTATTAGTGCATTTTGAGTGAATTTTATACCAAATCTACTTACAGTTATACTACATGAAACAAATATTATTACAGATGAATACACTGGTTATAAGAAGATATGATTTCTCTTTCTGAATGAGAGGAATTTTATCCACCTTTTTTTTAAAAAAAAGAACGATCTTATATGAATCAAATCATTTTCTGACATAACACAGGGCAGAAATTTGGCATCAGCTTGAAAACTGGGCCTCCCTACCAAAAGATTTTCATACACCATGTGTTGCCAGTCTGAGAGAGAACAGGAAAGTTGCATGGATTTGAAAAATAATATTTTAATAGCAACAGGAAACACTGCCAGGTAATCTAAAGCCAGATTTAAATACCTTGACACAGTTCATTTAGATTATTTTATGTACTGTTTTGTCTGTCTCTCCCTGACTGATTTTACTCTGTGATAAAACAATTGATTTCAATATTTCTATAAATATTGGCAGCTGCCAGCCATGATTCTCATCCTGACTCATGTAAAATAGTCCAGGAGCTGCCACAAGTTTGCCAGAATTTCTGAGCAAGCCTGCAGGGGCTTAGTTACCAGCAATAGCATCGAAAGCAAACCATTCATTGTGGCTTTACAAAGAGGAAAAAATTAGATCTCTATTTTTTCTCCACAAACCCCAGCTCTGATGTAAACTAATGTCTGCTCTTTTCAAGTATAATTTGATATAAAGCCACTTTTGTTTAAAAAGTCCTATTAAGGTTCACTGCCAATCTTATGGCACTGGACTAGGGAGTGGAATGACTGTCCCAATTCTGCCACGTGGATTTCACCTAACTTATGTGTGTTTGGAGGATGGGGATGGGGTACAACACAATCTACTGCTTTTGGAATTGGCGAGCCACTTTCATTTGGAGGTATCTGGGAAGACTTTCATGTGACAATCGTCTTAATGTAGAAATAGTCATGGAAATTGAAGAAAGGCATTGCCAATGTAACCAGAAGAAGGAAGGCCAGGGCACAGAGACTACAGCAAGGTCTTCATTAGTGAAATAATGAATCTTCATGAAGTGGTGGCATTATTTAAATTTGCATATTGTATTTCCATCTGCTGAAACCATTTACCAGATTTTACATAATTATACTTCGAATAGAGCAGATTTGAATGCGTGTGCCACTTCATGAGATTCAGTATTCACACAAATTGGGATCTAGCTGATCAAATGCATGCAGCTTTTGGTTTAAGAAAAGTCAAAAGCTTGCATTTATGTAGCACTTAAAGCTTTGCAAAGCCATTAATAAATATTATCTCATTTCCTCCTCACAACCACTCTGGGAAGCTAACTGGTATTATGATTTCCATTTTAAAATGAGGAAAACTCAAGATAAAAGGGATTAAATTACTTACCCAGGGTCACACAGCTAGTGAACATCTAAGACAAGATTTGAACTCAAGTTTTTCCTGACTTCCTATCCAATGGTAAATCCACTATGCAATCTAGCTGTCTCATTTTAAAAAAAGACAAGCTGAATGATGGCTATTGATTCATTTTAAAGAAAAAATTAGATGCTGATAAACATGCTTTGAGACATGTTTGGATAGAATTTTATTTCACTTATAGGACTCGAGTCTTGATAGGCTTGCTTTGTATCAAAAACATGGGAACAGAGGACATAAGCAAGATAAACCTTTGGTCTTTCAATATTTTGGGGGAGGGAATACATAAAACTGACTTTGCTCTTTTTGCCATTTTCAATATAATAAATCTGCATGAGTTAAAAAATAAATTCGGCTACATTTACATACAAGAAGTAATGCTAAATTAAAGTGGAACTCTGGTGATTGTTGAACATGCAAAAAAGAACACGTGATATCCATGTGGAGAACAAATGAATCCATTATGAGTGTGCCTTTCCAGTAGTAGCAAATGAATTCATAATGATGACACATTTAAAAGCCAATGAAACCCAAATATATTTGTATTATAATATCTATACACAGTTTCTACTCATCATTTACTAACCTTCTATCACGGACCCTTTTTCAGAGTAGCTTACTTGGAAATCGAGTTTGATCATTATAAATGGAGTCACATGTAAATCAGAAAGACAGAGATGATCAATTTCATGGATTGGGCATGGCAAAAATGGAAAATTTCACAGCAAGCTGGAGAATAATAATCAGATACGCAATCACCAAAGAAAGCCAATTCTGCTGCTAAGTCAATTAGATTTCAGAGTTCATGATGAACGTGAACAGTTATCACAAGGTTTTTTTGAAAAGACCTCGGGATTGCTGTATACCAAAGGAGAGTCTGAACATCTTTCCTCCCAGCAAAGGAACATTGCTCCCTCCAGGTTTCCAATCATTACACAGTTGTATCATCTCTGGGTTTGAATTTGGAGACTGTAGAAAAATGAGTATTTGATCAATTTAGGGAATTTCTTAGCTGAGATGTCACCAGTTATGTGGGCAACATATTTTATGGGAAAATATCACATCAGACCACAATTATAAATTATAGAAACATGAACACGTTTTTCTTATCTAACAGGCAAGAGGGTTTCATAAAGGTGTTTTTTTAAATCCAGTACAAACATGGCATTTTAAAATGGTAAACTTAGGCACGCCAGACTTGAGGGTAAAGAGAACTGTAGATAGATGTGCCTTCCACACATAAGCTGCCCTTCATCCAAATGTTTACTAAGGACTTCTTTTAAACAGCAGTTTTATCTGTCCATTCAAAAGCATTCCTTCCTGAACCTAGATAGTCTTTAAATATTGAAAGCTTCATCTTTATCAAACTTTGCATAAGAAAGAGGTTTTTACAATTGGGGAAGATAAAAGGTCACTAAGAAAAAAAACTGAAATGTTCTGAGCTACATTCTGGTTAATTTAAGAATGGAGTACCATAACAGGCTCTGAAAGCTTCTAAGTTCTCCAGCCACAGGAAACATTGTGACAGATCACTTGCTTGCCAATTAAATTCTCAAGAGAACAAGAGTAGAATAGGGCTAATTACTGATAATAGAATTTGAGCTATTGTTTACACAGTGGGAAATTAGGATCTTGAAAAATTATTTCATCCATAGACATTCTTACTAAACAACAAAAACAAAAAAATAGCTGTCTTTCCACAGCAATATTCCAAAAGAGAACTCATTAGTTTCCAGTTTCTGGCAAAGTCGAAGAGGCTTAGGAAAGAAAAGGTTTTGATCACTGAGTGCTGAAAGTTCAGCGTCAAGACAAATTTCTGTGGGAAAAGAAAGGAGTAAATCATCACTACCATGTCATTCCAGTAAGGACATAAAATACACAATCACATAAACCAACCACGTTGGGGCACAAGCATATTTAATAAAGAAAAGTAGAGGCTATGACAGGAGAGAGAGTCATTACTCATTACTGAGTCACATCAACATTTCCCTCAATTTTTTTGACTTAAGAATACTTCATAGAGCTAGACAAAATAGTAACAACACTGATTTGGAAGAGAAAAAGTTCTAGATCTTCAAAGGAAATAATGAGGAGAAAGTTAAGAATAATGGCAAAAGAATATCTCCAAACTGCAAATTATATTATAAAGTAAAAACTATCAAAACTTTTAGGAACTGGCTTAAATATAGAAAAGCAAAGAGATAAATATGATGAGCTAAACAAGCATCAGGAATTATTGTGCTGAATAACGATTAAACAGGCTACTTCAGATGAACTCTAACAAGAGCTTCTGGGGAAAAAACTAGAAAGCGATTTGAGAACAATTAAGTTTAGACCAACATCTTACATCATATACCAAAATAAATTCAAAAGAGGTTGGCTAACTAAATAGAAAAGGTCATACCATAACACATTATAAATGAGTGATAAGAATGGCATTCATTTTACAGCTTTGACGAAGGGAAGAATTCTTAACAAAGAAGGAAGGAGGTGGAAATCATAAAACATCTTTAAGTGTCAATTATTTAAAATTGAAAAGTTTTTGTACAGTCAAAAAATCAACTCAGCAAGGATAAAAAGAAATGTAATCAAACATAGAACAAAATATTTGCATAAAATATTGGTGATAATCACAATTATAAGGAATTGATATAAGTACTAAGAGCCACTGCCTAATAGATAATTGAAAGATATGAATGAGAAGATATCAAAAGAAGTATTGTAAACTATTAATAACCAAACAAAAGAACTCTCCACATCACTAATTTAAAAAATGCCAATAAGTTGAAGGCCCCACTTCACACCCAGCAAACTGACAAAAATGGCCCCCAAAGTGGCAATAATCAGCACAGTAGGAACTTCAGAAAGAGAGACAAACTAGTGGTGGGGCTCTGAAATCTTCCCATCATTGTGGAAAACAATCTGGAGTTATGAAAAAAGGGGAGATCCAGAAATTCCATGGCCAGGAATACACCCCCGAGCAAGGTTACTGGCAAAAGGAAAGTTTCCATATACATGAAAATATTTATGAAAACACTTCTAGTGGTAATAAATGAATGGAAACTAAGTAGAAGCCCACCAGTTGGGGAATGGATAAGTCAAAATGTGGAAGAAAAGTACAATGGAAAACTACTATGCTGTAAGAATCAATGAAGATTCTGAATACAGAGAAGCATGAAAAATCTCATAAAAACTGATGCAGAAGGAGATAAGCAGAGCCAAAAAAAGACACAATTACTACAACAAAGTAAATGGAAATTTGTTCCTAAAGAAGAGATTCGGCAAAGAGCCCATATGCCAATCTTTTGCAGAGATAGGGGGACTCCAGTATGGAACATTGCAAATAACACCAGAGTTTCAAAAAAAACCCATAGTGATTGATTTTTTTTAATTTTTCTTTCTTTTTACAATCATTTTTGTTATAAGGCATAATCTATCTAACAGGATAAGAAAGGAGAGTAACAGAAAGGGATGTTTAAGCAATGGGAAAACAAAAGATAAAAAGCTTTTTTTTTTTACTTTTACTTTTTTAATGGATGTTTTTTATGAAATCGATTGTTTATTTGAATCCCCCAGCACTGATCGGGCCCATTGTCCCAGACAAGGAAAATTGACCAGAATTCTCTGACTTTTTTTTTAAGTGACCCAATGCCAGGTTTTTAGCTCAAAAAAGTTAAAGACAAAAAGTACTCATAGTAGTACTTTTTGTGTTAGCAAAGAACTGGAAACAAAAAAGATGCCCTTTAACTGGGGAATAACCAAACAAATTTGAGATGATAATGGCAATCAAAATAATTGCTAGCATTTATCGGATACATTAAGGTTTTTCAAAGCACTCTACCTAAGTCACATTGGTTGGTTTGCAAAATAATACCGTGAAATCGGTACTATTATTATCCCCATTATAAAGCTGAGAAAACTGAGGTTGAAAAAGCTGAAGTGACTTGCCTGAGGTCTTACTAAGTACAAGAGGCGAGCTTGAAACTCACTTTCTTACTCCCAGTCCAGCATTTTATCCATTTGCTACCTAACTCCTCAAATGAATGACCACATTAATGGAATGGAATGGAATGATACTGTCCCCTAAGAAATAATGAATAGGAAGACATTCAAACCAAGAGAAGACTTGCAAGAAGTGATGCGGAGTGAAATAAACAGAATTCAGCAATGTACGTACAATGACTACAGCAATATGAATCAATCAAACAACAAGCATTTATTAAAAACCTGCTATGTTTCAATCACTTTCTTAACACTGGGAATATAAAGACAAAAGTGAAACCAGTCCCACTTCTGAAAGAGTTTTACAGCCCAGCCAGGAAAGGATATACATGTGTATGTGAATATGTGTATATGTATATGTATACATATATATTTACATGTATTTTATATAAATATATATGTAAACATATACAGATGTCTATAGAAAATAGAGATGAGACGATTTGATTAAAGTGAAAGGTACTGTAGAGGATAGGAAAAGCCCTCCTAGAAAGAAGGCCTAAAAAGGCCCTTTATCTGAATGTGAGATTTTCAGAGATGGCAGTGAGCCATGAGGGACATTAGAGAGAAAGAGTGAGAGGGTTAGTTTGGTTATACCACAATATATAGATGGCAGTAACGTACATTAAAACTAGAAAGGTAGAATGGCACCAGGTTGTAAAAGGTTTTAAATACTAAAATGAGGAATTTCTATTTTACCCTGAAGGAAAGAAGGATCCATTGGATTTGCTTATTTGAGAAGCGACGTGATCACATATATGTACTTTAGGAAAATTGGTTCAGTACATGTGTCCAGGATAGATTAGAGAAGGTAGAAATCTGTAATGAGACCGCCAATTAGAGGGGTTTAACATCCTAGGTTAGAGATGAGGAGGGCTTGACTCTGGGTGGCAACTGCTTAAACAGAGGGAAAGGGATAGATGAGAGAGATTTTGTGGAGGTAGAAATGACATTTGGCAAGTGAGAGCATTATATGGGATAAGAGCTAAGAGTGGAGGGTAACACTGAGAGACTGGGAGTATGGCGGTCCCAGAGCCTTCTTCTGGAAATCAAAAGACTTAGAGTCCAAAGTCTACTTCTAGTTGTAGTTATACAGAATATTAGAAGGCATAGATTTGGACATTTCCAATCTGATACAGCAGAGAGAGCTGGCCAGTACAGACGAAAAGTTCTCTGTGGGATGGTAGTTTGTTTTTGATTACCAAGCATCTAACGTTATAGCTTGCTATGCAAGATGGCAGCACAGTATTTTGGAGGGAATAATAGATTCGATTTGATGTCAAAAGGCATAAGTTCAAATACTGACTCTGCTATTAACTGTAACCATGATCAAGAGAATTTTTCCACTGTAACAGAAGAGGGCAGGAATAGCCATATTATCTGAAATACTTGTAATAAGGGATAATGGTATCCTAGATTTAGAATTGGAAGGGCTCTAAGTGGCCATCTATCAGATCAATCACATGAAAGGGGAGCAATAGAGGCCCAGTGAAATTATCAGACTTCTACATGGCCACAGTGACAGAAAGGTAGTCTTTGAAACCAGAGCCTCCAAACCCAGTATTCTTTCCATTATACTACATTTACTCTCTTGCAAAAACCCAAAGTTTTGTGTTTCATGTTTGTTTGAACCGAAAGTGAACATTTTTTTGGAGAGCTCTGGATTTTCTGGTCCTGCCAACTACACTGAAGAAATATTGCAGATAATCACAAATCTCTACTTCATAGTGTGCTTTGGCCTCAACACATTATTGGTTTTTTGAGGATCTCATCACTTGCTCTGCTAGTTTCTCCAACTATAAAAATAATACTAAAGGCCACCTGGCAGTTCATTTGGAAAGCAATATGACCATACACAACTCTGGGGTAGAATGCACAAAAGAGTAGTAACTTTTAAAGTAAATGGGGGAAAATATATAATATTGAAAACCAATATGAATTTTACCATTAAAATGATGAAATTCTCCACAAGGAGAATGTTGTCCCTCTTCTACATCTACCTTCTCCTAGAGCAGTCAATGTTTGATCATTCACTGAGTAGTTAAAGACTTTCTTGCTTTTCAGAGGAAAAAACCCTAACCTACAGAATGTAGAGACAATGACCGGCTGATTTTCTACTGATGAAAGTATCGTGAGAACTAGACTAAATACAAATTGACTTCAAGTAGGCTGTATCTACAAGAGAGTCTTTTGGAGGGAGGAGGGGGGCCTCTCAGATTTCTGAAAAAGAGACCAAGTATACAGGTCGATCATCATTATCTACTGAGAGCCCTTCACCTGTCAGTCTAATGTTCTTCTAATATTAAGATACCTCTAAGTAGGCGGATTGCAAGCACTTTCAAATATCAGTGCCACTCACAGATGGTGTTAATGATGCCTTTTTGTTCTCTTTGACTATTCTATGTATTGCATGCCATCAAGGTGGGCAGTTTACCCAAAGCCAAGGGATCCAAATGTTCCCTCTTTGAATGGCAGAGATGTCATCAAACAATGCAGTGTGCACCCACAGAAAAGCATAATGGTTCCCTCTGGGTACAAGAGACATAATTTCCACATGATTAAACTTAGATTGATTACCATCAATTGAGACTAACATCCTCCCATCCATCTCTGAACTGGTAGCAGTTCGCTATCAGCATGTCACAGTCAGCAAAATACCTGACTTTTTTCTGTGATTACTTTAAAACTCTGCCCAGAGACACAGTGAGCTTTCAGTGACGTGGACAGAGGCATCCAAGTTCAAATCCTTAGCACAGCCTACATTTCTCAAATAGCCATACAGGAAACACTTACTCAGTTTTATTAACTACTGAAAGTTTAATTCGTATCACTTAGTTCACAATAAACTGCAAGCTTCCAGAAATATATCTAATTACACAGCTATTTAATAATCTTTAAGACTATACCTCTAGTGTTGCACTCACATATGCAATTTGAAATCACTAATTGGCTTCCCAAGAGAGTTTGCGCCACCGTTGCAGCTGCACTCTTCAGTTTACTTTTCTCCTAAGGGGGTTGGGGGTGGGGGACCACATCTGTAAACATTTTCAAAGTTTAAAGCACAAGGCAAAGGCGCTAGCTACATTATTATCTATTCAGAGCACATGGCTTAACATTTGTTTATGCAAACCATATAATTGGAAACTCTGTCCATTTTCTGCTTGTGCTAAATATTCTGTGTATAAATACTTTTTCATAGTAGATAAAGAGGGTTTTTATTTAGGTCTTATCACCTTCATATTACATATTCATTGATTTCTAAACTGCCTTAAAGAGCTCTGGAGCTGTGAAACATTATGAATTCAGTTTTGGCACCTTGGTATTCAATTTGCATATCAGGTCACACACCGCTTGACATACATGCAAAATAACACTGTGGCTATTTTATTACAAGCCACAAAAGATATGTGGAAACTGCACACAGCATCAAAAATAAATGAAAATGGATAAAAGATCCAAGAGGAAGGCACATTTTTTTATTGTTTTGTGATGCCTAAAGCCATTTGGATGTTCTAGTCAATAAACAAAAGTTAGGCCAACAATTTTGAGGCTTCTTGGTTTTATATTGTAATTATTCGAGGTTAGCACAATGCTTGTCTACCATATGTGGAGTCAGTTTTGTCTTAGTCGGAAGTTGAGTCTTTATTCCCCTGTGCTGGGTTGGCTAGAATTACATCACCACGTGAAAGTTCGCCATTGTTGTAATTAAACTGGGGTTTTGTTGGGGAGAGAGTCAACATTAGTTCATTGGAGATTTGGCATTCATTAAACATACATGAACATCCCTTTGCAAATCCCCTGTCATGCTATTTTATGTTCAAGTGCATATAAAAGGTATTTCGCGTCTAATGATATTACTTGTATTTCATAGCCAGCGACAGTCACCTTCTCCGCTCGTTCCCAAATGTCTTTCAAACATATCTACAATAGCGAATCCTGTGCTGCAACTGGCTGTATTTCCCAAACACATTCAGATATCAACATAACTGATTTATTGAATGGCTTAAGCAAGCCAGTTAAGGTAAGTGTCATGAAATTGGCTCATAAAATTATGTGTCTGTAATGACCAAGGTACTTGAGCTGGCTCCTTTTATAGAAAGAGACAATTCTCAGCCTTCTCAGCCAAGAGAGAGATCCACTTTGACTAGGCCACAGGTTAGTTGGAATATGGCAGTCTACATCCACAAAGAATAATAATGTTTGAATCTTTTACATCATAAAAATAAGCTTCCTCAAAATTTTGTTGCTCTTAAACAGAATGGCTTAATTTAAAAAAACTCTGACAAACAAAAACATTGTTAATCTTTTAAAAATCTGACAGTCCAATTAAAATATCCAATGATATATTGGTCATCGTGAAGCATCTCTGATTCCCCAAAAATAGAGAAAAGAAAGACCCTACGGCTTGAATGGTTTTTTTTAACTATTACATCTATTGAATGGAGGCTGAGCCAACACTGTTTTCCTGTGCTACTGATGAAAAACTGGTTCTAATCTCCATCATTCCTACCTAGTTTGTAGAAGGGAAGAGGTAGGAACCCCAGAAAATTGGTAACATAACCCCAGACTGGCACTAGCCCGAAAAATTACATGTCAAATCAGGTGCGAAGTATCCAACAGCCTAGTCCCTCCTTTTGGATCCTTCTAGAGACAACCTTATGTTCACAAAGATGAACCTTTAATACAAGTTCTTTCATAAAATAACCAGAGGAGAATATTCTTAGGAGCACAAGTGATTTTGAGTACTTCTTCACTAAACAAGTATTTATTCAGTGCTTAGTGGGTATGTGTGTCAAGCACTGTCCTAGGTACTTCGTGGAGACACAAGTATACATGGTAACAGCTTTTGCCCTTCAATCTGGTTTGGGAGATGAGACATACAGAGATGTAAGAGATCAGATAAGACACTCCCTCACTTTCCTTCACTAAAATTACATCTCCCACTGGGCTCTGAGGACTAGGCCTTGAGGTTTTCTCAGGACACAGTACCCTACGCAGGATAGACCAGGAGCTTCCTCTAGCATGCTACTTATAGGTAGGTATATCTTCCCTTACTCTCTTTGCCCAGAGTACATGTGCTAAACAGATCCTCTCGCCACAAATGTTTCCCTCCTGGCACACATATTTCTTTCTCCTACTGGTAGTAAGATAACTATATTCCTGTATGTATGGGGAGAATCTTCCTTGTCATTTCTTTTGCCATGCCATTTAATTCAATGCCTTTTTCTTTGAACTAGTATGACCTCTAGCTGGTCCGATTAAGGACCTAGGTACGGCCTCACAAGAACTATAGTTATCAGTAGATGCTGCGCCATGGTCCTATGAAGGAGGACTGAACTATATTAGTTAAGGCAGTGATTTGGAAGCTTTTTAGATTTATGCCATTACACATTAGCAGTCTGATTTCATACCACTCCCTCTTACCTGCCATTTGGTACAGATTTACGTTGTTTAAATAGTGAATTAATTGAATAAGAAGTGAATTAATTTAATTTTGAGAAATTTGTGATAGCACTTGAAACAACTAGGGGTATGGGGAGAAGTGTAGAGAGGAGGTGTCCTCAGAGTCAGGCTGCAAACTCAGATTTGGGGCTTACGTTGTGGAGTCATATTCGAATTTTCTAAAATATAGCTCCTTTGGGGATCTGGAAGAACTCTGCCTTATAATCCATACAAGAGAACACGGGCCAAATCCTCTTAGGAGGAACCACTAAACAAAATACTGGCGAGCCTCCGACAACTGTCCAGTTCTTCCAAGGGCAATATTCAAAACATCAAAATTCTGGCGTATGAAAGATATTTTACTGGTCCATTGGAGTTCACTATAATGAGATTTGACCTAAGAGTTCAGCACTCTGATGCAGGCCTAACTAGTTCAAAGCAGCCTCACACTTCTACTAAACAAAAGGTCTACAGAGCAAGTCTATTTCACCATCTAATTGACTGCTGACAATTGAATCAGCATGCTTTCCTTTTATAAACAATATACTGATTATTATCGTCTTTGAAAGCAGTCACCCAAGCTCAGTGCTTAGTGCTAACCAAAACGCTTCTCTCTAGAGCAGGCTTACAAATATATATATATATATATATATATATATATATATATATATATATATATATATATATATATATATATATATATATATATATATATATATATATATATATATAACAAATGGGTTGAAAGCTTTACTCCAGACCACCAAGCTAAATTCCCACATTCTTAGCAGTTTGTAAAAATGTTTAATTTATGTTTATGTAGTCTTATTCAAAATGTTAGTTAACAGCCTGTAGGGACCTGGTAATAGGATCTTTTTTTCTTTTTTATGTTTATTAGCTACATTAATGACTGTTTCTGCAATTCCACTACAAAGACTTGCGTTAATGAACGGCAATTAATTCTGAAATGATTTTAAACAAAGGGTGATGAGAATAACCAATCAACCGTGATGGTGTAAAGAGCATGCAAGCTGCTGTGACCTAAATTTCCTGCATTGATTATACGCTGTCAGATAGCATTGGTATTCATCAGGCCTACCTCTACACTTTATATACAGTTGGCAATATTTCCCACCCAAAAGGGCCTTGTTCCTTTTTGCCGACTATGAATCATCCCCTTTCTGGAGTGGTGGCGGCAACGCTACTATATTTCTTCTCTACCTGGATGGGTCCAAAGATGGGCCATGGTATTCAAACAGTCTTGAAGTCAGAGTTAGACTCAAGATGGCATGAAAGGCAATATTTGGGCGGCAACTAATTGCGGGGTGGTGATATTAACACCCGCTAGAAAACTTCACAATGGATAGTGGGATATAGTCCGGGAAAGTTAATGTCAGGGGGCTCCCCCTTAGTGGAACAAAGTGGAAAAGAGTGCCTACTTTTCTCTTCCTTAGAGCCTCCACGTAGCATTAAGTAATACTGGGACATTCTTTGAGCGATGGAAGGCGAAATGGGTCTTTCTCCCGTTAAGCAGAAATAGTGCCTTGGCAAGCACGTAACATTGAACTACATAACCCAGACTGCCTAGACAAGCTGTAACCGGGGATCAGGGCTGCCTCTTTTGTACTGGGTCCTTCACAATAAAGTGAATGAATATCAATCTCAAGATGCACACATCTAGGTCTAGAGGCCATCTTATGAACTGAAGAGGTTCGGAGGTGTTGGGCCCACAGGATGGAGATGGTTAGCTACAGATTGTTGCTTCTTTGGATAAATGACACCAATGAGGAAAAGTTAAGTTCCTACATCAGAGAAGACATCACTAACAGAGGAAGGAGTCCTCTCCCTGGCCGAGCTGGCCCAAAGATATTGTAAGGGCTAAGTTAATATTCAATACTTCAAGTATCATATTTTTCAAGTTTATTCTCTGACAAAAGAGAGCCACACTAGGGCTGAGGTGAAAAGTCAAATGCCTAATCAGTATTCCTGCAAACTGCTTCACATGTCAAGATGGCCTTACACCTCACTCTCACAGCAGAATATGGCCACAACTAGTGCTGCTGCTTGTTTGCTTGGAGTCAGAGGTTGGCGTTTAGCATTTCTTCTGTCCTGTACTTGGTTCATTCTGGACCTCTCCTCTGCTCCCCCTGGGGAGATCCTAATGTATGCCCTAAACGTCAGCCTAAAAGAATGTTCTCCAGGGTGACCACGTAGGGAGCCAAAGAGCATGAGAAAAGAAGGCCAGCTCCTCTAATCAGTGTCTAGACTTCCCAAGGGCTGAACTCAGTCTAGACAATATTTTAGAGTGTAGAGAAGAGAGGACCTTTTAGTGGAAAAGGGAGTTGGTACAATGCTCCAGTCTCTGTGCTCAGCAGAGGTTATTATTAGATGTGTAACATATATGAATAAGAACGTGATATACAAAAAGAAAGGGAAATTACTTAATTCAAAAGAGTAGTTAAGGTCATAGATGAAGGTCAAGCAGGCTCAAATCGAATATGAGCAAAGGCTTCTGATAAATGGAAAGGGAATAAAAAGATTTTCCAAAAAGCCATGTTGGGAGCAAGAAGAAAATCAAAGAACCAGTGAGGACTCTACCACTTGGTGTGGACAAGAAGATAATGGAAGATTAAGGAAATACATAACTTTTCAATTCTTACTGGCTTCTGTTTTTCTCCATTAAAGGGAATGTTCTTAAGGCTGAGAAAAGAGGGACATAAAAGGTAAACAGAGAACTGATACCCAAGATGATTAAAGACACATAGCTCTCCTCAGTAAGCTAATGAGCCTGTACTCACTGCTTTAGGGACTACTAAAATGCTCTTGGTGAACCCTGAAGTCACTGGAAAAGGTGCCATGGCACTACACCTGTCTTCTTTTTCAAATAAGCAAGAAGGCAATTTTTTCAAACTACAGGCCATAGAGTTGGATGTCAATTCCTGAAAACTTTTAAGAGGAATTATTAGAAGAATGTTTTTTGAGCACTGATAGAAGAGGAAATCATGAGTCGTCATCATTTGATGTATCAACAACAAATCATTCCAAATAAATCTCTCTTCCATCTGTGACAGGATCACTCAACTGATAAGACTGTGGAAAGGCAACAGATAAATGACATTAGACTTGAGGAAAAAAATTTGATAAGATCTCCCACAATATCCTCTTGAACAAGATAGAGTAATGTGGATTGGATGATCATAAAGTTAGGAAGGTTGGGATCTTGTAGACTAAGTGGATCCCAAGAGTATAAATGAATCAGTGGCAGAGGCAGCTTAAACTCAAAAAGAAGTAAGGACCATGAAATTCTATTTCTTTGCCCCCTGTGTTCTGTTTGCCTGGATTATTTCAATAGCTACCCCCTCTGATCTCCCTGTCAGCAATTTTTCCCTTCTCAAACCCAATCATGAACAGGTACCAAAATAATTGTCCTGATGTAAAGGTCTACTAACCATTTCATTATTGTTGCCATTCAGTCGTGAATAACTGTCATTGTTCAGTCATGTCCAACTCTTTGAAACTCCATGGACCATACTGTCTGTGGGGTTTTCGTGGCAAAATTCAAGAGCAGTTTGCCATTTTCTTCTCCAATGGGTTTGGACAAAAGTGACTTGTCCAGGGTCACACAGCTAGTGTCTAAGACTAGATATGAACTTGGATCTTCCTGACTCTAGGAACTAGTGTAATGCTCTATGCATTGAACCTTCTAACTACCTCTGAACATGTCATTACTTTGATCCAAAATCCGTAATGGCTCCCTATTCCCCCTAGTAGCAAATAGCAACCACTCAGCCTGACATCTAAGAACTTTTACAAACTGGTTCCAATCTACTTTCTCAGGCTTACGTCATACTATTCCATCTCATTCATTCTAATTTCTGCCAAATCAGACTTCAAGCTGAGCCCTAATCTTGTCCTGTTATCTCCCATCTCTAGAAGTATAATGGAAGGCAATGCCCAGACAACACTCCTCCCTCACCTCTGCTTGTTGAAATCACTAATATATTTTGGAGTCAATGAAAAGTGGGGACCAATTATGACAGATTTTTGTTCCCTAAATCCCCACACATCTTCCTCAAGGTCTAGTTCCAGAACCTTCTCCTCTAATTTTCCCTTATGAATGAAACTGATTTCATTCTTTATATATCCTATCCTTCTCTTTGGATAGAAGCTCCTTGAGGACATGGACTAAACTGCTTTTCATCTTTGTATTCCCATTAACCAGCTTGATGACTTGCACATAAGAATTGAAAGGAATCCATCCTAGTATTCCATTAGCATCCCATTAGTATTTCTCGAACTATACTGCCATTTTACACTGGTTTAGTCTATTTCTTTTTTAAAGGCCTCAATAAGGTGAAACGCTAATCATTCATTGACTTTTAGCCACTGGTCACTGTTCTCTGAGGTGGAAAGCAGATTTAGTGAATGGGCTTTGTTTTTGGACTCGAAGTCGACTAACTCAGAGGACTCTGGGGTAGAAATGTTTTCTGTGAGACGCTTCTCTATGTTCTTAAGTTCAAATGAACTGTGCGGAAGCTCTAATTAGAACCAAGTCCAATTTTCCCTTTACCATGGTTGTGGAGAATAAAAGAGGTTCCACTAGATCTGCTTTCCACCCAGCAGACATTTTCTTCCACGTAACAGTTTGGGCCTAAACAATGAGACCATCCACCAACCACAGATAAAATAAAGAGAATGTCTGGAGAGGAGGACATTGCAACCGTGCTGAACTGAAAGTTCAGAAATTCAACAAAATGAAGGCACTTCCCTTTTGAGTTTATCGTAGAACAATAGGAATTTTCAATGGCCTTGGTTTTTTTTCCCCTTTAAATCAGTGCAAGCACACTTCTCAATTTAGCTATTGGCGTTCTTATGTCATAAATGGAGGTCTGCTCACCAAGCCTCATTTTCCAATTTAGAACTTCACCTCCTGCAGAGGGAAGCTCCAGTGACTGGGTAGGTAGCCATATAGTCAACTCACTTCCCTGGGCCTCACTTTCCTCCTTAGTAGCCCTCACAAGAGGGTTGGACTAAATGGCCTCTGTGGGCTCTTTTTCTATTCATCTGTGAACCTATCATTGATCTAAATCAAAGGAAACTCAAGGAACTATACATTATACTGTGAAGAAAATCAGTGGTGGAGGGACCAGAAAATCCCTGGGTTCCTGTCCTAGCACTTGGCCTTTGACTAGTCATTTACAATGGGCATAACCATTCTGAACACCTCACAGAGAGTTTGAGGGTCAAAAGAGATAAAATATATGTAACAAAATCTCATTTGCTCTTCACAATAATCCTCTGAGGTAGATCCTATACAGTCCTCTCCGACTTTAAAGAACTATGTAAATTCTAAGTATTATGATTATGATTATTATTTTTTTACATAGACACATAATATGTCACTAGGTACTCAACAAGTGACTAGGAAATGTCTGAAATGATTAATTAATGCTTCCATTAAGTATACAGCTTGCCTTCGGCCTTAAAAAAGATAAAGGACAGGATGATTTTATTACTTCTGTCCCTATGGATAATGATTTCGTTGAGCCCAGGGTTGTGCAAATTATTGTATTCATGAAGCCTGTAAAACCTTAACTTCTAACCATTTACTTATTTCAGAAGTCTCCTCCCCATGCATATTTAAAGTAAAAATCTGCATCGGTGGCATTAAGAATTTACAAACAGTTAAAGCAAGCCATCCATTAGTCTGGTCAATTCTCAAGTCAAAGCGGGTAACAGAATGAAATACGACTGGGATTTTACCCACCTGGGAGGGAAGAGGGCCAAGGCGTAGAGAAAAAGAATAAGAAATCACTTCAAGGTCACAATGCATAAGAACAAACATGTGCTGTTTGAATGGAAATATATTTAGATTGCCAACATTAATGGGCATCAACGTCTACTGTTATATGAGCCTTGACATCTTGGGTCTCTTGGATGTTTACCCACCCAACTGAGAAACCAAGTCCATTGATCTAGAAAGCAATTTGGTTTGTGGTTTTCATTTTTCCCTCCAGATTCTTTTGCAAATAACTACTTAAATGAATAATTAAGAAGGCCATTCAAAATAAATATTAGTGTTCTCCTAAACTCTGTTCTCAACTCATTTTTATGCCTTTAAATTTTAAAGGTAATGATGATCTCACCACTGCCAAGAAAATGAGCACTAATTCTTGGGATAAATAAAGCAATAACAGAGTCCTATGGACCATATAGACAAAAATGCATCACAACGTAGACAAAGTAAGAAACATAGCATGAGTGTTTCTAGTTCAAACTCTTGAATCATCTTAATGTAACAAAGCCTTATTGGATAGAGGGCTGGGCTTAGGAAAGAGGAAGATCTGGTTTCAACTCCCATCTCAGACATCAGTTACTAAAGATAAGACCCAGGCAAAGTTACGCCATTCTCTCAATCATCATTTCTCCATCTGTATAATGGGGATGATAACAATCAAAGGAGTATCATCTGGATCCAATGAGGAAATGCATTGGGAGTCTTTTGCAAACCTGAAACTGCCACATAAATGTGAATTATGTTACTATTACTATTACTCCTATCACCATAAGGAAGCGCTTTTAAAATGGAACTATTATGGGAATTTTTGTTTTCCTAATTCTATAACTTTAGTGGCTACACTCTCAGATTGTTTTTAAAAATCGAGTGATACTGACTCCAGAGCACTCACACACATTTGGCGTGTAATACTGCCACAGAGCTGGGAAAGAATGAAAACGTTTGAACCTTCCCTCTTAAATGCAGAATATCTTACATCGTAATTAAATCCCATTAAGGAAAACTGAGGTTTCTTCACTCATTTATTACCAAATATATATGTATATTATATTAAAATAATATTAAATATGTATATTTAATGTTTCAAAACATTATTAACACACAGAAAAGTCTACACTGTATTTTGATTAATCTCGTAGAACAGTTGAAGCAGTGTTGAATCATATAGAATATAATTTTCCTTGCTGTTTACTGAAGGTATTGGCACTAAATCTTTCAATCTTCTAAAGCTCTAAATGGTAATTTTAGGAAGATCCAAAAACATACTATCATTACAATTTCTTCTTTTTTCTTCCCAGAAGGAAAAATGAACGTATTTAAGGAGGAGGAATTCCTTTTTCTCACAAAGCTAAAATACAAATAGCAGCTTAGTTTGGTTTTTAAATGCGGGGTAATCGTCATCTACTAATCACAGAGCTGTGCAAGAGGCCAAACTGGACATTCAATTATTGTTAGGTTTGTTTGGTTTTTTTCAAAAAAACATTCCCAAATGAAAATATCAATGGTAGTTTTCCAGTACTTTTCCAGTTTTGAAAGGACAATTTATTTCTATAAAGAGGTGCAAAAGGGGGGGATCAAGAAGAGCCCCAGCAGATCCTCAGGGTAGAGAGGATAATGAGATTATCAGTGGATTGTGACTCTCAGTGCTGAAAGCAGTGCTCCTATTATTGAAAACACAGATCCAAATCTATAGTATAGCACCTACTTGAAGAGGAAGTAAGCCAACCATCTAGGTCCCAGATTAGCTAGTGACTGGCTGCAAAGGCTTTGGGTGAAAGGGCATCTCTGAAATTCTATTTCCTCCAAGGTAAGATGGAGATGAGAAGCTCTAATGAGATCTTGTATACAGATCAGAAATAGAAATAATATCCAACAGATAAAAATTGTTATTACAAATACCATAACTTTTCTTCATGTCTAAGGAAAATGATTGTTCCTCTCCTCCTCTTCTCAATGAATTAACCCATAAAGCACTTTGCACGTCTTAAAGCACAATATAAGCACTAGCTATTATTGAATATTTCCCTTATTTTTCATCTCAATTGTCCCCCTTTTCTGGGAAGGTGCTAAGGGAGAGGGGTTTTGGCTTGCCAGCTGAAAGATTCTGAGCATGGGCTCCTTTAACCAAGTGAAACGAGATAAAGAGAATCAGTTTAGAGAATAGATAGTTAATGGTAATAAGTCAGTCTCTGCTCTACCAAATCCAAAAGAATTATTTCAACTTCCACACCCAATCAAGAACCTCTATGAATTATTGTCATGGCTCTCTGTTCATTCAAGGCTCAGTTTGGATGCGAACAATCCTACACGCTCATTCCAGGATGAAGCTTTTGGAAAATGGATTATTTGGATTTCAAAAGATTACAAATATGCCAACAAAATCCTTAACTTAGAGAACATTGAAACTTCCAGTTGTTTTCTTCTCAGAAAACTATTCAATTTATGGCCTCCTATTTGTTAAAGTTCCATAAGTTACTCCCAAAATAAGATATTTATTTTCAAATAGTAACACAAAAGAGGTGATTTATGTGACATAAATTCCTCAAGCAATCAGAAAATCATTCCCATTTTTATCCACATAAGTTTTTTTTCAACAAGCGGTACTACATTTGTGTTCATCAATTTCCCAGCATTCCTGTACAGTATTAAGAAGTACATTATAGGGAAGGAGAGGGAAAGAACAAGAATCTTGTCACCATGGGAAAATATTCTAAATTAACTAATTAAATAAATTTTTCAATTTTCAAATTTTCAAAAAATAAAAGAAGTACATTTGACAGTAGGAGAAAAGGGAAGGACAAGAAGGACAAGAGCAGAAAAGGACACTGTCAGAGCTGGGAGGAGGCACAGCAGGCATCATTAAGGTATCCTCTTCTCATGCCCTAATGGGCACAGATATATCTTCAGCTTTGGAACACCAGATTGAGTAGACTGCAGAGTAAAAACAGGCAGGATTTTAAATAAGATCATGCCTGGCAGTTTGCAAAGCTTAACGAGCTACAGAAATGTTAGCTGTTGTTGCTGTTCCGTGGCTTGTGGCCTACTTGTCCCTTGCCCAGAATTTTCCCTAGAGTATCCAAGAAGCTGTAATTCCTGATGAAAATAAAAAGGCTTAAGAGTCTTACCTATTGACATTTCTAAAACCAACTATAATCAAGGCAGGTTAAGAGCTTACCAAATGCCCAAAGGCAGAATTTGATCCGAAAGAATATAACACAACTCCACCTGTCAGTTTTCCTGGAGCTGCTTCCCCTAGATGAGAAAAGTGAGTAGGTGCAGAAATTCGTCCACAGCAGCAGGCATCCATCCGTCTTTGGAAGTTTTGCCCCAGGTATCCAGACCCAGGTCTCCAAACCCAGGCCCAGCGTTTTCTCTCCAGCTCGGGCTGGGCCCATTACTCAGGTGCAGGTAGTCACAGGTGCAGGAAATCTGTGACATAACACACAATTCAACTCAACAAACATTTATGGAACACTTACTCAATGCTAGGCACAGTGCTAGGCACCGAGTTACAAAGAATAGTCCCCGTTCTCATGGAAATCACACTGAGATCAAAGGCAGACAGACAGAAGCACATGTCACACTGCATAACTTGGGCATATTTGTAAGGAATGAGTGTGAGGGTGCCAAAATAATCCATCTTCCTCCCTTCTGGAATTGAAAGGACGTGGTCTTTTCATGGCCACACCGATCCACGGTTTAACTCCCTCCATTGGCTCTTCCACTGAACGTTGGAGGGAGGTCCTCAGCTCTCGTCCAAACTTTAGCTATTTGTTAGCATCTCTTACCATTCATTCTACAACAGGACTTGTCAGCTTCAGCCCAGCCAAACTGTTTACTGTCACCCAAATCTTAGGCTATTCTTTCTTGGCCCCCCTCCTCTAGACACCATTCCTTCTCTCAGGCCATTCATTATTCAACCTGATCTCTGCTCCCCTTCAGGACGGAGCTCAAAGCTCATTTCCTCCAACAAACTCCAACAAACAGGCACTACCCAGAGACAGTACCTCTATCCGTACCTCCTTAGCCCACGTGTATTTCATCTGCTCTAAATGTTTACTGAGAATTTCTGAGCAACTGCTCCCAATCCGTTGACTCAGGAAAAGTTCCAATCTGAAGTCTCAGTCAATCAGTCCTGAAGGACACAGAAAAATGATTTCTCTGTGCACCTCCTCAGGACCACATATCATAGGAACACTCAGGTTTCGAGCTGGAATGGATGTTAGTTCAAATAGCAAGATCATTTTAAATATGATGAAACTGAGGCACAGAGAGCCTCAGTCCTTGTCCAAGATTACTAAGGTAGAGAGAGCATGGAAAAAGTGGAATTTGAACCCAAGTCTATGGACTTTCTGAAGTTTATTATGCTTTCTGCTTCATTGTGCTCTATGTTGTAAAATAGCTACGTGGTGCAGAAGAAGAATCTGGAAGAAAACTCTAGGAGTCAGGAAGATCTATGTTCAAATCAACCCTCAGACATTTATTAGGTATGTGATCCTAGGCAAGTCACCTTGGTCTGCCTCAGTTTCCTCCTCTGTACAATGGAGATCATCATAATACCTAGGGTTCTTGTGATGATAAAATGTGGTTTTGTAACATGCTTTGCAAGTCTTAAAGCACTTTATTATTCTCATATGCCACCTAACCAAATGATTTTGAACTCAATTTCTCTGTTTCATTCAAATGAAGACGATGGTCATTGACATTTGTTAATGAAATGATGGTATAGGGAGCCCTGTGACAGAGACCATGATAAAATCAGTCAAATGTGATGCATTGAGTCAGTCATCCATCAAACATTTATATTAAGCATTTACTCTGTACCATGTGCATGGCACTAAGCCCCAAGGATATTAAGAAAGGCAAAAATGGGCCTCAGTTTCATCATCTGTAAAATGAGTATGCTACATGATCGATCAAACATTCCTTCCAGTCCTCTATCTGTGTTCCAGTAAACATGTGTGCTTTTCCTCTTTTCCTGTTCTTCTTCTTTGTGTATATAGAAATGCACCTATTTATTGGGGGGGGGTGTTAAAGAGAAAAACTTCATTGTATAACATATCCCACAGTCCTTTGCAAGCGTGGTGTTGTACATATAGGAGGTTAATAAATGCCCACTGAAAAATTAAATGAGGAGCCTACATACCTGCTGCAGATGAAAGAGGGTTGAATTCACAGTCAGAGGATATGTGATATTTTAATATCAACTCTGCTGCTGAGTAGCTGGGTGAAGGGGGCTAAATTACTTCATAATCTCCCTGGGGTTAAGCTTCATACTCCAGAAAATGGGAGTTGTACTAGGTCCTCTCTAGGATTCCTTCCAGATCCAAGTCAAGGGTCCCCCTAAGGAGTAATAGCCATACGCTCAATGCAGCACTTAAAAGAAAAAATGGAAGCATCTTCAATTTCCAGAAAGTTGAGTGCCTTCCTGTAGGTGATTTCACAAGCACAGTTCCTACTCCCTGGGCTTGGTCCCAGCTTTACCCTTCTGTGCCTTCTCGTTATGAGCAGGAACTGCTGTTTGGGGGTAATATTTAGGGAAAATGTTACTGCCAGGGTACATTTCTGCCACCCTAAAGAGTTAGCAAAGAGTTTATATTTACAGAATCTCAATTCAAAACCCAAAAGGCAAATGAGGCAGAGATGAGTCCATTTCATTGGCCAAGAGAAGCTCACTGACTTGCCTCCTGCAACCCAAGTTCCCCAACTCTCAGATCACCACCTCTTCCACTCAACTGTGCTACTTTACTTGCTGGTCATGATGCTTGGGCTGTTCTGGCCACGTTCATTTGATCAAGGAGCAGACACTCAATAAGGTGCCAGTGTTGAGGTAATGGCTCACTCCTGCTTTGTTTGTGATCACTTCTGGCCAGCATTGTGGACAGTTACTTTATTCAGTTTCCCAAAGCCAGCTCCTCCCCAGGTTATTTCAGTGACAGACTCTTGCTACTGGAGTCCCAACAACAAGACAGAACCTTGAAAATTTTATGAACCGAGGAAAGGCTGGACAGAAAGGTTTGATGAGCAGGGCCGTGAGGGCATGTTTAAAATATCACAAGAAAATGGATCCTCACCACATCTGCCAATGAAACGCATATGACTGAACTTTAATATCATAAGAAAAAACGTTCTTTCATGTTTTGAGCCACCCATGTTTAAAATATGAACCCAAAAAGGAAATGTCTGCCTAGACTGGATTCAGCTCATTCCACTCACATTCTAAAAGTCTTTTAAACAAAAGCATACCACAGGCTACAGCATAAAACAGGCTTGAGTCAGGAGACCTGGATTCAGATCCTAACTCTACTTTCCATAACCATACAATCTCAGACAGGTCATTTGGCCTCTGGCCTTAATTTCCTCCTCCCTAAAACATGGATAATACTTCCTATTCTGACTAATTTACAGGGCCACTGTAGGGATCAAAAGAGAGGAGGCCTGGCAGCAATGATAGTGGACTAAGCTTGGAATTATGAAGACCCGAGTTCAAAATCCACCTCGAACATTTACCAGCTCTGTGAAAATTAACTTCTGATCCTCAATGTCCTTATATGTTATGCTGAGATAACAAGCAGCACTTACTTTAGAGGTAAAACTCTATATGTGAGCTATGATTCTTATGACAGAAACAAAACTGGAGAATACTGGGGAAATAAATGTAAAGTCTGGTGGTTATTATTAGATGCTCTGGATGGTAACCAAAGTGGTACACCAAAAAAACTCAAAAAGCCCCCCAAGATTGCTCATCTTCCCATCCAATTAAAAATAACATGAAACTGACTTTGACCATTTATAAATAGAGAAGTCTTATCAAAAGCCCTTTGCAATTACGATCTGGGCTCCAATTCTTATGGCTCTCTCTCTACCTGTTCACTTTCTTCACTCCTTGATGCAGAATGAGAGCAGGCTTTTTTATGGCCAGCTCTAAAGGTCCTAAGCTAATCAATAGGTCCCATGATAAAAGCAGGACGTAGAACATACATGACAAAAACTCAGTACTCATCTGCATCCTGAATCTGTCCCCAAACTTGGAAAATAGAAGCTTTCCCTCTTGGGGGCCAAAGGAACCCAGGGCTAGCTACTTCCCATTTCCCCAGTATAATGATTTCTGGTGAAATGCAGTCTACAATTACAATTACACTAGTTTTGATCGAAGACAAAATTAAAGTAGAGGATTACTGATTTCGTATACATTTAAAATATAAAATTTAAATAAATTTATATATATAAATAAATGATAAAAATATATATTTAAGATATCAAAGAAGTGGAAACTGTCAGTGGCTCTCATTTATCCATCTTCCACAGGAAAAGTCCACAAACTTCTAGGAAGGGTTTGATATTTTGTCTTTTATGCTCAGCTCAGTTGCCTTTACTCTGAGGAAATATTGTAAGTGGGTGGAGAGACCCCCTTGTCTGGGTTACTAGAATAAGAAGAAGAACTAACCTTTCCATAGAGCTTTACGGTTCTCAAAGCATTTCATATACTGGGCATTGTCTCCTTTGATCCTCACAGTAACCAAGTAAAGTCGGTATTATGATTCTCCTCAGTTTAAAGAAGAGAAAATTGCTGCGAGGAGAAGACTTGCCAACACTTGGTCATAGAGCCAACAAATGTTTGAGGCAGGATCTGAATACAAATCCTTCTGATTCCAAGTCCAGGACTCTATCTACCACACCGCACTGCCTCTCTAACGTCTACTGGGGCTCCGCTTGAACTACACAAAATGCTTACCCACTACCTTCTGTGGAATTAGCCCCTTTGGAGAATGAGCCTCAAAAGAGGTAAAGACAGTTAAAAACATACATGAGTGTATCAAAACCAGGAATTTGAACTGCCTCTGAGTTCTGATGCTGCTCAAAATTGGCTGAGGATTTGAGGAGTCAGATGCCATCGGGAGTTAAATTAAGCCAGCAATGATAACAGCCAAACAGCTCACACGCGGTATAGCGTGTTTGAGCTCTGTGTGTGTTTCCCATATAGCCACTATTATCCGAGGTGACATGTAAGCTCAGAAATTAATTCCAATGCCTGAGAAAGCAGACACCGGAGCAGAGTTAAAGAGGAAGCCAGATGCAGAAAATCCAGGCTCTTCTCAGGATACCCTCACTTCCTTCCTAATGAGCAGACGGGACAAACTATCAGAGTGGCGTGTATTTAGAAACTACCAATCAGAAAAGGTCAGAGTTTGCTGTTGTTGCTGATATTGGGGGCTGAGATTAAAATGTAAGCCCTTACTGAGAGAATCAAAAGAGTTCAGGAACAACTAGTGAAGTAATACACTGGAAAGTCCCTTCAGGAAGGACTCCAGGGAGGAGCAGGCCTCCATTACTGACCCTTTCTTCTACAGAGAGAGCAAAGCAAGGATTTCCCAGGAACCCTGTAAAGGAGCAATGGATTTCATTGCCATACCTCTCTTCCTAGGGAAAGTAAGGCTGCAAACGAAACCGGTATCTCACCTTGGGCATGCCATGCTCATCACACTTCTCCTGAAAGCCTTCTAATTCCTCCCTCATCACTCACCAACATCCTTCCCATTTTCAAGGCCGATCTCTCATTTTCCACTGTCCATGAAGCCTTCTCTCATCTTCCTACGCAGAGAGGATGGTGCCTTTGAGCTCGGTTAACTCCGATTTTCTGTACTGCTCATCTGGTTTCTGCTTCTTTGGAGGATTATTTCATAAGCATTTTCTCTTTCCTAATTGGACCGTAACAGGCCTCATACACAGGCTTAGCACACAGCCTTGCTGCTGAGGACAGAGCAATGGCTGATGGAACTCTGCTACATTTGCCTGCTTCATCCTGCCCTAGATTAGAATAGCCATACAGCTGGGGTCCAAATTCCCAAAACATGAGGGATACCTAGCAGAGAGATAATGTCTTGGGGAAAAGTAATACCTGAAATACTTCTCCTCTCTGTTCTGATATTTAGTCAAACCAATGTGCAGTGAGTTGGCCTAAGACCAATACAACTAAAACTCCTGCTGCTCCTTCTCCTGCTCAAGGAAAATACTTGTTCATGTTGGACATTCTGAATATTTCAATCATCTCCCCATCCTGGCCTCTACTCAAAAATGACTTGTCCAAGGAAAAAGACGTTGATTTGGGTTACATGAGCAAGCTCCATTTTTCTGATTGTGTCTACTTCCCTATGCTGGGAAGATGCCTTCCTGCTATGGAAGACATAGGATCTTTGATCCAGATATCACCTTCCAAGTCTCAAGGGACACTAGGTACCCTGTGACCAAGATCTCCACTTGCTTTTTTTAAGGTTTGCCACAGGGACACAGTGTTGGGTGTGGGATACAGACCGCTGCTTCTGGAATCAAAGGATCTAGGTTCTGCTCCCTATGAGACCTTAGCCAAGTCCCTGGACCCTTTGTTTCTCCTATTCTGAAACAGGAAGGCATTTGACCAATAGATCTCTCAGTCTCTTATATCTATCTATCTATCTATCTATCTATCTATCTATCTATCTATCTATCTACCTACCTACCTACCTACCTACCTACCTACCTACCTACCTACCTATCTATGGTCTCGTATATCCCATTAAAGGCCATAAAGTTGTTTCATTCCCACACAGCCATGGAAACAATGTGACAACAGAGCCAATGTCTACAATCAGAGTGAAGGAGTTATGAGTGTCACTGGTGTGCAGTCATTTCTGATTAAGTTGGAATTAACCAAGTTAGCTATAGCCTTGAATTGAGTGATGTTTCCCTCCATATGTACTGTAAATAAAATTCACGGTTCACTGTGACAGAGAACCTCAGTCTGTACATTCTGCTTGTGAATGGAAAGACATCCTTTCCATTGGAGAGAACCCCATGCATCATCTCTGTGGAGCTCGCTGGGCACATCCATAATCCACAAAGCCATGTAATGGCATTCTGGGCAGTCCCTGGTAAAAGGACTAGAGTTTACTATTTACCTCCTAATAAATAAAGTTAATTACACTCATATGATTCACGACTGAAGATATAAAGCAAAGCAGCTACAGCTCCAAATGGGAATACTCATTTTTCATCTGAGTGGCAAAACTAGTCTGGAAAAAGCTCAGGCCAAATCCCTGTGTTCACATCAGTTTCATTTAAATGATAAGAGCAGGAAGTAGTTTTGAAGGAAATGAATAAGGCAATCCCAAGGCAAATGAACTTTGAGGAGAGGGCAGGCCATATTATTGTTGCACTGTAGAAAGCTCACTAACCTCACCATCACGTTAATAGACTGGCCAACTGAAGCCATGCATCTGCCTTTCTATCAGTGGGGCTTTTGTGAAAGTGTAATTATTTACTTGCCAAACAATCCTAGTGACAGATTGGACCAAAGTATATAAGCTGTCTACACCAGCAGATTTTTATCCTAAGGTAAAAATAAACAGAAACATCTGTAATGTAATCACGTACAAAGCTACATTTATTAACAAATGCATTTTCTAATAAAACACCATCTGCAAGCAACCCTCCACTTCCACTTGATATAAATAGGTCTTTTACTGTTTTCAGATGCAGTTCCCAGAAAATTATTCCAAGCCCAACTGCAAAACACATCAGTCTTTGTTGCTGTCTGGAATGGTAATAAATACGGTAACATCAAGTTTTAAAATAGTCTGACACACGATTGGTTCAAAGAAAATTCTCGTAATTGCAAAGCTTGACCATCATAATAAAATAGGCTAAAACGCAATCATTCGTATTCCCAGTGTGAAAATGGTAAGCAGCTATAAAAGTCCTGGAAACAGCAAATACCTGCCAACTGCCTTCCATCCCCATCATCTTTCAATGACAGTTTGGGATCTTGTGACTTAGATCCCTGTTTATCTATCTATATTTCTTCCAATTGACTTTGCTGAAGAGAGATTCAGAACCAAGAATTCCATGCTACAGATACTCTCACCAGACTTGGGCATTTTCAAGCAAGGAAAAATACCAAAGTGCTTCATCGATAAATGCTCCTGCACAGGCCCCGAAAAGAACACTGCATTTTACCATGGAACTGGAGACTGCTAGACTAACCAGGCCCAACACTTGGAACTCTTGGCGCCGGGACCTAGTACTGAATTTAAGTGCTATTGAAAAATGCATCAAGATTTAATGGGGTGAATTTTCAGTCTTGGTTAGAGTTTTAGCCACATAAATTCCATTAGGCACAAGGCTCCGTAACACTCCACCCTGTCTATATTTATGCTCACACTTCCACCAGCTGATTTTGAGTTCCTCCTTTGTTTGGCCACCTTACATCTCATTTCCTTTCCTTTTCATGACAGACAGCGTGGATTCACATTATTCTTTACAACTTAGAAACCCCTCCATTTCAGAGCACTAAGCTCTCTTTGTCCCTACCCTTCTGAAACCCTGCTTAGCTAGCACTGCTATCCATTTCTTCCCTTACCCCCTGCTTTCTTGATTTTGTCTCTCACTGATCTCTTAAGCCTTTATTCCACATGAGCCATTTTCCACAAGAGGATGTACTAGAGATAATATCTATTCCCCAGCCATGGACCTTTTTTCTTACAGATTTTACCACATAGCCATATTCCTCTCCTTGGCCAACCATCATGAAAGTTAACTTGCCCAAAGCATCACTTTAAAAACAGACCTCACGTTGGTAGCAATTTAGTTCCTCACAATGATACCCTCAAAGCCAAAATAGGAAGGAATTTTCAAATTTAGGCCAGGTCTAGTGTTATTAAGGTTTTGTTTATTTTTGTTGCTTTTTGAAAAGCTATTAAAATGAGGTGATTCAAGTCAAAACAACTGTTGAAATGGGCCTAGGACTAAAATCCTATTTTGGTTTTCTTGGTTCTCCAGGAGAGCCCTTGGGTTGGAGAACCATTTCCTGACTGGTCCTGAATGGCTGTCATGAATATAAGAAGTTAGAGACGACTACTACCAAAGGAAAGGGAGAAGACAAGAGGTGAATTTACATCCCTTCAAAGTCATTCCTATAAAAGAAAAGTTAGAGGACTGAAATCCCAAAAGATATTGTACGTTATGCATTGAAATTTAGCTACAGACATACAAAAGTATAAAGAATGCCATACTGATTGCTTAAGTTTACAAATTATGGGAGAATAGGTAAAGTTGAATTTATTTTTTAAAAAATCATTTCACCTTATGATACAGACAATATAGACAAGTATCTGTGGAAAACTGTTACAAAAAGTATAAAGTCTTCAAAAAGGAAAGTATATTAAAAAACAAACATTTAGGACACAAAATCAAGAGCCCAATCCTCCCTCCTTGTGGATCTATCCTCTGAAATCATCATCATTCTCTTCTGGGTAGGGCTCAAAAAAAAAGAGATGAAATGTAGAATCAGAGAAATCTTTAAGGTGTTCGTCAGCTTGGCTATCAGTTGAAATGATCCTTAGAGATCAACCAAGCTTAGCACTTCCCTGATGGGGAAATTGAGGACCTGAGAGAGTCAGTAAGTCGTCCAAGGACACTATGCTAGATCGTGATAGAACAGAGACAAGAGCCTTGTCCAAAGCTACTGTGTTCTATCAAACTACCTGTAAAACCCAAGGAATTTTGGAAATTATCACACAACTTCAACAACCTGTATGTGATTCTTATTCAGGAAAAAAAATTAATGGTGAGGTAATCGCTGATGGATCCTGTTGCTTCCAATGAAACACTTAGGCAGCTGGCAATACAGAGAAGTGTTCAAGGCAGTCATTCACATGGTATGATGGGAGAGGCACTAATTACCACTCTGCCAGAAAATATGGTCTCTCCATGCCCCCCCAGGTGCCACAGGGCCTGAAGTCCCACCATTAGCTAGTCATTTCTTTAGGCTAAGCATTGACTTCTCCAGGTTTGTCTTTTAACATGCAACACTTCCCAGAGGAAGTCCCTAACATTTCAGCTTCAATTCCTTTATTTGATCATTTTCTTTTCTGTTAGGAGAAGCCAGCATGCCTTGAGAGGACAAGGCTATTGCAATAAGCATCACCAGTTTGTCTAGAAAGAACCTGGCAAGCATTGAGGGGAAAAAAAGGATTCTTAAAATATGCCTTCACGTCCTGGCTCCAGTAATTCCTTCTTTCACACGATGCCATCTTTCTCTTTATACTATATTCTTAGCTAGTGAAAGCCAGTTGACAGTTAGAACTAATTTGTGACCTTTCTTCCTTTAATGCAAAAACTAAGATCGGTAATCTGTGCTGTACTGAAAAAATACTAAAATTGCATTTGTTGGTGGGTGGGGAGTTGGTAATTCAGACTTTTCATCCTTTTGGACTGGTATTCCCACCTGTGATTCCAAAATCATGAAATTGTACTACATTTGGTGACTACTGATCAGTCAAGGAAAAGACAGCTCATGAGAGTGGATAGAAGAAGGCTGGCCTTGGAGTCAGGAAGTCCTGAGTTCAAGTTCACCTCTTCCACACACCACCTATGTGAGCCTGGACAAGTCACTGAAGCTCTCAGAGTCCCTGACAATTCTAAGATTCTATGTCACAGACAACTTGTTGATCTGCATCGGTGGAGGGAGTTTCTGCAGAAGAAGCTCCCTAAGGCCCATGAAATCACATGTCCAGACCAAAAAAAATCATGAAGTTTAACCCTTTCACTATAGAAGTTTAACCCCTCTCCTAAAGAAAAAGGGTTAAACGCAAAAGTCGAAGCTTCTTGTATATCTTTTGCTCAACGAGTTAAATGAAAACTGACTGTAAATACAGTCAACTAAAAAAATGCAGAATTGTAAAACATTACTTACTTCACTTGGCTGAGGAATGGTGAGCTTTGGGAGTTTAGTCTTTGCAGTGGTTGCACTAGGTTTTCCTTCCAGCAATGTCCCAAATGTTTGACTTGAATATCCACTCTCAATTTCTAGCAGCGGCTTCAGTGCAGGGGAGAAGTCTGGGAGTTGCTCCTGACCATCCATAGGCCTCACATAAGCAGTAGGCTTCTGCTGAACCATACTTGTTTTGCAGTAAAGGCCTTGTGGAAAATTTTGGACTGAAAGACTACTGGCCGAAGAGAGTAAAGATGTGGAAGAGAGTGGAGAAATAGGCCCATTTGCTAAAAATTCAAAATCTATTGGGGATGGGCAAGGGATGCTTTCTTTATAAAAATGATCTCCACCACTGGCCTTGGAATGACTAAGTCTTCTTGAATTCGAGGACGATGTTGACATGCTCGCGTCCTCCATTCCTCCATTTTTGTGTTGGTCACTTTGACAGTTGAACAGGTCTTCATATCTGCCTTGAGGCTGATCATGGGGATTGCTTTGTTTCATTCGATTTGGCAGACCAGTAGACTGACTTGCCTGGGTAATGGTGGAGCAATGGCCAGCTCGTGGCCAATCAGCTCTTGGTTTTCTGATGTTCTGGTGACTTGAACTCGAGGTCACTGAAGACAGAAGAGGCACTGACTGGCTACTGCCCTGATGAGGTGCAATCATTCGATTTCTTTGATCAGGAAAAAAGCTTTGTTCATTTTTTTCAGTGGGAGTCTGGGGTATAGAATTCTTGGGAATTCCAACTAGTTGACTCTGATTGGAATGATTGGTTAATAAGTCCTTCATTTCATCATAGTTTCCCAGTGTGTTCTGGACTCGGCTGGCAAGTGCATCACCTTTGTTTGTCTAAAGTAACAAAAAGATGGGGGTGAGAAAGGAGAGAAAGAATCAATAGGTTTGTGCTTAATAATGTTAATGATTCAAACAGAAGCCCCCAAACGATTAGCAAAATTAGGGTACGTACAACTTCAAAGTTTCCTCAAGTAAGAAAAGAAACAAGTATTCAAAATGGCCTCCTAAAATCAATTGGCAGGATTAACATTTGTGTACTTCAAGCAATTTACTTGAGAGCAAATTTTAGATTATGCCACTTCTGGGATTTTTATGTGAAAATCATTTTGTTTTATGTTGATGAACATGAATAGAGTTGTGACATTTGTTATCTGGACCAAAAACAATACATAACTGACCAACCAATCAAGTGAATGGCAATGGAATGTTTTACTCATGTATATTCTTAACATGCATTTATGTGTGTGTGTGTGCATATATATATATATATATATATATATATATATATATATATATAGAGAGAGAGAGAGAGAGAGAGAGAGAGAGAGAGAGAGAGAGAGATCTCTATATATTTATATACACACCTTCCCAACCTACACTGTCATGTAAAATGCTTTGTCCACCAAAAAAAAGTGGAACTTCCATTGTCCTGGAGTAGACGAGGATATATGGTTTTAAAAATTAAAATTTTAATTTAAAAATATTATCTACTAGTAAAAAGTTGAGTCAACTAAAAATTAAGGAGGAATCCAACATTTTTTAAAAAGTAAATGAACCATAAGTTTTTAGGGGTGTGCATGTTTTCAGACTGTTAATTCCATTCCCTTGCTCTCAAATGGCAGTCATTTTTCAGCAGACAATGCCTCAAACAACACTGTCTCTTTCCAAGGTCTTATAGCAAAATGTCATCAACATCATAAATTGTTGCCTAAGAAAGAAAAGGCAAAGATAATGTTTTTAAAAGTCCTTCTGCTTTGGATTCTTAATGAAGTACTTGGATGTATTTACATTGTTCTATCTGTACTCGGAAATCTCTTTTTCTCATCTTAATTTCCTACCACTATACACAGTTAAATTTCCTCTCATTTGACCATACCATTCTCTCAAGCTATTGCACGACACCCCTCCTCTCGTTCACACTTGCCATCTACATCCACTCACCTCCCAAACCCTTGTAACTTGAGGCTTCTGACCCCATCAAGGAACTAAAACAATTCTCTCAGGGGTTACCCATAACTGATTACCTTTCAAATCCAATGGTTTTTTCTCAGTCCTTCCTCTACTTGACCTCTCTGCAGTTTTTGCCATTGTTAACCATCAACTCCTCCTCAGTAGTCTCTTTTTCCTTAGCTTAGAGGACACTTTCCTACCTGTCTAACCATTCTTTAAGAGTCTCCCTTGCTGGAGAGTCATCATTTTGCCCACTAATTACTGGCATCCCCCAAAACTATGTAAGAGGCTCCTTTTCTCTTTATGTTATCTCTAGAAAATTAATTCCCATTGATTCAATCATCTCTACAACTTCCAAATCCATTTATCAAATACTGAGCTCTCTCATGAACTGAACTCTCAAATCACACTCTGTGATGGATACTTCCATCTTGTTCTATAGATATCTCACACTCAGCATGTCTAAAACAAAATTCATTGTCTTTTCCCCAAAATCAAACCTTCCTCCAAACTTTTCTGTTTCTATTGAGGGTACCACTGTCATTCTAATTAGACAGTTTTATCATTTTGGTATCATCCCTAACTCTCCTTTCCCCACCCCAGGTTTCTCCCCTCATCCATATAAATTGGGTTGCCAAGTCTTACTGATTCTATCTATCTCCAAAACATCTGTTGCATCTGTCCCCTTTGCTCTACTCATATGGGCCCTAATCTTAGTTTAGGACTTCATCATCTCTCACCTGGACTATTGCAATATACTCGACCTGGTATTACTGCATCCAGCCTCTCCCCGCTGCAATCCATCATTCACAAAGCTACCAAATGGATCTTCCAAAAATGAGTTATCTAATCACGTCATCCCACCCTATCTACCCCTACCTTGCCCCACAAAAGAACAAATTTGTGGTGGCTCTGTACTGCCTCTAAAACAAAACTTTAACTTTTCAACCTGACATTGAAAGCCCTCCTCAATCTGGCTCCAATCTACCTTTAAAACTTTATTCCACATATTCCCATTTACACAATTCTATGTCCTCTCTTCCTACCTCTCTCTCATTGTACATGCCATCCAATTTCCCACTTCAGTAGCGTTGCAGGACTCTCCCCCATGCCTAGAATATATTCACTCTTTCCCTCCATTCACATAATCCCTAGCTTCCTTGAAAGCATATTTCAAATATCATCCCCTGCTGGAGACCTTTCCTGAGCCTCATACTTGTTAACACTCTCTCCCTTTTGATATGATTTTAGATTATTTTGCATACACTTAGTATCTACTTATTTGTTTATCTGCTGTATACCTCAGGAGTACATAAGATCCCTCAAGCTAAGAATTGTTTCATTTTGCTCTGTCTCCTGTATAAGTGGAAATTTTGTATCCTTTGGACTTCATATCCCAGAATTCTTCCCTCGTCCCAAAATTCCTTTTCCCTTTCTGTTTATGTGTGTCCTTTACATTACTGTACATGAGTTTTGGGTAATTCCTCCCTCACTCTCTTCTTTCTCCACGTGTGAGCCTGGGTGAGTGCTTCCTGTTTCTCTAGGTTTTAGTTTCCTTTTGCTTCACGTTAAATATTAATAAATATTTAAATATAATACTGGGAGTATTGGATATTAATTTTTAAATTTTACCCTCCCCAGAGCCTGGCACAAAGTGGGTACTTGATAACTGCTGAACTGAACTGGGTACAGGCTTTGAATGATGGCAAGTATGTACACAATGATCCTTATCTGGGAGTAGGGAAAAGGCAGTTGGCCATGGAAAATGGGCAAAACTAAACGGCTCACAAGGGGATTAAAAAAGGAAACATTGGCCTTATTAGTCATTTTGATACTGGAATTGAATCCCAGCTCTGCTATTAACTAGCTGTAGCTTTGGGTAAGCCACAGAGTCTCTGAGACTTTGTTTGAAAAAATGATAATATGATGAAGAATGATAAAAACTATCTGTGTGACCCACATGTGTATCAAATGAGATAAATAATATATGAAACTATTGCAAGGTACTAAATACCACCTTCATAGACTAAGAAAGTTGTTATGTTTCCAGAGAAGTACTTGAAGCATCCAGAGAAATGCTTTAGTGAGGATTTCAAATATTAAGTAAAACATTTAAGTAAAATGCTACTTTGATCTCTCTTATAATAAAGCTTGGGTATCACAAATGAAATGACCAATTCTAGCTTGATTCTGTTTCGGTACAGATCTGTGATTTTGTCAGCACAGGGAATTCCCTGGGCGGAAACTTCCTCCACTGTTACAAATAGATATCTCGCCTTTATATGGTTTATATGGTCTTGGAGAATGAGCTGCCTTTGGCAGTGAGGAGTTAAATGACTTGCCTGTGATGGTCACACAGACACTATACCATCAGAGGTAGGACGTGAGTTCAAGTTTTCCCTGATTTTCATGTTACTCCCTCCATTATGCCACATTGGTGCTTCCTATTTTGTTTATTCATAGGAAATGCATCTTCTATAATGTTAAAGGTTATGATTTAAAAGTTCATTTTCAGAATCTTCCTAATTAAATAATCTGCTAATTCTCAGAAGGAGTCTTGTATAATATATTTAGGTGGGGAGTCCTTAGTTTGATCATTTTCTTTTTCATAGCAGAAATTACATTTTCGTTGAGCCAAGAATAAAATCTTTGTGTATATCTAAATAGACTCCAAGAGTTGCAAAATGAACCCTCTGAATGGGGAACCAAAGCCTAATTCTAATCAACTACCTAACTGGAAATTAGATTTCGTGGTGCAAAGACCAGGAGTGACAATACAGGTGTTAAACTCCTACCTGGTTGCTAGTTTTGCCTCTTGGTCAAATGTCTGTCTAAAACTGACAACCATCTAAAAATAGCTATGCTGAGAAGAGGCAACTACAACATTTCCATTTTGCATTTCATAAGTCTTCATTTTATTATTTGGCTTTTTTCCTTATAAGTCTCACCAAAGAGCTAGCTGAGCAAAAGACAAAGCCTGCATTTCAACAGCATAGAGAAAACCTCACAAGGTGGCAAAGGGTAGCAAGGTAGGAAAGTATTCCCTTCTTTCTAAATCTTATGTATATATTTAGATGTACATATGTATTTATGTATGGCTTTAAAATCAAGAAAGGGGCCACTTGTTTATAATTAGGTTAGTTCAAGTTTTAGTTTCCATTGGAAAGGTATAAAGAAGGACTTCTTTACTATTCCTGCTTTACTTTGGGTCCATTTCCCAATTTTGTTTACTTTTACCATAATTAGGTTTTATAATATGAGAATTTTGAAAAAAAAAATCTAAGGATAAATATAATTTTGTATGAAAAATACCAAAATGATTTTTAATTAAACAATCCTTTTTATATAGTTATCTTTCCTTCCTTAGGACTCTCATGTTCAATTTAATTCAATTTAAACACTTATTAAGTGACTCCCTGCTGGCAATGAAGAGTGCAAAACACGAAAAAAAGACAAAAACAATTGCATTGTATTAAAAAGGTTCTGCACAAAGAATATAGGAAAATTAGAATGAAAAAAGTAGTTAACTGGGGGGGATCTGCAGCAAATTTATCTTACTAAGGTCTAATATTTAAGACATAGGAGTATATACATACATATAGTTTAAGTGTGTATGCATACATACATATACACACACACATATAGGAACAAGAGCCATTCCCCCAAGAGATAAATGGTCAAAGGATATGAACAGTTTTCAAAAGGAGAAATGATAGCTATCGATAACTGTTAAAAAATTCCAAATCATTAATGAGAGAAGTAAAAAAAAAAAACAGAATAACTCTGAGGTTTCTGTTGAGACCCATCAAATTGGCAAATATGGCAAAAGAGGAATATGATAACTGTTAGATGAGAAAGGAGAAGACAGGTATAATAATGTACTGCTGGTGATGCTTCAAAAACAACCCAGCCATTCTGAAAAACACTTTGGAATTAAACCCATAAAATTTCCAAGCTGTACATACCCTTTGACACAGTGAGGCCATTATCAGGTCTACAACCCAAAGAGGTCAAAGACAGAAATAAAGGCCCATATGCATAAAATATTTAGAGTAGCATGTGTTTTTATTGCAGGAAAGAATAAAAAAGCAAGCAAGCACTGATCGAGTGGGAAGCAGATGAAGAAATTATATTATAAAAAAGTAATTATAAGATATTGCATTATAAGGGAAATCTGAAAGATTTTAATGAACCAATGCAGAATAAAGTGAGTAGACCCATTATAACAATTTATACAATGAACTGCAATCATGTCTAGAAAAAACAACTGAATCATTTCAAATATATGATCAACTTAATGAGCAAGTTCAGAAGACTTGGGGATGAAACATGCTTCTAAGCTCTTAACAGAGATGGACTTAGAGGCAGAGAATGAGATGGACATTTTGAGAAAAAACCAATGTGGGAATTTGTTTTGCTTGACTATATTTATTTGGCAGTAAAAAAACCAGCTCTTATACTTTTTTTAAAGAGCAGGAGAGTTGTGAGGGGAATGAAAAGAGACCGATAGTGAAGCAAAACAAAAGAAGAAAAGAATGAACAAGAGTCAGTCAAGCACTTAACACACAGAGGGGACCTGAAAAGGATACTGACAATGGAGGGCAGTGTGGGGACTATCAAGATAAACATATTACATACTTTTTAAAAAACCAAGCTGCACGTAACAGAGATTCATGGTTTCATATAAAATCTTCTTTTTCTGTTCTTCTGTGCATATGAAATTGTTCATGCTTGTTGATGTTTGTTAGGTTGATAATAAAAAGAGAAAGTTTTAACAAGAAACTTGCATTCCATTGGGAGGTTACAATATGGGCATAAATAAATAAATATGATACAAGGTAAGCAGTTAATGAAGAAAGCAGAGGAGAGATAAGACAAAGGACTACAGCCATACTTGAGGAGGGAGAGAATAGTAACAGCCAAGGTGATGAGAAAAGGTTTTGGGGAGTAGCTGGTACATTGAGGAGAAATATCTACAAGGTAGTAATGACAAAAGAAATGTTTGTCAGGCATGGGATACAACTGGGTGGAACTGGAGGCTTCGCAAAGAGAAATGATGTGAAATAAAGCTAGGGAAACAGGTTTCAGATTGGAGAGCATCTTCAGTGCCAGACTAAGGAGGTCACAAGGAGCCCTGTAAGGTTTTTGAGCAGGAAGATAACTTGGTCAGTCCTGAGCTATAAGGAAAGATTATTGTGGCAGCTCTGTAAAGAATGCATGGGAAAATGGGGTCGAAGAAAGGGGAGGACCTGGACAAGGAAGGGGGCAGTGCAGAATGAGTGCAGAGAAGGGCACTATGCTTCTACCTTCTTGGAGCACCTAAATGATGCTATTGTGTATTCCAATGATCTGTATATGTGACTTATTTCTCTCACGTGACTGGCACTTCATTAAAGACCAGGCAGTGTCTAGTTTTCTAATTGTTTCTCCCACAGCCCAAGGCAAGCACTTTTTGTTGATTTTATTTTTGTTAATTTTGCCTTTTGGTCAGAGTAATAATAATAAAATTACAAGGACAGTGAAACCCAGAATTCTCAGAAGCCAGTCTGAAACCAACCAGAACCATTCTGGGTCTATAGAAATACAATAAAGATTTGGTTATTGAGATAGATAATTCTGGGAAAACAGTCTCCCCCTTTGGAGGTTACCCAACTAGTAACAATTGCAATTGTCACTTATAAAAGGAATAGTTGCAAATATGCTTTTAATCACCAACAGATGCAAAGTAGAAATGTGGTAGAGAAAGCCCATAGTAGCCACAGCTCCCAAATGCTACCATCATGTCAATCATTCAGCCGCCACCACCCCCTCCCAAAGTTCCTAGTAAACTTTCTCCCTTCTTTTCACACTAGAGTGCAATAGCTTTCAATCTGTTTTGAAAAATTTGAAAATATAGATATGAGATCACTGGGATATAAAACCCAATGGAGCCTGAAATACATTTATATACACCTACACAATATGCACTCATTATACAGCATAGCAACCTCTGAATTAGACTAAATGTTCTTTTTTCCCCTCAAGGGTCTTAGTAATCCTATTAAAGAGCAAGGTATTATTGGCAGCCTTGGTTGAATACTTATAAACAGGATAAAAATGAAATTTCGCTATTTCAATCAATTACAGGTTTCCTTTGAGTTGGACAGATCGTAACTTGCTATTCGAGATAATTGGTAGATTTCTTAAAAATAACCTTTACAGTCTTTATTTTCTGCGTAAACTGGATCATAATTTCTCCATCATCAAGGAAATGCATTTTCCAAGTATTTTAGGCTATAAATTACATTTCTGGTTTGTGACTCATGACTAACAGCACTCCACTGAAGTTCTTTGCCTCTCATTACTTCAGGGAATGTACACCTTCCTTCTTTTGGTTCTAATGCTTTCCTTTAAATAATCAGGGGGCTGGGGATCATTCTACTGCAAGGCTAATTTAAATGTATCATGGTTTTACTTAAGAAAAGCAGCTGAAGAATTTACATTTAAAGGGCCAATTTTTACGTTTGCTGATAAAGGAAGTTTGGGGCTTAGAGGTATGTTTTTTGTTCATTTCTTTCTTTAACATTCCCCATTCTGGCATTAACTAGACATGGGAGACTGCACATCTCTATCATACTTTTGAAATAATTCTTATCAAAAATTTATCATAAGGTTGGTGGGTAATTAAGAATTTGAGCGGAAGGGAGAAGGAAAAATTCTTGCTGACAAGAATTAGCCTTAATTGGGGTAGGAGAGCAGGAGGGTACAAACTTTTGATATAAGAAACTTCTGATATACAAATTCCCCTACCAAAGCAGATCAGAAACTCTTGTATTGCTCAGAGCCTTAGAGAGCTGCCTGAAGGCACTGTGTGATGAAATAACTGGCCCACGGCCACACAAATGATATATGTCAGAGACAGGACTTGAACTCAGGTGTCTTTCTAACTCTTAAGGCCAGCCACTAAGCTGTGATGATTCTCATAGATTCTCATAACTGTGCATAAAATTTGGAACTGTTGAAGTCAAAAGGGAAGAGAGAATGAGAGATAGGCAGAGCTTAGCTTCTGTCTTAGAATTGATAGTAAGTATTGGTTCCAAGGCAGAAGGACAGTAAGGGTTAGGCAACTGAGGTTAAGTGACTTGCCCAGGGTTCAAGGAGTTAGGAAGTGCCTGAGGTCAAATTTGAACTCAGGACCTTCCTTCTTGAGGCCTGGATCTCAGAAGGTTGAAGGTTTACATTAAGAATTTAAAGAAAGGGACCTTCTCCAGAGATATTACATCAGACCTCTTACAATTAGCTGTATCACAATTTATCTGATATTAGTATATTTGGTGAAATGTGGTTGACACATCTATCTTTTAACTATTCCAAAAGTTTTAATGATTAATGCTTTTAAATATAATTTAAGATCTAATACTGCTAACTATCAAAATATTCTAAAAAGCAATAATAGACACATTTGGTATTGATTAAAAAAAAACAGAAAAGTCAATCAGACTAGTTACATAACACACAGAAGAAAAGAGAAGTAAGTAGTAGAAAGTTTGATAAACCCCAAGACTCCAACAATTAGGAGAAGTACTCACTATTTGACAAAAAGCACTGATAAAACTGGAAAGCAGTCTGGCAGAAACTAGGTTTAGACCAACACCAACACCACATACCATATAACAAGATCCCGGTGTATATATTACCTATATATCATAAATAGAAGCAAAGAATACCTTTCACAACTTCAAATATGTGAAAAGTTTATGACCAAACAAGGGATAGAGAAGATAACAGAAGATAAAACAAGACAATTTCAATCACTTAAAATGGACATTTTTGCAAAAACAAAAATTCATGCATCTAAAATTAGGAGGGAAACAGGCTGGGGAAAATCTTTACAGCATGTTTTTATAATAAAGATCTTATATTCAAGATATAGATGGAACTAATTCCAACATATAAGAAAAAGAGCCATTCCCCAATTGATAAATGGGCAAAGGATATGAACAGGTACAACTTAAAGAAAGAAAACTAAATTATCAAATAGGCATATAAAAATGGTCCAAATTACTAGTCACTTGAAAAATGCAAATTAAATCAACTCTTGGGTTCCAATTTGTACCTAATAATATTGGCATAGTTGACAAAAAAATTATAACTGGCAGAAGGACTTTGGAAAGAAAGAACATGATACTCACAAAGTGACTAAACCATACATACCCTTTGATCCATGGATAGCATTACTATGCCCATATCACAAAGAGAGCAAAGAGGAAAAGGATTCATACCTACCGTATTGTTTTCTTGGCACCCCTTGTTACAGTAACAAACTAGAAAAATGGGCACTAATCAATTGGGGAATGGCTGAACAAATTATGATATGAATATATAATAGAATATTTTTGCACCATAAGAATTAATGAGTGATAATTTCAGAGAAACCTAGGAAGATCTCCTTGAATCAATTCAGAGTGAAAGGAGCAGAACTAAAATAACAATTTATACAATAACAACAGTGCAAGGAAAAACAATTTTTAAATGACTTAAGAATTCTGATCAATGCAATGACTAACCATTACACCATAAGATCAATAGTGCCATAACCTAAGTACCTCTTGATAATTCAACAATGGGCTTAGAGTGAAAAATGAGTTGAAAAGAAAATGTACTGAAAAATACATTTTCAGACATGGCCAATGCATGGACTTGTTTTGTTCGATCGTGTATATTTGTTAAAAATGGTTTGTTTTTCTTTTTCTTTTTCCAATAGTGCGGGTGAGGGGGAGTGGTTAAAAAAGGTAGGGAAAGGGAAGAATTATCAACAGGATAGGAATAAGTACTAATTCCACAGTTTCACTGGCATGGGGAATGCTGGCATTAAGAAACTCTTTCTATCAATGACAGGAAGCACATTCTATGCAACCTTCTTAGCCCGCCCAGAGCACTGGACACAGGCTATTATATGGCAGAGGCAGAATTTGAATGCAGGACTTCCTGGCTCAGAGGTTGCTCTTTATCCAGTATCCACAGCTTTGCTTTCAATTGCTTCACCCCTTCTCATCCCACTTCCAAAAGTCATTGAAGTATTTTTTTGGAAATGCACAGAAGAGAACAGAGGAAATTTTAGAAGGAATCAACCAGGCCAGACTTTAAAATAATAAATCAAATTTATTATATACATATATTTTTTAAAGCAAGTTGTATGTAATATCTAGGTTTGGTGTTATATATAACCATCTTTTCTCTGTTCATTTGTGCATATGGAAATGCTCCTTTGGGGTGTTTAAATACAGAATGAAAGTGTTTTCTATATCTAATTTTATTCTGTACATATAGTGTATACTTTTGTACGAATATATGTTCATGTATATATATAATATGTATAACATAAATAAAAATATATTTAATATGGCTGGCCTCCTAATAACCCTCCTAAATGTGGGTACTATAGTCTCACTTGGCATTACATGTTTTAGGACAGGTTATATCTTTTTTTTGTTTTTAAGCCCTTACCTTCCATCTTGGAGTCAATACTGTGTATTGGCTCCAAGGCAGAAGAGTGGTCAGGGCTAGGCAATGGGGGTCCAGTGACTTGCCCAGGGTCACACAGCTGGGAAGTATCTGAGGCCAGATTTGAACCTAGGACCTCCCATCTCTGGGCCTGACTCTCAATCCACTGAGCTACCCAGATGCCCCCAGGACAGGTTATTTCTGCAAGCTAAGAACATCCAGATTCTGTTATGTTAACTTAGCGTGAACTTGAGTGTCACATTCTGTGACTTAGTCCCTACAACCTGGAGGTAGTATGCCTTATAGCAACCCACCAGTCCCTAATATTTTATATTAACTATTTGTATATACATACATATAACACACATACAGATGTATGTATATACCTATAGAATATATAACAGGTATTATAACACATGACATATTATTTATAACATATATACATATACACATCTACATAAAATCTTCTAGAGTAATTAGAATTTGGGGAACCATATTGGAGCAAAGTTTGTAGTCTTAGTAATTAGAAATGTTTTATTCTAGAGTCAATTTGGCTAGATGGGAAATCGGAAGAGAGACAAGGGAGGCCATATAATCTGCAGCTGAGATAATTAAGGAGAACAGGTTCCTACCTGTGTAGGCCTTGTAAAATATGATTCTGTGAGAAGCCAGAGAAGAGCACCAAATGACTTCAGGGGCTTTAGGAAAGTCATCATTTTCATTCATTGATAATATTCTATTTGGATCTCATCAAAGGATGCTATCTACATGTTGACAGGCCTGCTATCTCCCTCCACTAGATTTTAAGCTCCCTGAGGGCAGAAACGATTTCACTTTTTTCCTTTACATCTCCAGAGCTTATTACAATATGTGGCACATAGTAGGCATTGTTATTCTTGTTTTTTGTTTGAGCTCCAAGGTTTTTTTTAAATATTTGATACTGCCAAAAACATCCAAGAGCACTAGTGCATCTTACGATTCTTTTTTCAAAAAATTATTAGGAATTATGAAGTGTATAAAAGGGAAAAATGTAAGCATGTAAAGGATGACCATTTGTTTTCTAAAGTTATTAAGAAAGTAGGCCATACAGAAAGTGAAACAGAGAGCATCCCTCACTTCATTAAGGTGCTATAGAGATAGGAACTCGACCTGTGATTTCACTAGTATTGGAAACTCCGTGGTCAAGAAATTCTCTCCACCAATGCAGGCTTTCATATCTCCTGCAACCAATAGTCTCAAAGACTTGTCTGAAGCACTGAGAAGTAAAGTAATTTGCCCAGTGTCACACAATAAGTATGGTCGGAAGCAGAACTGGAATCCAGGTCTTACTGGTTCTGAGGCTGCCCCTTGATCCATTATCAAGTGAGATCATACTTGTAATAACCAGGGTTTGGCAGTGCCTGATGTATAGCAGATGCTCTATAAATGCTTAATTCCCTTTTCCCGCATGCCCCACTGCCTCTCAACTAATGGCACAATAAATGCATTAGGTCACATTTCTTCACTAAAATAAGAGATTTAGGCAGTAATTCAGAGAATTAAATGTTTAGAGGATAAACCTACCAACCTATGCAACTGAATTCCTTGAACCTCTATTAAACCAGGAGAGTCCAAGTACAATGAAATAAAAAGAAAAAAAATGGTGGCTTCTAACTCGCTGAAAGGCCCATGCCCTATATGCCTCAGCCTATGATAATACCAAATACTTTTTCTTCTTCTCTTCCTTGCCACCTTCCCACTTCTAGTATGAACTTTCTGCCACTCACCTGTAACCATTATCAATTCCAGACAATTAGGAGTATAACAAGCAGGATGGGGAAGGGCCTCAAGGCCAGGCGAGAGAAAGGCTGCTGGAAGGATGTGAGGGTATTTAGTATGGAAGAGAGGTGACTCAGGAAAGACAAGTATTTGAAAGGTTGCCATATGCAAGGGGGGAAGAGACTTAGTCTTTTTGGTCTTGAAAGACAGAAACAGATGGAAGTTGACAAAGAACTTCTTGCTTTATGCAAAGAAAAACCTACTAACAATCAGGGTTCCCTAAAGTGAAGTGGGGCCTTTGAGCAGTGGTGATTGCTGACACATCATTGGAGGTCTTCAAGCAAAAGTTAAATGACCATTTGCAGGGTTTGGTATAACGGGGATTCCTAGTCACAAATGGGCTGTATCTTCCAACTCCTGAGATTTGGTGATTGTGGTTCTAAGCTTTGAAGCAAATATTGAACACATTCACACAAACACATGCATTCACACATGTATGTGCACATACACACGTGTGAACATGTCTATAAAACAACCCTAGAAGAGTCTCCCATCTACTGCTTGATTATAGAGGAGAAAGGATGGAACTTCTCTTCAAGGAAAACCAGTCAGTTTTGGGAAAGATCATACATAAAGAATCTAAGAGGAAAAGAATGCTGACTGATAATAATTATATGGCCTTGGGTTACACCTAAAAAGTTTAAGTTTAGGAAGTATAGATACAGCTGATTCTCAGGCCACATAGACTGGTGGGATTTCAGCTATAGACATAGCTTAGAAGCTTCCTGAAAGGTCCTAAGGTTTTTCTACCTCATTTGATAAATAGCCTAGTGTCTGTGAAACTATAATGGGGTAAAAATATAACGGTGATTACCCTCCTTTCCTCCCACATCATGTCACAACCACTTGTCATCTGCTTCTGATGGGGGCCATTACTCACTTGAATGAGGCATAAGGGCCTGAATTTCAGGATATTACCTTTCCTTCCAAATCCTGGCCTAGGAACAAGGGCCTTTTTCTACCTGGGATTATGTCACTACCACAACAACCTGTTATGAAGTTGTCTGTATCATGTTAGAAATCACAGTACCATAGGCATATAGCTCAAGGAAAGAACTTTGGAGATCAGCTCATTCAATTCCATCATTTGACATCCAAAAAAACCAGGCCCAGAATGGAAGTGAGTTGTCTATGACTCCAAGCCTAGTACTTTCACAACTGTAGTCCATTGCCTCATGTATGCTCCTGATGGCATACCTGCCTGGTTCACCACTGTAGTATCACGACAGATGGTCTTAGAAAACATTGGCAATATTGATAAGAGACATCGAACTTGAAGGCACCCATTCATACATTTTCTAAAAACTAAAATGTTCTGAGGAATTCAAAGGACCCCAAGCTTCCTCCCTCATCCCCATACCTGTTCCCAAATTCTGGTAAAGAAAATTTAATTTTGAAAAGTATTTCATTTTTATTACATCTTTTATTTTTAACAAACTCATTCAAAGACGGCACATAAAACCAATTTGTTCTATGAATATAGCTGTTGTGCTTTCTCCAAATAGATGTCATGATACATCTATACACACATACATATATATATAAAACATATATATATATATAATACACACATACACAAATATACACAACAGCACACATGTATATGTCCTCTACAGGTAGAGGAAAGAAAAAATTGTGAAAGGATTCCACCATTAACATAATAAAAACATCTAGGTTAGCTGAACTTCAAAGCACTTTCTTCATTCAGCTTTACAGAGAATTCTGAGACTGAATCAAGAACTGCTTACACAACTTTTGACACAATCAGCAAAATTTAGTACATCTCCACCAAATAAACAACTTGCTAACTGATCCAAGATTAGGGTCTGAGCCTCTGCTTTCATGAAAAACTGGCTTTGCCCCCAATTCACCACTGTTTCTAATGACAAGAGGAGGGGAGATTCGAGGATCGAGCCCAGGAAGGCAGGAACCTTAGATACCCCCTAAGCCAAGTCCTTCATTTTTTAGAGGAAGAAGCTGAAGCCCAGGGAGGGGAAGAGCCTTGCTAATCACATAGTTCATAAGCAACAACAGCCTGAGTCCCATTTCAGTCTCCAAATCCATGACCCTTTCCCCAGTCCCACAGGAACAAAATTCTTCTTCATGAAAACACTGAACAATTTTCCATTAACAGAAAATGTCATTTAGACAAAGACTCCTAAGAAGTACCCATGTACACAGCCCCACTCCCAGCAAAAAGGAGTTGGAAAAACCTAAGGTAGGTCAGGATAAGAAGCCAAAGTCAATTCTGTTGTTCTGATAATATCAATGCAACAATTATTGGAAATAACTATTTACCGGAATAAAACCAACCATGAAATCCACCTATCTAGAGTAGTCCATCTTTTTAAGGTCAAATCCTAACCAATATAATCATTAGCCACCACAATAACTGATGGGACCTCTCCTCATTGACTGGGGATTTTCAAAGAGCACTCCATCCTCCCAACAGCTGTTAACAACAGTGAAAAGGGTTATCTCTCCATGGATTTCACTGATTGAGAGGAGAGACAGAGTTAGCCATTTACATTTTGATCAAGTCTTCACAGGCTGCCTCACTAAAAATCAAAGCATCAGAAATTGTGAAGGAGAGCCAACTTGCTGATGGAGTGCTCAGGCAGCAAACAGTACCTCTGGGACAATAAGTCTAGCAAGTCACTTTCAAAACCTTGGTATTCTCCCCAAAGAACAAGAACATTTCCCCTGAAGAAGTCTTCAGAAACTCACATGCCCAAATGCAGTTTCAATATTTATTTCATTTGTGAAATAGATTTCTCCTGGCAATGATTCAGTAGCTTTAAAAATAGATTATACGTTGATTAGTCATAAAAACATGTAACAATCAATCCGTTGGTGTAAAAAAGTAAATTGCATGCATATGCAGATACCTTGTAGGGTTCCCCAAAAAGACTGAAACCTGAAGCAAAGAGATCCTCATCTTGCTGAACTTCTTGAGAACGTCGTTCCCATTCTTTCCTTTTAAGAGCATTCCGGTCCTGATCATAGTGACTGGAAAGAAAAGAAAAAGACAAAAAAAGGACTCGTTACAAATGCAAGTCATTTAAGTTCCACTAGTTATCAACAAACACAAAAAATGTGAAGCCAGACTCCCACAAAGTAATGCTGCAGAAAGAGAATATAGTTGTCCACCTGGCCCCCAACTGGATTTCAGGTCTGAGGCACTCTTCAAAATAAAAAGAGCAATAATATTGTGTTCAAGAAAATGGTGTTACCATTTCCTGGTCTCTCCCTTGCCCTGTGCCTTTACATTGAGATTCCTCCTGAAAAGGGACATCCTCTGTCTGAAATTCTACTCTATCACAGCCTTACACTCCTCCTCTTCCAGTGTCAAAACTGTCAGGGAAGTGACGCTTTCTGGGGGGAAGTTGTGGTGGGGAGAGGTGAGATGGAGAATGATAACACAAAAACAAACTACTTAAAATGTCAGCCCCTTCATTTTCCTCCCTTCCAGCCTTTTATTCAGCCAGCCTACAAGTCTTCTGGGAACATTAGAAACAAAGGCAGGGGTTTGGCTAGAAGTAACCGCCATTAACGTGGAGAGGGGTATTTCTATTATTGAGAAGACTTGCTCACAAGGGACAAAAGCTTTCTAAAGCCTGACTGTTTCTTGGACCCTCTTTGCATTTTGGGAATGTCCTACTGGACAAAAAAACAAAAAAGCCCGAAGCCTTTGAAGATAAATTTATGTGTTGTGGCTATATAAGTAGAGAAACCTTCCACTAGCAAAAAACCTATTACTATATTTTAATTATTTTAATTTCAATGAGATCATCTCTTTCACCTGGATTATAAAATTTGAAATCGTTAAGCTAGATATCAAGTAATCGGTGTTTTTAAGAGGGGCAGGGTCAGCTTGGAGCTTTAACCTTAGCAAAAAGAACACAAGTCAAAATAATAGGAGCAATGGTCCTTGAGGATAGAAGAAACACATCTTCCTCATCTCAAAAGAGAGATAAGGAGCACCAAAGTAGGAACTAAGCCAGGGTCCTGCAGTTCCCCCCTAAGATTGCTCACTCTTTATTGTATATTTGCCTTTCTCCTTAAGGGATGGAGAGTATCGTTATTACATGTCTCCCAAGCACCGAGTTCAGTGGCAGCACACAGTAAGCATGTAAAAAATCCCAGGTGAATTTCGTGAGATGAATTGGTGTGGAATATGCCCTATGCTATAAGAAGCAGTTCCTATGTCAGGTCATTTTGTTTTATTTGGGAGGGGTTTGTTCCATTCGGTGATGTAGGGATGTCCCTGAAGACCTATTTTTGCTGGAGATACTTCATCTCAATGGTATTCTGCAATAATGGCATTTGAACTTCAGGGTCTCTTTTCTGGTCATCATTTCTTAAGTTGTCATAGTAATAAAAACTGAAATTCTCAACCCCAGGTCTTCCGATGAGTCTCTGGTTCCATACATAGTCAGATGGACTCTTAGAGTCAGTCTACATGATGTTATTTATCAGCTGTGTAGATCCCTGGTCAAGTTGCTTCATCTCTTTGACTCTTTCCTCATCAGTCACTAGCATCTCACTCACCAAGTGGACCGGAAGGATCGAAAGGGATGAAATACATACATAAAGTGCTCTGCCAAATATTGCAATTGTCATTACTAGGATAATTATCAGTTACTCTGTAAGCCTCCCTCCCATTGCTTTCCTTATCCATCGCCTCCTATTTTATGTATAGATTTTCTTTTCCTATACACGGTCATGCAAAAATGATCTGGAAAGCCTCATCTTCTGCATAAATAATCTTTTATTTTGCCCTGGGGAGGGGGGAGAAATGGCATGCCCTAATGTGATTTCAAATAAGCAAGCAAGCATGTGCAGGAAGGTTTCATGGTATGGATGATGCCAGAGACAGGTGGAGGGACTTCTAACTAGACTACAAAAGGTAGTGCTCACACCAATACCAGCCTTCTCTCAATCCATGCTTCTGGGTGGGCAGGAGCCCTAAGTAAGAATGCTAATCGGAGCTCATCTCAAGTCTAGATACTGGATCCTGTTGACCTTCTTTGAAGCAATTCCCATCGGGTATGGTCTCTAAGCCTTGGAGAGGGCAAGGCCAGCTCCAGTAGCCCAGTTTCTGGACACGTTCCCATACATTTCCACCCAGAGAAAGCGCAAGGGAGGAACCACGAAGGTGCAGTAACATCATTCTATACAAGTGTGTACTTCTTGCTAACACAATTCAACAGCATTATTGACTGACATCCACAAACTTTGGGATTAGAGAGCAGATTAAAAAACAATTCCCAGCATTAGCAATAACTGACATTTATAGAGCACTGTGATGTTTGAGAAATAAAACAACCTGATGAAAGATAATGAAACTGAGGCCCAAAAGCAAATAAATCCTGGAATCACAGGACTGATGAGATCATATATTTAGAGCTTAAAGGGTACTTAGAAATCACTACTCATTTTTACAAATGAGGAAAATGAGGTCTAGTCACATGTGCAAGATCACAAGACTAAAAAAGGTCAGGGCAAGACTGAACTCATATGTTTCCTCAATTGAAGTCCAGCACCCTATTCATGATACTGCCCACCCTTCAGTGGAAATGCTGTCTCAGAGGATCAGTACCTTGAATGTAGAATACCATCAGGGCAGATAATTCTGCTCTCCTGCACCACAACAAAAGTCGCATTGCTCCTGAGTAATGAGCACAAGATGTCACTTTCCAAGCTGTCTGTTCATTTTGCACACCTGACAGGCACTGGTGACATGCTGAGAGATCACATTTAATTCTTTCATGAAAAGGAGGGAAGCATTTTGGTCTTTTGGTGTACAAACTACCTTCCTTTCCCTTGGAGGGAAGAGAGATAATTAAAACCCTGAAGGAAAAAAAAGAAAGAAAAAGCAAAAAGAAGACTGTACCTGGTCTAGCATGGATGACCCTGGCTGAGGGAAGCAAGCAGGGCCATGTCTGTGCTGTCCGCCCACATGAGATTGGTTCAGAGGCTGTGGGCTGCATTTGGCATCTGTTAATTAACTACCAAATTCCAGATGACAATCAGAAAAGCAGACTGGAGCCCATGCACACCGATGTTATCTGGTGCAAGCAAAATTGACTGCGACATTTTTTCCCTTCTCCATATAACAAAGAGCAGTGAATTCTCATATCTCTAGTGAGAATGAATTGAATCTCCATAGAGTTCTGCTGCTCTTGGAAGATAACCAAACATCTACAACTTTTTTTCCCTTTTTTGCCCAGCATGAGGCTGTAATGAAAGCTTCACATGGCGAGCTATAATGAGGCCTGCGCTGCACAGTGATGAGGCTTTTCCAGGGGAGAAAGTCACTGATTTCTGACTGAAGCCACAATTCTGAATTTGAAGCACCAGCTAATTAAAACCACAGCTATGTATTTAGCCTCTTGTTATACCTACTCAATTAAATAAAGTTCCTACAATCCGGCAGCAGGCTGGGTTTGAACCTGGATGGGCTACTGAAACTACAGGAAAGCATGTGTATGTCCCATGATGATCAGACACAGCAAGGCTGGTTTCAAAAGGAAAAAAGAAAGGCCTTAGCACCACAAAGAAATGTTCACATCTAAAGGAGAGTTAATAATCAGATTATCAAGCTGAAGAGAATAGGATCTATGACTAAACGATATGAAAAACTTGAAAGACTGAGCAAACCAACTCATTGGGGTTTTCTTGGCTTGAGAAAAGAATTCAACACTCACTTGTACCATCTTGTGATATGTTGATAACATATCTTTTTAATCTGACATACTGGTATCTTTCATTGTAATAAGGGACCAAAATTAGGAAGGCCAAGTTAACTCTCACTTAACCTTGGTTTCTTTTTTTTGATAATCATTTTCCAAGGTGCTGCCTTTTGTGGACAAATATTCTCTTAGCACATGGGGAAAAGGACAGCAAGAATACATAGATCTCATTTTCCCTCATTTGTTATTCTGATAAAAGACTTAAATTGGAATTTCATCATTTGGGTTGTAGATTTGAAAGAGCAAGAAGGTGACTTACACATAAACTAGTCAAGTCCTCTCTCTAATAAAAATGAGGAAAGGAAGGCTAGGGGTCTCCAGAGTAGAGACTGGACCTGCCCTGAGTTTTGCCATTTGGAGCTAGAAGTGGTACCCAATATTGAGCACCAGGAGCCAAGATAGGGCTTAGCAGCAGTGAAAGCTGAAAGTGCTCTGACAATTCTTTCAAACTAGAGTTTCAAAAGATCCTCAAGAGGAAAGGAGTAAAAAATCAAGAGCAAGAGAGAGAGTAAGTGGGCTCTCTTGTTGAACACAAATTGAAAAGTAGGCAGAGAGAACTGATTTTCATGGGATAAGAGGGAACCAGAAGCAAAACTGCATACAGAGGGGTACTAGCCCACCCCAACCCCCACCCCACCTACTGTGCCAGGTTTTGAGTCTAGGCACAGACCATCTTCAGGATCCCAGGACTCTGTGTACACCAACAACGGAGCACTTAACACCCTAGACCCACCTCTTGAAGTCCCAAGCCCTGGAACCAGCCCTCAATGAGGCCCAGGAGGCTTTGGTACTCGGCCTGTTTAAGCCTGCACTGTGATGAAGTCCTTAGCCCCACGGAAAATAACTCAGAATGCTGAGTCCTGCAAGCCACCAACAGAGAAGACAGAATGAGCAGCTTTCAGAACTCCCAGTCCAGAAGGAAAAAAAAACTCAGAAGATGAGCAAACACCAAAAGAAACAACTAACTCAAGAAAATTTCTATGGAGACAAAGAACAAGGCACAGAGTCAATAGAGGATAGTGAGATCTCAAGCAAAATTTCAAAGAAAAATGGAAATTAGTTTCAGGCACCAGAAGAACTCAAAAAGGATTTCAAAAATCAACTAAGACAGGACAAAGAAAAATGAAGAAAAGAAATTGAAAATAATGTAAAAAGGAAATATCTTAAAAAGCAAAATTGGTCAAATGGAAAAGGAGGAACAAAAATTCAATAAAGAAAAGAGCTCCATGAGAAACAGAATGCACCAAATGGAAAAGGAAGATAAAAATGTTATAGAAGAAATTCATGCTTTAAAAATCAGAATTGGGCAAATCAAACCTAATGACTTCACGAGACATCAAGAAACCACAGAACAAAATCAAAAGAATGAAAAAATAGAAGAAAATATGAAATACCTCAATGAAAAAAACAACTGACCTGGAAAATAGATCCCAAAAAGACAATTTAAGAAATTATCGGACTACTAGAAAGTCATGACAAAAAAAAGGCCTGGTCATCATATTACAAGAAATTATCAAAGGAAACTTCCCTGATATTCTTGAACAAGAGAGTAAAATAGAAATTGAATGAATCCCAAGGTTACCTCCTGTAATAAATGCTCAAATGACAACTCCCAGGAGTGTTACAACCAAGTTCAAGAGCTCCCAGGCAAAGGAGAATGTACTGTAAGCAGCCAGAAAAGAACAATTCATATATCACAGAGCCCCAGTCGGGATTACACAGGATCTGGTAGCCTCCACATTGAAGGACCAGAAGGCTTGGAATATGATATTCTGGAAGGTAAGGGAATTCGGTTTACAACCAAGAATCACCTGCCCATCAAAAATTACTGCATTTTTTCAGTATGGTATGTATGGTGGTATGTATGGTATGTATGGAAAGTATGGTCATTTAATAAAATAGAAAATTTCCAAACATTCCTGAAGAAAAGACCAAAATTAAACAAAAATTTTGATTTCCAAATACAAGGTTCAAAAAGAGCATAAGAAGATAAATAAGACAGAGAAAAATTTAAGGGTTTCAAAAAGGTCGAAACTTTTATATTCCTATTTGGAAAGATAATACCTATAACTATTAAAATTTTTATAACTATCATAGTAGATATATAGTTAGAAGAAATATACATAGAGAGAAGGTATGGTAGTAAGCTATTTAGGATGATACACCAAAAAAAAAAACTAGGGGTGAAAAAGAAGATTGAACTAAGAGAAATGGGAAGAGAGAATCAAAATGAGGTAAATTATATCACATAAAGAGGAACAGGGGGAACAATTACAGTATGGGGAGGATGAGGGTAATACTTAAACCTTGTTCTCATGGGAATTGGCTCAGGGAGGTAAGAATAGCCAAATTCATTGGGGTATAGAATCCCATTCTACTCCATAGAGAAGAAGGGGAATAAGAGAGAGGGTGGTGGGGAGAGGAGTAATATAAGGGAGGGGAAAGTGTATTGGTGTGGGGTTGATTAAAAGACCCTACAGAGAAGTAAGAGGTGAATAAGAAGGATAGTTTTAGGCAGGGGAATAATATTAGGGTGGAGGAATGGGGGGAGTGATTAAAAGCAAAAGACCAGTGTGGAAGGAAAGAGTGAAAGGAGAAAGAGCAGAATTAATTGGGGAAAACAAGATGTAGGGGAATACACAAATGGTAGTCATAACTCGTGAATGTAAATGGGATGAACCCACTCAATAAACAGAAGCAGGTAGCACAGTACATTAAGTAGACCCATACAGAGTAAAGGTAAAAGGCTGGAGCAGAATCTATTAGGCTTCAACTGAGACCAAAAAAAGCAGGAGTAGCAACTGTGATCTCAGACAAAACTAAAGCAAAAAGAGATCTGATTAAAGGAGGTCAGGAAGATAGTTACATCTTGATAAAAGGTAGTATAGACAATGAAGAAATATCAGTACTGAACATATGCACCAAATGGCATAGCATCCAGATTTTTAAAGGAGAAACTAAAGGAGGAAATAAAGAGTGAAACTCTATTAGTAGGGGACCTCAAACTTCCCCTATTACAACTAGATCAATCTAACAAAAAAATAAATAAGAAAGAAACAAGGAAGTAAATTAAATTTTAGAAAAGTTGAGATTTAATGGATATCTGGAGAAAATTGATTTGGTATAAAAAGGAATATATCTTATTTCCAGCAGCACATGGTATATGTTTACACATATAAACTGACCATGTACTGGGGCATAAAAACTTCACAACCAAATGCAGAAAAGCAGAAATAATAAATGAATGTTTTTCATATTATAATGCAATAAAAATTATAACCAATAAGGTTTCATGAAAAGGCAAATTAAAAATTAACTGGAACTAAATAGTCTAATTCTTCAAAACAGGTGGGTCAAAGAACAAATCATAGAAACAGTCACTGATTTCATTGAAGAGAATGGCAATGAGAGGACAACAAATCAAAATTTATGGGATACAGCCAAGGGAGAACTCAGGGGGAAATTTATATCCCTGTATGCTTACATCAATAAAATAGAGAAAAAGCAGATCAGTGAATTAGGCATGTGACTAATAACCTAAATTGACTTATAATCAATAATAATGTCCATCTCTGGTATTCTCTCTTCCATACTATATCTGGATCTCTGGGACTCTATCCTCTTATTATGATGTTCTACCTTATCTAATAGATGACTTCTGATAGCTAAGTGAGTATTAGCACTAAAGTAACCAAATGAACATTTATTGAGCTTTGTTGTTTCATTATTTTTGTCTTCATTACTTCCCTGTGATAGCTCACCTAAAATTGTTGGTTGGTCAGTAAGATATTTAAAAACACTGACTGTCAAAACTAGAAGAAATGTTAGGGACCATCAAGTCCAGCTCCTTTAAAGGAGTCTATGCTTTCACATGGGGAAAGACAGTCCAAGAAAAGAAATGTCACCTAGATAATGGCAAAGTCGGAACTAGAACTTAAGTTTCTGGTCTCTTTTTCTTTCCTTCACTTCTGTGCTTTCTAGAATCCCAAGTTTCTTTCCAAACTCAATTCAAGCATCATTTTCTATAGGAAACCATATCTACCTACTAAATACCCTCTCCTACAAATTATCTTATATTTATTGTGAATAAATTTATACATGTGCATGATGTCTCTCCTGTAGAATTTAAGCTTCTTGAGAGAAGAGAATGTTTCATTTGTGTCCTTAAAGTCTCAGCACACAAAAGGTACAAATAAATGTTAGTTGATTAATCCTCCCTAACACCAGGCTGCTCCTTTCATGCATGATTTCCTGCTCTAAAAGAATTACAGGGTGGAACTAAAAGATGTCTTAAGATTCTTCCACCATCTCAGTCATTGCAGCACTACAGTATTCAGTTCTTTATTAATCTATTTTGCTCAATTCAGAATGTCTCTCTCAATTGCACTACTATAGGTGATCAACTAGACAAAGGATTATTTATATACATATATATTTACTGTTATGCAATATATAATATATTTACTATATTATTATTTATTAACACTATTCAATATTAATGTAATTTACAAATATAAAATACTTAAAATTTGAAATTTTTTTAATTTAAAATGCCAATGGGGGAAGTATTGGGAACCTAATCTATAATTTAATGTAAAGATCATTACTTTCCTTATGCAAAATGAATAGAACTTCAAAAGGGACTGTTATACGATATTATCTGGAGGGGAAAAGTTTGCATTGTATACTTTATAAATTTTAATGATTTTTCCACTTAATGTTGCTTATGTTACAAAGCTACTTACAGAAACATTAAAAAAATCACTGGTAATTTAAAATGGCGTGCCATGTTTGCTTAAAACCCCTTTAACTAATAAAGAAATTATGATATTAACAATATACTACAACGTAAATAATTCAGGGTCTTAAAAAATTCTAGAGGCACTAAAACACCTCTATTTTAGCTACTATCTCTGTGAAAACATAAAAATACATATTTAATTCCCCCAAGAGACAAAGGGAAAACAATCACTCACTTGGTGTGGTTCAGCTGAAGTTTGCCGACTACTCCATCTCAGAGTTTATGACTTTGCCAGAGTTGTGAATGAGTTTATGTATGCAATACAACTGGCAAATATTTATCTTTCCTACATGTTCCAGAGTGCCAAGTCATATTTTTACCCAATTTAAAATCACCATTTGAATTTCCCCTCAGTCTAGTCTCTAATTGGCCTCAGGCTGTAAACTAGGGAATCATCTAGTTCTTTAGCAGCTGATTCTGCTGGGATCCAGTGTGCTTCTCTTTGGCACTACAAATAGAGATGAGCACCAAAATATAATTAATGACTTCAAAATACTGAGCAAGCCAAAAGAGCTCCATCAGTAGTGCAAGTGTATGGAGCAAAAGGGAAAGTGAACATTTGAAGGTAGTGGACAGAGAGCATAAGGCCTGAAGAGGAAGGGTAGGGCAGTGGGATGAGCCCTGGATTTGGAGTCAAAGGACAACATCTGGGAAAATTCCAAGGCTGCTTCTTGAACTTTCTGGGCCTCACTTTCTCTGAGAGGCAGCTGATTCTAAATCTATGATCTATGACTCACCTCATTCATCTATTTTCAAAAATCAAAGGGACATTCATAAATATACTGGATATTTCATGTAAAAACAGAGGGCCTCCAACTTTTTTTAAATAAGAAAAAATAGCCATGGTTCAATTTCATGGCCTGTTGACTTTTCATTTTTTATACAGCGGAATGTGAGGTTTCATTGGTGTAGCTCCCTTCTTCCCCTGGGCAGATCACCAACCACTATGCAATATGTTTCTGAGTTGTGTAAGGCACTGACTGCAGCTGTGACTTGACTAGAACCACATAAAGTGTATGAGAGGCAAGACTTGAGCTCAGGTGGTCATGCCTCTGAGGCTGTGACCATCCAGGATACTTTACTACCATTCTACAAAACACTCTGCAGGCTCCTGCACATTTATTATGGACTAGTTTGGTTTCATTCATTACTCCCATTATTTCTCCCATATTATGCCTATGGGGAAGAGGCTACATCCTATGGGATTCCCTTATCACTCTGTCCATGGCACAGTGTCAATACAAGTGTCCAAGTGAAGAAGCAACAGAAACAGTGAAGAGCCTCAGAAAATGATCAGAGACAATTTTGTGTTCCTTGTCAAGTATCTCGGTTTTAAGGGAAAACAATCATCAGTCTAACACCCAAAGTTGCTGTGATTTCCTCCTGAGGGGAACCTTTTCCCATACCCAAATGACAAGATTAGCTAAAATGTCAGTATGATAACATTTAATTTACAAATCAAAAAAGAGCTAGCCCTGATGAGAAAATGCACCCAAGAACAAATGCAAGCCCTTTAATCAATCCCTAGAGCACACAGCAATCTATGACCTTCTCATACATTTTTCCCTCTCTAGCTTGCCCATCAAATGGTCTTCTAGCTTCGGTAGGAAGACCTTTAACAAGAGAGAGAGCCCAATGTCTCCAGAAGCAACCCATACCACTCTTGGCTATCTCTAATTGTTGGCAAGTATTTTCTGACATCAAGCTTAAAACTGAGGTCTCTGCCACCCAACGGCTCCATTATATTACGCATGAAGAATCTGAGGTTTAGAATAGTTAGATCACACAGCTAGTTAGTGTCCAATTATTCCCTATAGGACCAAATGGGACAAATATTTCCCAGGATAGATCTTCATATACTTGATTATAGCTATCATGATTCTCAAATCTTTTCTTCCCTAATTTCAACAGGTTGAACTTTCTGTTTAAGTTTCTTCAAGGAATTGTCATTTGGCAAGGTCTCCAATCCTCTCATCATCCTTCCTACTCATTGATCTGTGAACACATATGTCTTTATCAATATCCTTCCCGAAACACGGCTCCCATCACTGAGTCCAACACTCCAGATGTGGTCCAACCATGGCAAAGGACAGAGAGATCCTCGCCTCAATATGCCAATTGAAAATTGAATATTATATGGCATGAACACAATGAATTATACATGGCTAAAATCACACTTTAAGCCGGAACAGGCTGAAAACAGAACAATGTAGTGAAGATCAGCTCAGGATAGAAACAATTATAATAATATTTTACAGTGTTATTATTCATCCTTCCTTTCCAAGATGATCAGTGACATCAGAGGGTGAAGACTTCCAAGTGAATTAGATTTAAGTGAGGCAGGATTATGCAAAGTTGTCCATCTCACTGGATAAGGAAGTCAGTAAGGCTGATGCTCAAACCCCTCCTAACTAGCTGCATCATCTAACTGTTCTGAACCTCAGTTTCCTCATGTGTAAAAAATAGCTAAAAGATAAAGGCACCTACTTTATAAAGTTGTTATAAGATGCCAGGGAGTTAATGCCTATAAAGCTCTTTGTAAACCTCCCACATGGCTCCCTGTCAGCTATTCATTATTACATTAGAGAGAAGGGCTTTCAGATCTGCCTTATTTGATTCTCACTTTACAATTATATGAAGCAGGCATGACTGTTACTATTATGCTCATTTTATAAATAAATGTATAAATTATAAATAAAAAACTTTATAAATATAAATATTTCAAAATAAATGAGGATAAGAAACATGCATAATGAAGGGAAGAACTGCAACTAGAACCTAAGATTGCTCAGTATTCTTTCCATTTCCCCTGGACCTATACACATATCAAGGAGAGGCATACAATTTCATACATCTGGCATCTTTATGTCACCAAATGGTAATATTTTATCATTTCTGAAAGCTACGGACAATGGCAGCACATGGCCAACCTCCCTCTACTTTTCGATCTCAAAAAAGCTGTGTATTCAATCATTTTTCCCTCTGAGAAAATGTTTACAACCTAACACCTGGAAGAGCCTCCCAGTTTCTCACTGTCAAACGTAAGCCTGCTTAGTGGAATGCAATCTCAGTGGGGGACAGAAACTTGGTTCCCTATCATCGTTGTATTCCCTCAGCTTTATGCCCAAAATATAAGAGGAGATTAAGAACACCCTTCTGGTTCATTATCAGAAATTATCCCAACATTCAGAGGAGAGGTTCTTTCTAGAATCAGAGATAATGGCTTTGGTTGTAGCCCATTCTTGGTGACCTTGTTTTTTCTGTTCAATGACTCCCTAGATTTTTAACCCTGCTTACCTCCCCACACCCAAGTCCTTTCTTGGCCTTGATAGACCCTCCACAACTGTAAAGGGCCATTCAACTCAGAGGCATAGTAGATAGCGAACAAGCTTCAGTTTGCTAAGAGCTATCTTCAAGTCCTGCATCTGAGTCACACTAGCTGGTGCACTGTAGGCCATTCATTTTGCCCCTCGGTGTCTCAGGCTATTGTCTGTAACCAGAAAGTACAAACGGGTTGCAGATTAGCGCCAGTGACATGCCAACACAGCTAAAATCACAGCTCCAGAATCATTGCCAAGAAAAGGAAGGGATTCTAAATTTTAAAAAAATCAAAAAAAGAAAAGGAGGGGAAATATACTGGATGCTATGCTAAGTGTTAGAGAAACAAAAACAATGACAAAAAGAAAGTCTTTGGCCTTCAAGGAAACTACAATCTACAGTGGAGAGATAAAACAAGTACCCACAGAAATAAAAACAAATAGCTCAAGGAAGAAGAAAGTCCTAATAACTTGGGGGTGGGAGGTGGGGGGCACAGTGAGAAGGGACCAAGGAAGGTAACAGCGGCAGCTGAGGTAAGCCTTGGAGCCATTGGCAGTGCCTCAGTTTCTTGAGTTGATTTCTAGTGTACTCATTCCTCTTAACTCTTCACCATTATCACCACTACCAGTGCCCACCCCATGGGCACAAGGCTCCTCCTTTCTGTTGTCTGTGATAGGGAGCTGCCAGGCTGTGTGGCTCAATGGGCCCTTCAGTGGTGCCTTCTCCTTGTCAGCCCAGTACCCTTGCCACCCAGAGCCCATCAAGCTGATAGTTAGTTACCACGTTTTCCGGACTACTTCATTTTTCCTTTCTACACAGCTTTGTCCTTGCTTCTTGGATGCGAAAGACCCCTCATTCCTCAGCCATTTGCTCCAATACACAGCACCAGGTGTTTGTTTTCTCCAGGATGCCTGTATTTTGTACCCCAGAGTTTGTTTTCTATTAATCTTAACCTTTTTTTCCTTATTCACACTTCGGCCCTTACATTTCTCATTGTCTTTGCCTTTTTTCTTATCCATTTCTGTTTCTGCTCCCCTCCTCAAGAGGAGGAGAGAAAAGTGAACCTTTAGACGGGCTATGACATCAGAGGAAGCTGACTCTGGCTCCACCCCAGCAACCCCATTGGCTGGGGTGAAGTGATGTCAAAATGGGCCAAAAGAATTCTGGAACGTATTGGACTAAATGGTTACCTGTTGCCATAACAGAAAGATTACTTGTCATCAAACCTGCTCATATGGAGTCAAAACACCTTGCTGACTGGCTCCAGATAGTAATCTGCAAATGTGAAATGATCTTCCATAAACTTAAGCCCATTAATCCACTTTCTTAATATTACATGTCCTGAATCATGAAGGATATTTTGACTAGCATCTTCCGATAAAAGGCTGTGACATTTTCAAAATGAGAGCTGCCTTGCCTTAAAGGTCCCAGGATTTTTTAATACATTAACTGGAGGCAAAAAAAAAACAAAGAAGGGGAGAAAGGATCACTCTGGCGCCCATATCCTGATCTGAATTCCGACCCCATGCCTTCATGAACTAAAGTATTTATTTATGTGTGGAATGGGGGGAGGAAAAGAGGTAAAAAGGAGATCTGGTCTTGGGATTTCATCAGAATAGGGAACTTCGACTGCGGAAAACCTCCACCTATTCATATAAGAAACTCAAACCAGAGTCCTTATCTTGAAAACTAAGAGGAGACAATAAGAAATCATGTGATCTGCCCATAGGCATCTCATATACTTGGTGTCAGAGGCAGGACCTGACCCAAAGACTTACTGATTCTGAAGAAAGACCTTTCTGCCCACCCCTATACAGCTCCCTCTCTATATTTTACTACTCTGACTTTTCAGGAAGCTAAAAGTAGTTTCATTAGGATATTGAGGCAAATTTTTAAATTTCCATAAATCAACAAACACTAATGTCAACCCCGTGTTCCTTTTCTGGCAAATAAGACATCCTAATTTTTTTTCCCATCAGCTTTTTCCTAAGTATTATGCAACACTAAATACAGTGACTCTAAACCAGAAGAGGCCACAGAAATGGATGACCCAGGCCAACCCAGATCTTGTCTATGATTTGTCCTACCATAGCTCATGTGATACCTCCAACATGCACAATATACCATATTGAGGAAGCAAACCAAACATACAATTACAGATCTTTCTTTTTTGAAATCAATGGTATCCAGCCTCCATACTAAATTTTTTAATCCCTTACTTTCATCTTAGAATCAATACTGTGTATTGGTTCCAAGGCAGAAGAGCAGTAAGGGGTGGGCAATGGGGGTTAAGTGACTTGTCCCGGGTCACACAGCTAGGAAGAGTCTAAGGCCTCCTGTCTCTAGGCCTGGCTCAGCTACCCATACAAATCTTTCTAAATTCAAATGATTCACTTGAGCCATCCTATAGGGGACAGAATTGGCCTGAGTTATCATCATCATCATCACTGATAGTCATGAGCAGTTCCTGAATTATTCAACTAGCTGTTCCTCAATATCTCTTAGCCTTATTATTCCTTGTTTGAGAACATTCTTTTAGCTTGAGCTCAGTGACAGATGCTGGAGAAGATTATATATTCGACATTCAAGCTAGTTCAAGATGTAGGATTCACAGTACAAGTTTGGTTTCAAGTGAAACCCTGATCATTCCCACCAATTTCCCCTGGGACGTAAGTTCAACAGGGTCTAAGGCCTTGGGATAGAGGTGGGGTGAGTATCTTCTCAGATCTTTTTCTCTCTCTACAGGGACTTAAACATTTTGTACCCTTAAACCTGTACATGAGAACAGGTGACAGAAGAACTTCCATTACCCAAACATCATCACTTGGGAAAAACAAGGCCCATTAGAATCCAAAATGGATGGCCTGGCTAATTGAGGGGACAGTAAGGACATATAGATGAGGCATGCTTCAGAGGGGAGCACCCACCGTCTCTTCTATCAGTACAAACTGTATCTCGATCTGCTCACTTAGTTCAGTGACCAAAATTGGGCCTCAAACAATGCCGTTGAGTCACTTCTGCTTCAGTGATGGCAGCAAAGGGAGCATAAAGAACTCCACACAGGTAGATAACAGATGTATATAACTCAGAGCTCAATCCTTCGATAATAGAATGGTCCCACTGAAAAGAAGCTTGGTGAATATGACTGCACAGAAGCAAAAAAAATATCAAGGAAGCCAAGACAGTTATTAAAAATTATAATAACTGGCAGATCAGTCCATTCACTCATGATCAGAAAGTACCACTGTCAGAAAGACTTGAGAATAGGTGGTAACTGATGCATTCAAATGGTCTCATTCACTTTATGAAATGAGTGGGGGTCGTATCATGGCTATTTAAGAAATGAAGTAAAAGAAGAAATTGCACGAATATGTCCAATTTTCCTAAAAGGCAATTTAGAATACTACTAAGATACTAACTAAAATGTCCATACTTTTTTGACAGAGTCCATGACAAGGCATCAACATCAAGAAAACCAAAGAGCAATCTCAAATTTGGTGGAAAACAAAGTGGATACACAAATGGAGATAGGCTAAACAAAGTGTGGTAATTGAATATCACTGGGCTCTAAGAAACAGTAAATATGATAAATACAGAGAAGCATGGGAAAACTTGTATAAACCAATAAAAAGTGAAGTGAGCAAAATCAGTAAAACAATACACATGGCAACAATGTGAATGAAAAGCACAACAACTCAAATTGAAATTGAATGGTGTGTGATTGCAGTGACCAAATTTGGTCCCAGAAGGGGATGGGAAAATTATAACAGCAATACGCACAGCACTATAGCATTTGTACGAGCTGTTTCCATCTGTGCCATCTTCTTAAATCCTTCTCTGCTCCTCAACCTCCATAGCCAAGGCCTATGACTAAGTCCTATTTATTATACTGCTATAACATCTCAACATTCTTAAAAACCCATCTCTCCACACTCAAGGCCACCACCATAATTCAGGCTCTTATCACCTTTTGCCTATCAAGTAGGGCTCCTGCATTTTTGGAGGATATATTCCAAGACCTCTGGCAGATAACTGAAATTACAGATATAAGCAAACACCTGCTGACCTCCGTATGTATGTGCTTTTTCTCCCCATTCTAGCAGGGCTTAGCATCCTGTGGCCTACTACCCCTTACCCTTCAAAGAAGAAAAAACTTAAAAAAACGAAGGGTGGAGGCAGAAAAGATAGTTGCAGGGGCAAACTGCTGCTATAGGTCCACTTCCAGTGCGTCCAAGAGGACTTCTGGGCTTTGTGGGCAGACTTCCAATGTTTTAGGTTAATCACAGATAACCAAATCCACAGAAAGCAAAACTGTGTATAAGGGGGTCTCAACATACTCCGTTAAAAGCCTCCTACTTAGTCTGGCTCTTTCTTCTCTAGACATCTCCAACACAACTGCAAAAATATTCTCCTTGTTTCACAAGTGTGACCATTTCATTCCCCTGCTTGAAGTCCTTCCAGGAGTTTTCTACCAGATCGTGAGTAAAGAGAAACTCCTCACTTTTGCATCTTAAAAAAGCCTTAGTATAATCAATACTAAGTATTGATTTCAAGGCAAAAATAGTGGCAAGGGGGGTTAAGTAATTTACCCAGGGTCACACAACTCGTAAGTGTTTGTGGCCACGTTTGAACCCAAGTCCTTCTGACCCTAGGCTTGGCTCTCTATCTGCTGAGCTACCTGGCTATCTCTCTCACCTTGGCATTTAATGCCCTCTACAATCTGGCTCCATTCTACCTTTTCAGCTTTTTTTTCACAAAATATTTCCCTTCTTCCTTCCTTTGATTCAGTCTATGGCAGTGATGGCAAACCTATGGTACATGTGCCAAAAAGGGCATGCAGAGCCTTCTCTGTAGACACACCTGCAGCCACCCACCAAAGTTTGTTACTAGAAAGCCAGAGGGACTTGAAGTGGAGTTGTTCCCCTCCCCCTCTTCATATGCCTGGGGACCTTTCCTGCATCACCCACCCCTCTGCCCAGGAGCCCAATGGTAGCGTTTCTTCCCTCTTCTGTCTAGAGTAAAAGGGGGGGATGAGGAGAAATGGGGCTGAGGACTTGGTACTTTGTCTCAGGGGGTGTGACACTCAGTCGGGGGGGGAGTGGGGATAAGACCTAGCATTCCATCTCTAAAAGGTTCATCATCTATGGTCTATGGTATTAGGAAAAATGAAGCTTATTCCTCAAACTAAACCTGCATACTTTTGCCTTCATACATCTGCAAAGCCTGATCTGTAGTTCTACATGTCGGGAAATGTACACATTCCTTATCTTTTCTGAAATTCTCTTCTTTCCTTTTAGGTTCACTCTTGCCTCCTTCCTTCAACTTTCTCAGAGTACTTCAGATATCTCCTTTCCGATCATCACTGTTTATCTTGTGTGTGTGTGTGTGTGTGTGTGTGTGTGTGTGTGTGTGTGTGTGTGTGTATGTTCCCTGCTCTTGCCTTATTGGATTATCATCTCCTTAAAGGCAGTAACAATGGCTTAATCTTTCTATCCCTACTGTAATTTATAATACCTACACTTCAATATTTCAGTTAGGCTAAGTATTTACTCTCCCAACTTACATTAAAGTCTGTAATAGAAAGTCTTTGTGAGTGGTTATGGTTGAAAGATTTATACTCTGTAACCAACCCAGTGATGAGTCAATCTTCTCCTACCTTGCTGGTCTAGTCCTAAATTGACAGATATAATGGCCATCACAAGATCTATACCAGCTTAGTAGAGCTAGAAAGAGTTTGCCCTCAACCAGCATAGCCTCCAAGAAACTACAATTATCTCTAGTCCATGATGAGGCATTAGAGAAAGATGATACTCACTGAATAATATTTCCCTATTGTCCATAGAGGGATGTTTTGCTCTCATCTATCCAGATAATGTTTCATGTACACAGAAAGATCTTGTAACTGTAAATCCTCAAAAAAGACCACTTTTATTAGATCTGACAAAAAGGACCTCAAATCCAATATCCACCCCGGCCAACAATATTGAGCCAGTGACCTCTGACAAGTGTAACACTATGTGTAAAGCCTATCAGCATACAAGTGCAATTCATTAGTATGTCTTGACCTTCTAAGACAACAGTTCACAGATAACTACATGTACTTATATTAATACTGTGACACTTAGCTTTGACATAAGGCAAATGTAATTTTGGGGATTGGATCAGCCTTGAAGGCAGAAATCTCCCATTATTTACTGAATACCACCTACATACCTAGCATGAAGGCCTTAACTCAAACTTAATTTGATGAGGACATCAGAATCTCAGTGTAAATATTTTTAGCCATCTCTTCCCAAAAGATAAAACTCTAATGTGTTCTTTATGTAGCTCTGTCCTGATGTGACCAAATTTTTAAATTATACCAACATGGCACAGTTAGTCCTGTGTGAAATTTCAGGTAAGGGTTTTCTATCAAGCATAACATTTGAAATAAATATTTCCATTGAGACCATATAACAATTCTGAAAATGCATTTATAAAACGTTGTAGGCATCTCAAAACCATTTGGACCACCCATCTATTAATAAGGTGCTAGTGTTAGAGATCGTACTTTCTTGAAAAGCATGATGTAGCATATACCATCATTAAAGATCACCCTGCATTCATTAATGTTACTCTTTAGCTCTTTGAGCTTTTTTTAAAAGCCAGGTCTACTCATTATATTAGAAGAGGACTAAAACTGTAATTACCAGTGGTGGTCCATTTGTAAAGGGTGTAAGAAGTCTCAATGATTCATTCTATCAGGGATTTTCAACTATAAAATCATGATCTATGGATAGATCTTGAAAACTCATCTGGTAGATCTTTGGGTGGGGGACCACGGAGAGACAGCACAGCAATGGCTACAGTGCTAGCTTTGAAGTCAGTAAGACCTGGATTTGAATTCCACTTCAAATCTTATTTGCAGTATGACCATAGACAAGTCACATCATGAAAATGAGTTTCCTCATCTGTAAAATGAGGATAATAATACTTAAAGTATCTCCTTTCTAGGGTAGTCATGAGGCTTCAAGTGCATTGCTAACTATACAATACTAGATGATTATGAGTTGTCATAAAATTATCAAAAGGTCCATTTGCACAGGACTCAGTCCATAGCTATATGGCATAATAAGTGGTTGTCCACACTGTGCTGTGAAGGAATACGCTCTAGTAACCACACACACACACATATATGTTTATATGATTCATTTTCAGTGAGGAGTGAGTGGAGTATAGACAGTATTGCATGCTAGAACCTCATAGTCAACCAAACAGTTTTGCACTGAGCTCAACACTTTAGGGAGATGTTAAGTAGTTCTGCCTCACCCAAATGGAAAGAAACTCCATTTTCAGTTTAGTCCTGAAAATGAACTACTGTTTTTTCATCCTAGAACTGACCACTTTCAATTATTTTTTTCAATTATTACTTTCAATATTATTAGAGAGATGGCCTCAGAGTCCTCAGAGCCAAGAAAACTCAGATTCAAGTCCTACCTTTGACATACATAGCTTGGCTATATGCCTCTGGGCAAAAAGGAATCTTTCCATGCTTCCCAGTTTATGGCTGAAGTATCCTACATACAATGTTAGATTTTTTTCAATATACTGGTTTGTTTTGCTGAACTACTTTTTGTTATAAAAGATTGCTCTTTGGAAGGGACAAGGGGAAGGATACGTTAGTAAATATGAGTGATAAAAAACAAATATCTATAAATTGTATTTTAAAATAAATGTAAAATTCAAAGGGACTGAATTCTTTAAGTACACACAACTTGGTTTCTTCAACATTCATAAAGCATAAAAATATTCAGAAAGTTGTATATACTTCGATATATTGAAGGACTTCTGGCATTCTGATATCAAAACTGAATGAGAAGTAAATGTTTAAAGCAATTCACATCCAACTGGTATCCATTTTAACATCCTCCTTCACAATTATAATATGGACTGCACAAGGTTTGACATATGCCTTAACAAAAATTTATATAATATTAACAAAATGTGCTCTCTCACCCTAGGGCAGTGATGGCAAACCTTTTAAAGATTGAGTGCCCAAACTCTAACCCTTCGAGCTGTATGTGAGACCTCTGTCTTACCCCAGACAGGAGAGGGAGGAAGTACTCCCACTGGGCTGCTGGGAAGAGAGGCAAGGTGATGTGAGAAATGACCTCAGGAACGCATGGAGAGGGGGAAAGGGAGAAGCCACCTCTGGTACGTGTGCCATAGATTCACCAATAAAGCCCCAGGGAAACAATAGAAAGATGAACACTTCCATGCTAAAAAAAAGTTGAAGATAGATAAAATTTCTTAGAACATGAGACGAATAGGTCAATTTTTTTCATTTCTGGGATAAGGACACATTACTTTATTGAGCAATAACAACAGCTGGAAACCAATCTATGCCACTTGGTTTGTCAAGTAAACATTTAAAAGACTTCCCTGTAAATGGAGGTTATATAATAACTAAAATCCAAAAGACCCCCATGAATGACATCTATATAACCTCAGCAAACTAAATGCTGGCAAAAGAAACATCAAGTAAATCAATGAGCTATGTGTTTCTGGAAACCAAAGAGTTTATGAGAGCAATTCAGGAAAGAGGCAGTGTCACCAGTAATTACAGAAGATGGTTATCTTTAAGGAGCCTGGGCTTAGTGATTAAAACAGATCACACCAGGAAATGGTAGACAAAGCATAACATATCACCAAAAGCTTTAGAAATGTAGGAACTACAGAATATCAAGCAAAATATGATCTGGAAGCTAAAATTACACACTAAAAACTCTGTATCTTTCATGGACTGACAACAAATTCCCATGTTACAAATATAGATCTCAAAATATCCTGAGAAACTCAAACAATAAATTCTACTGAACTCAGATTATTATCACACACATAACTGTTACCATGATTGCTCAGACAGAACAGTGATTCATAAAATCTTAAGAACTTTTTTTTGATAGGTCTCTAATACTCACACTCTCCAAGCTACAAGGAATGAAAAACTTCCAAAGTATAGAGACATAGTAGAGGAGATCAAAATGTCAGTGTCAGTCAGCATTTATTTATTAAGAGCCTACTATGTGCCAGGCACTGTGGTTAAGTTTTGAGGTTATATAAACACAAGTCCCTGCCCTCAAGGAGGTTATAATCTAACAATGGAGGGGGAAGGATGGAACAAGCAAACAAATCTGTATAAACAAACTATATATGAGATAAAGAGTTAACAATTAAAAGAGGGAAGGCACCAGAGTTAAGGTCCTTGGGAAAGGCTTCCTGAAGAAGGCAGAGCCAAGGAAGCCAGCAGTGAGAGATGAGGAAAGCATTCTAGGCATGGAAGCAGCCAGAGAAAATGCCTGGAAACAAGAGAATACCTTGTTTATGGAACAGAAATGAGGCTAGGGTCATGAGACAGAAGAGGACGTGGAGTGGGGCAAGATATAAGAACAGTGGAAAGATGGGGGAGAGAGGGATAAGTTATGAAGGTTTCTAACATTAGAGGATTGATTTTGTATTTGACCCTGTTAGTGATAGGGAGCCACTAGAGTGTTTTGAGTAGGAGGATGGCATGTTTTGACTTTAGGAAAGTCACTTTGGTGGCTGAATGAAAAATAGCTTGGAGTGGAGAGAAAACTAAGGCAAAAAGACTCACTCATAGGCTATTGCAATAAACCAGGCACGAGGTGATGAGACCCTGCATCAGAGTGGTAGCAGTGTCCAAGGAGTAAAGAGGGCATATTCAAGATTTTCCAAGGGGCAGCTAGGAGGTTCAGTGGATAGAGTGCCAGGCCTGGAAACAAGAGGCCCTGGGTTCAAATCTGAGTTCTACTAATGATGATAACTAATATTACTATACAATACTATAAAATCAGTACATTCCCATATATCCACATTGGCGAAGGAGTGGAACACGTGCAGAGCCAACACTAGGGGAGCTGCTCTGTTCCCCACCTCCCCAGCCCCAGAGGACATTTTTGGCATGCCTTGCTCCCCCTGTCCAGCTGCCCAAAGGGAGCACTTCTTCCCTCTGCTCTCTGGGGCAATGTGGAGGTGGGAGCGAGGGGGTGGGGGAGGGAACAGGTACCTTTAAGTTGCAGTTTGGGCATCCAAACTTGAAAAACTTTGCCAACAATACCATGTATCCTACTACTCCATTCTTATTACATTAAGAACTGAAGTTTTAAAAAATCCTGCAGGGCAAATCCAAATAAAATGAAAATTTCTCTGACAACAATATTTCTCAAAGCCAGGCAGCCACTTACTTCAAGTGATATTGGACTCGGAACCAGGAAGACCTGGGATGGAAAACTACTTCAGATACTCATAAGCTAGGTGATCCAGGGAATGTTACCTAACCCCAGACTCACTTTTGTCATCTGTAAAATGGGTATAATAAAAGCACCTACCTCACAGAGTTGTTTTGAAGAACAAATCAGATAACATATATTAAATGTGCTACATATGATAAAGGATTATATATAAATGCAAGCTATAACTCACAATAATAGTAGAACTCCAAGATTATAAAATCATAGATTGAGAGCTAGCAAAGATATAAGCGCACAAATCAAATAGCTTTATTTTAAAAATGAAGAAACTGCGACCAAGGCATTAAAGTGCCTTGCCAAAGGTCACAAATATTAAGTGATAGAGACAGGATTGTAACCCAAGTTCTCTAACTCCAAATCCACAAACTTTCCATCATACTAGTTCTTTGTATTGAGCTTTGAAAAAGCCATTCACTTTTTGTTAATTTTATTTACTTTTTAAAATATTTTTCCATGTTTACATGATACATTTTCTTTCCCTCCCCACTTCCTTTCTCCTCTCCTAGAATCAACAAGCAATTCTACTGGGCTGCACAAATGTTATCACTTGATACCTATTTCCATACTTTTTATTTTTGCTATAGAGATTTTTTAAAGCCTAAACCCCAAATCACATGCCCATATATACATGTGATGAGTCATGGCACATGTTTTTCTTTTGCATTTCTACTCCCATGGTTCTTTCAATGTGGATAGCATTCTTTCATTTTTTGTACAATTGATTTAGTTCCTTATAAATTTGAGAAATAAGACCTTTGTCAGAGGTTTTTGTTATAATTTTTCCCCCAATTTGGTACTTCCATTCTAATTTTGGTTGCATTGGTTTTATTTCTATAAAACCTTTTTAATTTAATATAATCAAAATTATTTATTTTACATTTTGCAGTGTTCTCTATATCCTGCTTGGTTTTAAATTCCTTCCTTCTGACATACAGACTATTTTATATTCACCTAATATATTTATTATTTCCCTCTTTATATTTAAGTCATTTACATACTCTGAGTTCATCTTGGTATAGGATGTAAGATGTTGATCTAAGCCTAATTTCTCCCAAACTGTTTTTCAATTCTCCCAGCAGTTTTTGTCAAATAGTGGGTTCTTGTCCCCAAAAGCTAAGATCTTTGGGTTTATCAAGCCCTATCTTACTACTGTCATTTACTCCAAGTCTATTCCATTGATCTACTCTTCTATCTTCTAAGCCAGTACTATATAGTTTTGATGATCACTGCTTTATAGTATAGTCTGAGATCTAGTACTGCTAGACCTCCATCATTCTCATTTTTTTCCTTTATTTCCCTTGGTATTCTTGATCCTTTGTACTTCCAGATGAACTCTGTAATATTTTTTTCTAATTCTATAAGAAAGGTTTTGGGTAGTTTGAAAGATATGGCACTGAATAAGTAAATTAATTTAGGTAAGAGTGTCATTTTATAATATTAGTTTGTCCTACCCATGAGCAATTCATGTTTTTCCAATTGTTTAGATCCAATTTTGTTTGTGTGAAGAGAGTTTGAAGCTATGTTCATATAATTCCTGAATTTGTCGTGGCAAAGAGATTCCCAGGTATTTTATCTTGTCCAGAGTAATTTTAAATACTTTCTCTTTCTAACTCCTGCTGCTGGGTTTTGTTGGAAATATATAGGAATGCTGGTGATTTATGTGGTTTATTTTATACATGGCAACTTTGCTGAAGTTATTGATTGCTTCTACTAGTTTCTTAGTCAATTTTCTCGGATTCTCTAGGTATACCATCATGTCATCTGCAAAGAGTGATAACTCGGTCTCCTCCTTGCCTATTTTAATACCTTCAATTTCTTTTTCTTCTCTAATTGCTACTGCTAGTGTTTCTAGTACAATGTCAAATAATAGAGGTGATAATGGGCATCCTTGTTTTACTCCTCATCTTATTGGAAAGGCTTCTAGTTTATCCCCATTGCAGATGATATTTGCTGATGGGTTTCAGATATATACTGTTTATTATTTTTAAGAGAGGCCCTTCTATTCCTATACTTTCTAGTGTTTTCAATAGGAATGGGTATTGAATTTTATCAAAGGCTTTTTCTGCATCTATTGAGATAATCATGTGATTTTTGTCAATTTACTTGTTAATATGGTCAATTATGTGGATGGTTTTCCTAATATGGAACCAGCCTTGCATTCCTGGTATGAATCCCAACTGGTCACAGTGAATAATCCTTGTGATAATTTGTTGTAGCCTTTTAGCTAGTGTTTTATTTAATATTTGTACATCCATGATCATTAATGGTATTGGTCTATAGTTTTCCTTCTCTGGTTTTGGTCTTCCTGGCTTGGGAATCAGTACCATATTTGTATCATAAAAAGAATTTGGTAGGACTCCTTCTTTGCCTATTGGGATTAATTGATCTTTAGGTGTTTGATAGAATTCACTTGTAAATCCATCTGGGCCTGGTGAATTTTTCTTAGGGAGTTCTTTGAAGCCATTCCCTTTTCAGGACGACTACAATAATATGCATGTTAGTTCCACCAGGATTTGATTTGACCCTTAACACAACATATTTCTTCATTCTTGTTGAACTAATAATGTATGTGGGGTTGTTGAGTAGTAACATATGAAGCGGTGTGGTACAATGAATAGTCAGTCTCAGAGTCAGGAAGGTAAATTCAAGTCCTGCTTCTGACATATTCTGGCAGTGTCACCCTAGGCCAGTCATTTAATTTCTTTAAGACTTCTTAGAAGTCCAGGCCAATCTGTATTAATAAGAGTCTGTGATATGTTAAGCTGTTCATGTAATATGTTTAATATACTACTAAAAATACACCAGATGGAACCATTACACAATATCCTCTGTATTTTTTTAATCATTAAATAAGTTTCATTGATGCATAGCAATCACTGAACTTGTATAAACCCACCCACCCCCAACAACCCACATTCAGTACTGTTGTTATATTGTGGGAGTTGAAAGTCTTAAAAATAAATATCAAAGTGACTTTTATTAAGTTTATCTGAAGGAACAAAAAGAGCCTAACCACTGTCTACCAAAAAAGAACATAAGTTTGTCCGTTTGTTTTTTTAAGAAATGGAAGACTACAAGCCAACTGATAAAAACAACCATGGAGCAGAGAAAAGAATAGGGACTAGACATATTTGATATAATGAATAAGCATTGGGAATGGTCCTTTGATTTCACGGATAAAAGGAAACTCCCAGGTGTGAAGAAAGCTCTTCTACCAGTTTAAGTTGTCTGGAATCCTGAGAAGAGACCATACCTGCTGCCAAGGGTTAGTACTGGGCCCTAACACAGTCGTGATGTGTCACCTGTAGGAAATCAAACCAAGCTTTCCTAGCAACAAAGCCAATTCTGGGTCCACCATGCTGTGCTGCTTCCATGACTTAGAAAAAAGCAGAACTAAGAAATTGAGGGACAAAGCAACTGTGACCCTATTCAAGAGAAATGTCTTCACAAATACAGGATCAAGTAAACAAGCAAAGAACACAGGATCATGGAGGAGGCCATAAATTGTCACCAGCATCCTCTCCCTCCTCCTCCTCCTCATCGTCATCATCATCATCACTTTTACTGATCTATCACTTTAAGATTTGCCAAAGGTTTTGATTACATTCTCTCATTTGATTCTCCCAATGCGGATCTATGTAAGGTAGGCATTATTGTTATCTCCACTTTTGAGCAGAGGTGGGGGGGGGCATGGAGAGTAGATCTATAATAAAGAAACTGTTACCATTATAAATGTAGCCATCCTCTCTGCAACTTAAGTCTTGAGTTTCAAGGAACATTAAAAAATTCAGGGATTCATCTGAAATCATAAACTCCAATTATAGCAAAGACAAAACATGAAACAAAATCTTCCAGATGCCAAATATTGCTCCTTCATTCCACTACCTTATGCTGTTTCTCATTCTCACAGCTTCATTTTGTAGATGGGGAAATAGCAGCTCAAGGGTCAGTAACTTGCCCAAGCTTACACAGCTACGTAGCTGATGGAGCATTTGAACAAATGTCTTCCTGACTCTGACTGCAACATATATGAAACAATACATCCATAAATATATAATGCAACAAATATGTCTGTTAAAAGTCTTAATGAGAAAGAAAGATAAGGATTTAAGAAACCAAAGTATCAAAAGATAAAATCAATTGGTAAAATTAAAATTTTATGTTTATATACATATATGTTATCTAAGATAAAATATGATTTTCTTGATAAGAAAAAAGTGACAGTTGGTAAGTCTTAATTTCATGCCTCAAATTGATGTAGAAATGACCTTGGGATCCTGAAGCCGATGAACCACAAATTTTGGCAGGTTTCCTTTGTAGCTGCTTTTCCATGTATAAATTCTACTCCATTGCCTCCCAGTAAATGGAAACCAACTGTGAAAAAGGACTATTGAAATTTTGTCTTTGTATCCCTAGCATAGAAATTTAAAAATCTAGAGAAACTCCAAAAACTTGATATTTAACAAATAATAACTATCTCATTAAATTGAAAACATTTGCATTTTAAAAACATGTCATCCTATGGAGTAGAGCCAAGATGGCCACAGAGCAACAGAAATTCTCTAAATCACCTTCCAACCAATTGATACAAAGTGTCTCAAAAGGAGAAAAATCAAAATGTGAGGAGTAAAGGGGATCTCCCAAGGGTCTCAACCTTAAAGGTAGGCAGTGTATAGGGATTTCTGTGCTATAAGGGGGCAAAATTACACTTCTCAAAGTGCAAGTTGATCACACACACACCACCAACCCCACCAGAGTCAGAGTAAGGGCCTAGTGATAAATTCTCCAGGGCTCACTAACCACAGACTTAGTCCTGAGGGCAGTGCAAGGCCCTGGCAGTGAGACTTGGGACTCAAGACTGAAGAGCTCATACCCTGGGAAGCAAAGCACAGAGATTAGGCAGAAGCCAGGTTGGCCACAGCAGCGACAGCAGGGACTGGAAAAATAGCCTCAGGGCAAAATGCTTTAAAGTATGTTACACGAAGAACTACATGGAAGATACTACCAAGGCAAAGCCCTGCAAGACAGAAGCTAAGAAAGAAATGTCCACCAACAAGCAGGAATCACAATCCACAAGTAACAAAAGAAATAAAAAGCAACAGAAAAAGCTTTTAACCCTGGATAATTTCTATGGTGAAAAAGAGCAAACTATAAAAGCAATAACAGAGAGTGACAAACAAGTAAACATATCCAAACTTTCCACACAAAAAAAGAAATTTGTCAAAAGATCCCAAGGAACTCAAAAAAGAGGTGCAGAACCAAGTAATACAGCAGAAAAATGGGAAGTGGGGGAAAGAAATGAAAACAATTCAAAAAGAAAGTAACAGCTTAAAAGACAAAACTGCACACATAGAAAAAGAGGCACAGAAATGAAATGAAGTATTCACGCAAGTTGGAGACCAGAAATGACCTTCTAGAAGCCATGAAAAGCATGACAGACCAAAATGAATAGGAAACTTCAACAATCATAGCTGAAAATCAGTCTTTAAAATTAAAGGAAAATAATAAATGTTGGAGGATATGTAGCAAAATTGGGACACTAATGCATTACTGGTGGTGTTATGAATTGATCCAAACATTCTGGAAGGCAATTCAGAACTATGCTCAAAGGGCTTTAAAATACTGTCTGCCTTTTGATCCAGCCATGCCACTTCTGGGTTTGTACCCCAAAGAGATAATAATGAAAAAGACTTGTACAAAAATATTTACAGTTGTGTTCTTTGTGCTGAAAAAAATTGGAAAATGAGGTGATGCCCTTTGATTGGGGAATGACTGAGCAAATTGTGGAATCTGATGGTGACAGAATACTATTATGCTCAAAGGAATAATAAACTGGAGGAATTCCATGGGAACTGGAATGACCTCTAGGAATTCATACAGAGCAAAAGGAACAGAACCAGGAGAACATTGTACACAGAGACTGATACACTGTGGTATAATCGAATGTAATGGACTTCTCTACTAGCAGCCATGCAATGATCCTGAACAACTTGTCGGAATCTACGAGAAAAAACACTATCCTCATTTAGAGGAAAAATTGTGGGAGCAGAAACACAGAAGAAAAACAAGTGCTTGATTGCATGGGTCTGGGGATATGGTTGGGGATGTAGACTCTAAATGATCACCCTAGTGCAAACACCAACAACATGGAAATAGGTTCTGATCAAGGACACATGTAAAACCCAGTGAAATTGCGCATCAGTTACTGGAAGGGTGAGAGGAGGGGAGGGAGGGAAATATGAAGGAATAAGGTTCTAAATTGACTAAATTTAATTTTTAAAAATTTGGAAAATGACGGGATGCCCTCTGATTGAGGAATGGCTGAACAAATTGTGCTAACTGATGGTGATGGAATGTTATTGTGCTAAAAGGGATAATGAACTGGAGGAATTCCATGTGAACTGGAAAGATCTCCAGGAATTGATGCAGAATGGAAAACATTAAACACAAAGACTGATACATCGTGTCACAATCGAATATAATGGACTTCCCTACTAAAAGCAATGCAACGACCAAGGACAATTCTGAGGGACTTATGAGAAAGAACACTATGCACATCCAGAGAAAGAACTGTGGGAGGAGAAACGCAGAAGAAAATAATATGATTTGTCACATGATTCGATGGTAATATTATTGGGGATGCTGACTTGTATGATCACTCTATTGCAAATATTAATAATATGGATATAGGTTTTGAACGATGATACATGTAAAAACCCAGTGGAACTGCTCATCAGCTCAGGGAGAGGGGAGGCAGGTGAGGAAAGAAAGGACATCAATCATGTATCCATGGAAAAATATTCTAAATTAAGTAATTAAATAAAATTTTAAAATGTTTTTAAAAAAAGAAATGTCATCCTATAACCACTGGTGAGAAAACTGTGATTGACAAACGGACTAGCATTTTCTCTACCTATTTCTCATGTTTCACACATTTGTTTTGCTCTCTTTTTCTATTTATTGATATTTTCTTGGGAAAATCCAAGCCGATCTATAGCAAGAATTAAACTCTGCCTTTTTACATATAAAACAATTATTGATGAACACATCCCACTGGAGTCAGATAAACCAGCAGCCTCGACAATGAACTATTCATCACAGTAAAAGCATTCTGTTGCCCTCAAATATGTTCATTTCCTAATAGAGACTACTACTCATAAGAGACTGATCTGATACTTGGCAATACTTTACACACTTATGCCTTAGCATATAGTGTTCTCAGGAATAAGAATGGGCTAAAATTAACAATTTCATATGATTAGATTACATTTTAATGTTAATTACAGATTCAAGGGAAAACTGAATACTGTAGCTTTTGGAGTGTTAAGTAGTCACTCATTGATCCATGGCCCCCCAAATACTTACTCATAATACAGGAAGCCTAATATAATTTATTGGTATTTAGAGCACTGATCAGCTACAGGGATTACTTTCAAATATGTGATTGCAGTCCTGTTGAAACTTCCTCTAACTGCTTCCATTTATTGCAAACAGATAATGCAACACAAAGTGGGCAAAAAGGGAGATGATCAACTTCAAGCTTCAATGAGTCTCAGAATCAGAGTCTAACACCCTCTGGAGAGATTTTTTTCTTTAACTCCTACTGCCATCCAATGGAAAAATACTACTACTATCTCAAAGTTCTCAGGGTAACCCTAAGAGGGATGGGATTTTGAATAATGAGGTTCACAAGTCCCTACCAAGGGTACTTCCCAAATTATCAGACAGACTTCTTTAGCTTTTATAAAGGCTATGTACTTGTTGACAGGTATAGGAAGGCCAGCTGCTGAAGGAAAATTTCCCAAATGGGAGTCCATTCTCCTTTTTCAAACATCAAGAGTCTCTACAGAAAGGGGCTCAAACATAAAGTACACAGGGTCAAAGGGAAACTCACAACTCCAGGTTACTAGAGAACTTTTCCTCCTTTTGTGGAACCCTTAAAAATTTCCCTTAAGAACACTCCTGGAAATAGGTTCTGATCAAGGACACAAGTAATACCCAATGAAATTGCGGGAAGGGTAGGTGGAGGGGAGGGAGGGAAATAATGTCATTATTGTAACCAAGGAATAATGTTCTAAATTGACTAAATAAACTAATTCAAAAGGAAAAAAATAAATAAAAAGAACACTCCTGAAGGAAAACAATGCTATACACATTGAAAGAAAGAACTGTGGGAGTAGAAATTCAAAAGCAAAACATGTGACATCACTTATCACATGTCTCTATGGGGATGTGATTTGGGATTTACGCTTTAAAAGATCGCTCTATAGCAAAAATGAATAATATGAAAATAGGTATCAAGTGACAACATTTGTACAATCCAGTAGAATTGCTTGTCAGCTGGTGTGGGGGGGGGGGGGGGAATGAATCATGTAAGCATGGAAAAAATATTTTAAAATAAAATAATTTCCCTTAATAATACATATCTAACTTCCAGGCTCTAAAGGCCAGTGCCCTTATAGGTATATCTATGCCTTTTAGAAGGTATATTTGATAAATTTCTTAGTTCCTGCTACAGACAGTTCCCATCAACCACTACTAATTGGTGGGTACTGCGTTGGACTGTAGTGAACACTGCTACCACTGTGAATGGGAACTCCCTGTCTTCTAACCTTTCTAAGTTGACATGGTCATCAGCTGGTCAATGTCGGGAGAGGAGGAGGACAGAACACTTTTACCTGCCTCTCCATCCAAGTCCAAGGGCAATTCCATCTCTGAGTCCTTTACAGAATTTGACTGCCACTTCACTGAGTGGCTCAATGTTAAATTTCATCTTTTATACATAGCTCCAAGGGGCATGGTCTTTCAACCAATCATTTATTGTGTGGTGCCATCTGCTTTCATATAATTACACAAAGTCCTTATGATCCTTTCGCATTGATTAAGGAAACATTAGGAATTTCTGCAGCTCAATGTTAAGAAAGATTTTCCTGCCATGAAACTTAAGTGTTCTGTTTAGCATCCACTCACTCCTTCCAATTTGGTTCTATTGATTGAATTAGAAAAAACTTCAAATACTCTCTTCCACAAATGGCCCAATTTGAACAGCTCTAAAAATTTCAATGGAGAGGGCAGCTTGGTAGCTCAGTGGATTGAGAGCAAGGATGAGAAACGGTAGGTCCTGGGATCAAATCTGGCTTCAAACACACACACTAGCTGTGTAACCCTGGGCAAGCCACTTGACCCCCATTGCCTAGCCCTTACCACTCTTCTGCCTTGGAACCAATACATAGTAGTGATTCAAAGATGGAAGTTAAGGGTTTAAAAATAGTTCAAATAGAATGGTTCAATAAACTGCCCCAAGAAAACACCCAGTTAAAACAATGCTAATACATAGTTTCACCTATGGTGGAAAAGAACTATTCTAATACAGTGTTAGACACTTGATCCAAAAGGAACTACATTCAATAACTGCTTCCACAAGTGAACAAATTGGAAAAATTCTAATAACATCTCCACATGGCCTAAATGGAACAGTTCTAAAAATGTGTTCACCAGAGGGTCCAATCAGAACATTTATAATATATTCTACATAAGGCTGAAAAAGAAACGGTCTGATTCCAATTTCCAACATGGCTGAAATGGAACAATTCTTTTTTTTTTAAACCCTTACCTTCCGTCTTGCAGTCAATACTGTGTATTGGCTCCAAGGCAGAAGAGCGGTAACGGCTAGGCAATGGGGGTCAAGTGACTTGCCCAGGGTCACACAGCTGGGAAGTGTCTGAGGCCAGATTTGAACCTAGGACCTCCCGTCTCTAGGGCTAGCTCTCAATCCACTGAGCTACCCTAAATGGAACAATTCTAATACTCCTTTTCATATACAATTAAAACTATATCAATGTATGCTTTCACATATGATCCAAATAGATCACTTCTAAAGTTCAAATACCTGGATCCACAAAAGACCCAAATGCACTAGCAATAATAACTTATTCTACATATGACCCCAAAACAGCATGCCTTCCACATGTTGAAAAAATGGAATGGTTCTAATACTGCATTCTTGAAATGGAACAATTGGATAGTTTTTAGACTACTTCTCCATATGTTGGAATCAGAATAGCTCCAATACCTATTTTCACACATGGTCCAACAGATCAATTCCAATACTCAGTTCCACAAAAGTCCCAAAGGGAATAATCCTAATAACTTCTTCCACACATGACCTAAAAAGAACATGCCTTCCACACATTGAAAAATATAATAGTTCTAATACCTCATTCTAGAAATGGAACAGTTGGACAATTTTTAGACTTCTCCATAAGAAGTCTCCAATAAGGCTACTTCCAATACCTGCTTCCACATGTGGACCCAATAGATGAGTTCTAATACCTGGTCCCACAAAAAGAACCAAAGAGAATAGTTCTAATAACTTCCTCCACACAAGATGCAAAAAGAACATGTCTTGCATATTTTGAAAAAATAAAATGGCTCTAGTAACTCATTCTAGAAATGGCTGAATTCAAAAGTTTTTAGAATTTCTTCTCCATATGGTGGAAGTGGAATAGTTCCAATATTTGCATCCAGACATAGTCCAAGTAGATCAGTTCTAAAACGTGGTTCCACAAAAGACCCAAATGCAATAGTCATATTAAATTCTTCCACATGTGACCTCAAAAGAAAATACCTTTCACATTTTGAAAAAATAAAATGGTTCTAATACCTCATTCTAGAAATGGATCAATTGAACAGTTTTTAGATCTCTGCTCCATATGGTAGAAGTAGAATAGTTCCAATACTTGCTTCCAAACATAATCCAAGTAGATCAGTTCTAATACCTGGTTCCACAAAATACCAAAATGCAATACTTCTCTGTGAATTTCTTCGACACATGACCCGAAAGGTACATGCCTTCCACATTTTGAAAAAATGTAATACTTCTCATAACTCATTCTAGAAATTAAACAATTGGGCACTTTTTAGGCTTTTGCTTATGCTGGAAGCAGAATAGTTCTAATACTTGATTCCACAATGAGTACAAATGGATGAGATCTAATAACTGTTTCCACAAAAGACACAATTGAATAGACCTAATAACTTCTTCCACACATGACCCAAAAAAGCAGGCCTTCCACATTTTAAAAAATAAAATGGTTCTAATACCTCTTTCAAGAACTGGAACAATTGGACACTTCTTAGACTTCTCCAAATAGGGGAAGCAGAATAATTCTAATACCCGATTCTATAATTATTCGAAATAGATCAGTTCTAATACCTGGTTCCACAAAAGGTCCAATTGAATAGCCCTAAAACTTCTTTCACACATGACCCAAAAAGAACATTCCCTCCACATTTTCAAAAAAATAAAACGGTTCTAATAACTCATTCCAGAAATGGAACAATTGGACACTATCTTAGACTTCTCCATATGGTGTAAGCAGAAAAGTTCCAATACTTGTTTCTAAACATAGTCCAAGGTGATCATTTCTGATAAATGATTGCACAAAGGTACAAATAGAATAGTTCTAATAACTTATTCCACACAGAACCCAAAAAGAACATGCCCTCCACATTTTCAAAAACTTAAATGGTTCTTACTGCATTCCAGGAATGGAACAATTGGATACTTCTTAGATTTCTCAATTGGAGGAAACAGAATAGTTCTAATACCTGATTCCATAACAAGTCAAAATAGATCAGTTCTAATACCTGGTTCCACAAAAGGCCCAACGGAATATTCTAATAACCTCTTTCACACATGACCCAAAAGGAACATACTTTATGCAGTTTGAAAAAGTAGAATGATTCTAATAACTCATTCTAGAAAGGGATCAATTGAACAGTTTTTAGACTTCTCCATATGATAGAAATAGAATACTTCCAAGGACTTCCTTCCAAACATAGTCCAAGTCGATCAGCTCTAATACTTGGCTTCACAAAAGGCTCAAAAGGAACTATCCCACCAACTTCTTCCACACATGACCCAAAAAGAACAAGCCCTCCACATTTTCAAAAAAATAATACAGTTCTAATAACTCATTCTAGAAATGGAACAATTAGACACTTCTTAGACTTTTCCATATGGTGGAAGCAGAATAATTCTAATACCTGATTACACAATGATTCGAAACAGATCAGTTCTAATACCTGGTTCCAATAAAGGCCCAACTGAATAGTCCCAATAACTTCATTCACACATGACCTGAAAGGAACATGATTTACACATTTTGAAAAAATAGAATTATTCTAATATCTCATTCTACAAAGAGATCAACTGAACACTTTTTAGACTTCTTCTCCATCTGGTAGAAGGAGAATACTATCAATACCTGCTTCCACACATGGACCAAATTGATCAGTTTTAATACCTGGTTCCACAAAAGACCCAAATGGAATAGTACAGTTAACTTTTTCCACACGTGACCCAAAAGGAACATGCCCTACACATTTTGAAAAAAAAGAATGGTTCTAATACCTCATTCCAGAACTGGAACAATTGGACACTTCTTAGATTTCTCAATTGGTAGAAAAAGAATAATTCTAATACTTGATTTCATAATTAGTCAAAATAGATCAGTTCTAACACCTGGTTGCACAAAAAGCCCAATTGAAGAGTCGTAGTACCTTCTTTCACACATGATCCAAAGGAACATGGTTTCCATGTTTTAAAAAATAGAATGGCTCTAATATCTCATTCTAGACAGGGTTCAACTGAACAGTTTTTAGACTTCTCCATCTGGTAGAAGGAGAATACCACCAATACCTGCTTCCACACAGGGTCCAAATTGATCAATTCTAATACCTGGTTCCACAAAAGACCCAAATGCAATAGTACAATTAACTTTTTCCACACATGACCCAAAAGGAACATGCCTTCCACATTTTGAAAAAATAGAATGGTTCTCATAACTCATTCAAGAAATGGATCAATTGGACAGTTTTTAGACTTCTACATATGGTGGAAGTAGAATAGTTCCAATACTTGTTTCTAAACATAGTCCAATTTGTTCACTTCTAATACCTGGCTGCACAGAAAGGTCAGAATAAAATAGTTCTAATATCTTATTCCATGAAGGACCCAAAAAGAACATGCCCTCCACATTTTGAAAAAATAAAATGGTTCTAATACCTAATTCCAGAACTGGAACATTTGGACACTTCTTAGATTTCTCATTTGGTGGAAACACAATAGTTCTAATACCTGATTCAATAATTAGTCGAAATAGATCAGATACCTGGTTCCACAAAAAGCCCAATTGAATAGTCCTAACATGACCCAAAAAAGAACATGCCTTCCACATTTAAAATAATAGAATGGTTCTAATATCTGACTCTACAAATGGAACAACTGAACAGTTTTTACACTTCTCCATATGGTAGAAGTAGAATAGTTCCAATACCTCCTTCCACACATGGTCCAAATAGATCAGTTCTAATACCTGGTTCCACAAAATACCCAAATGCAATAGTCCTATTAACTTCTTCCACACATGACCCAAAAGGAACATGCCTTACACATTTTGAAAAAATAGAATGGTTCTCATAACTCATTCAAGAAATGGATCAATTGGACACTTCTTAGACTTCTCCATAAGATAGAAGCAGAATAATTCTAATACCTGATTACACAATGAGTGGAAATAGATCAGTTCTAATATCTGGTTCCACGAAAGGCCCAAATGAAGAGTCCCAATAACTTCATTAACACATGACCCAAAAGGAACATGCCTTATACATTTTGAAAAAACAGAATACTTCTTATAACTCATTCTAGAAAAGAAACAATTGGACACTTTTTAGACATTTCCTTATGCTGGAAGGATAATAGTTCCAATACTTGTTTCTAAATATAGTCCAAGTAGATCACTTCTAATACCTGGCTCCACAAAAAGATCCAAATAGAATAGTTCTAATAACTTATTCCACACAGGACCCAAAAAGAACGTGCCCTACACATTTTGAAAAAATAGAATGGCTCTAATACTTCCTTCCAGAAGTGGGACAATTGGACACTTCTTAGATTTCTCAACATGGTGGAAGCAAAATAGGTCTAATACCTGATTCCATAATTAGTCGAAATAGATCAGTTCTAATACCTGATTCCACAAGAGGCCCAATTGAATAGTGCTAATAACTACATTCACACATGACCCAAAAGGAACATGCCTTCCACATTTGAAAAAATTGAATGGTTCTAATATCCCATTCTAGAAATGGATCAATAGAACAGTTTTTAGACTTCTCCATATAGTAGAATAGTTCCAATAACTGCTTCAACACATGATCCAAATAGATCAGTTCTAATACCTGGTTCCTCAAAAGACCAAAATGCAATAGTCCTATTAACTTCTTCCACTCATGACCCAAAAAGAACATGCTTTCCACATTTTGAAAAAATAGAATGGTTCTAAAACATAATTCTAGAAATGGATCAATTGGACAGTTTATAGATTTCTCCATATGGTGGAAGAATACATCCAATATTTGCTTCGATCAATTGGACAGTTTATAGGTTTCTCCATATGGTGGAAGAATACATCCAATATTTGCTTCTAAACATAGTCCAAGTAGATCACTTCTCATACCTGGTTCCCCAAAAGACCCAAATGCAATAGTCCAATTAATTTCTTCCACACATGACCCAAAAGGAACATGCCTTCCACATTTTGAAAAAATAGAATGGTTCTCCATAACTCATTCAAGAAGTGGATCAATTGGACAGTTTTTAGACTTCTCCATATGGTGGAAGTAGAATAGTTCCAATACTTGTTTCTAAACATAGTCCAAGGTGATCACTTCTAATACCTGGCTGCACAAAAATGTCCAAATAGAAAAATTCTAATAACTTATTCCACACAGGACCCAAAAAGAATATTCTCTCCACAATTTGAAAAAATTGAATGGTTCTAATACCTCATTCCAGAACTGGAACAATTGGACACTTCTTAGTTTTCTTAATTGGTGGAAACAGAATAGTTCTAATATCTGATTTCATAATAAATTAAAATATATCAGTTATAATTCCTGGCTTCACAAAAGGCTCAAGTGAATAGTCCCAATAACTTCTTTCATACATGACCCAAAAGGAACATGCCTTACACATTTTGAAAAAATAGAACGGTTCTAATACCTCATTCTAGAAATGAATCAATTGAACAGTTTTTAGACTTCTCCATATAGAAGAAATAGAATAGTTCCAATGCTTCCTTCCCAACATACTCCAAGTCGATCACCTCTAATACCTGGATTCACAAAAGGCCCAAATGGAACAGTCCCACTAACTTCTTCCATACATGACCCAAAAAGAACATGCCCTCCACATGTTCAAAAAATTGAATGGTTCTAATAAATCATTCCAGAAATGGAACAATTGGAGACTTTCTGAGACTTCTCCATATGGTGGAAGCAGAATAGTTCTAACACCTGATTCCATAATTAGTCGAAATAGATCAGTTCTGATACCTGGTTCTCCTAAATGCCCAATTGAATAGTCCTAATAATTTCTTTCACACATGACCCAAAAAGAACATGCCTTAAATGATTGAAAAAAATAGAATGGTTCTCAAACCTCATTCTGGAAATGGATCAATTGGACAGTTTTTAGACTTCTTATCTACATGTTGGAAGTAGGATAGTTCCAATACTTGTTCCTAAACATAGTCTAAGTTGATCAGTTCTAACACCTGGCTGCACAAAAAGGTCCAAATAGAATAGTTCTAATAACTTATTCTACACAGGACCCAAAAAGAACATGCCCTCCACATTTTGAAAAAATAGAATGGTTCTAATACCTCATTCCAGAACTGGAACAATTGGACACTTCTGAGATTTCTCAATTGGTGGAAACAGAATAGTTCCAATATCTGATTCCATAATTAGTTGAAATAGATCAGTTCTAATACTGGTTCCACAAAAGGCCCAATTGAATAGTCCTAATAACTTCATTCACACATGACCGAAAAGGAACATGCCTTCCACATTTTGAAAAAATAGAGTGCTTCTAATATCTCATTCTAGAAATGGATTGATTGAACAGTTTTTAGACTTCTTATCCATATGGTAGAAATAGAATAGTTCCAATAACTGCTTCAACACATGGTCCAAATGGATCAGTTCTAATACCTGGTTCCCCAAAAGACCCAAATGCAATAGTCCTTTTAACTTCTTCCTCACATGACCCAAAAGGAACATGCCTTCCACATTTTGAAAAATAGAATGGTTCTAATACCTCATTCAATAAAGGGATCAATTGGACACTTTTTAGACTTCTTCTCCATACGGTGGAAGGAGAATAATTCCAATACTTGGTTCCAAACATAGCCCAAGTAGATCACTTCTAATACCTGGTTCCACAAAAGACCCAATTGCAACAGTCCTATTAACTTCTTCCACACGTGACACAAAAGTAACATGCCAAACACAGTTTGAAAAAAATAGAATGGTTCTCATAACTCATTCTAGAAATTGATCAATTGGATAGTTTTTAGACTTCTCCATATGGTGGAAGTAGAAGGGTTCCAATATTTGCTTCCAAACATAGTCCAAGTAGATCACTTCTAATACCTGGATCCACAAAAAGGTCCAAATAGAATAGTTCTAATAATTTATTCCACACAAGACCCAAAAAGAACATCCCTTCCATACTTTGAAAAAATAGAATGGTTCTAATACCTCATTCTATAAAGGGATCAATTGGACACTTTTTAGACTTCTCCATAAAGTGGAAGGAGAATAATTCCAATACTTGCTTCCAAACATAGTCCAAGTAGATCATTTCTAATACATGGTTCCACAAAAGACCCAATTGCAACAGTCCTATTAACTTCTTCCACACGTGACACAAAAGTAACATGCCTTCCACAGTTTGAAAAAATAGAATGGTTCTTATAACTCATTCTAGAAATTGACCAATTGGAGAGTTTTTAGACTTCTCCATAAGGTGGAAGTAGAATGGTTCAAATATTTGCTTCCAAACATAGTCCAAGTAGATCACTTCTAATATACCTGGATCCACAAAACGGTCCAAATAGAATAGTTCTAATAACTTATTCTACACAGGACCCAAAAGTAACATGCCTTCCACATTTTGAAAAAATAGAATATATCTCATAACTCATTCTAGGAATGAGACAATTGGACACTTCTTAGATTTATCAATGTGGTGGAAGCAGAATAGTTCTAATACCTGCTTTCACAATGAGTCGAAATAGATCAGTTCTAACCCCTGGTTCCACAAAAGGCCCAATTGAATAGTCCTAATAACTTATTCCACACATGACCCAAAAAGAACAAGACTTCCACATATTGAAAAAATGGAATTGTTCTAGTACCTATTTCTAGAAATGGAACAATTGGACAGTTTTTATACTTCTTCTCCACGTGTTAGGAGCAGAATAGTTCTAATACCTGCCTTGACACATGGACCAAATAGATCAGTTCTAATACTTTTGTTCCACAAAAAGACCTAAATGGAATAGTCATACTAACTGCTTCCTCATGTGACCAAAAAAGAACATGGCTTCCACATTTTGAAAAAAATACAATGGTTCTAATACCTCATTATAGAAATGTAACAATTGATAGATTTTATTCTTTTTCTCCATAAGGTACAACCAGAATAGTTCCAATATCTGCTTACACATATCCTCCAAATAGATCAGTTGTAACACCTTGCTCCAGAAAAAAAAAACTAAATATAACAGTCCTAATAATTTCTTCCACACATTACCCATAAAGAACATGCCTTCCACATTTTGAAAAAAAACAGAATAGTTCTAATACCTTATTCTAGAGATGTATCAGTTGGACAGTTTTTAGACTTCTTATCCATATGGTGAAAGTAGAATCGTTGCAATACATACTTCCAAACATAATCCAAATAGATGAGTTCTAATACCTGGCTCCACAAAAAGGTCCAAATGCAATAGTCCTAATAACTTATTCCACAGATTACCCAAAAAAGAATATTCCTTCCACATTTTGAAAAAATATAATGTTCCTAATACCTCATTCTAGAAATGGAATAATTGGACACTTTTTAGACTTCTTCTCCATATGGTGGAAGCAAAATATTTCCAACATTTGATTCTACACTTAGTACAAATAGATCAGTTCTAATACCTGTCTCCACAAAAGACCTAAATGCAATAGTCCTATTAACTTATTTCACACATGACCCAAAAAGAACATGCCTTCCACATTCTGAAAAAAACATATTGGTTCTAAGAATAGTTTCAATACTTGCTTTCTCACATGGTCCATAGTGATCAGTTCTAATATCTGGCTCCACAGAAGTCCCAAATGCAATAGTCCTATTAACTTCTTCCACACATGATCCAAAAGGAACATGCCTTCCACATATTGAAAAAATAGAATGGTTCTAATACCTCTTTCTAAAAATGGAACAACTGGACAGTTTTTAGACTTTTCTCCACATGGTCAAAGCAGAATAGTTCCAATACCTGGTTCCACACATTGTAGAAATAGATCAGTTCTAATACTTGGCTCCACAAAAGGCCCAAATGGAATAGTCCTAATAACTTCTTCTACACATTACCCAAAAAGAACATGCCTTCCACATATTGAAAAAATGGAATGGCTCTAATGCCTCATATTTCAGAAACTGAGCAACTGGACAGTTTTTAGACTCTCTCCATATGTTGTAAACATAATAGTTCTAAAACCTGCTTCCACACATGTCCCAAATGGAAAAGCTCTAATACATGTTTCTACATATGTCCCAATCAAAACTGTTATACTACCATATTCCACAAAAGGCCCACTTGAACACTTCTAATTAATCTTTTCCCACATCACCCAATTGGAACAGTACTCATACTAGCTTTCACACATAACCAAATTAAAACAGGTCTTATACCTTTTTCAATAAACTATTCAAATCAAAAACTCTAATATCTACTTCCAAACAGAGCCCAAACAGAAAGATTCTAGCATGCTTCCAAACATGGTACTAATGATACAGTTCTATTATCTTTTTCCACACATAACCAAAATGTAATTGTTCTTATAGGTTCTTCCACAAAAAGCCTATTTGGAAGAGTTCTAATTACTTAATACCCACATGACCAAACTACCACAATGGAATACCTATATATACACTTTCCCAATTGAAATAGTTCTAATAATTTATTCTACAGTTGGACTAATTGGAACGGTTCTTCAACACATGGTCAAATTGGAGCAATTTTATTATTTGATTCTATACTTGTTGAGAGAATAGTTCTATACTTGCTTCCATATATGGGCCAACTCAACGAGTTCCAATAAAATATCCTCTATGAAGCCCAAATGGAAGTGTTCTAATATCTACTTCCACTGTTGGACCAAATTGAATAGTTCTAATACTGGATTCCACAAATGGCCCAAAGAGAACAGTTCTAATACTTCTGCCCAAATATTGTCAAAATGTTAACTGTTTTAATTTATTTTTCCACAAAAGGACCAAGTAGATTTCTAATTCCTCATTCCACACAAGACCCAATTGGAACACTTCTAATACTTGTTTCTTTAGATGGCACAAATGGAGCCATTTTAAGAACTGTTCCCTCAACATGTCCCAAATGGAATTGATGTATATGTTCTCCTACAAAAGGCCCAATTGGAAGGATTCTAATTCCTAATTCCACTCATGACCCAAATGGAATCTGTTCTGTAATCTGCTTCCACACATGAACCAGCCAAAACAATTCTAGCACCTGCTTCTCCAAGTGATCAAAATGGAGCAATTCTAATTATCTCATTTAATACAGGAAGTTCTAGTAATTTCTAACATAAGTGCTTTCACGTATTTGAACAAACAATAGTCCTAAAACATGCTTCCACAAATTGCCCAAATGGAATAGTTATATTACCTTGTTCCACGCATGGTCCAAAAGGACACCTTCTAATACCTACACTTCCTCACATGATCCAATTGGAATAGTTTTGATATTTGATTACACAAGTAGTTCAAAAATAAAGGCTCTAAGATGGTTTCCAAATGTGGTCCAAAGGGAATAATTTTGTCTCCTGATGGCCCAGACAAGTTCTACTACCTGTTTCCATACATACCCCAATCAAAACAGTTATAATTGTTGATTCCACACTTGTCACAGAAAATTAGTTTCAATACCTGCTTCCATATATAGCCTAATTGGAACAGTTCTGGAAGATCTCCAGCATCTATTTCTAAACATGGACTGTATGGAATAGCTCAAATGAATTCTTCTCTAATATCTGCTTCCACCCCTTATAACGCATGGAAGATTTCTAATACCTCCCTCCCCACACAGACCAAACGAACAGTTCCAAAACCTTTGTACATATATAGCACAGATGCAACTGTTCTAATATGTTCTTCCACAAAAGTGCTCATTCCTGACTCTCCAGCTAGCACAATCAGAGCTGTTATCATACCTGCTTCCATAGACTTCCAAATAGGAACAGCTATAATACCTTGTTCCACACCTGGACAAATTTGAGTAATTATAATTGCTTCCACACATACACCAGATGGAACTGTTCTAATACTTGCTTCCTCACATGTCCCAAAGGAAACTCTTCTAACAACTGTTTCTACACCCGGCACAACTGCAATAGTTCTAGGACCTGCTTCCCAACATGACCAAATTGGAATATTTTTAATACATGCTTCCAAACATGGCCCAAATGGAACATTTTAGTAGATTCTTCCACAATATACCTATTTAGAAGAGTTTTAATTTCTGATTCCACCTAAGAGCCAATCAGTAGAGTTTTAATCCCTGCTTCCACATATGCCCCATATGGAATCAGTCTGGACAAATTGAAATCATTCTAATATCTGATTCCACACATTCCCCAAATGATGCCATTCTAGCACTTGCTTAAAAATGCAGCATGTTCTACTACCTTTGTCCACATCTAGTCCAAAAGGATGTTTTCTAATATCCAATTCTACACAATGCCCAGTTCAAATAGTTCTAACACATTCTTCAACACATGGTCCAATCAGATTCTACATTTACTGCAAAAAGAACATGTCAGACACACGTTTCCAAACATGACCCAAACGGAACAGCTCTAATATCTATTTCCTCAATTGGGAAATTTCTAATATGTCCTTCCATAAAAGGCATAATTGGAATAGTTGTGATACCTGTTTCCATACACATCCAAAATGGAAATGTTCTAATACTTTCTTCCACACGTAGTCCAATTTCACCGGTTTTAATAGGTGTTTCCCATTGTGGCCACATAGTAGCACTTCTAATACCTGCTTCCATCCCATGTGGCCAAATTGAATCGGTTCTTCTACCTACTTGCTTACATGACCCAAATGGAATAGTTGTAATACTTTCTTCAGCACATAGTCCAATTTGGAACAGTACTAATCGCTTCTTCCACACATGCTCTGAATGGAATTGGATGATGGTCTAAACCTGGCTTCCATATATACATTCTGGTTGCAATGGTTCTATTACTTGCCTCCACCCAGGGACCAAGTGGAACAGTTCTACTCTCTACTACCACACACAGTTCAATAGAAATAGTTCTAATAACTGTTTCTACTCAGCATCCACTTTGAATAGTCCAAATACTTGCTACCACACAGTGACAGCTTTAAAAACTTCTACACATGGTCCAATTAGAACAAGTCTAATACTTGACTGCACATATATGGTCCAAGTGGAAAAATTCCATTACTCACTTTCCCAGCTCTCCCAATTAGAACAGTTCTATTATCTACTTCCACACTTGACTCAATTTGGAAGAACTACAATAACTTTTGCCACACAAGGTCCATTTAGAACCTAAATCCTTCTTTCAAGAAACAGCTCTTCAAATACTTGGGGCCTACCATGATAATATCTGTAAGGGTTCTCTTTAATAGGTTAAATATCCACCGTTCCTTGAGTGTTATGTGCCATAATCATAAGTTCCTTGCCTATATGGTCCACTTTCTCCTTGATGAGACCGAGAAGGCTCGAAATGCAATGTTCAAGCATGAGCAACATGGTTCAGTGAAAATGACCTCTGGAATTGGACACAGCAGACCCGAATCTGAATCCAGCTTTGGCTCCTTCCTCCCTGTGTGGCCATAATAAAGTTACTTCATCTCTCTGGACTTCAGTTTCTTTTCTATAACCTCAGGGGGTAATTCTAGATGACCTCTCAAGTCTTCTCTAGCACTAAATTGTTATTCCTATGATCTGTTAACATGTTGCATTACAATTATCTACATTTCAAACAGTTTGCTATGTGTTCATTTCTCAGCATTAGCAGACCCCAAGTACTCTGGATAGAATACTGTAAATTCAAGTTGGAGTGTGCCCTATTTCAAAGCCTACAACTAATCTGTGTCAAACGAAAATAATCTGCTATGGAACATGTAAATATTAAAATGTAACTTTAACAAGCCCAGTCACATTCACTGGCATTCAGACAAGCCCCTAACATTTTTCATTATTTTCAAAAGAAAGACTAATTTAAGAAATGCAAACCAGCTTCAACTGCACTTCAAGATTTGGCTTTATAACGGAAGAATTTTAATATAATTTTGCTTAAGTAATGAATGTTGAAGTATTCATCTGATGAATAAGTAAGTTATTAGAGTCAAACAGAAACCAGTTTAAGGGCTCAGAGTCCAAGACTATCTGATAATAAGATGAAAAAATGACAGTGCTGGAAAGAGAATCACTAATTCCACAGAAGAAAATTCTCTAACAGCCACAAGCTTATATGAGTACTGTTAAGGAGGGCCGTAGGCAGCAGGACCCCAGACTTGGAATCAGAAGACATGGATTTAAGTCTTGCTCATGGAGTCACATTCTGGGAGGTAGAAAGAACCTTAGAAGCCACCAAGTTCAACCCCTCACTTTACAGAAAAGGAAACTGAGGCACGGGAAAGTCAGGTCTTACTTCCCCAGTGTAGGGCTTTCCCTCAACCATTACAGATCCCAACCCCTCTCCCACATAGTTAGGGTGGTCCTTAAATAATAGTCATACTTCCCACTGCAGGGCCCATGCTGGAAAGCTTTCTGTTTGGTAGGAGAGGCAAATATAGGCTTTTATGAATTAAATGCAGATTCATTAGGACAACACTCAGGTGGTACTGGGCTGTCTCTAGAGGGAGAGGTTTTGCCCTCACCTCACCTCATCTTTGAGTCACAACTGAATGATCACATTTTCTGTATGATAAGTGTGGGTAGCCCTACATGGGCCTGTGAGGCCCCTTGAAAGTCTGAGACAATGTCATCTCCAAGAGCTTGCACCCTACTGGTAGGACCTTGATTGCTCATGATTCACTCTGACACCGTGATGAGGCACCCAAATGGGATTGTAGCAAAGGGCATTATTACCTTCCATTCACTCTTCTGTGAACATATGATATCCACCTCCCAACAAAATACAAGCACTTGGAGGCCACAGAGTGTGTCATTTGGCCTCTGTGAAAGGTAGGGAGCAGAGGTGGAATAGCAGATAAAGTGCTAGACCTGGGGTCAGGAAGACTTGAATTCAAATTCAGCCTCAGACACCTACTAGCTACGTGACTCTGAGTGCATCACTTAAACTTCTCTGCCTCAGTTTCCTCACCTGTAAAAAATGAGCTGGAGTAGGAAATAGCAAACCCCTCCATTACCTCAGGCACAATTAAAACAACTCAATAGCAATATGTAGTATTTACTATAAAAATGCTTGTTCATTTGTAACCAAATCTGTTATTGTTATCCATTAATATTTGCAAACATCACATTCGTTTCATCTCCCTGAATACTTCTCATAAGTTTAAAGTCTGAGCAAGAGAGCAGTGGAGCATTAGTTCAGGTAGAGCTCTTAGCTCTGAAAAAAAAGGAAGCCAAGCAATAGGGCACTGCTCAACACTGGACAGCTCCTCATTGCCTGATTACTAGCATGTGACACCACTCTCTAGCTTTTTTGTCCATGAAAGCTCAGTGTTGACACTCACATTTGCTCTGCTTTTACTTAGAGTGTTTTTGTCTTAACAAATTCAGTAAATAATCAACTTTCAAATGTCCCTGTGCCCCAAAAGAAACCAACTGTATCCCTGATGTAGCTTTTTACTGCACTTAATATGTGTAACAACTAAGATATATATCCTACCTCTCTAATAGATTATGAGCTCTACAAATAGCTTTCTATCTCCCCCAAGGCCTGGTATTATTTGCTGAACACAGAATGTACTCAATAAATGCCTATTGAGGGGGCAGCTGGGTGGCTCACAGGATTGAGAGCCAGGTCTAGAGATGGGAGGTCCTGGGTTCCAATCTGGCCTCAGACACTTCCCAGCTGTGTGACCCTGGGTGAGTCACTTAAGCCCCCTTGTCAAGCCCTGATCACTTTTCTGCCTTGGAATCAAGATGGAAGATAAGAATTTAAATAAAGAAAGAAAGAAATCTCTGCTGAACTCATCTGAACAATTCACTTTCAACAACTTTCTAATAAAAGAATAATTTAATAAACCAAATATTTGCATTTTTCTATAAATTCCAGTTCACTATCATAAATTAACAACTATACATGTAAAAACATTATAAAGCTATTTATGAGAGAAAAGAAAATTATTGCTTCGGGAAACCATTCCTTTCATATTTTTCTCTTAGAAATATATGACCAAAGAAAGCTCTCTAGTCCAATTCAATTATTTGGCAGATAAGGAAATTGAGGCCTAGGGAGGGAAAGCAGCTTATTGCACTACAGAGTAAAATTTAGGGTAGTTCAACCCCATCCCATCTACATATACATAGTCATTTAAATGGAATCTGACTGTATTACTTTAGACATCCCAAAGACGGATAATTTTCAGAAAACCCAACATACAAGTGGAGAGAATGCTCAATTTTGTCGATATAGCCAAAATGAAGACACTAATGATCAAAGCACAACTAGTTTTTATTTCTTGAACTGGATAAATCATTGGAAAATGATGCAATAGAATTGCTATCTTGGTCTAACCAGCAGTACATACCCACGACAGCCCACCACAGTCTGTCAAGAGGAAATTTCACTTTTCAGTACATCGTAGTTGAGCTACCATCCAGTTAAAGTATCAATGGTTCCTGAGAAACCACAGGGGTCTTGTGAAAATTTACATACGATTAACTCCCAGCTATGGGACTGCATAGCTCCTATCCACTTTGCCACTTTTTTCTCCTGGTTGGCTTAAGTCTTTTAATTACCACTTGGGTTCTGATGAGGTCATGCAGTCACAACTCTGGGAACCTTCTTAGAAGGCCAAGCCAAAACACTAAACACATGAAGAAACAGAAAGCCCTTTGATTTCCCTTTAGATGAGCCTGGCAAACGAAGGGTCGAATAATGCCTGCTGATTCTTTTTTAATAGTGCTTAGCTCAAAGGAAAAGCAGCAAAGGGAGTTTCTGTTCCTCGAGTCCACACCAAGTAGGCTTCAGAGATGTGATCTGGGAACACTACTCACCTCCATCCCAAAGACAGAGACACGAAAATCTAGCCAGAGTTTTTAATAAGATAATGAGCACTGATGGTTTAAGCTAACACGGCAGACAGAGGACATGGAGGAAAATCAGCTACACTGGCCACAGGGCTCCGGTTCTTCTATCTAGTACCTTCCCTAACCTTTAAAAGAGAAACCTTCATTTTTAAAAAAACAGAGATGCATATCATTTACTATAGAGCTAGAATCTCAACAAAATGGCTGATTCATTCAAGTTATTCATGGACATGTGCGTGGAGGGTTTTTTCCCCAGATTCTAATAGGGGACATCATAAGGGATTCATGTTCCCTTGGTTTTGCTATGGGTCATCAACTGCTCTGAATCTGTCATTAATCCCCATAATATACCCTACTTAAACAGGTCACTGGTGATAAAAGTTTGTGGCTCTTAAAGTGAACTAACACATTTTACCTTCTCCTTTTGAGTGGCTAAACGAGCATCTTTAAGAACAAAGACATTTTTCCAAAGGGAGAGATTTTACAAATAGATATTTTTCAGACCAGAGAAATGGAAAAACTCCTGCAATCTGAATATCAAAATGACCAAAGTGAAAGACAGGAAGCACCCACTGGATTGTGTAAAGAAAAATGCTTCAACTACTAAACTTAGGTTTGTTACTAAGGAAAGCTATGCTATGACTGTTACTGCTGTTTCCACTTGGAAACGTCCCGTTGGCCCTGAGCCTTTGGTGGGGGGGCAGAGGTCACCATCACCCAGCTTATTTCTCACTGCCTAGATAACAATGCCACAAATCACTCATCTCAAGATATGCCAGTGCCGAAGCAAGCAAGAGACACATTAATCTGACAAACCTTGAAGATCAGGCCCACAAAAATGCCTGAACATTAGCGTTCCCAGTTCATGGCAAGCCAAACTTTCTGTAAGACCTTCATGCAACCAGTTAGGCTTCCCTTCTTTAGAGCAGCTCAACCCCCACCCAATTCAAGTATGCAGGGGAAGCAGACTCTCCAGGCTAAGCCAGTGAAGAATGATAGGTTCCCCCTGGACCTGGGAAAACTGAACAGAGAGGGCCTACAGCAACGGCTCTATCAACAAGAGGCACTGCCCTTGATGAGCATGAGGGAGTATGAAAACAAGGAAAAGAATGTAGCTCAGAATGGAAAAAAAGGCAACGTCCTGGGAGTGGGTCATTCATTTGTAGTCTTTTTATCAGTTAAACAAAAAATCATTTCACAATATTCTCAAGGAGTTTTGATAACTTCGCCCCAAGGCGGGGTCTGTAAAATACCAAACATCTGGATTCAAATTTTCAAATGCAGTTTTTAAAACATGCAGCTGTTCAGCACCAAGGAAGGAAAACTCAGTTTTTCGTATCAGTTTTCATTTGGATGTTCGGTGTCTGTAGCCATGTAGTAGTGGAGTTGTGGCTAGGAGGAACTCTTTCCCCAGTGATAATGGCATAGAGCTTTTCTACCTCCTACTCCCTTTGGAGAGCTGAAAGGAAAAAAGGCACTGAGAAACCACTGTTAGAGAACAAAGAAAGTAATTAAAAGACCTCGAAGCCCTCCGTGTAGCGTTACCTCTGGACGTTATCATCTTTCTCCAAAGCTATACTTAGGTCATAAATCCCATATCAAAAAGCTTTATTCCAGGGATGGAAAAAATTCAAACCTGTCATTACAATCTAAGTAAATCAAAGTGGATCTAACCTAATACTGTAAAAACCACCACTACCACCACCACAGGCAAAAGAGCAATGGGAAAGGGGTTTTCTTTCTTTCAAACTATAGGACTATTGCAGATGCTTCCTTCCTAGCTCTCCCTGAAAAAAGAAACAAAAGAACTAAAACATAGCACAGGTCCTCCCTGATTTAGTGCTCTCTTCCTCTTGAAATGACTTTGTATTATTCTGCACATCCATTTACTTACTAATCTGTGTAGCCCAGAGGCAACACTGCCTATGAGCTGGACACACTACACCTGGGCATACTCGCCTGCTCATGAAGCCAGCTAGTTGGGTGACCAGAGAAATGCCTGCAAACTATAAAATGCCAATGAGTTGCCAAGCTGTGTCAGCAGAGGAATGGTGGGGCTATATTGGCAGAGAGAGAATTTACAATGATGGTCCTTTACAGGGATGAAATCACAGGCCAGGTACAAAAGCAGAAAAATCCCCAAGTCTGTGGTTCTTCCTGCAAGTAGAATGTAGGATCCTCTAGCAGAAGGGCTGTTTTCCTTTTTGCCTGTGTATCCCCAGCACAGTGCTTCTCCCTTTTTTTTGGGGGGGAGGGAACAACGTACAAGTAAGTTCAGTCAACCCAGACTGAATTACTTGGCAGCTCTGGAAGCAGGGAAGGAAGGCAGGGAGAGAGATAATTTGGATCATTTAACCTTGGAAAACTTACCTGAAAATTTGCTGTTATACATAATGGGTAAAATATCTTTATTTTTTAAAATGGATTTGGAATTTAAAGACCTTAGTTGACATCACATCTCCCTACTTTTGTGACTAGGCGAGCCATTGAAACTCTCTGGACCTCACTTTCCACATCTGTAAAATGAAAGACTTGAACTAGCTAAGCTCTGAGATCCCACTTAGTTTGAAAAGTTTTCTTCTGTGAGCTGTGACCCTGTGATTGGTAACTTAGAGTCAAAGAGAATGTCTTAGGCCACTGAAGTGAAGGCCCTTGCCCATGATCACAGAAGCAAAATAGAGCAGGTGCAGATCTTGAACCCAAATCTTGAATCCAAAGCCACTGTTCGGTCTACTCTGCCACACTGTCTCTGAGCATTGAATAGGTGCTTACTATTTGTTGAATTCAGTGAGAAACCAAAAAATCTATGAATTGGGTGATTTTAGGTATATTTAGAAATCAAGAATCAGTGTCAGAATAGGGCAAATGGTTGCAATGAAAAGAACAGAGGGACGTCCAAAGCAAGGGGAAAGGTCAGGCATGCCAAGATGCTGACTCCAAGAGCCTTGTTCTAGGTCTTACTCTAGCACTTTAAGCATTGCTCTCACAGCTAGGCTCTCAAAAAACTGATGATGATGTGCTTTCGATCATGATGTCTTGGCTGAGCAACACCTGAAAAGAGGAATGAAAGGCACGAAGCCTTCATTCAATTTCCATCCTCTGGCAGCATCCTTCCCTTCTGTAGGGTCTGAAGGTGCTCATGCTGATGGATGGCTGACGCCATATGTTCAAGCAGATGCAGGACTTTCAGAGGAGATGGGAAAGGAGAGAGAGGTTCACCAGGAGGAAAGGGGATCTGCTGTCCCCTCCTAGCCTGGTATAATGTGAAAGGAAAAACAAAGGATTATTACAGTTTGTATCCTGGTGCAAAAGAAAATACTTCCCACAAGTTCCCAAGTGAAAAAAGAAAAGCTATTTCTTCCCTTGGTCTGATTTTTGCATCTAAATTAACTATAAGAAAGCAGTAACAGTATTAAATCAGACTTTTTAAAGGAAAATCAGCTATTTGGATGAGGTTCTGGAATTGGAATCAGAGAATAACAGAGCCCAGCCTCAGTTATGGAACTCCTCAGTGTCTCAGGTGGACTGCATGACTTCTAGGGTTCCTTCTGGATCTCAAATTCATGATCCTTTTATCTTTCTTCATTTCTCCAAAATTATCACCAATAAATATCCAGAATCTCAAAGAAAACCACATATTCCTTCAAATATTTGAACAAGGTTCAGAAAAATAAAGTTTTATATGAGCGGGTTTTCCTTGTGATTGTTTTTAATGGTGGGGAGGGGGCAGGGACCTTGAAGAGTCTCTTCCAGAGCCCCAGGAAGCCAAACTGATTAATTAGAAATCTTGAACCTTGGGCTTCATCTCCCAGAATCCTTTTCCCTTTGTCCATGTAGTGTCCTTAAGTCTTGTACATAAAAGTTTACTGTAACCTTGCCCTTTAACTCTTCTTCCCCTGCTGTCCTCCTGGCTGTCTTCCCATTTTTGGCAGTCCAGGCAATTCTCTCTTTGCTAATGCTATCATGTTCCTTTTTTCTTCAAGTTATTAATTCATAAATTCTTATAAGAATATAATACTTGAAGTATTTACATACTAATTTTTAATCTTACAAACCCCAAACTATCAGACCACACTTTGGGCCCAGACTTCTCACCATCAGTTGGCTACATGCCCTGGAGAACTTACACAGGTAGAATTCTTGCCCTGGGGGCCAAGTTATCAATATCAGTGAGCCAAGGAACCAAACTTAAATGGCTCACTCTCTCTATCTAGTTGGCCCTGGCCACGTTTCACTTTCCCCTCATCTCAGCCATATCCCTGTCATTTATTTGCCACCATCCCTTTCCTGTTACATACTGTGCCCCCCCCCCAAAAAAAAACCATTCTTGTTCTTGGAACTGTTATCGAATCAATACTTGCCATGACTTCTGGAAAAGAGTTGCCATTTGGCTTCCCTTACCACCCCATGACTTCTCATTGCAAAATATCCTTACATAGCCACTACTACCCTACCCTGTTTCCTCCTATTAGAATTGAAGTTCCTTAAGGGCAGAGATGATCTCTCTGCATTTATATCCTCAACCTTAAGCCTAGTATTTACCATTAATACCTATTTTTCCTTTATTCTTTCCTTCATCAATGCAATGAGGAAAAATTCAAAGACATACTTGCATGACTAGAAGAGATCTCAGAGATCTGTCAAATCTTCACATTTTATAGATGGAGGAAACTGAGGCCAAAAGAAGGGATTTGCTCAAAATCACAGAGCTAGTGAGTGGCTATGTTGGAGCCAAGACTCAAACCTAAGTCTCCTGTTTCCTAGTACAGGATATTTGCCACTACATTTATTCCTTCTAAAAGAAAAACCATCCACTTATGAAGCTCAAGATATACTATTTTCGAAGTCAGCCTCCCCCTCCGCCCAACACCATCTCAATCAGCTTTCTCCATTACCCCACAACCATTTTCATCAGTCTTTATAAGAAGAACTGCTCTTCCACTTCCATCCCATTCCTTCCTCATTGGACTGTAAGAGAATATTTAGAAAGTTTAAAGGGTGGCATGAAATGCAAAGAAAAAACAGTTGGTTGGAAAGCATAGTCAAAAGAATGCTCAGAGGAAATACTTAGCTTTTAAGTAAAAAGAAGAGAACCTTTTTGCATGGCCTTCAGAATTTTGAATACCAAAGAATACCACCTTTTTATTTCTAAACAAGCCTCTTTATTGCTCATTTCAGTGGTCACTGACATTGCAGGATGTCAAGCTGGTCTGAAAAAAATGGAATATTGTTGCTAAAGACAGTCTGTGATTGGACAGCTGCAGGCTCCCAGTAATCGTTACAGCTTGTACAGGCTGTGCTTATGGAAGGATAAAAGCCTGCTCAATGCACAGGCTCTGGAGAACAAGGCCTACTTGTTTAATGTTTTCTTATCATCTCTGGGTTCGAAGCACAAACATATTTTCCCAAACAAAATAACACCTCACTCAGATCATATTCAATGTTGCGAAATTCTACAATGTCAACTCATGCAGAGACCTTGGAGACCTTTTATTCCAACCAGATTATTTTGCAGAAGAGGAAAAAGTCCAGGGAAGGGTGATCCGGATGGAACTGGGGGAGGGGGGCGCCACCATGGTACAATGGAAAGCATGCTAAATTTGGAGTCACTGGATCCAGGCAAGTTCAATCATAGCTGTCACTTACCACCTGTGTAAAAAATGCCCTTCCCTCCTGGCTTTAATTTGCCCTTTCATCCGACTGGTGTTAGACTCAATGATATTTAAGGTCCTGGCCACCTGTGGATCTTATAAATTCTGTGAGCCTCAGTTACTTGGCAAAGATCAAGTTAGTGTTAGCAGAGCTAAGACTAGAATCAATGTCTCTTCACGCCTAGTCGAACATTCTTCCTGCTTAAGAGAAATGGGAAAATCTGAAAACAAACATCCATTTGCATTATTCTCTCAGAGATTTCACCTATTCTCCTTCTCACTCTAGACCAAGTCATTCTCAAATCATACTAGTCCAACAAAACAGCCCTTCAAACTGCTCCTCTACTCTGCTCCCACTTAGCTCTGCAAAAATCTCCACAGGAATCGATGGGAAGTCAAAAACAGATGTATAGACAGAGTGGTATTCACCACTATGATGCATGGAAGACATTTTTGGAATCACTGCTAAGGGCTAGTCTATCCTTTTAAGAAAGATGTAGGATATTGCAGAGGAGAGGATCAGGGATGAAGTCACATTCTTCATCCTCCCAGTACCTTTCCTAAATGCTTTTGCCTTACCCTGCATCCCCATTCTCTATCCATATCTTATCCTCAAGAAAGAAATCATTATAATAATTCACACTGAAGTGTTACTGACTAACAAAGCAGTGGAAAGAGTGCTACATTTGGAATCCAATGACCTATATTCAAATCTTATCTCAGTGGCCTTAAGCAAATAATTTCCTATAAGATAAGATCATAAGATCCGATTTCCTGCCAAGATTACTGCCTGAACAGGCCACCCAGCTTCAATGAGAAACTATATGAAGCTGCTTTTTCCACCCCACAAGTGAAAAAGAAAGAAACAACCCAGAGAACATAGGCAAAATGAAAGTGGGGCCCCTAAGGAAAAGGAGTACCGGCATAACCCGAGTATGTCAGTAACATGCTCAGCCTTCAAGGCACTCTGCCTAGAAGACAGAAAGAGCAAAGGGCTCCCCCTGAGAAAGTCCTGGAGTGAGGGCTTTGATAGCCTTAGGGAATAGGACTGAGTACTGCAGTGCCAACCAGAATAGTGCCATAGCACTTGGCCCCGGATAACCTGGGGCCAAGGGAGCTCAAGGTCTCTAATACTCGGTTCTGAAATACCACAGAGGTCCCTGAAGATCCAGGGCTCTGAATTTCAAAGATCCAGGAAGAGGAGGGGATAACCCTGGGAGGTTTAAGACAGTACAGTAAATCAGGGGACCCAGGGCAAGACCAAACAGGATTTTGGTCTACCTTACTCACAAAAGCACAGCAAGGGGCAAAACTTGGCCCTGGCGCAGAGCCCCAATTCAGAAACTAAAGCTGGAGACAGTAAATCAAAGAAAACACTGTCTGGTATAAAAAATTAATGCAAATTTAACTCCATAAAACTGTAAGCAGAGAGAGAGAAAAAATGGATTTTCCACAATGTCTACATGAATATAAGAAGAAAAGATACTTTTAAAAATAAGATAAAGGGTCTGGAGGAAAGAAATGAAAGGAGGATAAGTACTTTAGGAGATAAAATGGTAAATCTTCCCCCCAAAATGGACTTCTTGAAAATGTTCAATTATTTCCATTATGTCTGACTCTCCCTTACACCATTAGGGTTTTTCTTGGCAGAGACACTGGAGTGGTTTGTCACCTTCTTCTTCAGCTCATTTTACATATGAGGAAACTGAGGCCAGCAGGGTAAAGAGTGTAGCTTAGGGTCAACACAGCTAAGAAGTGCCTGAGGCCAAACTTGAAGCCAGAAAGAGGAGACTTCTTGATTTCAAGCCAGGGCACTCTACCCACTGCGCCATCTAGTGGTCTCCATGAAAACAAAAACCAACATATCAATAAGACACCAAGAAATATTTGAACAAAATCAAATGACTGAAAAATAGAAGAAAATGCAAGATAAATAATCATTTAAAAACTGTCCTAAAACATATCAAGGAGAAATAATTTAAGAATAGTGGAACTCCTTGAAAACCACAACTTTTTAAAGAAGTTCTGAAAACTGTCCAGATTTATTAGAAAAAGAAGACAAAGTAAAGGCAGAAAGAAACTACCAATTACCTTCTGAAGGAAATTCCCAAAGGAAAAGCCCCAGGAATGGCATAGACAAAATCTAGAGCTTCCAGGCTGAAAAAATATTTCAAGAAACAGTTCAAGTACCAAGAAACCACAGTTGAGATTATACAAGACCAGCAGCTTCCACTAAAATCCAGGAGACCTTAGAATATAATAATTCAAAAGATAAAAGAGATATGCTTACAACGAAAATGATTTATCCTGCAATGCTGAATATAATCCTACATGTGAACAAAACATAGATCTTTAATATACGAGAGTACTTATGAGCATTTTTTATAAGAAGTCCAAAGCAAAAAGGAACTTTGAAATATAAAAGCAAGTGATATCTACAAAGATAAATATATTTGAGCAAATGAAAGGAGCTGTAAGATTATGTAATACTAACATTCTAATGGGGAGAGAAGTAACAAGGGTCTACATTCAGAACCCAGAAACCTTTTGAAAGGTTTCAAAAGTTATTTAGGGAATTAAATAAGAAAAACAGAGGACCTAAGAATAGAGTTACTCTGAACTTTTGAAGATGGGAAAGATAAAGGAGGTTAAAAAGGTAAATATATTAGCATAAAAAAGAAGAAAATAGTGGAACTTACCATTTCTCATGCTTAAGGTATTTGAGAAAAAAAGTATAAAAACATGAAAGAAGATGTACAAGCTGGGTGCATGAGATGAACCTCAGGCTTATAAGAAATGGACAAATGAAAGTTGAACAAACACACATCTATGCTATGGAAATATATCAAACTGGACAGAAGAACAAGTAGGGGAACAAAACAGAGGTTAAAGGGGAGGATAATATGCTGAAAGAATAGTCACAAGGAAAACAGATTTCTTGTTCCTGAAAGGAGAATTCTTAAAATGGGGGGGGGGGGCAATAAGTAAAAGGACTAGAGTCTAAGGCAGGGACCTCCAAATTATAATAGGAGGGACAAATTCTGCTAGCAATCTGTTTTTGTACTTTGAATGGTCTACAAGCTAAGAATGATTTTTTTATATCTTAAAGTTTTATTATATTTTAAAATGTAAAAACCATTCTTAGTTCCTTTGGGACTAATGAAAGAAGATGCCTGAAATTGCCTCTTAGATAATTAAGGAATATCTAAACAAATTGTGGAATATAATGCAATGGAATATTGTTATGTACTAAGAAATGGCAAAAGAGATTATCTCAGAGAATCTGGAGTAATATGAACTGATGCAAAGTTAAATAAGCAAAACCAGAGATACTTATAAAAGGACAGCAACATTTCTAGGAAAAATAATTTACAAAGACTTAAGAATTCTAATGGATGCAATGAGCCACCCTCTGATTCGGTACAATGAATCTTCCGACAGGCTCAAGGTACAAAGATAGACATACATTTTTAGATATGGCTACAGTGTGGATTTGTTTTGCTTGATATGTTTTATTAAGGTTCTTTTTCTCTTTCATTCCCTCTGTAAATTGAGAAGGGGAACAATAGTCATTACAAATAAATAAAACCCCAAACTCAACAGATAATATTTTTCAAATGAAAAAGAGAAGGATGTTTAGAAGGAAGCTCAGACCAGCAAGGCAGTTTAAAAAGTAAAATATATAGAATTTATCATATGCATATACATATATTAATAACAAAGCAAGTAGAATAAAAGGAATACTCACAGTTTCACATAGAGTATTCCTCTTTTGTGTTTTGCTATGTCTGTCAATATTCTTTTTTTGGTGTTTAATTCAAGAATTTAAAGAAATTAAAATTTAAAAATATCAAGGAAAAGAGAAAATAAAGAATTAAAAAAAATCAAAGGATCAGAAATTTAAAAATGGAATCATCTCATTTTACTCAAGAGGAAACTGAGGCTTAGAGAGAGGATATGACATGCCCCCCAAAGCATCAAGGTAATGATTTGAAATGCAGTCTTCTTTTGATTGTCCTATAGTTTTTCTCCCTCTTTGCACTTCACTTTCCTCATTTGTAAAACCGACTCTGAATCTAGGAGGCCATTATCCCCTCTCAGTTATTTGCACTTTAATACTCTAGTTTAATATTGGCCTCCCTGGCCTCTCCTCCTGTCTCAGGAGGTGGCTGCCTCCATAGAATAATTCGAGGGGTGCTAGACAGAGCCCACTCATACAAAACTATCCCCCCCTTACACACCTGAAAAATCCACTATTTGACATGCATTCTTTGGGGTCCAGATGACTTTCTGGTCCTCCAGAGCTACCGGTAGGAATGTAAATCTCTTGAAAGGGTAACACCTTGGCTTATTATCAAGTGTCATTTCAGGGAAAAGAAACTGCTCTTTAGTTAAAAACAACCCCCTCAGCTCCCCGCATACCCCTACCATCAAAGGGAGGACAGTTCTGAGCAGGAGAAGAGGCCAAAGGAACCCAGGAACCAACTTTGCTCAGAACCCGCCCCAGTTTATGAAGAAACCCTATCTTCTTCTCAGTTGCCATGGAGATTCTCCTTGGGAACCATACATGCTTCAGAGGGCTATCAGAGGGCTTTACTAAATCTCCTGATACACTCAACTTGCATATTCAGAAGCTGAACACTAGAAAAAGCCTACACTTTTTGCCCAAGAGCTTGAGTTTGTCTCCCTCACTCCTTCCATTTGACTCCTTCTTCCAACTCTTTTCCTTTGTTCTTTTCCTGGAAGACCCAAGACTCTAATAAAGAGTCAGTGAATTTGCTGAGACAAAGTAGAGAGATTATGTTAAAAGAGTATGATTAAAAAAGACAATTGGGAACAGTAAGGGGTATCAATGGGTGAATTATACATTCATCCCTGGCAATGGCGGCTCCCATGATGATCCCCAGTGATACAGAAAAGAAGATGAGGTACCAAGAGAAGGTAAGAGGATGATGTCACAGGGAGAGAGCTGGTAAGCTGAGGACCTGTGTTCCATACACCCCAAATGGCACTGACTAATAATGGATATTTAAAGAACATTTTAAGGTCTGCAAGGTGCTTTACCTCTATGTTTTCAATTAAGATTCACAATAGGGGGCAGCTAGGTGGTTCAATAGATTGAGAGCCAAGCCTAGAGACAGGAAGTCTTGGTTTCAAATCTAGCCTCAGACACTAGTTGTGTGACCAGGGGCAAATAATACTTAACCCTTATTCTCTAGCCTTTACCACTCTTCAACCTTGGAACCAATACATGGTACTGAAGAGGCTCACAATAAATAGGAGTTATCCCCACTTTATGGGTGAGAAAAATAAATAACACAGAGAAAGGTTAAGTTTTATAGTCATACAGATAGCCAGTACTAGAGCAGGGCTCTAAATCCAGGTCTTCCTGACTCCGAGTCTAGTATTCTGTCCATTACACCTGCCTGTTTCACTAATGAATTCTCAGACCTAACCTAGGAATAAAGAACAAAGACCAAATAGCATAGAGCTTGAAGAAAATTCCCAAGACTATTCTGAGATCCATAAAAGAGCAGGTAGTCTTATTGAGAGGCAAAGGAATGGTTGAGATGCAACTAGAGTTTGCCAAAGTGCCCAAGAATTGTCTAATACAATGCTACAAGGAGCAAATCACTGGCACTGAGCTTAGCTATTTCTGATCTCTTCCTATTCCATCTAACCCTGCTTTCTAGCAGCTATTTCCTTTTACAATGCACAGAAGTCCATCTTGAAAGTATATCCTCTGATCAAAAGATACTGACTGGGCTGTCTTCCTGGCTCACTGTGTGCTTTTGTGGTAGTTCATAAACCTTTCTTAGCCCAAGTTCTCATATCTGAAACATGGTCACTACCCCAATAGAATTTTTCCCAAAATAATGATCAATGTCGTATAACAGATAGCAGGCTAGATTTAGAGTCAGGAAGACACAAGTTGGAAGCCTAACTCTTGTGGCTTACTGGCTGTGTGACCGTGGCCAAGTCACTTCACCTCTCTGAAACCTTGATCTCTTCGTCTGTAAAACAGGAATATTATCATCTGCGGTACCAAATTCAGAGGGTTGAAGAAAGGCAGAAACAAGATTATCTCTGTTGGGGTGCTTTGCATAGTTTATCTCCCTCTATAAATGTCAGCTATTGTGCTCATAACTAATATTTGTATGATGTTTTGAGATTCTTCCATCATATCTCCTCTGTAGAAACATCTTCTGTTCATGTGTCTATGACAATGGCATTAAACAAGACCTTTCAAAATGTAAATGGGGCTTCCTTGGAATCCCAGGACTAGCATCACAGCCCTATGCTCCAGCTGCCCACATACCAGCTTTAGAGTTAAGACTCAGGCACCAACCCCAAATCCTCTAGCCTAACAATAACAATAACTCACATTTTCATAATGCTTTAAGGTTTGCAAAGCTCTTCCCTCCCCCGACAACTTCAGGAAGGAGGTACTAGAGCTATTATTTCTCTCATTTTGCAGCTGAGGAAATTGAAGCTCTCACACAGACCCCCAAGTACAAAGTTCCATCCTTTACCTCATGCTTTCTCCTTTGTTAACCCCCAGAATCCTCTACTGAGCTATTTAGAGATTCCCTAGAGCTCCCATTCACCCTAAAACTCATGGACCACCAGACTGATGGGAATACTTTTTCAAAGGTTAAAAAGAAAAGAAAACAAAAAGCTGAAGTGTTCCTCTTAGAAGGTAGGGACTAACTCCTGGGAAAGGGTTCTCAGCCAAGTCAAAGAAAGGCGCATTTCAAACCCTTCTAGCTGGCTTTACTGGGGTCCTTTCTACCTCACAGCAGCAGGAATTGTCTAAAAACGTGGCAACAAAGTAGCCTGCAGGGACCCCTAATTTATTCAACACTATTTGCACAAGGTGCTGATGTCCTTGGACTTCCCATGAAATGACTGCTCTGACTGATGCTGGGGATTTCAGTTGTGTGGAGCCTTGTTGTTGTTGTTGTTGTTTTTAAAAGCTCCTGCCTGGCTTGAAGCCTCTGCAGCCAAACCCAAATGTGTTTGCAGGGTGATGACAATAACTATCACTCCCCTAAGGAACCGGTGTCTAAGCACTTCCAGGAAAACACTGTGGCAGCCACTGCCACTCCTAAAAGAATTCAGTCCCAAACTGGCAAACTACAGCAGCGCAGCGGAACGGGGACCCCCCCCCCCCACAGTGAGGGTACTAACACTGGCCCTGGGGGCTGGGGGGGGGGGAGTCTGACAGTTTAGAGGAGGATTTCTTGGCCCCGCCTCTAATTCTCTGGTATACTAAGCCAGCTTTCAGGCAGCACCTTGGTGAGTCACATCCGTATGTATCATAAAGAGTTTTCATCTCTCCCCACCTTATCTATTTACATTTTAGATGGGTCCCTCTTTGGTTCTCTCTCCCACCTCCCGGTGATGTACTGTCCCACTGCTCCCCCTCAGCATCCACAGCAGAGGAATGGCACTGGAAATTTCAGCGTGCGCGCACACGCACACGCACACACCCCCTTCTGCTTGGGCTATTTGCTAACGGTCTAGAGAAAAGTAGGGTCCCAGGGGCACTGACAGGAGCGCCTGGAATGCATCAGGAGGAGACTTCTAGATTGCCCCAAACAGTGCCTCTGCTGCGTGTACATGCTGCCGCCCCCTCTCCCTCCCCATACAGACCCCCTGTAGCGCGCGCGAACACACACACACACACACACACACACACACACACACACACACACAGTCCCTCTAGTACTCACCTGTCATCTAGTTCTCTTATTGCATTCAGGAACTCAAACATCTTAGGGAAAGGCAGGTGTCTTGGGTAGGCTGTGGAAGAGCAAGGGGCTTCTTCCAAGTCCTGAGAGATGTCAGACAGGTCTACTAAGAGATCTCCTCCAAAGCTGTAGTAGAGGAAGCGAAGGAAAGGAAATTGCCTTCCTTCCTCTGCACAGTGTGCGGACATTCCTAACAGAAAGTCCTCAGCCCCAGGGGTCTGGGAGAAGTCTGTAACTGCACTAGGCTATATTTATACTGGGGGGAATTCCTGCATGCTGTCAATCAGCCACCTCCAGCACAGCCAGCTGACCAATGAGGGACTAGGGAGGAGGGGGCAAACAAGGGCCAAGGCATACACTGGGGCTTTGATTTCCAAGAGCCTAACTTGGCAGCAGAGAACCCATCCTGACTAGCAACCTCTTCTCTCTGAACCGGCCCCCAGCAGTCCCCAAAGTGTATTGGGTCGATTTGTGTGCACTCCCCTCTTCTGGACCAAATGAATTACCTACAAAGAAAAGCAGCCTCCATCTAGTAGCCACTCAACATTTTTCCTCCCCACCGAAGTAAATGAAAGAAAGAAAAGGCAAATGCAATTTTCAATAATGAAGCTTTCGGGCCCTACAAGACTAAGCTGTCTGAGAGGACAGTACATCCTGTCATTGTCCTGAGACCAGCCAGCATTCAGTGGCCTGATAATAATAGGAATAGTAACAAAAAGGACCGAAAAGGTAGAGTGCACTTGGGACGTGCCAGATCTGCCTCAGTTAGGATTTTAGAGCCCGGAACCCTGCAGTACAATTTTGCAGAAGAGATCTATACCAAGAGGAGGACCAGAACTCCTCTGAAAAATAATGAAGTCTGCCTTCTTCTCATAGGATTAGCCATGCAATAGAACAAAATGACAGTGAGTCCTGGGGGAGGATCAGACATCCTCAACACCGTTTCTGTCTTACCGTGTTTCATCTCAGTTAAAAACATCCTATGTGATCATTCTGTCACAGTAAGCGACAATTTTTAAATAGAGAGCCTTGTAATGTCATTCAGGGCAACCTTGCTGAATCTATTGTATCTTTCCAATAACTATTAGAGCGTCTTGGGGCTTGCTGCTCTGCACACACAATGGACAATGGCAATTTTATCTTCCAGAGGTGCCCAGTAAACATTTTAGAAGGAGTAAGCATGAGAGAGCAGTGAATTAAAGTCCCGTTCCCTGGGACGATCCTTAAAAATGCTTTCCCTTTGTCTGGCCTTTCCTGAAGGAGCTACTTCGTCCCTGTTCTGTGGAAGGGACAAGGAAACGGCAAACTCCCCAAAAGAATACAAAAAGGAACAGGGACCCGGGAAGCACTGCTGAATGCAACAGTGGAATTGCATGGAGTATCTTAAGCACATACTGGAACTTTTTGGTTAAGCGTAATTACTGTAAGCAAAGAGAAAGCAGTTTCTTTTCTCTTTTTTCATCTTGCAGAAAAATGTCAACATTTCACCCCCTTCTCTTGGGGTCTACCTTGACAACTGCGAATGAATCATCACAAGAAGAGGGAAAAAAGCTCTCTGCAGTTCGAATTAGACAGTGCCAAACATCTGGGTGAAAATGGAAAACGTTTGTCAAACAAGATGCTGATATTTGCAGACACTTTGATCTGAACGTGGGCCAGTGGGAAGATACCTCTCTGTACCTGTTCGAGGAGCAAAATAAAACCTCCATCATTAAGTGTGAATATTGGGGGGAGGCAGGGAATGGTATGTTCTATATGCAAGAGGCATTCAAAGACATTTGCTGCAATGGATATTTTTAAACTCTTTCTAGCCACACACAGAATGTAGAAATTAACAAAAGAATGTCTTAATTGGGCCTATTTTATATACAAAAGAATAATGGGCTAAATGGGTTGGAATGAATGCCATATTTATCCTTCATGGGAGAAAAGACATCATGATTCACAGACAGAGAAGCCAAGAGCATCTAACACTTTACTCATGAGCGGAATAAATATAGCTCTTTTCATAATATTATGCTTTTTATTCCTTGCAGGCCCCTTTCGGCACAAATGGAAAAGGACTGGGAAAAAGCAAACCTGCCCCACCACGCAATCATTCTCTTTTCAAGATTCTGAAACCGAGCAGAGATCATGGCTGGACACCTCAGACTCGACTTCTAACCTTCCCAAATGCCCATTGACCCGTGGCAATTTCGGATTCTTCACATACATTCACTTCACCCAATACTGACTGCCCACCTACTACATGCAAGTCACTGGCTGGGGCTGAGAACTTGGAGAATTCAAAATGAGAAAAACAAATATTTATTTGACTTTGGGTGTCAATCGATCATGGCCTATTTACCTTCCTGCCTCCCCTGCTCCCTTTCATGGGTGGGGGAAACAACGGGTGTGCTGGGGGGTGGCGGGGGGTGGGGGGGGTTAGGTGAAATCGTCAATGAGTTGCCTTCTTCCAGAGGCTTGTGTGTGCCAAGTGTTGGTGAAAGGAGGCAGCTCGGGACTGTTCTGGGTAGCAAAGGCAAGCCACTGCTCTCTGATTAAACATTTTCCACAGATAATCAAGAAATGACTATGGAGCGTTTGGAACTGCTCAAAAGAAGTGTCAAACACAGAGATAGCTATCCAATTAAACCAGTGTAAAGAAAGGGACTTGTGTCTGGGGAATAAAGGAAGGGGACGCAGCAGGGGCGAGGGTGTGGAGAGAAAATCACTCTAAGAAGAAAGAAAGGCTCATCTTCCCTCTATCCTAGCTAGGCAGGATCTTTGCTTCAGGAAAACTGATTTGTGTTTTAGTGCCTTTGCCTGAAAGACTAGCCAGAGCACCAGAGAACAGGAGGGAAAACTGAAGTTGGCTTTGTGAGAAGTCTGCTGGAGTCATTTGATGGGCAGGCTCTGGAAGCTGGGGTTCCCAAGCCCTGCCAGGTAGGCTACATTTTGCAATTGGATGAAAGCAAGCAGGTCTTCTCAGGAGTCTCCTCTGCCAAGCCCAGAATCACTTCAGAGCCTGGGAGCAAAGCTGAGCTTGTTTCATTCATTTGCCTCCTACTACTGGATTCATCTACAACATTAAGACTCTGCTCCTGCTCAAAAGAGGACTTCAGCTTCCTCTCTGCCTCTACGTGAGCTATGAGGGGAGAGAGAAATTTACAGATGGGAGCATCCCCCCCCCCCGCCCAAATTCCAGTTCAGGTTCCTGCTGCTTTATGCAACAGCTGTGTTCCTGTAAAGTTGCACACATGAATTTTGCTCCCCCAAGTCGAATCCTACTTCCCAACTGACTTGCAGGATTTTATTATTTATTATTGTCCATTTTATTATCTACAAAATGGGGACAATAAATTTGCAGTCCCTGCCTCCCTGGGTTGTGAACAAAGCTCTCTGTAAACCTGAAAGCTGTGTCATCCACGATTCAAAATCATCTTCCACTAGCAGTTGCAGAGATTTTAGATCCCAGACTTTCTGCTTAAAGGAATCGAAATTAAATATTCCCTTGAAAGAAGTAAGTTCTAGTTTTCATCTACTAGTTTTTCTGCATGCCAGGGCCATGGATCTACTGTCATTTATCCTCCTTGGGCAGATGGTGAAGCTTTCCTCCACTTGTGCATCTCTCATCCTCACTGCCCATTGTGTTTTTCTATAGTAAAAGCCTAGGGCAGAGGGGTCTCTTTTGCCTTGTCAAATAAGGTCAAGCCTTAGGCATTCAATTTAATATTCATTTTCCCCAGATCAGGCAATTCTTTGCTAAGAGAGCATCTGTTTCCATTTGAATTTATTTTATATTCTTTACACATATCCCCTCACAAATCCTGCATCACTGTCTGCAACAAGGGATCCATTTTTTAAGACGCTTCCCACCAAGGCCTCCCTTTGGGTGCCTGCAAGATTTTGCACCTGCAATTGGCTAATGGCCAGCACAAAAGGCCACTTGAGCTTTCCAAATGAAGGACTGAACGATAAGTGGGGGACTGCAATGATAAGTGAAAGGCTGAATTCACACTTCTGTTTTCCATGTCCTAATATACTGGGGGAGGCAAAATGTGGACAGGCCTTAATGGAGGCAAAAATGCTTCTTCAGCAGTAGCACTGAGCAGCTTGCTAAGTGCCTCTCCAATTTAGCAACCAGAGTGAAAGACATTCTTCAAACCTGTGATGTGGTCATTGTTGGGCCTTCAAAAGAAGGCTTTGTCACATCTACAGTGGTTGTTTAGTAACCTCTGAGGAAGATACTCCCTCTTCCCGCCCTCCCTTTCCATGCTAGCTCTTTTCAAGGCTGATCTCAAAATAGGACCCCTAAAAGGTCTTCCTTAGCAAAGCTCGGGACCTCCATCAGCCTAAGAATTTGCAACGTCCTCTGCAGGTCCATTTTCTTCTGGTATCAATCAGAAACTGGAATAGCTAGCCAGGCTCTAGTAGGTAGCCCTCACTGCACTTTTGCCCATATGCACCCTGCCCTGCCTTAACTCTAGGGATGATGCTTGCTTGTGCCTCCAGAATAATTTACATTCATGCCAACAAAATTGTAAATTGTATCTTCGGACACAATACCACCCTGTGCATTTGTTTGTTTTATCAGGGTTTGGTTGGGGGGTTTTGATACAATAAATGTGCCATTCCCGGAGATTTCATCTTCTGTGTTAACATTGTGTCTATTTGACATTTGCTGTGGAATCAGACCTAACAAGGCTTCCTGTTCCTTTCTCTTTTGGCAACATGACCAAGGGGGGCGAGGGGGAGGGCTCAGGGAATGTACACTCTGCTCAAAAAGTAGCCCTTGTTCATTTGCCTCAGGAAAGAAGGCTCTCCCACGACATTTGAAGGGAGCAGCTCTATAAAACATTACAAAGGCTTTCCCCAGAAATCTATTCTTCTATCTCAATAAGAGCAAGGACTTCTTTTTTGGTTTGCTTTTTTAAATGAAAATTTATTCTGATCTTGACCAAAATTATTCTGATCTTGACAAACCTCAACTTGGATGAGCATTTACACATAAAAGATCAGAAAAAGAGGATTTTACATGAAAATGTCCATCTCCACTAGATAGAACTTGATTGGTACATTCAGGCGTTCTTTTGACTTAGTTATTTTCATCTCTCCATTCCCCAGGGAATCGTTTGATTCTCCCCCACAAGTTCTGAAATTAAAACCCACTCAGAATAAAATCAAGCAAAACAAATCCACGTATTGGTCATGTCTAGAAATATGTGGCTTATCCTGAACCTCTAGCCTACCACCCCTCTGCCAAGAGAGAGAAACAGTCTTCATCTCATTGTTCTTCTGAGGTCCTAGTCGATCATGGCTCCTAGTGCTTTATTAAGGTTTATTTTACAGTGTTGTACTTATGGTAAAAACAGGGCTCCTAACTCTGCTCACTTCACTACATCAATTCACAATAGTCCTTCCAGGTTTTGACAAATCTGCACCTTTCATCCAGTCTTGGGACACAATGAAATCCCAGTACAATCTTGTACTATAATTAATTCACTCATCCCCCAATTGATGGGCATTCCTTTAGTTTCTAGTTCTTAGCTACAACAACAAATGCTATATTGTTATACATATGTATATATGTGTATGTATGTACATATGTGTGTGTGTCTTTTTCCCCTTTCTTTGGGGTATAAGCAGGACAATAGTATCATTGGGTTCAGGTGGATGAAGAATTTAGTGAGCTTTTGGCATATATGGTTCCAAATTGTGTGCCAAAATAGTCAGATCACTTCAATGCAATACCAACAAGACATTTAGTCTGCCTGCCTTACCTCAATCCCTCTAATAATTTTAATTTTCTATTTTGGGTATCTTTGCCAGGATCACCAGCATACAGTAGAAATGCAATCATTTACTCTGCATTTCTTTTATCATTAATGATCTGGTAAACTTGTTATTCATGTCCTTATTGTTTCTGTTGTTTTGCCTTGGGAGGACTGTCTCTTCATACCCTTTAACCATTTCTCTTTGGGGGAAGTATTGTGGATATCAGACTTTTACTAGAGGGACGTGCTTCAAAGTATTTCCAATTAACTAATTTCCTTCTCATTTTAACAGTACTGATTTGGGGCAAAAGCATCAATTTTATATGATGAAAACTGACCTTTTCTTCCTATGATCCTTTCAATCATTTCTGATCAATAATCTTTTATTCAGAGTTGTGAAAAGCATCTCCTCCCTTGCTCCTCTGATCTGTTTATAATATGAAATTTTATATCAAACTCATAAATATATAGAGAACTTATAATGGTGTTAGATGCTGGTCTAAATACATTGTTTGTTACGCTGCTTTCTAATTTTCTAACAATGTTTGTTGAATAGGTCTTCACCTACTACTTATATCCTATGGATTTATCAAACACTATGCTGCTCTGCAGGCTTCTTTGTTTGTGTTTCTAATGGTTGGACTGATAAACCTTTGAGATTTTTCTATACTTACAGATAGTTGCTTTTTAATGAATACGGTTTTATATTATAACTTGAAATCTAATGTTGCTAAGCCTGTATCCTGTGTATCCTTTTTTATTTCTCTTGAAATTCTTAACCATGTTCCCTTAGATAATTTTTGTTATTTTCTTCCTAGGTCTATAAACTAAATCTTTGATAGTTTGATATCACACTGAATCATAAATTAATTTGTGTTTTTAATTATATTGTCACTGTTCAATCGTGAATTAGTACTGCTCCAATTATTTAAGCCTGTGTTTATTTATGTAAAGAATATTTTAGTTACATTCATATAAATCTTATGTGTGGGCAGCTAGGTGGCACAGTGAATGGAGCCCAGGGCCTGAAATAAGGAACATTCGTCTTTCTGACTTCAAAGCTGGCCTCAGACACTTACTAGCTGTGTGTTCCTAGTCAAGTCACTTTACCGGGATTGTCTCAGCTCCTCCTCTGTAAAATAAGCTGGAGAAGAAAAGAGCAAACCATTCTAATCTCTTTGCCAAGAAAATGCCAAATGGGGTCAGAAAGAGTTAGGCATGACTGAAACAAATGAACAACAATAAAAGGTGTTAAATGTCTTGATAAATGGACTAAACAATTCTTTATGCATTCTGTAGTTACTCTGATGGACTTTCTTCTCTGTCTTCTGCCTGGATTGCATTGGCAGTAAGGCTAATAGATCACTGTGGGTTGATTTTATAACTTGATACTTTGCAAAAGTCATTAATTCATTTTAGTTGAATTTCTAGGGTTCCCTAAGCAGACTCCTAAAAAAAAAAACTATCATAGTATATGCAAAAAGTGATGTCATTTCCTCTCTGTGTATGTTGATTCCCTCAACTTCTTTTTCTTATAGCTATAACAAATATTTTTAGAAATATAACAAAATAATAGTGTTGATATTGGCCATTCTTGCTTCACACCTGATTTTACTGGACAATCCTTTAGCCATTTTCCATTCCAGATCACCTTAGTTCTTGTTTTTAATGATTATTTATCATTAATTAAGGGTTAATTTATTCTTAGGATTTTTAATATTTTCAACAAAAATTGGTGTGGTATTTTGTCAAAAGCTTTTCTCTGTGTCGATGGATAAATGTAAGTCAATGTAGACTGTGTAATTTTATCTTGATATTAATATAGTCTATTATATTTATATAATTTTCCTAATATTGAACCAATCCTTCATTCTTGGTATAAATCTAATCTGGTCAAACTATATAATATTTTTGAAATATTGCCTTCGTTTATCCTCTCTCTTCTAATATTATATTCAGAATTTATGGCATTAATATTAAAGATATTGTTTTGCTTTATCTCTTATTTAGGAATCAAGACAATATTTTTCTGGGTATGATATGGGATCATAAAAAGAATTTGGAAGTAACCCATTTTTTTCTTTTTTCTATTTTTACAAATAGTTTACATAATGATGCAAAATGTTCTTTGAAAGTTTAATATAATCCATCTTGTCCTGAGGTTTTCTCTTCCTAAAGAGGTTATTTATGATTTGATAAATTTCTTTTTGTTAGGTTAGGTTTTTTTTTAATTTCTCCATTTCTTATAACACATATAAGTATTTTATATTTTATGTCTATTATTTTTAAGTCATTAATTTTTGGTGTAGTTAGGTAAAATAGTTTCTGAAAATCCCTTTATTTCTTCTTAATTTGTTGTGAATTTTTTAACTTTATCTTAATTTAGGTTTTCTCTTTTTTAAAATCTTACTAGCTAATGATCTACTCATTTTACTCGTTTTTTTAAACTAGCTTTGTCCATTTAATTTTTAACTCTCAATTCTGTGTATATGTTGTTTGATCTTAAGAATCTCTACATTTCTGTATAGTTAGGATTTTAAAACTTTTTGCTCTTCTAGTTTTCTTACTTGCATACCCCTCTCCATTAATCTGTTCTTGCTCTTTGTTGATGAAAATGTTTAGAGATAAAAATGCTCTCCTGTGGAATAATTTGCCTGCTTCACAAACTTTGTGGTATACAGTCTCACTGTGATTTTCTTCATTGAAAATAATATTATTTTTTATTTGTACTTTTAACTTACCCATTCTTTAAGAATAAATTATTTTGTTTCCAATTAATTTTCATATTTTCTTCTAAAATTCTATACTGATTCTAATTTTCAACATGTTGTGGTCAGGAAAGTTGCATTTAATGCTTCTGCTTTTCTGAACTTATTTTGGCATTTTTATGCCCTAGGACACAGCTAATTTTTAGAAAGTTGCTATATACAGCTGAATACACACATATGCATATGTAGAGCCACATGCATGATTATGCATGCAAGCAAGAACAAGCATGTGCACAGATACACATTCATACTCCTCTCTTTCCTATTTAGTAATCACCTAAGGCTATTTGGTAAAGTTCTATTTACGTCCTTAATTTCATTCTTAACTTTTCATTATAATGTTCCAGATCTGAAAGGGGTACATTGAAGTCACCCACTATTATGGGCTTATTGTCTATTTCTCCTTAAAATTTGATGAACTTTTCCTTTAAGTACTTAGATTTTACGCCAATCAGTGCATACATATTAAATACCAACATTATTTCACTGCCTAAGTGCATTTAAGCATAAAGAAATTTTTCAACTTATCTTTTAACCATGTCTATTTTTACTATCATCTTGTCTGAGATTAAGATTATAGGCTCTGTTTTTTGAGTCCAACTGAAACATATTAATTCTGTCCAGATTCTCATTTAAACTCTGAATCTTTAGTTTTCAATTTTGTTTCTTGCAAACAAGATATTGTTACATTCTGCTTTCTAATACACTATGCTATCTTTTGTTTCTTGAATCATAGTTATATTTCTTCTTATGAAAGATAAATTTCCCTACATCATATCATCTTATATCTTTCCCCCTTTCTTTGCTCTCCATCCTCTTACGTATACAGGGAAAATGATTAAAGAGAAATGTGGTCAACAGTAGTGATCTAAATTTTAAAAAAGAGATGTGAGTTCACTCCCATTAATCTTTCTCTCTTCCCCTAGCCCCAACCCAAATCATTGTTTCTGATATTTTTTTCTTTCCTTTTATTCCTCTATTTACAATCCATACCCTGAGGATGAAGTTTGTTTTAGTCATTAGGATTCACTCTTCCCCATGCACTCCCTCTTCAATCCCCTTTTCCCATCCCCTGTACTTGTAGACATTTAATTCCTTTGTCTGGTTTGAGTAAAGTGAACATGATATCTACTCCCCTCCACCCTCCTTTCATTTTTGTATTATTCCCTTCTCCTTATAAGAATTCTTAAGTTTTATGAACTCCCTACTCCCTCCCCACTCCTTCCAGCTTGACTCCCTCTTCCAACTCTCCTTTGTTCTTTATCAAAACAGAAGAAATATGATCATGTTGGAAGAGACTGGCTCTATGGCCATAAACTACAGGCCTTGCCATGGCAGGGTATAAACAGAGAGAGATGCTCTGAAGCTCAAGTAGGTGTCAGAATTAGTCTTAATGAAGTAGAAGTAGAGGAAAGCCAAGAATAATCGTAAAGTGTGGGAGCAAACCTTCTAAAACTATGCTAGGGAAAAAAGGAGCTGGATGGGCAGTGGCTAAAATTGTCTAGGAGAAGATGGAGGAGACAAGGCTAATAGAAATAATACTGAATAAAGCTTCCAAAACCCCACAAACTTCAGAGGACTCCCAACAGAAAATGAGACACTCTCACTGAACATTATGCTATGCCCAAAATTAGCTAGATGAAATGGGCTTCCATATCCCTGAAGGAGGTGGCCCCATGGAAGAAGAGCTGCTTTTATTTTTACTAGATTACTATTATTTTACTAGATTACAGAACATGTGACATGTTCTGTAAATTGATTTTTCTTTTTTATGTTTCCTGGTAAGACTATTTTTAAAAGATAAATCAAGTCCGTAACTTGATATACTTTATTAAAATAAAGCTCATATGCTTCATGAAAAAAAGAAAAAGAACAAAGTCATCCTCATTTTCTCTGTCTTATTAATTCCATCTGTGACCCTTGAATTCATTAGGATTCTGAAGGGACACTTGTTTCTTCTCTCCCTATATGAATGTAAGCACTTCATCATCATTTAGCTCATTCCAATTTGTATTTACTTTTCTATGTTTCTCTTGATTTCACTGTTTGCATTACCAAATTTCTACTCAGTTCTTGGCCTTTCATCAGCAATACTTGAAAACCTTCTATCCCATTAAAAGTCAACTTCCATCTATATCACATTCAAAATTTTTCCTATTTATACTAGCCCAGTCCTGTGGGATCTTGGCCATAGTTTCTTGGTACTTGAACTCTTTCTTTCTGGCTTCAGGATTTTTAAGCTGGAGCTCTAGATTTAACTCTGGTTAAATGGACTTTTCATTTGGGAGGTTTTTTAGGAGTGGTAGACTGAATTGTCACTTTACCTTGTGCTAATAGCTCTGATCAATTTTATTCATGATTCCTTCAAACAAATTATCTAGCCTAGAATTTGTGGTCATGGCTTCCAGAGTACACAAAGAGCTTTACATTTTCTCTACTTAATTTTTGGGGTCAGTTGTTTATGAGATGAGATAATCTATGTTTTCTTCTGCCTTTTTCAATCTTTTTATTTCATCCTAATACTTGTGGTTGTCTCATGGGAGAACTGATTTATACAGGGTTTATTCTAACATTAAAAAGAAAAAAGTAGGCCTTCCTGACTCCAAAACTAGCCCCCTCTCCATTATGCCATGTTGGTTTTCACCTTCACTTTACACATAAAGAAACTGAGACTCATAGAGATTAAGTGACTCGTCCATAACTCAGGGCTCCCTAGCTAAAGTTGGCTCTCTATCTACCAAGTCCTACTATCTCTCTAGAGTAAAATAACTGCCCTAAATCCGAGTACCAAGGATTGTGATACTAAGGCTGATATTATCAGTAATCCCTATATACTTAAGTATAAAGTCAACCCATAAACATTTTGCTGAACATCTCTAATGTGATAAAAAAAAAACTATAGGCCATACAACCAAGTACAAGTACTGATGGTCAAAGAGATGAGAATTTTAAAAGACACACACACACACACACACACACACACACACAGAGTAAGATAAGTACCCAATGAAGGCTACAAACACCAAGTGCCAAACGAGCTCCAGAAAAGACCAGAGTTGTCTTCACCAGAGTCAGGAAGGGCTTTGTGGGAGAGGTGAAATTTAAGAAGGATATTGAAGAAGGGGCAGGTAGGTAGTTCAGTGGTTAGAGAGCCAGACCTGGAGAAAAGAGGTCATGGGTTCAATTCTGGCCTCAGATACTATGTTAAAAGAATGTATCATGGCAGATAGCGAGTGCCTTAATGTACAAGTTATGCTTGAAAAATGCCAAGAGGGCTGACCAACTCTTATTGGTTTGCATGTTTGCTCTTTCTACAGATTGTTTTTTCCTGCAGAAAACAAACTTCAGCTCTGATTACCAAGTGTACAAACAAAGAATAACATAATATACTGATGGGACTTATTTCTGTGGCGGAAAATGTGACAGTGGGAAATGAACTCTGGATTTGGAGTCAGAAGACCTAAAGTCTGTTGGCCATTCACATCCTCTCCCAGTCTCATATTCCTCCTTGATAAATTTGAAGGAGTTGGACTAGACCATCCCTTCCAACTACAAATCCTATGATTTCCTCCATTTCCTTCCAAATAAGGAAATGTTTTATTCTAGACTGCCAAATGTCACCAATGGAAAAGCTTGTCTTGGGATGCAAGCCACAAGAGCTGAGAGTGAGAGCAAGTAGGCCTGAAAAATAGACATATGGGAGTTGAAAAAAGGGAGAATGTGTACCCAGAGCATGTTCATTCAGAGTACTAAAAAGGATCTAAAAAAGGGCTTCCTTAAAGGCAGGGAGACTCTTCTGACCCCAAGGCCAAAATACCAGTGGAGAAAACCACCAACCACAAGCAAACTAACTCTAGGATAAGCTTCCTTGGAAGTGACAGAGCAAGTTGAGAGGGCATAGAAGGAGGAGTCAGGGAGGTCTGGATATAGATATTGCCTGAAAGGCTTAATTACTAGCCAAGTGACTCTGGATGACTCATTCTGACCCCTTTGGCCCTCAGTTTCCTCATCTGTAAAACTATTATTATAATGGCACCTAGCCCAAATATCTATGAAAAGGACTGGACCAATGGTAAAGTGCGATACTAATATCAATTTGAGCTAATATTATAATTATTCCCTTGTCTTCATTATTCTGATGATTATTGCCTAACTTTAATTTGCTCCCATGAGAAACTGAGCAATCTACATAATTTTGACTTTTAGAAAAGTAACAGGAAATAGACAATATTTGCAACAGCTTTCCACTTGAATTTTCCAACATAATTCATTCAGTACTTCTACTTTCTTCCTTTTAATTTTTTTAATTTTTCAGTAGGGTATTCAGTATTATCATAAGAAATTATGGAAAATATATTAATATTGCTCATTAATCTGACTTCATGAGAGCTGGGCCTGGAATGGCTGGTTGTAACCGCACTGATTAAGAGAAGCATCCTGACAGGGACAGGAAGCAGAAAGTTACACCTTTCCTCTGCTCTGATTAAACTGTGTTTTTAATACTGTGCTCAGTTCCGGAGAATACAATTTTGGAAGGATACTCACACAGTGGTGAATATCCAGAACATGGTGATAGGAGCAGTAAGGGCCCCTAATTTCATGTCATAGTAGGCTTGCTGTAGAAGAAAAACTTAAGGGGGGGGGCAAGAGAACAGGGGTAGATATTTCCAAGATAATTATGTGGAAGTAACAGATTTGTTCTTTTTGGCCCCAAAGGAACAAACTAAGAGCAAGAAGAGAAAAGGTAGATTTAGAATGCTTAAGATGACTAATAAAAAGAGAATGCAAATTAGAACCATTCTGAAATTTGACTTCATACTCACTGGTATGACAAAGATGACAAAAAGAACAAAATCTTAAATGTTGGAAAAGACTGTATAAGAAGACTGGCACACTAATGCCTCCCTGGTAGAGGGATTGATCACTCCAATTCTTCTAGAAATGAATTTAAAACTATGAAAACTGACTAAGCCATATGCAAATTTTGATCCAACAATATCATTTCTCAGTATACACCCCAAGAGGTCAAAGAAAGAGGACAAGATTTTTATATGTAACAAAATCTACTAGTACATTGTGTAAGAGAAAGAACTAAAAGTAAAATGGATACTCATGAGTCTGGAAATGGTTGATTAAGAGTTGGCATGTGAATGTAAGACCATAAGAAATTGTAGCTATGAAGAATTCAAAGAAACTTGGGAAGGTTTCTATAAATGGATGCAAACAAAGCAGTCAAAACCAAGAAAACAATTTACATGATGAGCACAAAAAGGCAATAAAAACACAACTTCACAATTCTAATCAATCAATTAAGGGCCTCATCATGACTTCAAAGACCTAAGGATGAAGCCTGCCTCTTGCCTCTTTCCAAAAGAAGTGGTAAACCACAGACGTGGAAATGAGACATATATTATCTATTACACATGGTCAATGTTTTTTCTCTGTTTTGCTTAACTGCACTCCTTTGTTATAAAGGAGGATTCCATGGGGGGAGGGAGCGTTACTGAATGTGAAAAAGAAACAGATTTAGGCTTGGTGTGAGAAAACTTTCCTAAGCACATTGGGCTGCTTCAGAAGATGGAGAGTACCCCTTCAGGAGAAATCTACAAAGGTCGGGATGTTGAAAAGGGAATTGTTCTTCTGGTCTTGGACTTCCTTACCAATTCAGCCATTCTGAGGCGTGTACTAGCCAAGAGGTTAGGAGGCCTTCCACCTGAATGAAGGAGAAGTATTCTATCATGTTCAAGAGTGTGAGGTAAAGTCAAGGATGGTGACAGGAGATGAAATAAAACTGATCACTCATCCTTGAGAGAAAATATCTAAGGGCACAATGGTTTATGGATATCTGTTTTGGAACCACCTATACTGAGCCAACCTCAGAAAATAAAAACTCCTTTGGGAACGAGTGATTCTTCCCACTGTACTCTGTCCTGGTCATATTATATATGGGATACGTTTAGTTCTGGAGGCCACAGTTTAGGGAAGGACTGTCATAAGCCGGAGAATATTCTGAGGAGAGCAACGAGGATGATGAGGGACCTGGGGTGATACTTGATGAAGACCAGTTTGAAGAACTATGCATATTTACTTTTGACAAGAGGGATATGAAAACTATTTTCAAGTATATTAAGTACTATCACAAGGAAGATGGATTCTATTTGTTTTTTTGGATCCAGAGGGCAGAATCAGGGAAAATGTTAAGTTTCATCCCACAGGAGAAGAAAGCACACATAGCCAGGATCATTCAAGTACTTTAGTTCTCCAGGAAATGGAGGTAGATGATTTTGGTAACTCTAAGGTTTAGAGCAACATTGCTATTGTCATCCTTCTTTTAATATAATTATACTCTGATAGTTCTTTGACATGCAACGTTTCCTTCAAAAAGAACATGAAAAAAGTAATTAACAATTCACGGATATGTAAGGATATCCTAGTCTATAAGAGACAACAAAGTTTGGGTTTTGAACCTATATTTCTGGTTAAGTAGAAAGAGAAACGGTCATGCAACTGACTCAGAACTCTCTGGTTCCAAGACCAATGATGGTCAAGAGGGGAGTATCTGTCAACCACAGAAAAGGTGAAATTCAATAGTATAGTTCCTAATATTCCTACTTCAGGCAATGGAATTCTGAGGTTACCCTCTGCTATATGAGCACAGCACCCGTTCTCTCCAACAAGAGCCAGAATCATTTGGCTGAACGGCTTGATGGGCTGGGCTATGGCATTCCCCTTGTCAAGCTCAAACACTTTCTATGCCATCAAAAACAGAAACTAGATTTACACTGTATAACAAGTTTGTTAGACAGTAGCTACAGAAAAGCTGAAAGAAATAAATCCCTCAGATATTTTCCATTTAGAAGATGCCATTCCCCTTTGTCACCCAACAGTACTAGGCACAGGATCCAATTTCCTGAAAAAACAAAACAAAACAATGTTGAGTCTTTCCAAAGAATTGGTCTCATCTCAGGACACCCTCTCACCCCTTTATAAATGTGTGGGCTGGGAGTTGTATTTTTTAAGCAAATCAAATAAACTAAGCTTGACTTGTCTTCAATAATATTTCATCACTGACAACACTCTAGAGATAACCATAGATAGCCAAAGCAATAACAAATCCGTGAGTTAGACTTCCTGCAGCAAGTCTTGGTAGGATATAAAATCTAATGGCTAAATACAGAATTGCTGTCAACTTTCAAATTAAGTATCAGACAATGATCTAAAACTTGTGTGTATACTTGTCATGGGTCTTTTTCAACTCCATCTCCACAGTCTTTGGAGATATACAACACAATTTCTTATTCCAGTGGTGCCTCAAATATGGTGTTGGCAAAGACATGGCATGTGTGCTCCAGCATGCCAGAGGGGGCTGCTCTGTTTCCCCTCTCCACCGTGCCTGGGGACAATTTTCACATTCCCTACCCCTCTGTCCAGGCACCCAGGGTGAGCACTTCCTCCCTCTGCTGTGTGTGTTGGGGGGAGAGGGATGATGGCGCTCATAGGCAGCTTGAAGGTGTAGTTTGGGCACACAATCTCTAAAACGTTTGCCAACACTGCCCTATGGCAACAGTTAGGAAATAAATTCACAAATTTCTCAAATGTTTACATTTCTATAATGTTTAAAAGACTACAAAGCATATTTCTGGCACTCACCATATGAGGGTACCATTAACCTTAACTTAGAGTTTTAGTAACTAAGACTCAGAGAAGTCAGGTGACTTGTCCATATTATGAGAGTTGCTCTCAGTGCTCTTCTTTATTCACACTTAGATTTTCCTGACACCAAATTCAATGCCCTTTCTTAACATGCTTTTCCCTACTTTGACTTTCAGGATACTATATTTTCATGATTCTCCCAACTCTCGGCCCCTCTAATGTATCTTTTACTGACTCTTCAGAACCTTCTCCTTTATGGGAAGCATGGATGGATCTCAAAATTCTGTTCCTGGCTATTTTCTCTCCTCCCAATTCTCTCTTTTGTGTATCTATTCTTTTTTATACTTCATTTATGACTTCTATGCTGATGACTATTAAACTTACATATACATCTCCAACCTCTCCCCAGTCACATAGTTCCAACTGCCTGCCTGACTACCTGACTACTCTATCTGTCCTACCAATACCTCCATGTTGGTATGGTCAGAACCAAATTAACAACAACAATAAGTGCTTGTACCAACATTATCTCATTTTATACTTAAAAAACCCTGGGAGGTAGGTGCTATTATTATTCACTTTTGTATAGAAAAGGAACCAGAGGCAAACAGTTGATTAATTGTTCAGGGTCACAGAGTTATTAATAAGGGTCTGAGGTTGCATCTGAATTCAGGTTTTCTTGACTCTTGAGTACAGTGTTATGTAATTTTCTATTCATCTGGCTATCTAATAATAAAAGCAACTAACAATTATATATCTTTACAGTTTCCAAAGTACCATAAATATATTAAATTGATCATTATAACAACCCTGTGAGGTAGGTACGATTATTGACCCCACTTTACAAATGAAAAAAATGAGTTAGAAAGAGGTATAGTGACTTGTCCAGGGTCATATGGCTAATAAATATCTGATGTAGGATTAGGATCCATACTTCCTGACTCCGGTTATCACAGTTAGTTACCATGCCACCTAGTTGCCTCTCTCACATTACCTTCTGCCCAAAACAAACTCGTATATAAGACTGATGACCAACTATTGGCGCTCAGTGAAAAATCTGAGGATTTCCAGAAGAGCCTCAGGACCGAAGATAAGCGAATGGTATTTCATTTTTAAATATGAAAAGAAGCTAGCTTTTTTCAATAATAAACTGGTAATCTTGACTTCCAGCTCCAAGCAAAATTGGAGACTATTAAAGGGATGGTTTGTGAATAGGTAAAAAGTAATCCCAAAAAGCCAGGATGGATCCAGCTAGAATGGGTCAAGCAAGACTAGCTTGATTTCCTTTTATGAAGGAAAGAATAATCAGAGGAATGTTGTAGATATAATATACCTGAATTTTAGCAAAGTATTTGAAGAGTCTGCCTTTATGTGCTTGTGGACAAGATTGACAAATATATGGTAGAAGATCATGCATCTAGGCAAATATAAAAGTAGCTCAATGACCAGATCTGAAGAGTAGATATATCTGGGTAAATACTGTCTTAGAGGAAGAACCAGCAAAATATGACCCAAAGGCCAAAGGTGACCTCCTGGCTGTTTTGTTTTTTTTTTGCAAACATAATCTGTATATAAAAATGTGAAAACCATTTTAGCTCATGGGCCCTATGAAAACATGAAGTAGGACAGATGTGGCCCTTGAGTCATGGTTTTATGACCCCCATCTTAAAGAAAGGTCTCTAGTGAAGGTCCTCAGGGATCTATCTTTGATTTTCTGTTCTGCATTCTTAGAAATGGATTAGATAAAGACAAAGATGAGAGGCTCCTCAAATACTTCAAAGGCACAAGATCCAACAAATCTCAACAGCCTTGAAATAGTCAAATCTAATAAGATAAAATTCAACATACATTTGTATTCAAAATGTCAATATACAAGTCCATGTTTGAAGAGGCATTGCCAGACAAGACTTTGTATGGGGGAGGAGTGCCTTCATATGAAAGACCAAGGGTAAAATGGTAACATGTAAACTCAACACGAGTCAACAGCATGTGACATGGCAGTTAAAAACCACAACATATTTTTGTTGTGTTAGTTAGCATCCTATTGAGAAAGAGGGACATGATACTCCCGCTATTCCTTGCCCTTGTCAGACAAATATATAGGATTATATTGCGTATGGAATGCAAAAAACTAGGAAGGCTGCTGACAAGTTGGAGTAAGTCCAAAAGAGTGTAAAAAGGATAGCAAAAGGACTTTAGTCCTGTCATGAATCCGTAAGGGGATCAGTTGAAAAAACTAGGCATGCAAATCTGGAGAAGACTTGGGAGTGAGATATAATAGCTGTCTAAATATTTGAAGAGCTATCAAATGGAAAAAGTATTTAAGCTTGCTCTGCTTGGCCCTTGAGGACACAGGAAAGAATAATCAATAGACTGGAAATTTCAGGAGAGATGGTCTGATGTCTATCCCTATTGCCTAGAATAGTTCTTTGAATTGTGCAGACACACTATGAGTGTTCATTCAATGGATGAATGAATGAAATTGCAGAGAAGCAGATTGTAATTTGATTTAAGGCAACACTTAATAATTAGAGGTGTCCAAAGGTGGAGCAGACTTCTTTTGGAGTTCACCTTTTCTGGCCTATCCCTGAAGATCTTTAAGCACAAACTATAGGACTACTGCAGGTAGTCATACCGCCTATGTGAGTGGATAAGTGTCAGTGAAGACCCTTGCTCAGGTTCATGTTGAGGTTCAAATGGAATCTCTTCCAACTCAGAAATTCTGTTAGGTCCTTCTGCAAGCAGCATGAACTAATGAAGGACTTGACGTAGATTCTCAAGCTACCTGACATACCGAATCTATCCACAGTTTAGATAGACTCAACCAACCTGGTTCATTAACAAATGTATCAGATGAACCTCTAGCACAGCAAAGAGAGGCCCTGAAATCAGAGCAGCAACACTTAATAGCTCTGCAATCACGTAACCTTCCCGAGTCTCCTTTTGCAGACAGTAGGGAGTGAGGGGCAATAGAAATGTAAGGATCAAATGAAATGATAGATGTAAAGTGTTTTGCAAACATCTTAAAGGGCTTCATAAATGCCAGCTCTCAGTAGCAGTGGTAGTGGTGGTGGTGGTGGTAGTTGGGGGGGGAGCAGGAAGAGCAGAAGGAGGAAGAGGAGGAGGAAGAACAAGGAGGAGAAAAAAGAAGAATAGAAGGAGAAGACAGCCACAACCTGTCTAATAGATTCTTTCTATTGGGTGCTGTCTAGATATGGAATTTTAAGTCCTCAAAAGCATCCTAAGTGAGAGTCTTTGGTTTACTCTGCAGGCATCCTCTGGAATTTCCCATCAGGCTGGCCACAGTGAAGTGTCTCCAGGAATTCTAATTGAGGGGGGTGGGAGAGACAGCTCTCCCCCCTCTACAAAAAAGGGGAGTTGTCAATGAACATTTCCTACACCTGATATCTGGAGTATGAGCAACTGCACTTTTAATAAAAGCAGCAGCTGCCAAGGCCAAGCAATTAATCAATCCTTGTGAGCTGCCAGCCTTAGAACTTGCTGAAGTAAAGCTATTCTTTCCAGCACTTACAAATAAAGTACTCACTATTTGACTAAAGACTGTCTACTTGACCAGACAATATCAGAGTCCTATTTAAATGACATTTGCAGAGAATGGGATTTTTGTCCTGACTGCTTCTCCTTATCAGATAATAATAACATCAGATTAGTGGATTAAGGCCAGTGGAGTAGCACTGCCTTTTTCTGAGCCCTTCTTCAACCAGCTCTTTCCTCCATCTGTCCAGTCAAACTTTGCTCAGCTTTTACAAGCCAATAATAAGTACAGAAGTGGAGTCTCAACTGACACCAGGTGTCCGAGCTCTGCAAGGGGCTATGGTATCCCCAGAACACAAGGAAGACTTTATCATGGTTGACGGGCAGGGCAGCCACGTAGCCCTTTACAGGTGCAAAGATTCCTATGTGTCAGTTCAAGGAAACAATAGAAAAAAGCGACTGCACTTGCTCCAGTTGAATTGCTAGAATCCGACTTCCATTCTCCCCTCTGCCTTTCCATCATTTTTGCTTGCTAGAGTCAAAGAAATCTTGAATTTGGGTGGAGGCTACAGTCATAATCATCAAATGCTTCTGAAGAAAGAAATGGCAGCAGAAAGCCCGGCACTCTTTGATTATTACATTCAAAAGTGCTTTTATTCCTCATTTTACACAAACAGGTCAAATCTAAAGCCAGAATGTTTCAGCTGAAAATACCAAGTCTCCCAAGAATCACCTTCGCCATCTGAAAATAGCTACCTTGCATCTCCATCCCTCCCCTATTTGACATTTTCAAAGCCAGTTGACATCCTCACCTAAAGTACATTATTTAAGCTAATAGCCAATATTTCCTGTTCTTAACACAGTCTAAAAGGCTTCCTGACGCTAGGAACCCAAGGTAAACCACGAGCCCAGGAGTTCTCACTGTAATGTTTCAAAATTCCACATGTCGCCTATCTCTTGTACTTAGTTTGTTTCTCAACTAAATCTTACTTGTACCTAACCTTGACCAGAAAGTGTTTCCACATGGCCTAGAAGCACATGCCAAGTATACCTACGTCAAAGAAAGTTGCCTGATTTAATCAGGGGATGGCAACAGCAAAGAACAAATGCTGAGCAAGGTCAGAGTGAGATTGGTCTTTTCAAAAAAACAGTGCTTGCTGACAGTTGAAGGAATATCCCTGAGTCTGGCATCTAATATTTATTGCAAGGAATCTTCACAATTTGTCACCCTGTTATCAAAGCTATGTTAAAAAACAGGCTAAGAAAAATGCTTTTATGCAAAGGGCTACTCTCAGTTGTAAATTTCTGCGTGTCATCCAGTCTGAAATGCAGCAGCACGCACGCCACAATTCATCTTCATTTTGTAGGGTCACAGTAAGTACACAGTGACATTTCCTTCAGAAAGCTCATGGCATTCAAAAGCTCGGATGAAAATATTCCAAAGGAAACCCGTGTAAGATGGATTGATGACAAAACAAATAAAAAAAACCTAGCTTATATCTGTTTCAAACTTGCAATGATGTCTAACAATTCACAAAGAAAGTCAGTGATGAACGTTCATTTTTCCCCTCTCAACAACAACAAAAAATTCCATTTAGAAAAACCTCGGCTTTCCAAATCGTTTCTGTTCTGGGAAGAACTACAGCACGTCTAGGGCCTTACTACTAATTATTATCATCACTGCTACTCATAACAGCTGGTCTATACATAGCGCTTTAAAGTTTGCAAAGCGCTTTAAAGTTTGCAAAATGCTTCAGATGCATTTGTTCCTTTGGTCTTCTCAACCACCACCTGAGGTAGGTGCTTTTAGCAAATATATTTGAAGACAAGATAAGTCAGGCTAAAAAGGGTGGCATGACTTGTTCAGGGTCCAATGGATAGTTAGTATAACAGGACAAAGTAGAACACAAGTCTTTCTGATTCCAACTCCAGGACTCTAACCATTATGCAGCATTTGCTAACTTTGACTATGGCTACCAGGGAAAACATCCCTAGCTTTACCTCCTGCCCTAAACAAAAAAAAATTAGTATCAAGTCCATCTTTGCTATTTAGCAGCTGCTACTCTCTAGTGTGAGAGCTGGGGATTGGAGTGGGGGGACAAAGAAGAGAAGAAGATGGTGTTTATAAGGGAAATAAGGTTAAGGAGCTATATCATTCCAAAGCTATGAAATAGTGCTTCAGAGATTCTTCCCTAGAAGATAGCATGTTTCTATTCATGAGGATGGGGTTTATTTTATTCTTTAAATGAATGCCATTGAGTGAAAGGAGCAAGAACCAGGAAAACTTTGACACAGAGAGTGATACACTGTGGCACAATTGAATGACTTCTCTTCTAGCAGCAATGCAATGATCCAGGATAATTCTGAAAGACTTATGAGAAAGAGCATTATCCACATCCAGAGAAAGAACTGTGGGAGTAGAAACACAGAAGAAAAACAACTGCTTGATCACATGGGACGATGGGGATGTGCCTGGGGATGGAGACTCTAAACGATCACCCTAGTGCAAATATTAATAATATGGAAATAGGTCTTGATCAATGACACATGTAAAATCCAGTGGAATTGCATGTCGGCTATGGGAGGGGGTGGGGGAGGGAAAGAACAGGAATCTTGTAACCATGGAAAACTATTCTAAATGAATTAATTAAATAAAAATTTCCCCCCAAAAAATAAAGGAATGCCATCATTCATTCACTTAACAAGCCCATGTATTAAGCAACTATTATGGGCCAGGAACTGAGACTATGAGGACAAAGTTAAGGGGAAGATTTTTGGAAAATAGGTTGCCACCATCAATTACAGGGAGACTTACTGAATGCATATCAGACACCGCCACATACTCTGCATTCACCCAATTGCCAAAGGCTTATTACCTAATTGCTAACTACGCCACGCCACCACCTATGTAAATACACTGAAAGGAGACCCCCACCTTAGCTATTTAAATTCTTAAAGAACATATTAATTTTGTCATTTTCAAGGTTTGAAATATTTATACAGTACTGAGCCATTCCTGAGGATCAAAGCCACTTTTCCCCTTAATTTCAAACTGAAAGGGTTTCCCTGATTAGCAATAAGGCAACTGTGGAGTATGTGGTTATCCTAAGCTAATCAAGCCCCTGAGGGATCAGAGGTACTCAACTGTACTTTTTGCTTTGTAACTCCTCAGGGGGGTGATTATCTCATGATGGGCATATACCCCCTCACCCCACTGGGCCTTATTGCTTAATGAGGTACTACAAGAAATGGAGTTCTGTTTGCATCAACTTTCTGTCTACGGTAATTGCCTTGAGTTCCAGTTGCAAGAAGAAGGGGGCAAATGGATCAAGTAACTACATATATTTTGTTTGATTAATCGTGAAAAATCATTAAGGGATTAAAGCGAAGCCATTTTACTCCCGCTGACCATGTTCAGCAATTTGAAATTATTTTATGATCCTGATCAATGTAATTAATGAGAATGGCTCTTAATTAGTTACACTAGCAGGCAGCCATGAAAAAATGTATTCACCTAATAATAGGACAGAGTAACATGCAATTATGAGCTCCTAGGCTGCCTATACCTGGTGAGAAGAGATGGAATTCCAGGCTGGCTAGTGAGGGCTCGCTCTGCACTTGGAAATTCTGCTACGAGAGAAGAATGCCACTTTTTCTCAAGTGGCACATCAGCACCAGAGGGTTGGGATAGGCATTTTTAATGACATTAAGGGCGATTTCAGTTGTTTTTTGCCCCAAATCCCAGTGCCACACGGAGAAGGAACCAGCGTCACTTATTCTACTTCCAATGAGCTCAGGGAAGCTGTATTGCAGATAGACTAGATCGTTCCCCTCATCTGCTCCAGTCTAGTTATCCTCTCGCAAGACAAAGTCATTTGGTAACCTTCTTTCTAGCTACCTGTACCCAGGCAGAGCAAATGCTGGCAGGACATCATTAATATTAATCCAAGAACTGATCAGCAGAGATCAAGAGCAGGAAAAGAGGATTGGCTCTAGTCTAGTCAGTCATTGGAGGAAGCAGGAATTGAGGGTATTCATCTCCTCTGTCACTGCAGAAATATTAAAAAGTTGGTGTCAATGTGTAGCAAAGAATATTCCCTAAAGTCCTGCTCCAAGCATTCCTTGGGATCTGCTCTCTGCAGAGATCACAATCTCTGTCAAAATAATGACCATGTATCCCGAGTTTCTGTTTCTGAGCATTTTTAGCTCCATTCAAATAGATGGAAATCTTGCCCTTCTTCCAAGATAACTGAAAGTCTTAAAAATGAGCTTGTGATATTGGACTAGTGAAAGGCTGCCTCTCTAGATTGAGCCAATAATACTAATACTACCTTCAGCTCTTCCTAGAGGCTCTCTTGGAGACCACCACTGAACTGGGGACCTGGGAGGGAGCACTTTTCACATTTTCAAGCATTTCAAAGAATCACAGTCAGAGTCAGAAGAGAACTCATTGGAAATCTAGCCAAACAATGACTTAAAAGAAAGCTCCACTACATAGAGCATGACAGGAGGTCATCCAGTCTTGGCTTAAAGACCTCCACTGAAGGGGAACCCCTTTCTGTTCAAGGCAGCCCATTCTATTTAAGGACATCTCTTATGGTTAAGAAATTTTTCTAGACCTCATGACAATTTGCCTCTTGGCCACCATCTCATTCTCCCCTGATACTACCTCTGGGACAAACAGAATGAGACTACTCCCTTTTCTGTAGGATGGTCATTCAAATACTCAAAGACAAATATCATTTATCATATCTCTGAGTTTAGCTCCTCCCCAAGCTCACTGTCCTCAGTTTCTTTAACCAGTCCTATGGCATGGACTTCAGCTCGTTCACTATCTTAGTTACCACTTTTGGGATGCTCTCCAGATTCTCCATGTCCTTCTCTCTAGGGGGTATAATGAGAGTCTTCATTACTTTAACATCAATTGAGTCAGGAAGGCTTTTGATGGACCCTGATTTGGCATAGGAGATTCTGCCAAATTCAAAACATCTCAGGGGGCCATCAACTGCTTCTTCCATTTTCACATGACAAGTTAACATGTGATATAAAAATGAAATGAGCAGAGCAGTAATTCTTACATGACAGGGGGGAATCCTCTCCAGCAAAGTAGAATTTTTAATTTAAGAAGAAAAAAAATAGTGAATTTGGCTGAAATGAATACCAAGGGGGAAAGAAACCCCATAATAACTTTGCAGGGGGAAGAACCCATTACAGTGGACACCTGAAATATGGTTTTAGAGAAGAGAAGAACAGTAGTCAGAGTAAGATTTTCTAAAGAATCTTTCATATATTGAGGTTTTGGCCATAATAATTCAATATGAATTAAGATTTTAATGTTGAGCCCCATCTGGAGCACTGTGTTCCGTTCTGGGTACTGTCTCTATACAATTTCATTGGATCCTTCCAATAACTATGTGAGGTGCTGACTACTTCTATTTCTATCATGTTACAGAAGATGAAACTGAAGTTTGTGACGGTCAATGACTTACCCATCCATGGTCAAAGTCAGGGTTTGGAGCAAAGCCTCTACTAAGTGGAGATCTAACCCTCTAGCCACTACACCATGGTCACAGACAGACACAGATGGCTATGCAGCTGAAGGAAAGCATAAGAGAATTAAGGAGAAAGGCAACTGGGGTATGCTGGGTAAATTCCAACGGTATTTATGGATGGTTAGCTCAGATTAAGTTTCCCTGAAAAAATATCTTCAGGCTCTTGTCTAAGCACAAAATGCAAGAAGTTTGAGTTCTGAACCTGCTCTAATTCCTATCTTCACAGAGAGCTAGGGTTAGGGACTGGGTCCATGACTGCACTGGTACAGGAAAAGCCTTAGGAAGGAAATGGCCACCACCACTGAAGGCCAGCCCCAAGAGTAAGGTAAGTGGTATTTATTAAGCACTTATTACATAGGTGCCAAGCACTGAGGGGTACAAAGAAAGAGGAAAGACAGTGGAAAGACAGTCTTTGCTCTTAGGGAGCTCCCAATCTAACTGGGGAGACAACACACAACCAACTCTGGCTAGACAAGGTATATACAGCATCCATTGGTGATCATCAGAAGAGGAAAGATCCTAGCTTTACTTGGAGACTGAGAAGGTCTCTTGCAGAAGGTGAGGGTCTAGTCAAGACTAGAAGTAAGCCAGAAAAGATAGGAGGCTGAGATGAAGGAGGAGAGTTCCAGCATTGGAGGTGGCTAGCAAATATGTTAGGAACTTGGAGATGGAATGCCTTATGGAAAATCAGCAAGGAGGCCAATACCATTGAATCGCAGAGTACACGAGGGTAAATAAGATATAAGAAGTGTATTGAAAGGTAGAAAGAAACTATATAATGGAGGGTTTTCAAAGATAAAGATAGTTTTTTATATTTGATCCTGGAAGCAATAGGGAGCCAGAGAATTTGGTGGCAGGGTGACGTGGCCAGATCTGAGCTTCAGGAAGATCATGTGGCAGCTCAGCGAAGGATGGACCAGAATGGAGAGAGATTTGAGGCAGAGAGAGCAGAGAGCAGATAACTGCAATAGTCCAAGTGTGAGGTGATGGCTTGCACCAGGATGGTGACAGTGTCAGAAACAAGAAGGGAGCATATAAAGGTATTAAAGGGAAAAAAGACAGAATCTGGCAAATGATTATATATGGTGGGGGGGGGGGTGAGAGAGAAAGGGGAGTTAAGGGTGACATCTAGGTTTTAAGTCCACATGTTTGGGAGGATGGTGATAACCTTCCAGAGCAATAGGGAAGAAAAGAAGAGAGGAGAGTTTGGGAGAATAGATAATTAATTCACTTTACAACATGTTGAGTTAAAGATGTCTCAAAGACACACAGTTTGAAATGTCAACTAAGCAGCTGGATATGTGAGACTGGAGGTCAAGATAGGGCTTCGGGTCAGACAAATCTGAGACTCATCAGCACAGACACGGCAAGTGAATACATGGGAGCTGATGAGCTCACCCACCAATTGTAATACTACAGAGGGAGAACAGAAATGGGTCCAGGACAGAAGCCTGGATCATGAAAGCCAATTATTAAATTTGCGGTGTGAGATTTACACCATGGAAATCAGCAAACACTACAAGTTAGGGTTGGATTTACTGTTCTGTTAGTTATCTAGACTTTAAGTAGTGGGGGGAAATGATGAAGCTCGAACTAAAAAGTAGGTCATGGGTATTTTTCATTATTAAACATTTACCCATGGAGGGGTGTAGAGGAGTTTGGAGAGCACTGCAAACTCATGGTTATTGGGTGTCTCCTGAAATCCAGAAAAGGAGACTGAGGAGGATCAGTCTGACAGGCAGGAGGAGAGCCAGTGCCACTGGGAGAAGTGTCACTACGAGAAGAGAGTTATCGAGGAGAAGGAAGAGGGTGATCAACAGTGTCAAAAGCTGCATTAGAGTAGAGAAGGATGAGAACTCGGAAAAGATCATTAGATTTGGCAATTAAGAGATCACTCATTGGTTAGATGCCAAAAGGCAGAGTTAAGAAGGGAGTGAAACAAAGGCAGTAGAGAAATGACTTCTAGGTAGCCTCCTCCAACAGGATATCCCAGAAAAAAGAACTAACATGGGCTAGTTAGCAAAGGTGGATAGATCAAGCAAGGGTTTTTTTAGAACGTGGGAAGGTGTGAGCATGTTTGTAGGCAGTACACAAGGAGAGACTGAAGCCAAGTGAGAGTGAGAATAACACAAATGGAAATCTACTGGATATGGGATGGAATGGGATCCCTCCTACATGATAAGAGGTCTGCCCAATTGTACATATTAAAATCATCTGCTGAAGGTGAAGCTCCATTAAGAAAAATACTCTGAAGAAAAGTAATATTCATGGTGGAATTTTGTGGTAGCAAAGAAAGGAAAGGCAGATGTGAACCTGCTGCAGAAGGAATTACTAAATAAATGAGGTAGGGGGACAGCTAGATGGCTTAGTGGATTGAGAGCCAGGCCCAGACATGGAAGGTCCGGGTTAAAATGTGGACTGAAGACACTTCCTAGCTGTGTGACCCTGGGCAAGTCACTTAACCCCCATTGCCCAGCCCTTACTATTCTGCTCTGGACCCAATACACAGTAGTGATTCTAAGAGGGAAGGGAAGGGAAGGGTTAAAAAAACTTAGGGAAGGTGTGAGAATGTAATGGGATATTATCACACCATTCAAAATGAGGGATGTGATGAATTTGGAGAAACATACAAAGACTTGAAGGAGCTGATGAAGAGCAAAGTGAGCAGGTTCCACTTACCATCCATTTGGTGACAGATTAAAGGTGTGGGCAGATGTCATCACATGTGGCCAATGGGTCAATTAATTTTGTTTAATTATATTTCTGTGTTACACTGGAGGGGGTGGGGTTCTTATGGTGGGGATAGGTAATAGGGAAGAGAAAGTAATATATCTTTAAAAGCATATAAATTAGGGTGAAAAATACTGTTATGACTTACTAATACAACAATCGATTGGCCAAACTTTTTCCATATTTGAGATCTGCTCTGCCAACTTTAGTTACAAAAATTTCTCATTAACAGGAATATCTGGGGGACTCTCCATTCAGCACGTAGAAATACCATTATAATAAAAACCATGAAATGTGTACACAAAATGTCCCAGCCACTTGTTTTTACTACAGGAACTTGCTGGTCTGGAGGATTAACCGAGTTATCCGATATGACTGGAATAGAGTATATAAAATGCCATCTGCCCCTTCAGCACGTTCTCCTAAATACGTGGCAATGTCACTCATAGCACTGTCTGTTTGACCTCTCCCGCTGAGGCTGTCTAGGAATAAATTTCAAACACTATAGCACAACATGAAGTTCTAAACTACGTTGTTTGATAAAAGGTTTTGGCTTTTCAGTGCACACTATGATCCAAGGGTTGTGTGGTTTGGGAGGGGTGGGGGAGAAAAGGAGGCCAAAAGACCAAAGGGGGAAAAATTGGCTTCTATCTCATGGCTTGTCAATTCTTTAGGATGTCAGTTGGTGCCATAAGGTGTGAATGAGGCCCAGGTCACAGATTCTATCACTAGATGAGCACTGCACTGGGCTATTGAAAAACCATATAATTGCCTCCCGGCCCTAGGCAAACAACCACCAAGTGTAGCCTACCGGCTTAAAGGAAGACAGAGCAAGTCAACAGGAATGGTTCAGCATTAATCCGCTATCACTGTCAAAACAGATTCTTAACTTCTTTACCTCTAAGAAACATTTGATATTGTTGAGCAAGCCCTTCTCCTGGCTACTCTCACTTCTCGGTATTTTTGTGACACTTGATCCCATTAGTTATGGTCCAACCCATGTGTATACTCTTCTTCAATCTTCCATGATGGACCTTAATCCATGTTGTGCTCTCTAACTATGGCTATGCCACAAGAGAATGTCCCAAGTCTGCTTCTTTTTTCTCTCCACACTCTCACTCAGTGATCTGAACCACTCCCATGGGTTGAATTAGTATCTCTATGCTATTGAGTGTCTATATATATATATATATTAAATGTGCCCTGTAGCCAACTCTTGCCCAAACTTTCCTATTTCTTCCAAGTACACTATCCTCATCACCCATATTCACAGACTCAGGGTTATTCTCAACTTCTCATTTCCTGTTACTGTGTGTGTGTGTGACTTAATCCTGTGTTTTAGCCCTGCAACATCTCTTTCAACTGTCCCTTGTCACCACTCACCCAAGCACCATGTTAGTTCAGTCTCTTATCACCTCGTGCATAGATTACCGTAACAGCTCTTTAATTTGTCTCTCTATCCCAGATCTTCCCTTTTCTAATAAGCCATCCTCTCTATAGCTGCCAAAGTCACAGATACTGTAGTATCACTCCCCTCCTCAAAAAGGCCTCTAGAACAAATTACAAATACTTTTGTTTGTCTTTTGAAGCCCTTTACAACCTCTCCCAAACCTACCTTTGCCACCTTATTAGATATGTTGCCCTCTCCCACACTCTCCAGTCCTCTTGTTGGTCCTCAAATATGATACTCTCGGCATACCACCCAAACCCACCCAGAGTATACTCCCTACTCCCTTCTCCCTTCCACCTTTCAGAATCACCAATTTCCTCCAGCACCTCAAACACCAGTTAGACATGTCTTTTCTCATTTCTTCCCTCCACCTCATCCTCTCCTTCTGCCATTGCTATTTCTTCCCCAAGATGTCTTTTGTTGTTATACTTGTCCATATACAGGTGATTTCCCAAGGTAAAACAAACTCTCTGAAAGAAGAGATTGTTTCAGCCTTACCTTTAAATCTACACTGAACAAATGCTGATTGATTGATCCAAATGAAAATAATACATGTTGATGGCTCTTCCGTCATAGCAGGTCTTGTTCTTCATCAGAGGTCTTCAATGGATCTCAAAGGCCAATTAGTCAGACTTTGATCATCACAGAGATCCAAGAGTGAAACGGTGAAAGGAACCAAAATATCAACTGAAAATAGGATCTTGTTTAGCCATTGTTTAATGACTAAAATTACAACCTAAGCAGTGCAGTGGGAAGAAGCTTGATGAAGGAGTCCAGAGGACTCAAATTAAGTACAGGATCACATATCTGGCCTTGGTCAAAGTCCCCTTTCTAGGACTCAGTTTCCCAGTGTATATAACATTAGCAGAAAATCTCTCCGGACACTGGCCTTTGATGCTAATTCTCACCCCCCTATCCATACCAAACCAAAGGTCACTCAAATGGCCCCTATCTAGTTCCTAAAGAACTGGGTTTGATGATGTCATCTATAGGTTCCAGTACTAAACATCCCCTTACAGCACTGTCGGCTCTAGACAGTTTATACTGGCCTCTTCAAATGAAAGAAAATTGGTGTCGGCAGGCTCCTGAGCACATTTTAATAATCAGCCTGATCATGGGTGCATGGCAGCTGCTCGATTGATGGTGTTAGACAGCGAATAAAGAGAGATGCCAGCAGTGTCCTCAGATCTGACATAACGAGGGAAACATCAGTCATTTGGCTAAAAGGCCCATAAAGGCTCCATCAGCTGTGACACAGGAGTCTGTCTTATGTGAAACTAATGAGGAAATGTGGCAGTGTTAGCATTCTCCTTAGACAGTAACAAGTTGTGAGTGAGCTGCATTTTAGATGGGGAGAAAGAGCCCCATGTCTTCTTGCTCTACACGGAAATTATATGTCTATGCTCCCAAAGAATTGTCTGAAATGAAAGTATGAAGAACAAAGTGTTCTACTTGATTTACAAAATGCTTGCGCTTACATGAAATTACGTTCTGAGAAGCAGTCACATAGAAGGAAGGCATATCACAAAAGGTAACTCTTCCCCTCACAGGAAAGGGAATTTCTTCTTTTATGATGTAATAGATGAAGTCCTAATGCTTGTCAAAGAACTGACCAGGGGGCGTATGGGTCAGGACTCATGAAAAAGACTTGTATTTTCCAAACACATTTGACTATTGGACATCAGAAATATATTTAAATCCAGAAATATTTATGAGGAGGAGTGAAAGTATGTAATGCTCATAGAATGCAATGGAGTTACAGACATTTTAGAGCAAAAATATCCGATTTTCATGTTGGAAAAATGTCTCCTGTGGTATGTTGGATACATACATCATTTCATACTTAATATTTCAGAGGAAAAAATAGCCAGCATGAAAAGTTTCTCATGGAACCTCAATTCACACTGTGCGCTCAAGAGCTCTGTGGAACACAGTCTGACAAACATTGCGATAATAAATCTAGAGAAGAAGTAAACAGAGGATGAGAACACAAAACCTGGGAGTCACAGGTAGATGTTGATTTTCTAATTTAAGTATTAGAATATTCACCTTCCAAGATAATGATGAAAAGGACCTTTTCCTCTCTCTCTGATTTCCTATGAAAGTCTATGATCCTTAGCTGTGTGACCCTGGGCAAGTCACTTGACCCCCACTTTCTAGGCCTTACCATTCCTCTGCCTTGGAACCAATATACAATATTGATTCTAAGATGGAAAATAAGGTTATTTTAAAAAAAAGAAAACCTATGATCTTCTCTGTTGCTGGATTTTGAATTCAATGTGCCATCTCTTGATGGCATGGCACACATTACAAAGTATGACAAGAGATGAGGGGGAAAAGTGGATCCAGAAAATCAGAAATGTGAGAGAAATGTAATCGTTGCATACATCACAGTGAATTAAGGTTCAAAGTTAACAATGAAAAAACAATATAGAGATTGCCAGATACCAAATCGGTAGCACAAATATTTGGAGAAAAATGAGGGTCAAGTAGAGTAAGGAGAAATTGGAGGACTTGCTTTTGTTGTGGGCCATCATTTGAATACAGAAAGAGTTTTTGAAGTAGTCTCCAACTATCCCCAAATCAAGAAACATCTCACTGATCTCATACTTTGGTCTTCTAGAAATGTCCTGCATTGTTTTTGACATACCATACCCCAAGGATCATAGCAAGCAATTGATCATGGTTGCAGCTGTGTTTGACAAACCCAAGGACAACAAAATTTGCTGGGAAAACAGAAATCGGTTTGGCAAAAATTAGGGTTAGACAAATATTTCTAACCCTGTATCACAGCTACAAATGGAAATATGATCTACTTATAACAAATAAAATAAATTAGAGGAGAAAGAAAGGGGATACTTTCACAGTTATGAATGGGGGAGGATTATTGATCATAAAAGGAATAGAGAAGATTATAAAAGATAAAACTGATCATTTTATTGCATAAAACTGAAAAGAATTTATGGAGACAAAGTCAGGATAGTTAAAATTAGGATAAACAGACGTCTAACCAAGCTCTGGGCATTTTGCATGCTCCTGCATTTATAGAGATATGAATCCTACTAGTAGAGAGAATGCTGACCTGTAACGGGGTGGAGTTAGTATCAGAACTTCTTGAGAGAAAATCTTGTGGTCATATTCTTTGGGAGAGGAGAAAGACGTGGAAGAGAAGAAGACAGAGACACATGGAGAAAGACAGGCAGAGAGACACAGAGACAGAGAAACAAAGAGAAAAGCACATTTTGGAAGTTGCAAATATGTAGAGAAAGTCAGCTACTCAGTAGGTCCCGGATAGCAATGCTTGCCTCCACAGAGACAATAAGGCCTCAGTTCAACTAACATAAGGATAGGAAGAAGATTGCAAAAAACTGAAAAATTAATACAAAGAATTGAACAGAATGGGCAAGAAAACAAAATTCAAAGATATACTGTATACAGAAATCACATCTAACAATATAGATTGAAAATGAGAGATTTGAACAAAAATTCGCCATGCATGAGGTGACTCTAAAATGACAGGAATTACAATCATTAAACTGGAGAAACCACAAATATTAACATTGAATATATATGTACCAAATATCATAGAAGAAAAATTAATTGAATTGTAAAAAAGCATATATAGTAACACAGTAATTGTAACAAATTTCATGTTCTTTTAGGACTGAATGAAATTGACAAAAAGATATCAAAAACAAAACTACAAAGCTAAACAAATCATTAGAGAACCTAAAGCTTAATGACTTATGGAGTCTTCTGAATGGGAACACTCAAGAATATACTTATTAATTAGGACCTCAAAGTACCAAAGTTAAATAGGTCATATTTGCTAGAACATGGGGAAATTATAAATAAATATTACAGTCATTATGCTAGAACACAGAGGAATTATAAATATTAAAAGAGCATAAATATCAAATATGCTTTATGACCTCTAATACAAAATAACTAGTACAGGGGAAAGATATATACCCATATTGGGACTAATGATGTACTAAATAACAAGTGGATCAAAGAACATATCAAAGTACCAAAAACTATGTGAAATAAAAGTATCATGATTAGACAGTGCACCCAAACTCTTTTGAAATGCACCTAAAGCAGTCCTCAATAAGGATATTATGTCTGAAATGAATACATATTAGCAATATAGAAAATCAAGTAACCTACAAAAACCAGAAAAAAAGAAAAATCTTGAAAATATTTTAAACTCTTAACCTTCAAGCTAAGAATCAATACTATATATTGGCTCTAAGACAGAAGAGCAAGCAATAAGGGGGTCGTGCAATGGGGGTTAAATGACTTGCCTAGAGTCACACAATTAGGAAGTGTCTGGAACCACATTTGAACCCAGGACCCTTTATCTCTAGGACTGGTTCTCAACCAACTGAGCCACCCAGTTGTCCCCATATCTTGAAAAGATTAAAAGAAATGCATAAAAAAATATAAAAAGACTCTAGAATTATTGATTAAAACTAAAATTTGGTTCTAAGAAAAGACTGATCAAATCAATAAACCTTTTGTTAACCTGATCAAAGAGATGAGGGTATAAATTAAATTACCAAAATAAAAAATAAACAAGAGAAAACTATAAAAAAAGAAGAAACAGAAATTGTTATCTAAACCTACTATTCAAAATTGCATGCCAGAAAAAGTGACAATAAAAATGACTGATATCAAATTAACAGAATGTGAAATGAGATTTTAGTGAATCCAATCTCAGAAATTGATCTAACTTAAAAACAAAAAGCTGCTAGTCCCAATGAAATTAAAGGTGAATTTTATCAAATACTTAAATCATGGTAAATACTTAAACTCTACTCATCTTGAAAAATTAAGAGAAAAACAATACCAAAATCCTTTCACGAGACAACTATAGTCCTAACAATTAAATTGTGGGATGAAAAAGTAAATAAAAAAACAACAGACCGACCTTGAGTCTGTGAACTTGGTTTAAAATATATATATATATATATATTAATAACTATATTTCTGTATTGATGCTTCCCTTGCAAGTCTCTGGAATTTATCTTATACATTTAAAATGTTATTCCAAGAGGAGCTTCATAGACTTTACAAGACTTCCAAATAGGTCCATGACACACAAAGGTTAAAAACCTAAACCAGTATCACTAATTAATATATTGACATAAAACACAAGCAAAAAGATTATAGCAATATTTGCAAAATTTTATTAACAATAGCCAAAATGTATTCATAACAAGGATGCCAGGAATGGTTTAATATTCATAAAATAATATAATTAATTATATATTTAAAAATTATTATAGTAACAGATACAGATAATGCCATTGATAAAGGGAAATCTTTTAATTAAAAATCTTGCAAATATAGGCATATAAGGGCCATTTTCATATAGTTACATAGTATAGGTATATATATGTAAATATATACACACCTATACAATATATACCTATATATGCCTATAATAAATATATATTTATATATGTATGCATGTGTCTATATATGTATGCATATACAACAAAAATCTATTATGATTTACAGTGTGGAAATAATAGAAACTTCTCCAATAAATATAAGAGTAGAAGAAAGTCACATTCTCTCTATTGCTATTTCAACTAGTTATAGAAATATTACTGATAGGAGTAAGATTTGAAATAATGAATATGAAGACTTCAAAAAAAGCACAGGAAGATTTAAATGATACAGAGTGAAACAAAGAACCAGGAAAACAATATCTACACACTATTTACAATAAAGTCAACTGAAAAGAAAATAAAGATAATTTGAATTCCGTTTAACTGCAATAACCAAGGCTAGTCATAAAGAAGAGAGAGATAAGGTACTTCCTTCCCTTCTGTGCAGAGGAGTGGGAAATGGGATGTGGAATACCGTGTAGTCAGACTTGGCTAATGAGTTGGTTGGTTAGCTTTGGGGCTTTAAATTTTTTTTTCTTAAAATTCTTCATTAAAAGAGATAACTTGCTAAGTAAGACAAGGAAAGGTGATATTTGGATATGAAGGTTATAAAAAAAAAGAACTATAAAAATACTTTTAACGAGATTCTCTTGGAAGGATTCTCCCTGATTCACTATTGACACTTTAGAATTCACTAGTAGGTGCTTAGGGAGACACACAAACTCTTTTCAGCCACAAGAGTACTTTGGGGTCCTTGTGGCATTAAATGATAAAAAATATCTGTGTCCTAAATGGTACCGTGGTGCTTTGACAGAGGCAAGGCCTCTTTCTTGGCCCAACTTACCATCAGGATATCTAATGGTTTAGGTAGTAGAGAATTCCAACAATGTTCTAGGGACCAAGAAAATATAAAGCCCCACAGATGTAGGAAGAAAAAGCTATAATCAACAACAACAAAATTGAATGCTTTTAGTAGCATCTTATGGAATCTTATAAACTCAGGGATGTAAGGGAATTTCAAGATTCATAGTTTTGAGGTATGTTTTCTGAGGGGATCTTAGAAATCATGCAGTTTGGCTCCTCACTTAATGAATGAATAAACAGAGTTTGAGAGACTTATCCAAACTTACCCTAGTAGTGAGTAGCAGGGTCAAAATTTGAATACAAGAACTCAGGTTTCAAGTCCAGCATTCTTTTCCCCTTTTCATTCCCTTCCACTACCTCCAGCTAAAGTTAAATAACTAAGGCAGGAGATACTTAGATCTTCCATACTTTAGGCTCCTCCAAGAAATCTGCCATCTTTTAACCAGAATTCTGTCTTTTGACTCTTTTTGTTCTCATCACAGATGGACTTTCCCTACTTATCTGACAGCAAGCAAACCAAAAACTAGGCCTGTGTTGGCGCTGCCAACTCTGTTTTCTATGGAAAGGAGCAAAGCACACGAATGGCATGATTAGCATGTGAGCCCTATAGTAGAGGTCTGCAACAGGATCTTCACATCTGAGAGTTACTCTGGGACTGGCCTAAGTACCGAACCTTCACAACAGAACCACAAACATGGTTCTTCTAAAGGTTCATGTTGCTGAAGTCTTGCTCTGTTTTACCAGGCTCTACTGCCAAGAAGATTTTTTTCAGTAAAGTGGATTTTTGAGGTTACAAAAATATAAATTAAACACTAGCATATGAGAGCCCTTTTGCCACGGATGCGTTACAGCTGTACTATTTGTGTTAAAGATTTGTTCACAGTTTATTCTCTGCAATGTTTGGCATAATGAGATTGCTCATTAGGGGTGGGTTGATGGTGGAAGCACTGAGTTTGGACAAACTAGTAGCGTTTTCTTGAGAAATGACTATGTGCCCTGGGAGTGCTCCAGGGCCACACCAACTGGTATCCAATGGCAGCGTTTCTAAGATACATGTCAGCAGCTGCTACCTGGATCACAAAAGAGAAAACAGAACCTCCCACTGCAGCCAGGACACAGAAAAAAAAGTAACCTAATTTGAAGCCCCTAACATGCCCACATGACAATTTCTGAAGCCAGCTTTTTTCCAAATGTCACTAGCCAGGTGATTTCCAGGCATTCTTGGCATCATTCTGCTATCGCCGTAAAAGTGGCGATCTACCTCTTTTGAATTCTATTTCTCCAGTATCCTATGAGGGCTAAGAGAGTTTATGATTCACATTCAAAAAGCTGCACATAGTAGTAGCCCTTTGAGGATGTATATTAATGAAGAAATTTTCTCCTGCAAGAACAAGCTCTTGATTGGCATGTAAAGGGTCCAGTCTGTTCTAAGAGGCTTTTTAATTCCTCACAATTAACCCTGCCAAAATTCACATCAGTGGGATCATTGACAGCAAATTCAAGAAGTCCAGTTGGGAGAGTTAGCATCTTATGTGTCTCTTCTCTCCTTATGTTTGAAGGAGAGAGTTCTCAAAAGTCTATCAAGATGACTGCCTTGTCCCTAAACTGAGATGTATAATTATAGCATTGTGGGTTCCCTGCCAATAATGCCAACAAATTTTCATTCTTTACTTGCTACATGCTACAGAGATTTGCTGCAAAGAGTTAACAATTTAACTTTTTTTTTCATTCTAATACAATGATTCCCCTGATGGCTGCTTGGAGTTGATGGAACAAAAAATAGTGTGCCCATGCATCCACACTTGGTGCTGGGATTGATAGGGCATCAACTAGTATGCCAATGGTGCCTTGAAATACTTTAATCTAGCTTTGTATCAGTTTGCTTTAGCAATCAAGGACAGAAGAAAAACCCCTGACTGCAAACAGAGGTACCCAAACAAACATGATTTCCCTGTGTTCAGCCAATATAAACCGTATAATGTTTTGATTTTTTTTGTTGTCACTTAAAAGGCAACTTTTCCCAGAAAGGAGGAAGTGGATTGGTGGACATTCAGGTGCTTTGTTTTTGAACAGGAAACAGTCTTCAAAGAAATTTGACAAGAAACTATCTAAAGGTTGACCACTATTCAACTTCACTGGTTCAATGTGATTTTTATTGGCATCCAGGATTAGGAAATACAAATAGTTTTTTCCCCTTTGCTTGATCTTTTGGCAAAATTTAGCAAATTGAAAAATTGAAAGCTGTAACAAAGCAGTGACCTGATAATACAAAAACTGTTCGGCTCCCATTGCCTACTCTATATTGTTATTTGGTCACCAATGTTGGGGGTAGAATCTTTAAAGAAACCACACAGCTCACTGACAGCCAATCATGACTAATTATTACTCTGAAAGACTCCAAAAATTTTGGAAATGTCTCCATTTATACAAGAACAGTCAAGTGCAGCAATGGATAGAGTGTTGGGCCTTGAGTTTGAAAGACTTGAATTCAAGTCTGCCCTCAGATACTGTGTGACCCTGGGCAAGTCACTTAATCCTATTTGCCTCAATTTCCTCATCTGGAAAATGACCTGGAGAAGGAAATGGCAAACCACTACAGTATCTTTGCCAAGAAAACAAACGAAGGGATCACCAAGAGTCAGACAGACATGACTGAAACAACTGAACAATAACAACAAACCATTTATACACAGGAATATTACTTTTTTGAGATTAAAACTGAAATTTCATCAGCATGGAAAGCTTTTATACACTTAATCCCCACAAGCATAGATACCGTATAAAGAAACAGACGAGACAGGAACAGATCAAGTCATCTCCCCTCCTTGTTTTTGCTTTTATCTGACAAGAGTGGTATACAACCATTCTTGCAAATGACAAGCTTTCTTTCCACCAATAAAGCTGGGACTTTACCAAGGAAGGACTTTTATTATTGACGTTGGAGAAGAAGGATCAAAAAGTTCATACAAAATCTGTCAAGTCAACAGGCGCTCACTGAAAGCTTATTCTCTTTGAGGCTATGTGCTCCAGGACTGTCGGCCAATAAAATTGCATGAAATAAAAACAAATAAGAATGGATTGATTTCAAATAAGGCAGCAAATTCCAGGCATAAATATGCATAGAGTCACTAAAATAAATAATGTTCATAAAATCAATGGAAAAGCTTCTTCAGTAGAAATTGGCTATAACTCAGGGCTCACTAGACAGCACTGTCAGAGTTATTTGGAATTAAGTGAACCATACTCATATGATCTATTAAATAATCACCTCCTTCACTAGGCAACTAGACAAGAAAATAAGGGGGAACTATTGCAATGGTTTTTTTTAAGGGTAGCTCATGGTGTGCTCAGATTCCTACCTTCTCATATTCCTTGTGGGAGGGGGAAGTAAAGATAGCAGTCTGAGGAACTTCTGGTATGAAAACTCCCTCTGCTGATACAGATAAGTAGTCGGGTTCTAGTCTCAGAAAAGCACTTGGGGTGAGGTAGGGTGAGGGTGGGCCGAGAAGTTAAGTGACCTGCTTAGTCACGGACACAACCGGTATGGATGAGAGGAAGGACTTGAACGAAGGCCTTCCTAACTCCAGGGTCAGTTTCTTCCCACTTTATACCACACTGCTTCTCACCTACTATTTCCTAGGCCCTTCTCTACTTGCAAAGCCATTCAAATTATGTTCCCAACGTGTTATTCTCTCTCAGACTCGATTTCTTGGGATCAACCCTCTAGCATTGATTTTTCTTCCACTCTATTAATCATGCTTTCAATTCTAAATTTTGAGCTATAATTTCTGCATTGAGGTTTCTAATTCCTGACCCAAATTTATTTCTATTTTCTTCTTTTAGGTAGGTAGGTAGATAGGTAGAGAGAGACAGGTAGAGAGATAGATAGAGAGATAGAGAGATAGTTGTTATTGTTGTTTGAATCATCCTAGAATTTGTTGCTATTGCTCCGTGACCTCTGGAGAGTTCAAAGGATTCTACCTTTCATCAGTCGATACTGGCTAATTTGTCTCTGTTAAAATTTTTCAAATATATTTTGGTTTTTCTCTGAGGTCTTATTCCTTCTTCCTTTTTCTTTTCACAACTGTTTTGGTTCATGGGCTAGGTTTCATTCAAGCTGTCTTTAGATGTTCACTGTTCCAACTCTTTTCTTGTATTTACTATCAATAACAATTTGGTTCTTCTCCTCCATTGGTGCACAGACCCCTGAGACCATGTTAACAAGGATGTTTCAGCCACCTGCCACTTAGGCTTATTAGGGCAGCGAAGACTTCACATTTCTTATTCTGGCCCAATTCCTCCTTCTTCCTCCTCCTTTCCTTTACTTAGCTGATCAGAATCAATGTCTGCCTCTTCCTCCAGTGAGGATGGTTAGAGGGATGGTTCAGGCAAGGGCACTGCTGCATAGGAATCCAATCCCTATAGCCAAGACACAAAGAAAAACTAGCCCTAGACAAGAAAAGTCTAATGGGGGAGGATTGCTAAATGAGAATATGTTAATATTCTCCAATATTAATTCATATTTTTAATTGGCCTGGCAGTTCCCTCTTATCTTATAAAATCAGCTACAAATTACTTCATATTTGGTATAAAATTCATTTCTTTTGAGGTTATGAGGTTGAAAAGCTGAGCAAAAAGTAACATCCATTTCCTTACTCACCGAAGCTCATTTCAACCTTAAGTTTGTAATCATCCAAACATATTCTCTTTTCTTTGGGAAATTTATTGCATTTTCACTCAAAGAATTACACTAATTATATTACATGTAAAATAAAATTTTGAAGCCCTTCAAAGACATGGCCCTCAATGAGACAGATATTTATACATTCAAAAAATATACCCAATGAACCCTGTACTTTCAAAGCAGTTTGATTTGACTACTCTTTGACCCCATCTGCACACAGGAACAAAAGCAAAGAGCAGTTGTCTAAATCATTTAGCACATTTCAGTGCCAAATCCATTGCTATGTCTCTTTTTATATCTCCATCCTGTCTCTCCAAATAGCTGCTAAGTTCCTTGAGAGCAGGAAACATGTGTTAGGCCTCTCTCCATCCCTGGGCCTACTCATAACGCTGAATATAAAATAAGCACCCAGAAATGTTTATTGCTATTTACTGGTGTTAATGCAACAAGGCAGTTTTTCTGGCATTTCCTTTAAAATTCTGTAATTGCTATCTTTCATTTTTATATCACTTCTATTTCTTAATGCATGTCCTCTCCTACCCAGATAATCATTCCTTACAAAAAGGGGGGAAAGAGCTGTTCAGAAAAATTAATCAAGTCCAAGAATATGATATTGTATCTGTCCTTCATCGTACCCCATTTCTACAAAGTTTGTTCATTAAAATCCAATTATATTTGGATTCACTTTTTTGTCGTTGTGGTAGAGCTCTTTCCATTGATATTGTTGTGATCACTGTCAATATGTTCTTCCTGGTTCTGTTTACTTCCCTTTGCATCAACTGACATGCATCTTCCCATGCCTCTCTGTATTCTTCATATTCATCATTCATTACATGATAATATTCAGGTTCAGTCATTCTCCAATCAAGAGGTCTCCCATTGTTCCCACTCCTTTGCTACTATCAATATTTGGTATATATCTTCCTTGGAGTATATCTCCTAGCAGGGTATCTGAATGAAAGGATATAGGCGTTTTAATTACTTTCTTATTATGATTCCAAACTGCTTTCAGGAATGGTTTTTCCAATTCATAGCTCCATCAGTAATGTCTTGGTGTGCCCTCTCCATTATTCCTCCATTTTCTGTTCTTCATTTTCCACCAACTTCTCTGCTTGGTTTCAATTACAGGAAAATGCCGGATGCTCTCTGGTGTTTTCAGTCTACTTTTCAACTTCTTTTTTTGTTCATTTATTGTCTTTCTCCAAATGACTGAAAGCTCCTTGAGGGCAGAGACAATTTTTCTTTTTCTTATCTGTATTCCTAGCACTTAATATAGAGCCTGGCACATAGTGGGCACTTAATCCCACAGTAGTTAATAGTTTGCAATTCCTGTTTTGATAAGTGCTTGTTTGTCCTCTATGGCTATTTAAAGATGGGGCAATATCTCCTAGTCTTATGTATTTGTATTAGTTCCCTATAGATTTTGGCTCTCAGGCCCTTATCAAAGCTATCTGAGGCAAAGGTCTTTTTCTCTCTAGTTAAGTGCTTACTCTTATTCTAGCTGTGTTAATTTTGTTAGTGAAAAATTCTGGCCATTTTAAGTAATGGGAATTCTATATGGTAGTTTTATCATATTTTCTTTTGTTTTAAACCCTTACCTTCCATCTTAGGAATACTATGTATTGGTTCCAAGACAGAAGAGTAGTAAGGGCTGGGCAATGGACTTGCCCAAGGTCACAGAGCTAGGAAGTGTCTGGGGTCAGATTCGAATCCAGGACCTCCTGTCTCAAAGCCTTGCTCTCAATTCACTGAGCTAGCTAGATGACCCAGATCATCTTTTCTTTTGAATGTAGCTATGCATGATGAGGGATACAACCCTGAGATGCCTAAGTCTGGATACTATAAAAAGGAACTCTGGGAGAAAGTGTATATAGGTACCTGAGGATGGTTTGCAGAAAATTCTTGGAGGAAGGAGGTAGAAGAAAAAGAGGGGTGAAAAGCTTGAGAGGAAGAGACACAACTGAGGATAAAATGAGATCAGAAATCACTGTTATTAGAACATTGACTTGGTTTGGGAATTCCATTACAAGACTGTTCCTCTAGCACTATATAGCTCAACAGACTAAATTGTTATCTATATAAAAGGTTAAAAAGGACTAAATGTTACCTATGGTGAAGCTAGCATATTCATCAATTTAAAACCTCAAAATCCTGAGCCCTATCTGGGATTAACTCTAGCAAATGTGGATGCTACTACTTTATGCTAGTTTCTGTTCATCTTCCCCAGGGAAGAGGCAATCGAGTTTCTACGGGTCCACAAAAGTTTAAGCAAAGTCACTACTGGAATTTTTCCATATGAAGTGGGTACATTACAAAATCGAGCATTATTAATATGAACTGTTGGGACTACTTGGTGATCCTTCCAAAACCCAAATTAGTGAAGCTGAAATCTTTGGGTTTTTGCCTCCATCACAGGAGTATGCTTTCCTACATATGATACGATATAGACATATCCCTAGAATCAATGACTTTTCAGGTTCAAGCTATCCATTGGAAAGCATGTACACTACAAGATTTTTCTCTCGGTAGAAATGTAATAGAATTAGTTCTCAAATGTCAAACATGAATGAAGTGTGTAATACGGCCTCGGTGAACAAATATATAGATTGCTTATTTGCACTCTATGGTACACTGTTTCCTTTTTTGTTATTAGATGGCTGGCTACGTCTTGCAGTACAAGTTGGACAAAAGATCCACTGGGGGGGGGGGTCTTTCCATCAAATATCTCTAACAAAGGTCTAAGAATCAATTCTTTAGGGATCTTATACAACACCAAAAAACCAAGAGTCTTTCCCCAACAGATAGGTGATCCAAGGCTAAAAACAAACAGTTCTCAAAGGAAGAATTTCAAACTATTAAACAAAGAGGAAAGATCGCCACATACACTGGTGAAGGAACTGAGAAGTGCTCTAACTATATTGGAAAGTAATCTGGAATTACACTAATGGAATGGCTTAAAAACTCCTAGCCTTTGACCTAGAGATGCCACTACTAAGCATATAAAGAAACTTCCCATCCATATGCACTCAAATCCTGATAGCAGTACTTGATTTTGAGAGAAGGGAAAACCTGAAAACAACAAAGCTGCCTGCTATTGACTCAGGGAATGGCCAAACTAATTTGCAAAACATGAATGTAATACTGCTGAGTCCTTAGAAAGGATGACTAGGAAGTTTCCAAAGGAAGAATTATGTGAACTTGGGCATTGAAGTTAGCAGAACCAGGGAAATATCACGCATGATGATAACTACAATAATGTAAACATATGAAAGACAAAAAAAGGAAATACAAGAAACTGGAAGTTATCTAATTCGGATCAAGTTTGGCCCTAAAGAGGAGACGTTAAAATGGACCTCATTCCCTTCTGGGTAGTGGGGAGGGACTTTAAGTGTGGAATATTGTCGGAGGGAAAGACTCTTGAGTGTGAATGCCGCCTGTACTCAGTTAATGAGTTGGTTATTTTTGCTGAACTGCTTCCCCCCCCTCCTCCTTTTTTTCTTTGTTACAAAGGATGGCTTTCTGGGTATAAGAATGGGGAATTATATGAAGGAGAAATGAAAAATAAATAGAACACTAGTTTAAAAAACGGATTAGAAGAAGCCTTCTGGTTACTTACATCTTTCCCCAGCTCAAAAATGATCCTGGGCGTCCAACTGCCTTCCAAATGAAGTTCAACTCCTTCCCCCAGCAGCTGAGACTTTTAATTGACCCCATCTGCCTTTCCAGCTTTGTCTCCTATTTCTCATCTACCTAAGCCCTCTCTGCCCAAGTGTGGCTGATTTGTTCATTTTACCCTAATTATGCCACTCCACCCATGTGGATAAGCTTACCTCCAGTCCTCGCTAATAGTACAGATCCTCTCCATTCTTCTAGACCCATTACAGCCTTCTCCTTTACTACAGAGAGACTTATGGTCTCTTTGATGTGAATGAACACCTAGAGCAATTATTGTCTATACAGTCCATCTGTGCTTTATAAAATTCGTCCCATGGAATGTCAAACCTGCGCTAGCAATATGTTTTCCTCCTACTGTGGCTATCAGTGACATTTGACCCTCGCCTATGCCAGTGGACACTGCTCTCCCAGGAAGCCTAGCTCTCTCCCTTTCTCAAAGGACAATGGTGTGGTGGATTAGTCACAGCTGAATTCAATGAGCATATTTCTAGATACAGAGAGAAGGGCTCACTAGTTTCCAGAGGCATAAAGGATCTCTGAGAGCCAGTAATCCAAAATATTATATTGCCAACTATTAATTGCTAAGGAACCTAATACAAAATACAAGAAATAAAGATGGCCGTATTTTGGTATTGATATTTTTAAGACATCATGCTAGGATATAAATATAAAAACATGAAAAACAATCCTTACTCTCCAGAAGTTTATATTTTATTGAAGGGACACAGCATACACATGGAGAAGTATATCTCTGTGTGTGTACACACATATATTCATGCTCTAGTAGAGAGAATTTCTTTCCTTTCAGGGAACTTTCAAAGTGTTTCCATTTAAAAAGTATTTTTATTAAAGTTTTTTAAATTTAATTTATGGAATTTCAAAAAATCTTAATAATATTATTAGTATTGGGGGGAGGGTGATAAAAGGCTTTCCATTAGGGCTAGAAATGGCCAGTAATCTCACCGGAATCAATCTTTAGTGATCATTAATTTTTTTTTTCCCTCACCAAGACTCTAGCTCACAACAATCAGCTTTAATTTTCAAAAAATACTCATAACTGCGATGGAGATGCTGCTACTAAAAGTCTGTAATTTCCCAAGCTAACTTGTGCCTGGCCTCTCACTGAACTCCGTGAAAACTGTACACATGGGCATCTTGGGCAGAATTTAACACTTAAAGCTATATTTAGCTACCTATAGATACATGTACAGTTCCAATGTTATTTACAGACAAAATATACCAGGACATATTTGGTAATAAATGCCATGGCTAAATTCAGCCCACTGAAGGAGGCATAGTTAGAATTTGAATTCATACTACAGACACTGACAATGGCATTTCAATGCCATGACAAAAATCCTCCCTACAAAGGTCTATGTCAATTATTCCTGGTTCTGAAGAATCTAATGGCTTTTTGCCATTTCCCTTGACTGAAAAATTAAGTTTCCAAAATGGTTGTCATTTTGTGATTATGTGATTAAAGTGTTGAAGTTTCAGGGGTCAAGAGTCAGGTATGAACATGCAATGAAGTTAGATGCTGGCAAAATCAAAAAAGTACTCTTGCTCTAGTGAAGGATTATGGGAGTAGAAAGAATATAGGGATGTGGCCCAGTCGAAGTGAGATTTTTAAAATTCATTTTCCAATTCACAAAGAGCAAAGGACTCCTTTGTTGAGGACAATGCCATATACCACAGTTGAATGGACACTAAACTTGAGAGGGAGTAGAAGACTGGGTTTGAATCCTGTTTTTGTCAGGCATCTATAAATGGAACGAGTTGTACTAGACGATCGCCAAGAACAGTTTGTTGGATTGAATTCCCATGATCTTTCAATGGGACCACTGGTTACAACAGTTTTTTTTTGAGTGGAAGAGCAGGATGAAACAAAACTTGAAGATAAAACCAAATAAATTAATTACACTAAATGAATGTGTTTCATGTCTCTCGTAGCGAGGTATTTTATTCCATTGTATTAGTAGATATTTACTTGTTCAAAAACATCTAAGTATATTCATGCTTAATTTCACCATTTTGGTTTCTTCACAAATATGAAGCCTTAGAGGTTTCCATGATGAGCTAGCAACTCCCAGATCTCAGGAAAGCTATTTCCTTTTATGATAACAACTGCTAGTGAAAATAATCTCAGCTAAAAAAAGAACCATCTTGAAAACCATCTCTGAGAGCTCAACAGTGAACCAACTAACAGATTTGGTTCCAGCTGACATAAAGAGAGAAAGTACAAAAGAATAAATAGCACTGAAGAAATTATCCCTGGACTTGGGGTTAGGGAAGCAGATTTTAAGGCATTTTGTCAGTGTCAAAGTAAAGAGCTCACAACTGGGAATCTACTTGCCCAGGATAGTAGGGGACAGCCTGTTTTTCCAATGGAAATGTGTTACCCAAGGGAGATGAGGAAGGACAGGTAAGCTGATTAATATCTCAAAAAACAGGGATAGTCAATAGGAGCCAGTGGAGAAAGTTTGCTTTGTCCTCAAGAAAACAATGAAGGTATCAGAAAAACATAGAATTGTGAAAGTTATATAGATCTTGGGTCAAGCAAATGGGTGACATCCCATTTCTAAAAGGAAATCCAAAAGATGTCCTCTCATTTTGAGCTTCGATCATCTAGTCAGGACTACTGATGCACAGGCTCAGAGTTGGCCAATGCAAAATCCACTAGCTCAAACAAAGAAGAAAACACATATAGAACTTCGAAGAATTTTCCTTCTCTGGCTTGATCCGCTCACAGAAAGAGCTCAGTGTCACTAGGAAAAACAAAAGAGTTCACTCAAAAGCAATGGCCCTGAGAAGGGAGGGAGGCTGTGTTTATGTGTGGATGAAACCTTTGGGGAGCCATTAGTCTAGTGTCTGGCTGTGGAAATTAAAGGGGGAGAAATCAAAGGCTCTGCAGCATCACCAGATGGACAGAAGCTAGGTCCTAGGAAATGCTCCCAGTGACGCTGACAGAAGCCTAATTAAAGACACATTCACTCAAATTAATTCATCAATTCAGTTCAAGAGCCTAATACTCTCAGGGGATAAAAAGTAGGTACAATTTAAGGCCAACAGAAAAGCTGAGGTCTGAGAACACTTATCAAGAAGGAAAGGCCCTGTTACTTAAGCTTCCCTGAAGTGCCTCTGGTGCAGCCAAGCTCACCAGAAGGCAATGACCTTGCTGTAGATACTAGTTTGTAGCTTCAAAATAGTGCAAGAGAAATGAAAAGAAGTAATTAAGTAAGGTGATTTCTAACAGCAGGAAATAGGCACCGAGCTGTCCCTAAAAGCACAGACGAGACTAGAGCTCAAGTTTTCCTTAAGAAAAACCACTTACCTTATGATTGACCTGAAAAAAAAAGAGCCAAGATGACCTTTATCTGCTTTTGTCTTGAATACTTTGCTTTGTACCATTATTTATTCCTTATTTTCTGAGGCCTGGGGAAATTGAGACTTTGAAATCTTCGAAACATGTGTTGAATTTTTTATAAATTTTTTAAATAAACGCTTACCTCAGAATCAATAACGCATATTGGTTCCCAGGCAAAGAGCAATAAGGGCAAGGCAATGAAGGTTAAGTGACTTACCCCCGGGTCACACAGCTAGGGAGTATCTGAGGTCAAATTTGAACCCAAGACCTCCAAACGTCCACTTTGTCATTTATCTTTCTCAACATGGTTGATTTTAGTAAATACCAAATGGTTCATGTAAGAAGAAGGTTTATATTCTACAAGCAACTTCCATTTCTTATTTATTCTTTACAAGGCCAATATTACTGAAGACTGGACGATGATTTTTGCCACTGCCTGGTTGCCTTCTTCCTCATACCTACCCCAAAATAATAACAATATTGATTCTGAAGACACATTCTATTGAGAAATAAAAACGCCATACATTTTGGCTGGCCCAAGTGAACAGGCTGAGAAACTCAAGTGGTAAAGCTTTTAGTCTTTTAAGTGAATACCAATTTACTAACACTTGAAAATTCCACATTTTAATATCATCAGAGATTTGAAACAGCAGTAGAAAATAATAAAATGTCTTAGAGGTACTCAAGATAGTAAGTGGCCTAGGCTATAGGATTATAATTTAAGAAAGAAATTTTCTCTTCAATAAAAAAGGAAAGCCCATACCCATAGCCTTGAGGAGCAATTAGCAAAGCAGGAAAACCAAGTTTAGTAAGAAAACATCTTAATTTTAAAAAGAGTCAAGCCATAAAGCAAAGGAAAACAATTAGGCAGTTTGAAAGATGAAAATGCTTAAAAAGACTTGGCTACAGAGGTTTGATGAGCCTCACAGCTAAGTGTTTCATTTTACTGTGCTAAGAGGATTGAGAAATATTTGTGTCTTTGGGGGATGGCCACCTCCCTTCATTAAATGTAAAATTCAAAATCTGCCTAATTCTCATAATCCAAATAAGTGACACTGTTTTGGTTTCCATGGCGACTGTTCTGCAAACCATATTAATTATTCAAGAGGTCCATGTCATTCTCCCTACATGCCCTAAAGAATTCTGGGAAACTCAACGAGCTTTTGGAGAAGAACACTCTTTAGCAGGCTGCAAGTCCAGATCTAAACGCTGAAGCCATTCACCTGAAGTAACAAGAACAGAGAGGGCGTTAATAAATATTATATAAACTTTGCAGCAAAAAGAGGTAAATAAGGTGATTGTATATTGTATATTGTGTCTGCCATCTCATCCAGACTGATGAGATCTAAAAATGATATTTCATAAAAAGTTTTTCTTCTTTTTAACTAAGTCAGTCAGCTTATTACACCCAACAGGGATGATCCTGGGACACTTCTTAAGAAATATGACACTGGAAATCTGGAGAAATTGCAGCAAAACAGATAATGAAAGTATTAGGACAAATTGGTACTAAGCAAGCATTTGTCACTTGAATGCTTCACTAAGCATAGTGTGTGTAGCCTGTGATCAAGCATTCATCACAAATATTATCATCAAAATACAGAAGAGGAGGTATGCTCAGATACCAACACCCTTGCCTTCCTGTCACAGCAAGCCCCCTGCTGTCAATCACAGACAAAAGTCATGAGGATGGGATGCTGGACTAATGACTTAAAGATGAGAAGACAACACTGGTAACTGCCTTCACAATGCGTCCTTGAGTTGCATCACTATGATAACTCTTCAACATTGGCATCTGTTCTCTTTTCAGAGACATAACAATATTGTGATAGGGCAGAATCTTAAGTGCCAGTACAAAGTCCTGCAGGCTCTGTTTTGACATTAACTAAGGTTTATTACCTTACAAGGACTGCTAAGCAAGCACAGGAAGACAAGGAAACTGTGGGAGTTCAGGGTGATTGGAATACGTAGACTTTGACCAAGATTCCATCAATGTAGTCCAAATATCCAAACGAATTTCCAACGCAAATGATTAAAAAACTATACTGTGTGACTTTAATCATTTGCTATAAATAACAAAGTAATCTGGATCCAAAACTATGTAAAAATTCAAATATAAGTTTCCAGGGATAATTCAAAATAACCTATACTGAAGATGGAGTCAAGATGGCAGAATGAGAGTCAACAATTTTACACAACTCACCCAAAACATCACCTCCACAACAACCTCAAAAATGTGTTGTACCAAATTTAATCAAGAAAGCTAAGCTAAAAAAGTCACAGTGAGTCATTTTCCACCTAGGCCAGGTTAGAAAGACAGAGAGGAGGAAATATGCAAATACAGCAGTGGAGGCTGGCCAGGAACTCAGCACAATGGCAGCATCAGTAAAAGGAAAAGTGGCAAGGAGCATTTTAGTGCCCTAAGAAAGCAAAGGGACTGTGACCTATCTAGACTAGAAGCAATGGGGCAAAAAAAGAGATCCCAGGGGACCCCAGGAAAAGTGTTAGGCACAGGAAACAATGCCAGCTGGAAGCCCTCTGACCTTTAACTAGTTCCATGTCAAAGTTCCAGGGTGGCCAGGAGTAGTCATGGTTGTATGAGACAAAGGCCTTAGCTGTGTACTAAGTAAGGAACAACTTTCAAAAACTTAACTTTGTGGCTCTGAGCCCAAGAACAGACTATAGACTCAATTCTAATCTTTAACCCCAAACATAAGCTTTCAGTCCAATAACAAAGGTAGAAAACCATCACTAAAAGAAAGTCAAGCCGTTCAATCATTCTGAACTTTCAGAATCTCCCAGCAAGCCAACACAAACTGAGTCCTGTGCCTTGTCTTCTGAAACTCAACAACACATAAGCCAATAGATACAAATCTAGGTCAAAAACTTTCAGAGCTCAGACCCCAAGAGCAATGAATACTTCTCTCCCCATATAACCTCACTTTGAAAGTAATGAAAACTTATAGGACCCCAAAATGATCTTTGAAAACAGCAAAAGGCCATAAAAAGGACAAAAGATCAGGAAATAATCCTCTCCAGAAATTAACAAAGCCAACAAGTAATATAAAATCCAAAGCTCAAGAAGTAGACTAGAAGAATGAGCAAACAAAAAAGAAAACCTATCCACAAAGAGCTATTATGGTGACAGGAAGGTTCAACACCCAAACACAGGAAAAGAAAACAACTTGAAAATATCTATATGGAAGTACTCAAAGAAATATGCAGACTGGAAACAAGCTCAAGAAGAATTCTTAAAAGACAAAGAAAGCTAAAAGGAGAAAAAATTATTTTAAAAGCCAATTAAAGGGCAGCTAGTGGATAAGCAGCCAGACCTGGATATGGGAAGTCCTGAGCTCAAATATGGCCTCAGGTCCTTCCTAGATGTATGATTGAGCAAGTCACTTAACCTTAATTGCCTAGCACTTACCATTATTCTTCCTTGGAAACACTACTTAGCATTGATTTTAAGATAAAAAGTAAGGGTTTTTTAAGCCAATGAATAGTGATGAGATGAAAATTAGAAACGAATTATACAACAAAGTTACAAAAAGAGAATTAATATCTTATAAAATTACTAAGGAAAATAACTTCTTAAAAATTCAAATTGGCCAAACAGAAACTAATGATGTCATGGGGCATCAAAAAATCCTAAAACAAAGTCAAAAAGACAAAAACAATAAAAGAAAAAATGAAATACCCCAAAGTAAAAACAAATGAACTGAAAAATAGATCTAGAAAGAACAATTTAAGATTACTGAACTATTTGAAAGCTATGAACAATAAAAGGAGCCCAAATATTCCATTTCAAGAAACAAGCAAGGAAAAATCTCTTAGAACCAGAGGGCAAAACAGAATTGAAAAAATTCACCAGTCAACTCCTGGGGGGAAAACCCAAAATGAAAACTCCTAACAAAAATCCAGAAATCTAATGCCAAGAAAAAAATTTCTCCAAGCAGTCAAAAAGAAGTAATTCAAATACCAAAGAGATATAATTAGAATTGCAAAAAGAGTTAATGGCTCTAACTATAAAGAAATAGAAGATTTGAAATATGATATTCCAAAAGGTAAATGAATTAGGCTTATAGCCAAGAATAACCTACCCAGAAAAAAAATTAATACAATCATAAAGAGGGGAAAATGGACACTTAATGAAATAGAGGTCTTTTGAGCATTCCTTATGAAAAGATCATTGTTGAAGAGAAAATATGTCATTCAAACATAGGGCTCAAGAGAAGCATTAAAAGGTCAAAATGAGGAAGAAATCTTAAGGGACTAAGCATGATTAAACTGTTTATAATCTCCTTTGGAGACAAGATATATGCAACTTCTTAGAACTTTATCATTACTGGGGCTCTTAGAAAGAGTCGAATTAGAGAGAGAGTCTAATGTGTGATTCTATGCAGTTGGGATGTTTGCGAAAGAACAGGAAGGGGAGAAAAGAAATGCACTGAATGAGAAGGGAGAAGAAGTACTTTGCATAAATGCAATATGCAAAAAGATTTTATAAGTGAACAGTATGGGGAAGGGAATGGGCAACATTTGAACCTCCTTGTCATATGAAATGATTCAAGAATGGGAAAAAAGTCAGGAGAGCAATCATGATCTCAAAGCAAAAGCAAAAATAGACCCAAATTTAAGGGAATGATCAGAGAAAGTACATGTTGCCAAATAGAGCCCATAAAACAATAGAATAATACCAATTCTAAAACTATATGTCCCATGAGGCACAGCATCCAAATCCTTAAAGGAAAAATTAAATGAGTTATTGTATAAAATACAGTAAAACTATAACAGTGGGGAGTTGTGGTTTTACTCCTTGCAGACCTAAATAAATAAGAACATTAAGGAGATGAAGAGAATATTAGAAAAATTAGATATGAAAGGTCTCTGGAAAATAATGAATAGGAAGAGAAAGGAGTACAGCTATTTCTCAGCTGTGTAGGGTACCATCACAAAAAATTCTGTGTTAGAGTATAAAAATCTCACAAACAAATGCAGAAAAGGAGAGATTAAATAAAGCCTTTTCTTATAATAATGAAATTAAAAATATATTCAATAAAGGGCCTTTGAAGTCTAAATTAAAATTGGAAACTAAATAACCTAATTCAAAGGATTCAGTAGGTCAAATATAAACCATAGAAATAATCAACAATTACATTAAAGATAATGACAAAAATAAATTATACCAACATTATTGGGATGCAACCACTCTATCTGTACTACTTAGGGGAAATTTATATCTCTAAATACTTTAATTGATAAACAAGAGAAGGAATAGAGCAACAAGTTGGGTATGCAGATAAAAAACTAAGAATATAGCCAATTAAAACTATCCAATTAAACACAAAAAAGAGAAATCCTAAAAATCAAATTAACAAAATTAAAAGTTTTGTTAGCTAGTTAATAACATTAGGAGTTGCTTTTGGGAAGAAAAAAACAAGAAAACATAAACCACTGGTTAAGTCAATTTTGAAAAAAAGAATGAAATCAAATTGCCAGTATTAAAAATAAAAAAGTTGAATACACAGCCAATGAAAAGGAAATAAAAGTAATTGTTAGGATCTATTCTACTCAACTATATGCTGATAAAATTGACAACTAAATGAAATGGAGGAATATTTACAAAAAATATTAAAATTCACAGATGAATAAAAGAAGAAATAGAACACTTAAAGAGAAAATAGATATGAGAGACTTAATTACTCCTATAAATATGATGACCCAAGATAATTACAAATGAATTGCAGATTGGAGCACAATGATTTTCACTTTCTTGCTTTTATTACCCAACATAGCTAATATACAAACATATTTTGCATGATTCCACATGTATAATGGATACCATATTGCTTGCCTTCTCAATGAGTGGAGGAGAAGCTAAAGAGTGGCAGAGAATATGGAACTCAGAATTTTTAAAAAAATTAATGTTAATAAAGGACAAAAATGTGAAAAATACTTATGCACATATGTGTATATATAAAAAACAATCAAATTTACCCAAAAATAATACCCCTATTAATAATTGGTCAAGGATGTGGTAGGCAGTTTTCAAGAGAAGAAATCAAGGCTATCAATAGCTATATGATAAAATTATCTTATCACTAATCACTAATAACTAGAGAGATGCAAATTTTAATAACTCTAAGTTACCACCATCATATCCATCAGATTGGTTAAAAAGACAAAAATGGAAAATTACAAATGCTGGAGGAGATGTGGAGAAATGGTAAACTAATGCACTGTTGGTGGAGCTGTGAACTAGACTAACCATTCTGGAAAGACATTTTGAACTGTGGCCAAAGAGTATTAAAGTATACATATCCTGTAACCCAGCAATACTATTATTAGGGCTATACCCTAAGGAGAGCAGAGAAAAAGGAGAAGGACCCACCAGCTCTTTTTCTGGTGATAAAGAATTGACAACTAAGGAGATGCCCATCAACTGGGAAATGGCAGAACAGGTAGCAATTGGAATACTATCATGATTTAAGAAATGATGAAGGGGATGGTTTCAAAAAAATCTGGTAAGACTTGTATGGATTGATGTAAAGTCAAGTAAGCAGAACCAGGAAAACAATCCACACAGTAACAAAAATATTATAAAGATAATCAACTTTGGAAAACTGTCCTTCCATCAGGAAGCTTACAATCTAATTGGAGAAGCAAGAGATAGACAGGGAGAAAGAACAAGGGGGGAAATGATGTAAAACCTTACATCCACAGGGTTCCAATTTCCATCATGTACTATGAGCTTAATTAACATTCATTCAATTAAAAGAAATTCTAAAGCTGTGTGCAAATTCTTCCCTGAGCATCCACAGACATCCACAGACAGACAATTATCTATTATGATGAAGGGAAAAGGAAGAGAAGTAAGAGCTAAATTACATGGAAAACGCAGAAACATTAACTGCACCTTATAAATATGCCTATTCTTCCTGTATGTTTCCATTGTACTGCTACCAAAAAGCAAAATGACTAGCTTATTTCCAGATGCAGGGGTCTTCGTTGCTCAACCTCAAGCAAAGAAACTAATGAGAAGACAGGGGAAAGGAGGAAGGTCTGTGTGAAAGGCAGGCTTCTGCAGAGAAGAGAAAAAGGCCAATTGGGGAAAAAAATCAAAAGGGATCCAAGCACAGAAGCCCATCTATTTTCATTCGCTGTACATCTTGGACTGGAAGCCTAGATGATTCTTATGACCCTCAAGGATTTAAATGAAACAACTGCTGAGGTAGCAGCTAAATAATTTCTTTCCCTCCATGTCTAGCACTTTATTTCCTATATGTAGATATTCTTAGTAATTTCTCCTTTCATGCTGTTTGTCCTTTGACCCCACATTGCTACTTAATTAGATGTGCCTAGAATAAACACTTTATCAGGTGTCCATATGTCGATCTGTCACCCAGAGAGAAATTCCTGAAACAGCACAGAAAGCTTTTAGAGCCTCTTGAAAATAAGCCCACTATGTGGGGGGTGTCTGCCTTTGAGCCAGGGATATCAAAATCAAATGTAGGTGGTTTTTCAAGGATATGTTCATTGTCATTATTTCAATAGGAAGATTGCAGTAGGCAGTTTTTGTTCCAGAATTATTGCGCTAAAAAGGCCTTCAGTATTGCTCCTGAAATTCTCCCTTTATTTAAGGAAGTAATTTTGTTACTTGCTATTTCTCTTTAAAATCAATTTGGAAATGGAAGGGAGGGATGGTGACCATTTGGATCTTTCAATTTCAGAAAATCTATTTTTAAAATTATCATATGTAATTGGAAAAAGAAAATATCTTTGATTAAAAACAAACAAAAATAAATAAAATAAAATCGATTCAGAAGGTGCACATTCTCCAGATTTCCTTTAAGTACAGCCCAAAGTCACAAAGTTGGACTAATCAAGTATAGGGTAGGAAACAGAGGTTCATGAGTCAAGATGATGGCCAGTCTTAGGTGCGGACCAATCTGAATTACAAGATTTTTTTTTAAAGAAAGCTGAAGTGTGGCAATCACAGTTGGCAGAGAAGACCACGGAACAGGATGCACTGAAGCATGACCTAAAGCAATGTGCTTTAATTGTGGGTGTCTGAGAAAGGACTAAAGCTGACAGTCCTGACTGATATGCAGTTTGAAAAAATAAAATACTGCCCTCATTCCCCATCATCCTCGCTTCCAGCTTTACCATTTTTGGTGTTTAGCCAACCACAAATCTAAATTGGTAAATCCACAAAGGTCGGGCTTTGGGGGTAACAGCTGCAGGTGCTAATCTAGGGATGAACTTTGCATGGACTTAGCACAAGGTGCTTTCAGTCTGGCATGGACTTTTGGTCATAGCTACCTACAAATGATACTCATGGTCAAGAGCTCCATCTTTCAAAATGGAGGAAAATGCTACCATAAAGATTTCTTGACTTCTTCTCTTTGGACGTACATCTAGGCTCACGTTTCCAACTGCCTTTCAGACATCTTGAATTGGATATCCTGTAGATATTTTTAATTCAACATGCCCCAAACTGAACTCGTTCTCTTCCCCCCCAAAGCCTGTCTAGTTCCTCCTCTATCCCTCAAGAGCACCTCCACCTTCCCAGGACCCTAGGCTCCCAACCTAGATGTTAACCTTGATTTTTCACTCTCCCACTACTTATATCCAATCTGTTATCAAAGCCTGTTGGTTTCATCTTTGGAACATCTCTTGGAATAGATCCCCTTCTCTCCTCTGATACTGCTATCATTGGGCAGTTTAGGCTCCTGTCTCCTCTCTCCTGGATTACTACAATAGCCCCTGGTGGGACTGCCTGCCACTCCCCATTCTAGTCTATCCTCCACTCTGCCACCCAAGTAATATTTCTAAATCCCAAGTCCAACCACTCAATGAAACCCAAGGACACTCTATCACTTTCATGATCAAATACAGAATCTTCTACTTTGCATGAAAAGCCCTTCAGAACCTGCTCCCATATTTCTTCCTTCTTTCTTCCCCATATTTCTAACCTTATATTTATAATGCCCCATGTACTCTTTGATCTAGTGACACTAGCCTCATTAGTAGACCTTGAAAAAGATGTACTATCTCTCAAGGATGAGCATTTTTACTAGATGTCCTCATGCCTGGAATGCTCTACTCCCACATCTCTGCCTGCTGGCTTCCTTCAAGTCCCAGATTAAATGGCACCATCTTGAAGAATCCTTTTCCAACCCCACTTAATTCTTTGTGCGTTCTCTGTGTTGATTATTTATTATTAATGCTGTGTATGGATGTGTATAGAGGGGGGGACCGTGTTGATACATAGCTATTTGCATATCGTCTCTCTCCCTCAAGGACAAGGACTGCCTTTTGTCTTTCTTTGTATCCCCTAAGCATAGTGCAGTACCTGGCACCTTGGGGACATTTAACATATGTTGACTGACTGACTGACAATTAGTGTGGGATGGATCAGGGGGGCCTGATATCTTGGTGAAATAAGAAGACATAATACGAAAGGCCTTGCTGAAGAACAAAATGCCACATTTAACTGCTTTCTTTCTTTCTTTCTTTCTTTCTTTCTTTCTTTCTTTCTTTCTTTTAATCTTACTCTTTGGCTCTCTTATGTACAACATTCTTTCACAATTAAAGAAGCAGAGGGGCTAGGAAAAGATAGGCTTAGGCTTAATAGTAAATCCACTGGGGACTAAGCAGCTGTAGTCAACTCCTCTCTCCAGGGTCAGGGTCATTTTATGACTCAAGTATTTTAAAACTTTCAAAACTGTTGTTTCAGTCAAGTGGACAAGGATGTCAGCTAGATAAGGCAGGAAAACAGTATTGCCGAAACATCCTCCCAGTTCCCAACGAGAAATGATCTATCACTGTGTGAAGTGAATTGCAAGTTGCTTTAAGGCAAGGTCAGGGTCTCCCAAAATCACGTGAATCCAAGAGGCTTCAGACCCCCAGGAAATCCAGCAGCCATCCGAAGGCAAAGGCAGTGATTGTGACAAGCTAACAAGTGCTGGTGGAAAAGAAATCTCACCCTGAACCTGTGCAAAGCCATTAGTTCTAGTGTTGGGGTTGGGAACATGCAGGATTGAGGACCTGTCAAAATGGACTAGTAAAACAAAACAACATACAAAAACCAAAGGATGCCTTGTCAGTCATAATCATGATAATTCTCATTACAAAACACCAAGTTTTACGAAAGCACTTTCCTCAAAACGACTCATGAACTAAGTGGCCCAAATGGTATTTCTCTCCACTTGACAAATGTGAGAACTGAGGCTCAGAGAAGATTAGTGATATGCCTAAGAGTCACATAGCATTGGCAGATAGATGGGAGGAGATGAACCTGAATTTCCCAGGATGAGAAGCATGGATGAGTTACAATATGTTCCCCTGGAGGGAGTGCCCAGACTTATGTATAGCTGGAAATTCTTGAACCCCTAAAAAGTACATTACCCAAAATTCCTTTCTGTATTACCTAGAATCATTTTACTTTTTCCTGCACGTGATTATATTTAAGTTTGCTGTAATGCCTACATCGCTCTCTTCTCTTGCAATCCCAGCTGAGTTAGGTTTTCTTTTCTTTTAGTTATTGTTAATAAAACTTTTAAAATATAATACTTAGTCATGGAATATTCATTTTAATCTTTACACTTAAAAGCTCACAGTCCCACCAATGGTTAAGAAACAAGACTGGCAACTCCTTTAATTTCATCAAACAATGTCCAGAAATTCCAAATCTCTATTCAATATATGAGAAAGAATGAATTTTTCACTGAAAGGCATAAACTTCCAAGAAGTCAAGATTTTCTTAAACTAACAAACAACCACATGAGTACTCAAGGTCAGGAGGAAGTATGCTTGCCACTACTCCTGAATCCCTTCACATACTGATTTCCTGTTAGGTCAGAGGAGATACTTCTGCATCCCCATGGACAGAGTCCAGTTAGAGAACTTGGGTATTTATTTCTGTTTTTATTTTATTTCTGTCCCTTTAGTGAATGCATGGCTAAGAACCTTGAATCCATGCCACATGAGGATCAGTGAAAAGAAGTGGGAATGTTTAGCTTGAAAAAGGAAAGACTTAGAAGTAGAAAAGTAATAGCTGTTTTCAGTTAGTGGTGGGAGCACGGATGAGGCCTATGTGGAGAAAGGATTCGATTTATTCTGTTTGGTCTCAGGGCAGAATTGGTAGTAAAATAATAAGGTGGAAAAGAAAGCTGAAAAGAAGCTAATTTAGATTTATCATGAAGAAAACTCTCCTGAAATTTAGGGCAATACAAAAATGGAATGGGCCACTCCAGAAAATGGTGCCTTCCTCATGACTGGTGGACCTCAACCCAAGGCTAGAGCACTAATGACTAGCTCGGTGGTTGTACGTACACAGGATTCAGTTATAAGTTAAGCAAGAGAAGTTTCTTTCTATGCTGAGATTTTGTGATTCTATTCAAGAAGCAATTTTTATCACAAATTTTATCTAACAGATAGTCAGCAGCATTTTCAGAGGTCCTTGCTTGGCCCCATACCTATTAAGAGGACCTACTAGAAATTCAGCCTAGTTGTCAGATCATGAAGGCTTCCATATCTCTTCCAAAGCAACCCAGCATCAGGCCCTCACCTGGTAACAGAAACAACTTCCCAAAGCTGAGCTGAACCCTAGGACTACCACCTCTAAGGTGTAAAAAGAATAAATAGCCACCTTCAAGACTAGACCTCACATTTGTGTGTCTCTCTCCTCTTCTCCTCTCTTCTCTCTTCTCCCACTCCCTCCTTTCCTCCCTCTCTCCCTCTCCCTCTATCTCTCTGTCTCTGATTCTCAGAAAAGATATCCCTGAGTCATCACAACTTTCATTTGCTACAATTCATAATAGTTCACAGTTGCTTCGAAAATCAATTTATGTTCTATTAATGATGACTGACAACTTACATTCACTCTAGCCACCATCTCACACTGCCTCCCTTGTAGGCAACTATGTGAAATGATTATTTAACTGTGTTAAATTGTTCCCTTTGTAAACCAACACACACACACACACACACACACACACACACACACACACTATATTTTCAAATACGTGAAGATTTGAAATCTGGTCTTTTCCCAGAATTTCCTGCCTCACATCCTCCCCAAGCAGTACTTGGTATCACGTTTAATGGCAAAAAAGGACAGTAAAAAATTCTGGTATGACAAAATGGGAAGTAATTATCTGATAACTTTGAGAATGACAGACAAATTTCACAATATCTATTGTTCAAGGGAATTAACAGAGCTTTGGACACTGCTTGCTTAACTGCTCCCTAACGGTGGCAGTGAGTATGTCTAGTGTTTCATTAATGACAATCTCAGTATTTACAGCCCATACACTATGAAAAATGGCCCTTTTATTTTAATACTCTTTTCCCTCATGAGTTGTGGTTTTCCTTGATATTTCTTACATCGGAGGAAGTTTATATTTCAAAATGATTCATTCTGATCTGCCTAATGCAAAGCACGATGACTGTAAATGTTACCTTTGGCTGATTACAGCTGTGTATTTGCAAAGAGAAAGAAATATTCACAGCAGAGTCTGAATCATCACATATTTCGTCACTGCCAGAGACTAGACTGTTTAGAAATATGACATATGTCAGATATGAGATAAGCTTCTGTACCTTTTGGGATGAGTAACATGGAAACAAGGTCTGACTATAGGATCTTGACATCACATTTGACCCAAAGTTCATTTCTAAGACTGGAAAAACCATTTTAAAGCTGCCCTATTGATTAGGGTCTAGGAACCAATGTACCTTGAAATCGGACTTCAAAATCCAACACTCATTTGTCAAGAGGATCACAGAGTTGAAAAAGCAGCTAACTAGAAACCACTTAAAGCAAATTCATAACATAAGACTATTCGGTGGGTCAGAGAGATGCATTTCCAATGATAACTGGGCACTCAACTGACTGGATCAATGACAGCCAGATGACTGCTCTTTTACAAACCTGTTGACATAATAGACCAAGACCAGAGCTATTTGCATATTCATCTTCTTCTTGCTTATGTGATTCAGGCAAAGTCTTATTCCAGTAGAATCTACAGCCACTGCTATTTGGGGTCTCAGGAGCTCTTCCCCCAGGTTTATCCCATTTGGAGAGAAGAGGGAAGCCCAATTCCATGATAGGGTGGGAAAGTGCATTAACATTAGCTCTCTGGTATGCCAAGTGGTTAAATTAGTCTTACTTAAATGGACATTTAAGATAATCTTATCTTCCTGACCACTACTGGTTTCTATAGAAACAAGGAAGAATTTTAATTCTTTGAAAGATTTTTCTAGTAGAACTGCATAAAACATTTGTTTTATTCTAGCATTATTTATTTTCTTCTCAGAGGTCTCCACTTATGGTACCTGTTACAGTACCAACTAAAGGACAAGAGCCCAGAGATGGGTAAGAACCTTCTTCATTCTAAGTTACCAAACCCTACATGCAGTGGGCATCTGCAGGGTCTCTTCTTCTCTCATGGGTCATTTCATGACTTGAACATTTTAAGGCAAAGACTTAGAACAATGTTATATCATAAGAATTAAATATGGTCAAGGATGATAGCTCCTTAACCAATAGTTGGCTCCTTAACTTGGGAATACGTCAGCAGTTGTGGTATCAAAATGAAAACTGTCTCAGTGTCCCCATAAATTACCCTTAAGAGGGCAAAAGAGACATTGAAAGAGTTCATAGAACACCCTCTACACTAAATCCTCAAAAGACAATCCCCAGGAATGTAATTGCCAAATTCAAGAGCTTCCAAGTTAAGGAGAGATGTTTACAAGAACCCATAAATTACCCTTGAAAACTCCTGGGCTCCTGACCATAATTGTGAGTCATGGCCCTGAGGCCCATGTGGCTTTGCTTTGAGATAACAGCAGGCCATGTTTCCCTGCTCTGTTATTGTGTATTCTCCAGAGACTGCATTTGCACAAGAGTTGCTAAGGTTCATAAATATTGTATCTATCTTTCTTGTAATTGTTGAGTAAACAGACTTGCCTTCTATCATGCTGACACCCCCCCCCAAACCTGTTAAGCTATGTAAGAACTTTTACACTAGGCTTGTGCTTTAAAACATTACACAGAAATCCCTACTGTCCACACCAAGACTAACTCTGACCTCTCCAGCCATAAGCATAGCCAAATCCTTCATATCATTGCCTACAGCTCTACTTTTTCTGCTACTTTCCAGGTTATAAAGAGTTTTCCTCCCAAAAACCACCTATGGCACCAGATGGTATAGAGAATGTTAACTATTGCTATTCTGATGTTACAAACAGGTCTTAGGAGAGGCATCTGAACAAAGGATTCTTTTGAAGGCCTAAGCTCGCTGTTTTTCCCCCTACACATGAGGACCTTGTTTTCACACTGTTTGCTTAAGAATGGTTGCTGCCTGTAGAGTCCCTGGACTTTGGTCAGATTTCAACCCACCAGGCTAATCAACTCTTCTATTCTTGAAGGCTCCCAGGAACAGAACCACTTTAACGTTAGTGGGAATCCCATTCTGGTGTTGGAATGTCCTGCTAATGAAATGGCCCTTCCTTCATTTTAGATGCCCCCAAGGAATGGAGCCAAGATGATTCACCTCTAAGCTAGTCTTAGGACAGGGACCCTACCGATGGTAAGAGGTATGTAGAGTGCTCTGGTATTTCCAAGGTATAACCTGGTAAAAGAGATCCTGAGTTCCGAAATACTACTGACAGAAGATTCTGCTACAAGGACAAGGACTAGATGAATATACAAATAGCTCTTGGCTTCTATGTCAAGAGGCTTGTAAAAGAGCAGTAATCAAGGGGCAGCTAGGGGACTCAGCGGATAGAAAGTAAAGCCTAGGGATGGGAGATCCTGTGTTCAAATATGACATCTTGATGACCCTGGGCAAGGGCAAGTGACTTAACCCCAAATGCCTAGCTCTTACTGCTCCTCCAACTTAGAACTAATACTTAGTATTGATAGAAGGTAAGGGTTTTCCTTTTTAAAGAGCAGTAATCTATCTGCCACTGTGACCCAATCAGTGAAGTCCCAGACTTGGCCAGAGCCAGTTATCAATGGAAGTGTGTCCCTAAGACTCTCTGACCTAGAGAGCAGGCCTCTTGCACAATATCATGCATTATTAATTTGTTTTATGTGGTCTCTAGTTTGCTTCTTCTCTAAAGCTCTCTCAGTAAGTGGTTGTTGGAATTTGAAGTCAGAATTCAAGGTATATCGGTTTATAGATCCCAATCAATAGTGCAGCTTTAAAACTGTCTTTCCAGCCTTTGAGGTGAACTTTAGGTCAAACGTAATGCTCTCTGAGGTTAGGGGCAATGGTGGAAGGTATTTGCCATTCCAGCCAAACTTACCTTTACTTGCTATTCTTCTAACATAGCATGTCATGTCCAAACTCCGTGTCTTCTACACAAGTTGTCTACACAATCTATCCAAGTCAAGAGAGTAAAAATAGAAGAAAAATCGACAAGATTTGCAAAAACCATTACATTAAATATTTTTGTCCACCGAAGAAAGTGGAACCAATATACTTGGACATCAAAGCCTCAGAAGATCTTATAGAGGAGATCAAAATGATATTATTAAGGAAAAAAAACAACAAGAAAAGCATCTGGATAGGACCAAGAATAAAATAATAATAATAATAATAATTCACATAGTACCATAAGTCTATCATCTCATATGATTATCAAAACAATCCTATGCTTTATTATCACCTCATTTGAAAGATGAGGAAATTGAGGTTCAGAAAGTTTATATGATCTGCCCAGGATCACACAAATAGTAAAGGTGTATCTGAGGCAGGATTTGAAATGAAGTCTTCCTGACCCCAAGTCCAGCCCATTATCTGCCACCCCTATTATACAAAGATGCAAAACAGTTGTGAGGTTAAGAGACCCATATGAAATCTATATGCAAGACAGAAATTAACTAAAAAAGTATGGCAAATAGCTTGAATCTTATTAATACGAAAAAACATAATCAAGAAACTATCAAAAACTACCAACCTCTATGCCTACTGTCCTATCCATTCAAAATCTTTAGGAGTCAACAATACATAAATTAAAAGTGTCCTCAATAAAGATAATTGATAGGGAATAAGCAGGCTTTTGAAAATGAGTCAATAAAGAAGCACATTTTTGCTTTCACAATGAACTAAAATATGTAGAGAATATAAGATCCCACTGTACATATTATTTGATAATTACTTCTCCCCAATGAAAAGCATATATAAACTTAGATGTTCTTTCACAAAAAGGTTTCTATACTATCTATATACATCAAGATTTGGGGAAAGATATCATACCATAAGTAATAGTGTTCAACAACTCTGCTAATAAACAACAGGCAAGTCATAAAACTGGTGGATGTTAGCTCATGAAAAGTATCTGATATTGAGGCTCCAGTGCAGAGCCAAAGTAAAAAAGAGATTCCTCCCCAGAGGGTTGGGTCCCTCAAACACTCCAGTTTGCAGGTAGCCCCAGAACACTGCAATGCCTCTGGGAAGAGATCTATAATCCCTTAATGATTTGGCTTATTCATGTACCCAAGAAAGACCAAGTGTATTAAGAATATCTATTTCCCAGATTTCAATCCACACCTGGAAAAGTCATCAAAGATGGATGAGCTGGGTTCAAGTTTGAAGAGGAGGGGAGTAGGTTGGATTACATCGGAGAAATTTCTAAGCTCCATTAATGATCCCAACTTTCCCATGAAAGCAAAGGCTCATCTTCTGAATACTAACATTCTACCAGTGTTGCTATATAGTAAGAAAACTATAACAGCACTGTCTCTAAAGAATTAAAAATTATCATCATCCTAATGGCTATATGTGGCAAAGATGAGCAGACTGCAACATATACACCAATGAAGAACTCCAAAAAGGAACTGGAAGTAAAAGATGCCATCAAGGAAATGGAGACGAGAAGATGGGATGGTTAAATGATAAAAACAAAAAATAAAAAAATAGGCAGAATACTCAAATATTACCCTAGCAAAATCAGGAGAAAGTGAGAAACACTTCTAGCATTCTGGGTAGGCAACCTGTGGCAAACTTTATGAGTGAAACTAGACAACAATCTCACAGGATTGGCAGGCAAGATTGCAATCTGTATCAGGAAGGAGCCCCTCAACTGATAAGATCACAGTCATTTCAATAAAAGCATTTTGTATCTCCCATCAGAATTAACACTTCTTTGCACAGCTAGAATAGCACTAAAGTTGGGGTCCCAGAACCCAAGTTCCAATCCTGGCTTAATGACCTATGTGACCATGGGTAAATCGTGTCACCACTCTTGGGCCTCATTTTTGACTTGAGGAAGGGCTAGTACAAAATGATCTTTGTTCAAAATCTAGGATCCTATGGCTACTTTTTTCTTGTCCCTGGAACTCCCCCATCCAGTGCCAAGCACATATCTTGGCACCTGTTCAATAAATAACTGAACTAAAATGAACTAAATTGAAACAGATATTGTGGGGAATGAGATAAGGGGTGAAGGATTGTGGAGTAGTACCAAATTCCAGCAGTTTATGAAGCAGGATGTTGTACTAGGTGAAATCAAACTGTGATTTTGTTGTAACAACCTTGAAAGATAAATTAAGGCTGATGCAATAAAATAGACACAAGTAAGTTAAACAATGTATTCTATGCCTTGGAAAAAAGATTAGAAGACCAGAGAGACCCTGACTTCTAATCTTAGAGGCTTTAAGTTTGAAATAACAATGCACAAAGGCCATCGCAGTCCCAAAGAAAGAGCATCAATTTGTCCTTGAAGTCCTGTGGAGTGGAAAGATCTTTACACCTAGGGTAAGAAGACCAAGGTTTGCCTCCAGCCTCTGCAGCTTACTACTTTTCAAACTGCAGTTTCTCTACAATTCAGTTTCCTCAGCAGATAAAGAATGGTGGTTATACCCCACTAACTACAGATGAGTACTCAAGTGCTCAAATGGTGGTATGGTCTAATGTATTTGGATTGGATGTTCCCTCTAATGATAGACTGTAGCCCATTCTTATGTGCCCATCCTGTTTGCTTCTTGTCGATTTCAGCCTCTAATTTGTCCTAAGGTCTTCCTCACTTTCTTCTGGCCTTGCAGGGATACCAATGGAGTTTTCTGATTGTCTTCCCATCATCCCTTACACAGGATGCACGTGATGATCCTTCATCAATACATTTCCCTGAGGACATGCTTTAGCTCTGTTCTTTTTTGAAGCTTCTTATTTAATATATGGTGTAGCCTGCTTATACTGCCACCACATTTCTCCATTGCCCTCTGTGGAATACTTATTTTCAATTCTTCAGAGTAGTGGGTTCCTTATATCATAGACATCTATACATCACCAGTGGAAACAAATAGCAAATACTCTAACTGCGAGATACATTTATAGACATATAGATATATACAAATAAATTCTTTGTAACTATAAGGCACTAGAGAAGTAAACTAGTGCTCTGTAATACAAGATCTGGAGTGAAAGGATCTGGATTCAAATTCAGACTCTGCAATTTAACACTTGTGTCACTTTGGGCAACTCATTTTCCCTGTATGAGTATCAATAGTATAGTAGACCAAATGGCTTCTCAGGTTGCTTCCATCTATGATTCTAACTTATTATAATTGTGAAGCATATGTAAATGATTAATAAAGAAAACTAGATTTGTTTTTGTTTTAGAAAAAAAGTTATTCAAATACCATAAATTGTTTCAATCAATGACAAGTCCCTCCAACCCTCACCACCCAGCCCCAAGAGAGTCTTTCAGAGAGTCTTAATAAAACTCTTCTACTGGAGGGACAGAGGGTGTGGTTCTCAAGCATTAGGATATAGCTCACAAAATGCAAGGGTTCTTCTGAGATCAGGACAACTTGACCTGCAAAATCTGGACAAGACGCATAATTCTACAAACAAGCTGAGGTCCCACAAAGAGCTCCCATAGTGGTGGTGGTGGTGGTGGTAGTAGTAATGTTGGTGGTTTTGGTGGTAGCATCTCCCTTTTAAAACCCTTCAATGTAAACAAGGTCATTTATGTGCTTTTTGTTGGGTCTGGGGTTTGGGGGTGGCTCACATGATGAAAATGATGTGGTGCTAAATATTTTTAGACAATATGATTCACTCATCTAATCCCAATCTTTGCTTTGACGGTAAAAATTATTCCTCAAATTTTAATAAAATCTTTATATGTCCTTACAGGTCAAGTAGTTGCCAAGCCAAAAAGTTAAGAATCAGAGGAGAAGAACTGGAGTGAAGTCAAGAAAGAATATAAATATATTCTATTGGGAGTCCACAGTCCAGAAAAGTACAGAGAGAAGTACTGGCATTCTATGACACTGTTCACTCTCTCTTTCCTTCTCTTGACCTACTTTACTAGATTAAAGGAGAGAATTCACCACTACTGTCTGCTTTACTCTGTGCCTGTGTGCAATACTCCCTAGCAATGCTACTCATACCAATCCCTGGCACTTACTGTTCTTTAGACCACCCTAAAAACATATTTTCTAACCAGAGATCCCCTTAGCACCAATACCATGTGACAAAAATGGACAAGAATTCCATTTTGTCCATCTAATAGATTATTAAGGACCAACCCTGGCTCCTGAAGTAATTTTGCCAACTTTCTCTAACAAAGGATAGGATTGGCATTCTTATAGAGTATAAACATCGACAGAAGGTTGGAGTTGCTTCACTCAAATATATGAAGTTATTTAATTCGACAAATGTTTATTAAGCATCTATTATGGTTCTAAATACTGTGTTGTGTACCTTGGAAGAGATAAAAAAGGAACCACTCCTTGCCCTCAAGGAATTCATATTCTATTATAAGTGATCAGAGTAAATTCAAAAAAAGCAATGTTTATTGGATATCTACCATAGTGAGGTATTATTCTTAAGTGGTGTAATATGACAGTCCTCGCACCCAAGGAGCTTAAAATCTAAAATCCTAGAAGGAGCTGGATGAGAGGCTCCATATTGTCAGGCTAGTAGATAGTCTACTAAAGATAGTCTACTAAAGATATTAGCTTTACGATGCTCAAAAGCTCTAAATTTAGAGCTTAGTCATTTCTCTTCCTGACACTAAATAAAATAATTTAGCAAAAGTTTAGCCATTTGCTTCATATGAATAAAGGCCAAGGACTCCTACTGATCAATGAGAAGTATGTATGCAGGTGTACACTGGGGTAAGAGAAGGCCAGAGACTTCTAGTCTAGAATTTCTATGACAACATCATGAGAGGTTATTGAGTTTTATATATTTTTTGGTTCTTTTCTCTAGTATTTGTGACAATATACCTAGCCATAAATGCTACCTTCCATATTTGAAGCAGAAGATAGTTTCTGCAGTCAATGACAGAGCTATATTTGAAAATCATTCCCAACCCATACCCACCAAGGTCTCTGGCTCTTGGCTTCAAAGGGGCAGCACGTTAAGCAGGCAAAACACTTGGGACCTTATACTGCATCTTATACTTATATCCCAGAACAGCTTTGATTTTAGTCCTGACTTATGGCACCATTTATTCCTGATAGGAGCCACTCACTAGCACTTCTTAGAAATAGTAAAATACAATCTATTGAGGCCTACTAGAAAAATAAGTGAGAATCTGCAAAATACACTGGATTTGTTATGGCTCCTTTGTTCATTTAATAAAATCCTTTTATGGAAGCCTAAGATAAAGTCTTCACTTTCTTCCCAGTACTAGACAGCACTCTGATGCATGGCTGGTCAATGGCATGGTTTTATTTAAGTGATCAAAAAGTGTGAAGTATTCAGAATATTTGTTTAACACATATTAGTTCCCTAATTAAATAGGGAACTAATAGGGAACAGGGGAGGGAAGAAAGATCCGATTTGGGGGTGAAAAGGCACTTTTACAAAGCCAACAGACTACTATGAACTTAGAACTTCTTTAAGTGAGATCAAATGATAAATTTCCTCAAGTGGGATCAAATGATAAATTATTTTGTAATAAACGCATCAGACCGCAGGATGATGTTTTTTTAACTGAAAGGGCCTTTTAAAGTCATTTGGTCATACTTTCTCAATTCACAGATGAGGAAGCTGAGGCTTAGAGAAGTTAGAAATGAAGCTAAGAATTACCTAGTAAAGTTGGGGCTAGAACTTTTGACTGTAGTCCTGGGAGCTTCCCACTACACATCACTAACAAATCTAATAAGTAGACTCCCCTTCAAAGCAGGCAAGTAGGATAGAGACTATAATCTCTCAAACCATTTCTAGAACTCCTTCAGAGTCAATGAATAAAACTACAGGAAAAGCAATATATTACTTTAAAGTTCTCTCTGTCTCTGACTCTCCCTACCCCCTCGCCATCCCCAGACACATTATCCAATTTCAGTAGCCCCTTCTTTCCATGTAACAGATATGTTCCTGACTGATTTTGATTTACTCTACTTCCTATCTTTTTCCTCAATTCTCAATCCGTAATCTGGCTTTTTACCTCATCATTCAAGTGAAATCGCTCTCCCTGGCGTCATCAGTGATCTTTTAATTATTAAATGTGATCGCCTTTTCTCAATCCTCCATCTTGTCACCTGTGTACCATTTATTTTTTTTAAATTTTACTTTAAACTTTAATATCTTTAGCTCCTGTACTTTCTCTTCTTACAAGGTTCTTCTACCCCATTTTCCCTAGCAGATTTCCTCCTTTATCATTCCTACTTGATCATTAATCTTCAATCTCTTCCTATCTACTAGCTGCTTCCCTGCTGCCTACAAACATATTTCTGTCATCCTTATATCTTTCTACCTCTTCTCATCTAGGCTACTTGAGAAAGCTATCAGAAATTGGTGAGCCAACTTCTCTCATTTTCTTCTCTATTTTTAATTCAAAGATATTTTATTTTCCCAATTACATGTAATAACAATTTTCAGCATACATCCCGAGATTGTAAAGGCCAAATTGTCTCCCTTCCCTCCCTCTCATTCTCTTCTAAACATTCTACAGTCTGACTTCTCACCTCATCATTTAACCAAAACATCTCTCTCAAGTTACCAATGATCTCCTCCCTGCCAAATCTAATGGCCTTTTCTCAGTACTCATCCTTCTTGACCCCTCTGCAATCTGTGACACTGCTGATCACCTCTTCTCCTGTGTACCCTCTTCTTTCAAGATTTTTTTTGATACTACTCTCTCCTAGTTCTCCTCCTACCAATCTGGCAGCATCTTCTCAGTTCTTTTATTAGATCTTCACCTAGATCATACCCATTAAACCTTGCAATCCCTTAGTCTTTGTCCTAGGTTTATTACTCTTCTTCCTCTTCAATATTTTACTTATTGACCTCAGTAGTTCTCATGAATGCAATTATTATCTCTATGTGGATGATTTTCAGATCTACTTATTGAAGTCTAATTTTTCTCTTGACCTTCAGCCTCACATCTTCGACTACTTACTGGACATCTCAAAATGGATATCCTACAGACATCCTAAACTCAATATGCCTAAAACTGAACTCATCTCTCCCCCAAAACCTTCCCCCAGTCTCTTGGAACATTACTGAGGAAGGTACCATCATTCCTTTCAGTCATCCAGACTCACAACATCAGTATAATCCTTGATTTGTCACTCTCAACCCCCCATATCCAATCTGTTGCCTCATGCTATTAATTCATCTCAGAAAATCTCTCAAATATAGCTCCTTCTATTCTTTGACACTGCCACTACCTTGGTGCAAGCCCTTACCACCTTACATGTGATTTATTACAAAATTCCTTGGGTTGGCTGCTCTGCTTCAAGTATCTTCCCAGTTGAGTCCATCTTCCCCTCAGTTGCCAAAGCAGTCTTTTTAAACCATAGGACTGACTATATTACCCTGCTACTCAAAAAACTCCAGGAGCTTCCTATTACCTCCTAAATCAATTATAAAGACTTCTGTAATTTTAAAAGACCTTCATAACCTGATTCCAATCTCCCTTTCCAGTTTTTTTAACCTTACACCCCTTTACGTCCTCTACAACTCAAACAAACGAACATACTTGCTGTCTCTCACACACAATAGTCTACTGCCTGTCTCTGTGTCTTTGCAAAACTGTCTCCTATTCCTGGAATACATTCTCTTCATCTCCAACTCTTAGAATTACTAGTTTCCTCCAAAGCTCAGCCCAAAAGCCAGTTCCATCATGATGTCCTTTCTGATTCCACCCCTTCCCAAGGGTTAGTGCCTCAGTCCCTAAATTACCTTGTACTGAGTTTTTAGGTATTTTTATATACTTCTATGTCTGCATGTTATTTTCCCTAATAGAATGTAAACTGCTTAAGGAGAAGGGCTTTCATTTTTTGCCTATGAAGCTCTAGAATTTGGTATTCTCCCTGGCATGTAGTAGGCATTAAATACTCGTTGATTGAGTAAAGCACTCAAAAAGGATGATAGTTTGTCTTCATTGAGGAGGTTCAAAAGAATGGACCAGCCCAATTCTCTAAGAGGGGTCCCTCCCATGCTCCAAATGCTGGCATCATAGGAAAAATACAAGGAAAGTCTCCCAAGAGAACTTTTCCAAAGGGAAAAATATGCATTTAGAAGTACGAGTTTTGTTCAAATTGTTAAAAAATATATCAAACATCATATTATAGTTAGTCACAACTAGAGGTAGAATAAATTCTATGAAAAGCTATTATTAAACAAATAGTACAATGTAATTTCCTAAACAAGCATTCACCTGGATCCTTTCTAACTTTGAACATTCATTTTAGTCACTTGGAAGTTGATGTCTCCAACACATAACCAGAAAAAAGATGGGCTAGTCACACCGTAAAAACAAAGGACACGAGACATTCAATGGAGATTTCACAAACTCCACTGATATCCATGAAACGTCAAGAAAATGGAAGGGCCCAAACATGTTGGATAGACATGGCAGAAGGCATAGATGAGGACTGCCCAGGATGGGCAGGCATAGATAGATTACAATCTATATCATCAGAGGTAACACCCTCATTAATGACAGTTTCCTCAAGTGAAAAATGAGGGGATTAGACTATATATTTACTGAGATTTCCTTTAGCTCTGGGTATCTGATGCAACTAGAGGTCAGCACAGGAATTTTTTTCTGTCAAAGAGAATGCTCTTTTGTTGAGTGTGCATCTTCTAAGAATCATTCCAAAAGTGGGAAGGAAATTAAATTTGGGTTCAGAATATGACCTAGAATGCAAACTCATTCCAGAGGAAAACTGCCCAGTCAAATTACCAACTTGTCTTGCACAGGGTTAATAACAAAAATGCTGACACAACCTAAAGTATGGCAGTGCCAGCAACCAGCCCTATAATTAATCTCAATGGACTATAATTACACTAAATGTGGCTTCTGTTGAAGACTTCCAAATCAGAAGATTTTTTTCCTGCTTAGATAACTTGTAGTTTATTTCCAATCACAGATGTAGCCATGGTTTGCTAAAGGAACATTAGGTCTAGAAGCGGTATCTTAATCAAATCAGAAACACTACTTTAGAGCAAATCTTTGGCTTTTGGAGAATTGGCAACATCTGATGCCTTAGGAACAGAGATATGAAACTGTGAGCTGAAATGTGCCCTGCTGGAGATCATCCTCTGCTGGCCTGTTTATAGTCATTTATAAGTACCTCTACGCCACCTCCCATCTAACCACCTCTGCTTTATAGGGTCATAACCCACCAAAGAAAAGTGGAAATTATACAGTGAAAATTTTGGATCTAAACGAGGGGACAGAAACATTGACCTCATGTAGCTTGTACACTTTCTATACTTCATTTCCTTGTGGAAGGAAGTCATTTAAATGAAGTTCAATCACTAGCAACCACAAATAAAAATATTACTTACATGTACATGATTCGATAAATACCAACTGCCAGGATTATATACTACAGCTAAAGAACTAGACTATGAAAGATATGAATCACCACCTATTCACACAATGCCAAAATGAAAATGTTGCACTGGAAAACCTACAAATGTCATCATTCTGTTTAACTCTATTCAATCAACCAAATGGAAAGAAGAATCATCTACTGCAGAGATGTATGCATCAAGTTAGCAATGACTACTCCTACAACCGAGGAAGGAAAATGAATTGTAGAAGTCGTTGTTAAAGGGTTTAATCTCCATCTCAGAAAGCCAGGAATCCATGAGATCATTCTGAAATAATGGGCCATTCAAGAGCTAGTTCTTCTTTTTCAGACTGTGTATTAAGGGCCACATACCCCATTGCTCATGAGAAGGAAGAGAAGATCAAGCACTGGAACATAGGGACCAAAAGAATATGCCAACCTCCCTGCTCCTTCCCTGATCCTTGTCAAAACTCATTATAAAACACAAAATACAGATGACATGAAACGCATTCCAAGTAATACGTTTCAATAAACACAATATTTCAATGTCATGAGCTCACTTCTCTAAACTGCCATTTGGAGGGCAGATATCCAGGCAGGTACATGGACGTAGCCATGTAACCACTTTCCTTTCAGGTTAGAAGAGAAAGGGAAAGAGAGAGCATGGCTTATCCTATACTAAAGAGCATTCACTTATTTTTTTTTAATAAATAAAAACACTTTCTGTCTTAGAATCAATACTGGGTATTGGTCCTAAGACAGAAGAGTGATAAGGACTAAACAATGGGGGTGAAGTGACTTGCCCAGGGTCACACAGCTAAGAAGTGTCTGGGGCCAAATTTGAACCCAGGACCTCCCATCTCTAGGACTGGCTCTCAATCCAATGAGTCACCCAGCTGCCTCCAGCATTCACTTATACAATCGAGAAGTAAACAAACAGTCCTGTGCTAGTTGGCCATATAAAGAAATACAATCTTAATTTTCTTCAGGTCCATGTCCTTGTAGTGTTCACAATCAATTCAAGGTGATTAAACAATATTGCTCTCATGCTCCCACTAGTGAACTGAATGAACATGTAGCATAATTATACTGAAATACCTGTCTGACACTAATTATCCATAAGGAAATTTCACAGGCATGTCAACTATTCACCAATCTCCCCACATGCCTTGAAGGCCTTTGTTCATATTCCCTCCATCTCTGCCTCTTGAAACTGTGCCCATCCTTCAAAGCTGACCTCAAATATCAGCTCTTTCCAGAAGTCTTTCTTGGTTCTCCCCAACCAGGAGAATTTTCCCTCCTCAGAATTAATGGAATTTTGTTCATGTCCCTCTTATGTCCCCTGTTGTAGCACTCTAAACTATCTCAGCTTCCTTAGATGCACAAAATAGGAGTGATAACAGCATTTACCTGATGGGACTATGCGGGTTGATGAGATCAAGTAAATTAAGTGCTTTGCAAACACTCAAATGTTATTGGCAAGGAGTTATTAATTATTAATAACTAATACATAATTATTAATTATTTCTAGTTGCATTATCGACTCCTTTAGCATTGCCCCCCCACTAGACTATAAACACTTTGTGGTAAAAGGCCTTGCAAACCTCGAGCTACTTATAAAAATGTGAGTTAATATTATTATTTTTCATTTTCCTATTCCCTAAGGGCCTGAGACAGAGCAGGAGCGCAGTAAATGTTTGAATCAATCAGTGTTGGCTTAGAGATCTTAGAGATTCAGAGGGTTTTTAAAAATATAAATTGGGGGAAGAGGGGGGAAAATTGGACTAACAAAGTAACAGATGTTAACACTAGCTGGTGGCAGCTCAGTAGGGTTCTGATTCTCCGAACAGATTCCAAATGATAGGGGCCTGTCTGCCTGCCCTATTGTTTTTGCCCGTGGCTTTAATGAGATATCCTCCCAGCAGGTGCCCAAGGAGGTAGGGCGAAGAAGGGAAGCTATTAGGGTTTGACAGAGGGTGACTATATGGAAGCAACTCTTACACCTGACCCTTTTCTCTATGCCATTTTCGAAATGTAAGAATACTCAATAAGAGAACATAGGAGGCAATGGATGAAACAGTCTGTTCCCTGGCACAGAAGGAAAAACCTCACAATGTATTTTCAAAGTACCTAGTAAATGTCAGCACTTAGATGCAATTTTCTGCCTCTGTGGAAAGGAAAAACCAGTGGTGGTCCAAGCCCACTGTTACACTCACTACTCCTGCCCTATTGTTTCCCATTATCTCACTCCAACAGCAACCAATCCGCTGAACAGGATGGGAACCCTGGCAGATTTAGGAGTTGCCCTAAAGAAGCAATAAGGAAAGGATGTTCCTAATTTCCATAGCTAGAGATAAACATGCTTTGAACAAAACATGTCAGAGAAAAACCAAAAGCCATAAGGCCTTCAATTCTCCCAGATTTGACTTTTTCATTCATCCAAAGGCATCTGTGCTGTGAAGCCAAGATATGCTTTGTAATAGTCAATTTAGTCCTTGCACTGGAATAAGGATGCTAATTTTTTAAAAATAGAAGACAGAAAAGCAATTGCTTCACATAGGCACAACAGATAGCTTACAAACTCCTCCTTTCACTGTTCAAGAAAAAGGAAGGAAGGAAGGAAGGAAGGAAGGAAGGAAGGAAGGAAGGAAGGAAGGAAGGAAGGAAGGAAGGAAGGAAGGAAGGAAGGAAGGAAGGAAGGAAGGAAGGAAGGAAGGAAGGAAGGAAGGAAGGAAGGAAGGAAGGAAGGAAGGAAGGAAGGAAGGAAGGAAGGAAGGAAGGAAGGAAGGAAGGAAGGAGGGAGGGAGGGGGGAGGGGGGAGGGAGGGAGGAAGGGAGGAAGGGAGGAAGGGAGGAAGGGAGGGAGGGAGGGAGGGAGGGAGGGAGGGAGGAAGGGAGGAAGGAAGGAAGGAAGGAAGGAAGGAAGGAAGGAAGGAAGGAAGGAAGGAAGGAAGGAAGGAAGGAAGGAAGGAAGGAAGGAAGGAAGGAAGGAAGGAAGGAAGGAAGGAAGGAAGGAAGGAAGGAAGGAAGGAAGGAAGGAAGGAAGGAAGGAAGGAAGGAAGGAAGGAAGGAAGGAAGGAAGGAAGGAAGGAAGGAAGGAAGGAAGGAAATTAGAGATAATGGTTCTCCTTTGTCTCAATGCCTAAAGTACACAGATGTCTGACTCTCAGGGTGCTAATGAGATAGACTAAAATAAAACTGTGTCCCTGTAAGGCAGTGTTCCCTCTTCAACCTCTTTGGGCTCTCTGGGGGGGAAAATCACAAAGAATAAATTAAGCAGTCTATGAAAGAGTAAAGACACCTCTCCTTTCAAGGGATTCCCTACAATCCAGGGGCTACTTGGGCAGTATAGAAACACATTTTTCTCACGAGAAATGTAAGAACTATCTTTGTGACTTATATAAGATACTTTATAACATACAAAGTACTTTCCATACTTTAATTCTTTTGAACTTTATAATGTCTTTGTAGAGTAGGGAAGACATATATTATTATCTCCATTTCAAACAGGAAGAAACGGAGACCTAGAAACAGGAATTGACTTTCCAAAGGTTTTATAACTACTAGGTGGCAGGACAAAGCTATGAAATTTAGTCTCCCAACTCCCAGTCCAATGAATACTCTTTCTACCATGTATGTGTAAAACACACATACATACATATATACCTTCTATTTATCTCTCCTTCAAAATATCAAACTTTTCCATGTGTCCAGTCATTTGTTGTTCCTTAGACATTCAGCCGTGTTTGATTCTTCATGACATCATGGACCACAGCACACCAGGCCCTTCTATGCTCCCCTGTCTCTAGAAGTCTGTCCAATTTCATATTCCTTGTTTATGTCATTATCCATCCACTTCATCCTCTGCTGTTCTCTTCTTCTGCCTTCAATCTTTCCCAACATCGAGGTCTTTTCCAATGAATCCTAGCTTCTCATTATGTGGCCAAAGTATTTAAGTTTCAGCTTTAACATTTGACTTCTCAATGAACTGTCCCAATTTCTTTAAGTAGTGACTGATTTAATCTCCTATGTCCAAGGAACCCTCCTAAGTCTTTGCTAGCACCACAATTTGAAAGCATGGGCTCCTTTCAGCTTTCTTTAGAGTACAAATCTCAGTCCTACCTTGTTGGAAATACCATATTCAGTCATACCATATTGGAAAAACCATCATTTTGATTATATGGACTTTGTCAGCAAGGTGATATCTCTGCTTTTTAGTAAAACGGAAACAAGTCTCTTAATTTCTTGGTTGCATTCCACATCTGCAGTGATCTTTGAGCCCAATAATACAAAATCTGAGGCTTGCTTCCATTTCAATCATTAATGCATTTGAATCTCACCTAAAATTGGGCTTAGGATATAGGATTTACAGTCATTGAAACTTTGATAAAAGGCACATAATGGGAAGCATCTATCTCTATGGTGTTATCTGGGACCCATTTCTCTAACAAGAGATAAATAAATGAAACAAGTAATTATAATGTTACAAATCAGGGAAACTCCATGACAATGCCCAGAAAAACAAGTGAATTCTCAGGAAATAGGTACAGGGCAGATAAGATAATCATTAGAATTGTTCAAATGCTTAAGTATTCCAGTTCCTCTCCTCCCACCATCTTAAAATTTTATCTTCCCTTTGGGTCAACTTCAAAGAAACTCTTCAGATTAGATACAAATAAGTATTTAAATAGAGTTTTAAGTCCCAATGATAAGACCATCCCAAGCAACACTATAACTGCAATCACATCATTAGATTTTTTCTCTGAGGCATATCACTACATTCTCCAACTCTGCCATTTTCCTGGCCCTACATATTTCCATGGATGAAATCTGAATCCTATCAACTCTTGTCTAGATGGAAAATGTGGAATATGAGATGAGGTTTATTGTTTGAAACTAGAGGTTAAAAGCAAGGACCTATTTCTTTAACTGTCTAAAGGCAACTTGATGATCCTGCAAAAACAAATTGGTTAAGCAAAAAGCAAAAAGGGGTCACCCAACATTTTAAAGCCAAGCTTTTGAAAATCATTCAGGCCCAACAAGAAGTCTATTGTCTTCCAAGTTTCTTCACTGGATAAGGAAGACTATGACTGGCATCAGATAATTTTAGAACCAAAACAGCCACCATCCCTTGGTAAAGTCCACTTTGGCAAAGCATTACTAGAGTGGTATAACCAGTTCCGGGTTTCACAAAAAAAAATAACAATAACAAATTTCATCAAGAACTTGTGAAGAAATTAACAACAAACCATGCCTGACTTCCCTCTATGATCAGCAAAGTTGGGGGGGGGAAGAAGTGTGTTGTCTGTCATGGCCAGTGTTGATCTATTTTGCTTAACTACAACTCTCTTTCACAATAAAGGGCTGTGGGATTTGGAGGATGGAGCTGAGAAGGAATGAGAATAACATGAAAAAGGATGTCAATAAAATATTAAGAGAAAAAAGAATTTTGCAAAGGATTAGGTCAAAACATCAAAGATCATTCAAAGTTTAGAAGAGAACATCTATGAGGAAAATTAAAAGGCCAGTCTAGAGAAGAATAGGTCAAGAGAAGAATGAATAACAATCTTCAAATAAATGGAGAAGCTGGTAACCAGTTAATGGTGATCGATTTCCTCCTGTGTAGTCCCTTCAAGACTAAGCCAGAGAAGATACTGACCTAAAACTGCAACATGTTTAATTCAAAGTAGATAGACAGAAGGAACATTCACTGAGCACATTCTCAACTACAAAGAATTCCTTAACAATAGATACCTCATCTCCCTAAAGTGAAGAGACTAAGTATAAACTAGATGACTTCCAAAGGTATCTCTGAATGCTTTGGTTCTTAGGCACATAGATTAGGCTAGACAGGTTCTGAGATTCCATCTACCAATGCAAATCCCTTCTTTTTACAGATGAGGAAAGGGAGAGCCAGAAATGGTCAGTGACTTATCTAAGGCCATATGGATTTGAATGGAGTGGCTCTAACTCTCTAGTTAGTTCTAGGACTATTTCCATTATACCACATCTTTTATTTGTTTTTTAATATCAACCCAAGCATTTTTAGTGTACAATTATCAAATATGGCTAAAGTTTCTTTTACCAAATGATTGCCAAGGGTCAGGGCAAGTGATATAGTTGCAGTTCTCTGTTTGGATAGTTACAGTTGATGTTCCTCACAGTTCTTCCTTCTCAAGGACAGTGTCGAGTTGAGCAGGCTATCCATAAATTTCAACAGAGTATTATGTTCTTTCTTGGAATTTTAACAATGTTTTCATGACTTTATTCCAAGGCCATTTGTAAGCTTAGGACATCTCCACATGTTCTTGCTCATTGCTAATACAAGCTGTTAAAGCTGCACTTACTCTTCACTTATCTCATATCAGGCCTGTTCTAGCTCTGAAGGAACATGCTGAGGGACCTCAAGACTTGCCATACTCTGGGGTTCAGAATAGCTCGTTGATGGGTTGGGTTGGCTGGAACCTTTACCAAAAGTAATCTGGTTACCACAAAACCCAGTGGCCACCTGAGTCATATACTCTTTAGTCTTCAGGGCTTAGGCCTCTCAATTTTGGATAACTCATCATCCTTCAAAAGAGATAATAGCTGCTAAGACTTCTCCTCTTTTTAATACTTTCATCTTTACCATCATGATCAAAGAACTGGACATCTTTGAGTGTCTGGATAGCAAATATACTTTCCTTTCATTGTTGTGTTACTCATACTAAGCCAGTTTTAATCAGGTAATCCAAGAGAATCAGGGCCTTATACACATGTCTCTAGTCCTTCCCATGGTCATTTGGCCATTTCCAGATCATATTCATGATTTCAGAAAATGCTGCCCCATTGTAAGTAAGATTGGCTATTTCAGTCATCAAAGAGCTAAAAGAACACCACAGGTCATTGGAGATTGCTTCTCCATGTTTAATTTCTGCCTCTGAATAACTTTTTCATCTGCTGTCTTATATACAGAGTTGTCATTTTTTTGTGAAACTTTTAAAGTACTTTAAAAAAACTATTTGGCAGCCAGCAAGTTTATGTCCTACAAGTTTATGTTCTTCATATTGATGAATGATCTGAAGCAAAGACCTCATGAAATAATTTTCTTCTGCATCTCAAATGAAAAAAGCTTGAAACCACAATCTTCTCTTCTCCTCATCTTCCAGTTCCTGCCCCCCTCCGGCTCCCCACCATGCTGGAAGGCCAGGGGCCCTCAAATGTTAGTGGCACAGGCAGAGTTGGGAATGAAAGGAATGTGACAGAACTTAGTGGAGGGCTACCCTTCTGGCTACCCTCTCTGCCTCGGTTTGATACCCATACAACATCCAGCGTGGATGACAGGAGAGGACAGGGACTGTTTGCATACATCCCTGCTTTTCAAGTCCCACCCTTCCCCATTCCCTATCCAATCCCCAGAGCAAAGACCTGTACTTCACCTTTTTCATGATCTGAAGTTTGTAAAACATTCATTCCCAACTTTACAAACTAAAATATGTAGACCAAGTCACAAAACCAAGAACTTGGGGGGGGGGGGTTCTGTGACATAAATATATCTAACCCAAACCTATTGGCATCATTCATGTGCAGGGTACTGAAATCACTATTCATCTCTTGATTGCATAGACCAATTGGTCAAAATCTATTTTCACTACTAAATCTGTGGTTTACATCTACACTGAATAACAGAAAAGTTACTTTAAGCGGAAAACATCTGTTTTATTTCATTGCATCCTCAGAGACCAAAAGGACATTTCAGTTGCAGATAGGTCTGAAATGCACAATAATTAGTTATTGTGACAAAGCATCCAATAGGTTTATTGGGGGGGGATAATCAAACATTTCAGTGAACATCCCTACAAGACATTTGCTCTGAAACCTACAAAGCAGTTCCTTGTTATCATTTTTTTCTCTTCTTATATAGTTTGGTTGAATTTGATTCAATAAATGCTTGAATACTTGTTATGTGCAGAATGTCTAGTCAAGAACTTGGGGACAGAGACAGTAAATAACAGAAGACCCCTATACTCATAGGTCTCACAGAGATATAAATACCAGCACAGAACCAACATAGTCAAGCACCTTCTTTTTTCCTACTCACAGTAGTCTGGGTTCCTCTTATGGTGATTTCTCATTAGTCATCCTGGGTTTAACTATCACCTCAATTTACATTACTATTGAATCTACAAATTCAACCACTATCTTTCTCCTATGCTCCAGGCCCATTCCTCTAATTGCCTCATGGACATCTTCACTTAGGTGTCTTCTGGGCATCTCAAAGTCACGATGTTCATGATTGCCTCATCATCTCTCTAGAATAACTGCCTCTTCATTGACTTTCCTGCACATTGTCTATCTCCTCCCTGGCACATTCATCACCCAGAGGCCAAATAAATCTTCCTAAAGTCTGAGACTGATCATGCTAGTCCCGTGCTCAAAAAGATTCAGTGGCTCTCTACTGCCTTTAGGAAAAATCACAAACTTTTTATTTTGTCATTTGAGACTCTTTATAATCTGGTTCCTGCTTATCCTTCAAGGCTGATTACACATATCTCCCCAGGCTACCCTCCATTCCTCAGCCCAATTTCCCTAGCTATTCTCTATTTATGAATAGTCATCTATTCTCTACTTACCCTGATTGGCTCATACCTGGAACATTCTGTCTCTTCACCTCTATATCTCTTGGAAAACTTGGCTTTCCTCAAGGCCTAACTCAAGTGCCAACTTCTGCAATAAACTTTTGCTTACTGAAAAGAACTGAGAGGTTCAAATTAGGTGCCCTGTGACACTTGAGCAGGGATTGGTCATTAATGACAGAGGGGATCAAAGACGGAAAAATGACTAAGATGGTATTTTAGCAGGGCTTTCTGTGTTGGGGAGTGAAAGGGGGAAGGGAAAGGTGGAAGAAAGAGGGGAGAATTATTTATATAGTGCCTATGTGCCAGGCACTGTGATAGATCCTTTTATAAATGTTACCTCATTTGACAAACTTATAGTTTATCTGGGGCAGAGAGTTATATATCCATATATATAGTGAGGAAAAAACAAAAAAGATAACTGAAATGCAGCATTAGTACCCATATAGTATGGTGGAAAGAGTCAGAAGACATAGGTTCAAATCCCAACTCCCACTTACTATTGGTGTTATGTTCTGCAAATCATTTCCCTCTAATTGAGCCCCAGATTGCATCTCTATAAAATAACAAGATTAGCCTATAGAGTCTCCAAGGTCTCAAAGACCAGAGAAAGACTTCTGACACATTTATTGGCTTCTCTATAGAGGATTTATGGAAATACATTGAAAAGAATCACAGAGAATGAAAATGTAAGCAGGGTTGTATTATACACTAGTGAAGCAAATACTTTCCATAATGAGAACATGGATCCACCTAAGTCTGGAAGTCATTATAACAAATATTCATAGATTATCTTTAGGTTACAAAGTATTTTCCAATACAGGGACTCATTCGAATCCTGCAAATTCCTTGTGAGGAAGACAGTACAATCTTACACATAAACATGGATAGGTTTAACCAAGTACACATAACCAATAAGAGATCCAGGTCTTCTGATTTCAAGTTCAGTACTCTTAATAAATAATGCTCACACTGAGGCAAAATACTTACAGAAAGTATGTGTGTGGGGAGGGGGCACACATAATACTTTAAAAATCCAATTAAAAAATAAGCCACTTGAAGGCAGGAACTCCTACCATTTCATGTTGACTTGGTTTTCCCAGTATATTGAAAAAAGGTGGTGCTGAGCAAACAGCTGATGGACTGAACTGGGCCTAAGTTTTGTCTAAAACAGATCAAGCAGCCTTGTATCAGAGGGATATTCAAATAGTGGGTCCAGACCTGCAACCCATGCATGGCTTCCCTTGTCCTGTGAGAAGCAGTTGTCCAAAGGTCAAAGTGCTCAAGAAGGAGAACTTTGGCAAGAAGAAATGGAGAGAGTAGGAAGCGGTCCTCATTAAGAACATGGTTATAAATGAATAAGGAAAGAGAATATTCTGAGCTCAAATTCTGAGATGTTTCTTCAAGTCTTCTTTCAAATTGGATTGAACATGAATATCAAGAAAGAAGAGATTTCCCCCTTGAGATCTTCAAGACCATGGAGCTATCCAGGGACTAAAATTTGGTTCTTACAGAACATGTTAGTCTTTTTTCCCCTAAGAATTCCCATGTTGCTATTCTCTGCCTCTATAAGCTATTGTCAGATAGCATACCCAAAAAAAGTATATATTTACAGACCTGTTCCATTTGCAAGCCAAGAAAGTTGCTCTTTTCTAAATATCCAAAACTGAAAATAGCTGAATATGGAAAACCATAGTACCACAGAGACAGATTTTAAGCAAATACACAGATTTCCACTACATATTATTTTAACAAGATCTGCTCTTTTATGTTACCAGAAAAAAAAGCATGTTTGAATTAAAAATGTTCCTTCCACAAACAGGGCAAGGGGAAAGGGGTGTGATAAAATATATGGGGCTAAGTATGGCCACTCACAAGGGCATGTTCCACTTTGATTTTCAACTGAGGCCAGATCAATACTAGATTAATAGCCTACTTTCTGGACTCCTTAATTTATTGAGTTGGCATTGTTATCTCTACAGCCAACGCGCGCTCCTCATTAGTAAGCATACAGCACTATAGTACATGAAAACATAACCAACAAAAACCATTTTCACTGACATAGGATCAAAAGCTTCTACAGAAAGAGGAGTCACATTAAACTGCATACAACAAAAGTATTCTGTGCCTCAAATAGAGGAGGAAAGCCAAATCATGCTTAGCATCTCATCAGAGTAGTCAAAACCTAATGTTATAACAAGAAAGATAAATTTGAAAAATGGTATGATAGGAAGAGCTTAAGATAATATTTATTTATAACCTTTTCAGCAATCCACTATTTTCCCGTGAAACATGAAGAAAGAGCAAAAATATGTAAGTTAAACTAAATCAGAGTTATATAATCAGTGACTCGGACTATACCAGGATGAAAGCCTAAGGAACGAGTTCTACACATTTTAGGCACATGTCTTATTGCTTGCGTGTAGGTGTGTAGATCGACATATAATGAGTTACCCATCCCAATGCGGACATACTGGAATTATTCTTCAGCACAACAGAAGACATAACTATGCAAAGAAGCAGCTTAAGATTCCTCATCATAACACAGACTCAAATAATCTATGGGCCAACATTTACATTGAAAAGGATCCAGGATCCTCCACTTTGGATCCTCCCTCTGTTGGGGCAAATCACAAGTCATTTTTGTCCTTTCATCTTGAGTGATTATGGGTCAAGTCTTTCTACAAATTCTCCATGAAAGGTCTCCCTAACGTTCCACTAAGGGACTTTACCTCAGGCTATCAATATTAAAAGCTAATGATAAATGCTGAGTCTTTCCATCTTTTAAAGAAACTTTTATCTTCATTAGATGACCACCCCGCCTCACTTTTCAATAAGAGACTTTAATGAATATCTTGGGCTGCTTCTTGGGTATGAGTCATTGTTATGGACAACAGCTAAATAATAGCCATGCAGAGAGGTCCTGGGTTCAAATTTGACTCATGGCTCCACTATCAGTACATTAATATACCTGTTTGCCCACAGCTATGCCAGCATTTGACATTTTCCTTATCTTGTTAAATTTGTAGTTCTTTCTTTTTAAATCTGATGGTTATAAAATGAAACTTCACAGTTGTTTTTATTTGTATTTCTCTAACGGTGATTTATTGGAGCATTTTTTCATATGATTATTGATAGTTTTTAAACTATCTATTTATATCCCTTGACTAATTGTGGAATGGCTTTTACTCTTATAAGTCTGAATCTATTTTTATATATTGTAAAAATGAGACTTTTATCAGAGAAATTTGTTGCAAAGACTTTTTAGTGCTTCCTTACTTCCTTCTTAATTTTAACTGCAATGGTTCTGTTTGTGTAAAACCTTTAGAATTTTATGCAATTAAAAATGTTCAGTTTGTCTTCTGTGACTCTATCCTTGGCTAGTCATGAACTCTTCCTCTTCTCTATAGATCTAACAGGTAATTTCTTCCTTGCTCCTCTATTTTATTTATTCTGTCTCCCTCCATGACCAACCTACCTTTTCTTTCCAATCATATATTTCTCTGATAACATGAGATAATAATGTTAATTTCATTAATAGAAAAATATTTTGGAAATTCCAACTGCTATGATACCGCTCTCATTACTTCTAGTCCCAAAGGTTGATAGTACAGAAGCCAAAAAAAAGCCAGATTCCTATCTACTCTCTTAAGACATCAAAATCTTTCCCTTCTGGAGACCAATTTTTAAGAAATGGAAGTGGTCATGAAACACGGAAAAGAGTAGCGATGTGAGATATTCAAAAGCCTAATCCCCAAATCGTTTGTATTTAAAAGGGGTAACATGTCATGTATTTATTCACATTGAAATGTATTCTGGGAACATTAAACAAACTAATGAAACAAGAAAGGATGAAAAACGTTAGGCCTGTTTCACCAAGAAGACCTGTAATGTCCCTATCCAGGTTCTCTGCTTGCCTCATCAGTGCTGTCACAATCCATGCTTAAAGTGGAAAATAAAACCTCATTTAAAATGAAACTACCCTTTCTTTAAGACTGCCATCTTCCTGTTTACATGACAATGAGACAGCAGTAGAAATGAAGAGTTCTGGTGGAAAGCCAATCAATTAATTAAGTGTTCTTGTTTAAAAGGTTTCTTGCAGCTTGCATGGAGGAAATGAAAATAAAAGCATGGAATCAAAAAGAAATCTCAATGTCACTGTGTCAAAAGAAATGAAAAGCAAGATTCCCAGAAAACTGAGGATTGTAACAAATATTATCATGCTGAAAGCATCCTCTATTTATTTTTTAGTCACCCCATCAGACACATTCAACACAACTTGCATGGTCATTTTACCAGTCCAGTCCAGCCCCTCCTACACGCTCACTTATACCACCATGGCCACATATACATAAATGGATCTAGGACCTCTCATTAATGTGGGTACTTCCTCCATAGGTACAGATTGCCATCCATTAACACTTTCTCCCCCTATGGAATTATCAGTCACAACATTCTAGAGATCATTGATAAAGGACCTGCCCAAAAGAATGGAGATCTTTCTTGGTTTGGAATTACAGAAAATGTTTTGTGCCTCCCAGGGCAGAACTTAGACTCTACATAACCCTCATTCCCATGACTAACCCCAGCCACTTCCTTTTCTAAATCTATTTCCTGGACCATGGCTTTCATGCAGCATCTCCCTAATAGGCCATTGTTAGCGACACAATTCGGCATACGGCCCTTTGGCTCACCTGCAATTGTGACCCTTCGTAGATGGTGGTACTCCCTGATTCACAGCCATATAGCACCATTAGTTGAAAACTTACACAAAGATGGACTTCTCAGGATCAAGCAGCATGGGCCCACTGAAAGCACAGGTTTCCCAAATGCAATTCACTCCAATATTCTCCTCCTAATAAACTCTGGGCTCAGATCATTGTCCATCTGCCAGTGTGTGAATGGTTCAACTCCACAGTTGCTCATCCAACTATATGTCATCATCTGGGCAATATTCATTTTTCATCTACTTGGTTTGTTTTTCCAGTGCGAAAGTCTAGGCTGTTTTCCTCTGAGTGCCCATGGATCTCACTGAAGATTCCCTGTAGTTTTCTGGGGCTTGCTGCAATCATTTAAGCCTTGCCAACCTTGCTATTGCTGCAATTGCTCTAATAGCACATGTCTGAAGTGAAAGTGAATCATTTGTTCAGTAGATCCCCAAAGTGTACTTACCTTCTGGGGGAAGTATAATGAGTCTAATGAGCTATTTGATTGATTTATGTTTCCATATTTCTTCAGGGACTTCGGAGAGTCCTTTGCATCTTATATGTTTTCTGTGCTGAGTAGAATTAAAGCTCTCATAATTCCATTCTCATAGCGTATATATACCTGTACCTGTACAGAGTAAGGAACCCCAGTATTTGGGAAACTTAACAACACAAGTCATCATATCTAATACGAATTTTGGAAATTGCCCCAAAGTAAAATTCTAGGGTGCGAGGTAAAGAGAAATAAAGATCCTTTGGGTGATTCCCCCAGGATCAAAATGAGTCTGCCAGATCTTTAAATGAGAGTTGGGGGGAAAGGGTTATTCTACAGGTAACATAATCTAAATAAGGTAGATAAGAAATACACGAAACTATAGGACCTGGAAGAACCTGAAAGTGAAATAAGAGCAATGCAAACTAAGTACTATGGGAGTTCCAAGGAAAAGTGATAAAAAAAGCTCCTTGTAGAAAGTAGCACTTAATTTGAGCCATGAAGGACAGATACATAGATTGGTCCATGTCTAAAATACTGTCCCTCCTCATTACCATATCTTGCAACCCCCTAACTCTCATCAAAGCTCAGACTGAGTGCCAACTCTACCAAGAAGCTTTTCTAGATTCCTCTAGTTATTAATACCTCACCCAATGTTTGTGGATTTCCTATATAAGACACACACTATTCTCAATATTCTATTGTATTCTCAATAGGATAATCACAGAATAAAAACACAAAGAGAAGTGGGAGCAATGATAATTCTCTACATGACTACCTGGGTCCCTGAATATGTCTAGCCCCCCTTCATTTCATCTATAATACCTGACCTTTATATAGCCCTTTAAAATTAATCAGTGTTTTCCACATATTGTTTCTTTTGAACTTCAGAAATCTATGAAGTCAACATTCCAAATATTTTTGTGTCTATTTTCCAAAGGAGAAAACTGAGACTCATAAAGGCAAAGCAATGTCCACAAGATGATGCCATTAGGAAATACTCTCCTTTCTTCCTCTACTTCTCAAAGACCTACTCTTAGTTTCCTTCACAGACCAGTCCAATTTTTTTTAAAAAAACCCTTACCTTCCATCTTGGAATCAATACTGTGTATTGGTTTTAATGCAGAAGAGTGGTAAGGGCTAGGCAGTGGGGGTCAAATGACTTACCCAGGGTCACACAGCTGGGAGGTATCTGAGGCCACATTTGAATTGTAAACCTTAAAATTTCTTAGACTTATAAATGTTGGAAATTTCACCATTGGGAAATTTCATACTTGGAAAATTTCTTACTGATAGTCTATTGGAATGTGAACCCCATTGGCATGGGAGGTTCCTCCTCCTCCTTTCTTAAGATTACTTTAGGACAGAAACCTTTTGCTGAACAATGGAAAGGGCTGCAGCATAGATCAAAATTTAATTATTCCAATCTCCACCCTACTCAGGGTAACAGGATTTAGGAAGGGCTGCAGCAAAGGATCAAGATTTAATTATTTGAGAATATGACCTTCAACAGACACGTGCAAAGCCACAGACCTCTGGGCGGTCCTGGGTTAAGCTAGAGCCACCATTGGCACAGGGAAGACATGGACAGTGATTGGTAGATGTGAGAACCGAGGGGAGGGAACTTGGATGGTTTCCTTAAAGATAGAGGGGTCTGAGAACTGGGTGGTTGGGTGGAGAGGTTTTTGCTCTGAGAGGTTGTGCTCTGAGAAGCTTGCTCTGAAGGAAGCTGGAGGGGGAGGCCCCTGAGACTGTTTCTCCATTTTGGTCACGTGAGTGATAGGGACTGATCTCTTTTCTTTGCCTCAGCTATCTAAGGGCTTGGGCCTTTTGGCCCAGCCTAAACAGAAGGGGTATTTAAGCCCTATTCCCTTCTCTCCCCTTTCTCTCTCCCTCTCTCTCTCTCTATCTCTAATACCTTTCTTCCTCCTGTTTGTAATTAAACTCCATAAAAGGTTGACTGCTGACTTGAGTTTTCATTTAGGAATTACATAGCTGAATTCCTTGGCGACCTTAAATTAATATATATCAGTCTTTTAAAGTGATTTCCTTGTCACAGAACCCAGGACCTCCCGTCTCTAGTCCTGGCTCTCAATCCACTGAACCACCCAGCTGCCCCCACCAGCCCAAATTTTATCTCCTTCATGAAGCCTTTTGTGACTGTTCAAATCAATACTGAAAACCCCCTTCTCTGAAATCCTGAAGCAATTAATATCCATGTCAACTCTATGCTATTCACTATATATTGCCTTTAAATATAATTAATCTTTATTTATTCATCCTCTCCTCCTAACTACTACAATCTACATGAAAGCAGAGAACTCTATCGTATACCTCTTGGTATCACCAGAATCTAGCATAAGGTTCCAAAAGCATTCATGGTGGCCAGGATTCTACTGAATTCTTAAGTCTAGGTATTTGAAATCCCATAATCTTAAATCTGGAGCTGAAAGGGACCTCAGAGGTCATCTAGGTTGAGCCCCTCATTTTAAAGATGGGAAAACTGAGGATGAAAGGAAAAGCATCTTCCTGGAGGCCCACACCTAGCTAATGGCGGAGTCAAGTTGGGAATCCAAGCTTTCTGAGTCCAAATCCAGAGCCCTGTCTGCTACTTCAGGAGATCCCAGCGGGAGCTGTACCATGCTCCCATATAAGAAACATAGAGGGAGCATCTGACTGAAGCTTGGGCGACAGGGACCTAGGAAATGTCAACATAATCATTTGTTGAAATGCTTCAGTTTAAAGAACGGGGCAGAGATCTGAGAAGACTCCGAAACTGATGTCTAATGGCAGCTCTTCAGGTGACTTGGAGGGGCAAATCTTGGTTTGTTGTCAGCTTGCTCATTTATAAGGTAACTATGTTAACTGTCCTACACATCAAGCCGATTAAATGGGGGAAATGCCTCTGAAGTGTTGAGCAAACTCTTAGTAATAGCCTTCTTTTCATCTCTCACCTCTCAATTTATTCCAACTAAAGAAACTCATCAAAAAGATGAATTGAAATGATTATTCTTTGTTTCAAATGTCTTCAGACTCGTGTCCTCCATGAAACCATACTCATTCTCAGGATGTTTTTCCTGATAAGCTTTTTAGTAGCACTTTATTGGGTGTATGGATATGTGTGGCTAAAACAAGTCAAGTTAAGGAGGATTTATTAGAGGCCTACTGTGTGCCAGGCACCATGCTTGATGATTCAAAGAAAGCTCAAAACAACCTCTGCTTTCAGGGAACTCAGAGTCTAACAGAGGAGGCATTATGCACACCAGTCTATCCAAACAAGATGGAGGCAGAATAAACTCTAGATAATCACTGAGGGGAGAGGCTAGCATTGAAGAGAAGCAGGAAAAGCCTCTTTGAAAGTTGGAATTTTAGCTATGAAGTCAGGAAATGGAAGTAACAAAGGTGAGAATTCCAGGCATGAGGACATCCAATTGGAAAAGCTTACAACTGGGAAGAGGAAAATATCTTGATTGAGGAACAAAAGCCAAAGAGGCCAATGTCACTAGATTGCAGAGGAAGCTGGAAAGGTAAGAAAGAAAGTAAGGTTACGGAAGGATTTAGAAGGGAAGGGAAGAAGTATTTATAGAGTGCCTACTATGTGCCAAGTACTGTGCAAAGTGCTCTTTTACAAATATTCCATTTGATCTTCACAACAACCCTGATTGACAGGTGCTGTTATTATCCTCATTTTAGAGTTGGGGAAACTGAGGGAGATAGAGGTTAAGTGACTAGTCCAGAGTCATCTAACTAGTAAATGTCTGAGGCTAGATTTGAAATCAGATATGCCTGACTCCAGACCCAACACTCTAATCATTGAGCCATCCTGTTACCTCTGGTTCCAAATACAGAAACTAAAATTTGATACTGGGGGTAATGGAGCCAATGAAATGGGGTGGGCTAATACAGTCAGTCCTTTGGGAAGATCATTTTGATAATGGAGTAGTAGATGGGCTGGAGCAGGGGAGACTTGAGGCAAGAAGGCTGTGCAGGGTGATGAACACCTGCCCCAGGGTTGTGTCACTGTCACCTGAAGAACATTGCAGAAGATTTGACTTTGAGTCTGATAGGGCCACTTGAACAAGAGCAAGTTGCTTCCTGGTCTTGAGTCTCAATTTCCTCATTTATAAAGTGACGTTGATCACACTGGTTCTACTGAGCCCACAGCATTACTGGGAAGTTCCAGGAAGATAAGGAATGTAAAATGCTTTCTATTCATTTAGTGTCACATAAATGATAATCATTGCCAAGGAGAACCAGACAATTTTCCCTAGACAGGCTTGGGAGCCGCGTTTTAAAAGTCATTTAGAGGGACAGTGGGTTGAGAGCCAAACCTAGAAACAGGAGGTCCTGGGTTCAAATGTGGTCTCAGACACTTCCTAGCTGGACAAGTCATTTAACCTCCATTGCCTAGCCATTGCCATTCTTCTCCCTTGGCACTAATACACAGAACTGATTCTAAGATGGAAGATATGAGTTTTTAAAAAGTCATAAATGGTACTCCATGCATAAATTCTAAAATGAGGATAATAATGGCACCTGTCAATCAGGGTCATTGTGAGGATCAAATGAGATATTTGTACAAAAGCACTTTGCATAGTATCTGGCACATAGTAGGCACTATATAAAGAGAAGTCATCCCTTGAGAAAAAAATTAAAAGAGTGAGTATGTGATTGCAAAGCATGCTACCAAGAGCAGGAGATTTGGAGTTTGAATTGCAGCTCTGCCTCTTATGACCTGGGTGATCTGGGACAAGTCATTTGGCATCTCTGTGATTTCATATCCTATTCCAACAAATGATATGGGTTAGACCTAACCTTTAAGATCCTTTCCAGCTCAAAATTCTATGGAAATATATAAATGATATTTTAAAAGTTGAATCAACTGAAACAATGGAATCAGAGTCAGAGGAACTGAGTTCAAATCTTTACTTTTCCACTGACTATGTGGGTGATTTGGGAAAAGTGGCTTTACTTCTTTACCTCAGTTTCCTCTTCTCTCAAAGCGGAGATGGGACACGGACTAGATGACTTTCAAAGTCAAACATGATACCAGAAGAACTGATGAAGAGTCATCATTTAATAAATTGTCAAAAGCTCTGTTTGGATATAAATAACAGAAAGACTTATTTTAGATGCTTGTAACATTTACTTTGAAGACAATGGAAAATGACTGTTTTCCAAAGATGGATGATAGTAAGATGTTACTTTCACTTTCTGAATAAAGACTATAATTATAGCCTGGAGTATATAAATCATTTAAAAAAGAGTCCTCAACATGATGCTTTAGAATATGTAACAGAACCTTATTTTCTGTAATGTAGCTGATTGAACTAGAAGCTGGCATGGTCCAACCATAACCATATATGCATTCAAAATGTTAATAATTTGATCCACTCCACTGATTAAAATTTCAATTGTATTCTCTCCTCACCCCATTTTCTTAGAAAGTCAATGAATTAATGAATCTCGAAAGGACAGTCCAGGTACCCTAAAAAAAGTGCCTTTTGGAGTAAGGAGAGAAATTGGTAGATTACAGTTTAATGGTTTCTGAATAATGGCGGTTCCTTTACTCTCTTCTTCACTTGCCTTAGCTCAGCTAATGGTTTCATTAATAGCCGCACTTCTCGGACAATAAGGAGGGCAATGTCACATCTGTCTTAGTCACATCAAAATAAAACCAGCTAAATACAATGCCACTCTCTGGATTCTGCCACTTGGTGCTAGGAGGCCAGAAGGGGTATGAGTGATCAATAGGAAAGTCTCCATGTCACAGTTAAGTAGCATAAAACTGGTCATAAGAAGAAACCATTGATGGTATTGAAGATTCTGGAGTTCCTTATTACTAGTGGTTCCACAAAACCTTTTTTTTATTTCCTACATAATTAAAGTCCCACCTTTCCTGACAATTAATGAAATGTCACAGCAGCAATGTCACTTCATTGAAATGAGATCACTTGAGTAACTTTAAAAGCAGTTGGTGTACATGAGAAAGACACACCTCAAGAAGCTTCTCTCCTCTGCAAAGCCTTCTGGGATTCTTTGAATAGCTGATGATCATCATCTTTCAGACTCTAGTAACCATCACTGCCTGGATCATTTTTCTGGTGTTTAGTATATGCTGCCCTTTCATTGCTAATGATCTCTTCTTACATATTCTCTGTTTATTTCCAACCAGGGAAAGCTGTTTGAGTGAAGGAGCTGTGTTTTACATCACTTCAAATCCCTAGGACCTAGCACAGATTATTAATGTTTCTTGGTTATCAGAGAACAGAGAAAGTCCAAGAGCAAGGATTCAGCCAATAACTTTAAAGGTTTTGACTGATCAAGATAACTAGGCATTTTGAGTGGATTAAGCAGTCAAGTGGACCAGAATTTATTAAGCACCTAATGTGTGCTAGGCATTGTGCTCAATACAAAGGCCAAAAATAGTCCTGGTTTTCAGGGAACTCCAAGACCAGTGAGGTAAGCAATATGCAGACAAACAGCTAAGTGCAAGTAAGAGAGATAAAGGATAAATTGGAGATAGTCAAGAGCACTTAAAGGGATTGGGAAAGTATTCTTGCCAAAGGCAGCATTTTAAACTAGACTTGAAGGACACCAAAGAAGCTAGGGTATAAAGAGGAGGAGGAGGAGAATTCCAGACTGGAGGGAAAGCCAAGGAAAAGTTAAGATCAGGAAATGGAGTGCCTTGTTCAACAAACAGCAAAAAGGCGAGGTAAGTGATGTGTAAGAAGATTGGGAAGAAAGGAATGGACCACATTTTAATGGGTTTTTAAAAGCCAAAAAGCAGATTTTCTCTTTAATCCTAGGGGTAATAAGGAGTGACTATAGTTTACTGAATAAGAGAGTGACTGGATGTGGAAAATTTCAATGACACATCATTATAAACATTTTGCCTATCCTATAACCAGATCCTCCTGGTGCATAAAGCATTTCCCAGAATAAGTCAGAAACTTTCAGAATCTGAATTCAAATCATGAAGCCACTAGGGAATCATTAAGGGTACCGAGCTGACAACCCAAAAAGTTCCCTCCTGACTTCTGCAAATGAAGTTCCCCAAAGGTGCAATTCATTCCCAAGAAGTCGTTTATGTCTCCAGAGAAGTTAGATCAAGAGGAATAACCCAAAGGGACTGTAAGGACAGAGAGACAGAGACAGATAGAGACAGAGATAGAAGAGAGAGAGAGAGAACTTGTTTGACCATTAGATAATTGACACCACAGGCACATTTCAGTCTCAACTACAGCCAAGTAAACTGCGATGATTTTATGGCTTAGAAGAAGAATCTGGGTGTTTTTAGCTCCTTATCATTAATAATTTGGGTCCTCTTTAAATATGTAGTTTAAAAGAATTCATTTTCAGAAAAAAAAACCAACAAAGGGGGTCAGTCTTTATCTAGTCAATGACTTTCTCTGTGGGGATGGAGGCTTCTCCCTCTCCACCCTTTCTTTCCCTGTGGCATTCAGCTCTTTCCAGATAACAAGGTATCCTTTCAATTGAAAAAATGCATAAGGTGGTGTGCATTTTCAATGCTCCCTTAGTCTATCCTTCTGGCAACATAAATTTGAACCATCTGGAAGTGGTGAGGTTGGAGGTATTTCATTTTTGTCTTTTTTGTCTTGAAATACTGTTTGCATTTAACATTTCTCTCTACTAGCAAATGTAATGTATAAACTATTTTGCTGTTCTCTGGGGTAACCCGGGATTAACTAAAGTGCACATATTTTCAGCAGATGCCCTACAGTTATTTTTGATTAAAACAAGCTGGTAGTAACAGCCAGGAGGGAAAAAAGTTTTACACCTAGCAACTTGGATCATGTTCTTCCAAATCAAGGTTTCCAACATCCAGCAACACTCTTCTCCCAGGGACATGTAGCACTCACTGGTCCTTACTAGGGATGGCATGGCACACCACTTTGAAACCAGTAGGGCAAAACTGAAGGCAAAAGCATATATATAGGTCTCCAATCTGCAGTCTAAGTGTTATAAATTTCAACCTTATGGCATCTTAATATACTGGGAGGTGATCATTTCTTTAGACTTGTTTCAGTTTTGCCTCATATCCATAACAGATGCTTTTCTTTACACCATTCATTCTCACAGCAAACATTCATTAAGCCTCGACTATAGAGAACTCACACTGATAGAGATACAAAGACAAAAAAGGCATGGTTTCTGCTCTCAATGATTCCACTCTCCCATGTAGCATACAAAATTCAGTGCAGAAAAAAGAAAAAAAACTACTTTGACTCACCAAGCACGATATGCAATGGAGAAAACATAGGGCCAACCACCCATGTAATGCATTTTTTCAAAATAGTTCCATTCAATGAGCATCTCTAGACCATAAAAGCAAACGGTTATTGAAGGGTGTTTCTTTGGGACCGTAGAGGGGAGGACGTCTGCACATATTGCTATTTATTTCAATACGAACTATACTTAACACCTAATGTAATTGAACCCCATACCTAGAGTTTTATATGCCATATGTGACATATAATAGCACTTGCCTTGCCAAAACCAGTTTACTTCCTGCTTCTGCCATTTGGGAGTCTCTTCCTCAGAACAGCTGAGGTGAGTCCATTGACTCATGGACTCATGGAAAAGGAAACAGTGATTCCTGAACCCAGGATACAATGATTGGGTCAGAATGATTATTACACTCTTGGCTGCTGCAAAATGAAAGGAACGCAAAGATTAAATAAGATCCCATATCCCACACAGTACTTTTTCTTACGTGCAACAAAAGTAAAAAAATAGCTCTAATTATAAAATGAGGGTCAAGAGTCATCATACTAGGGATGGCTAATATTTCATGATGTTCAAGTCTTGAGCCAAATTTCCTATTCCTTTTTAATCCTTCATTCCTTTGCAACTGAACTCTTTTAAACCCTTGTCTTCTGTCTTGGAATCAATACTATGCATTGGTTCCAAGGCAGAGGAGTGGTAAGAGGTAGGCAACAGAGGTTAAGTAACTTGTCCAGGGTCACAAAGCTAGGAAGAGTCGGAGTTCATATTTGAATCCAAGACCTCCCATCTCTAGGCCTGGCTCTCAATCCACTGAGCCACCCAGCTGCCTTGCAAATGAACTTCTAAAATCACCAAATTCATCTTGCAGTCTAATCAATCTCTCTACCTAAAAAGCTATCCTAAGCTTGTGCAAACAAAGGAAAAACAATAAAAGGACTCCTGTGGTTCCCCAATCCCCAAAGACAAAGTCTAACACTTGACTTGGCATTCAAAGACCTGCAAAATCTGATTTCTGCCAGGTTATCTTATTGGTGACAATGTTCTGTAAAAGGGTTTAACAAATTTAAAAAATGGTAGTACAAATCCCTGAACATATGTTTTTCCTCCTCTAGTTCTCTGCTTGCATTCTTCCCTGTTCCTGGAATGCCTTGCCCTTCTTCTCTAGTGATTTAAATCTTATCATCTCTTTAAATATCACTTTCTTTAAGAAGACTTTCACAGATCATCCTAGCTAGCCTCTGGCACAGGTTGGCTGCATCACACATCTGAAGTCTAGTTTATGTTGCCTCATATTATTTTATATCCAGCTAGATGACACCGTGACTAGAGGGGCTGAACTTTGAATCAAGAAGATCTGATTTCAAATCTAGCTTCAGACATGTATTAACTTTGTGACCATGAGCAAGTCACTTAATTTCTATGGGCCTCAAATTCTTCATCTGTAAAATGGGGATACTACTAGAATCTACTTTTCAGGACTGTTGGGAGGATCAAATAATATACGTGGGAAGCACTCTGCAAATCTTAAAGAGTCAGCTATTATCATTTGCTATCTTTTATTTTTCTGCATGGCCTTGACTAGACTCATGGTGAGGGCCATGTCTTTGCCTCTATCCCATAAACTTAGCACAAAGGAGTTAGTATTCAAAAATGACTTTCTTAAGGCAGTTTTCAGGTCTGCCACTTAACTCATAATTACCAAGTTCCTTCTTGATGTCTGTCCTCATTTTTGTGGACCTGTAAATCCGATGCAAGAGCATCTTTTCAAGGTAGAAGAATGTGAAGACCTTTAATATGACCATATACTTAGATGCTAGGGTGGAGAGGAGAGAGAATCAAATATTCCTAACATATGGGGAGAAAAGAATTTTTAAGGTGCCTGAATCCAGGTGACCTGAGCAATCAGTGGACAGAGCAATAGAATTTAAACTCCCCTCTAACCAAATGGAATTTATGCCATCAGGAGTCCAGTGACCCTTTGAGTTTCAAAGTCGTCCATTTCTTGAGACTTCAACTCTCAAGGGAATAAAGATTATACCTCTTGTTGTCATCACCTCAGGAAATTCTCTCCCTTTTTGTCTCTCTATTACTGGGATATCTCAACTCATCACTAGAATGACAGCACTTCAGAATGCAAGTCTCCTTCTCAAATCCGGAGTGAGGGCCCCAAAGGCAGCTGGGAGCCGTTTTCAAATAACTTCACCAGAAGAGACCCAGATGCCATTTTGCTATTTAAATGGCACAAAACCCAGCCTTGCAGGAGCACACATCCCCTCAGAATAGGCTCCTTAACATGCCAGTGCACTGTCTGCCTAAACTCTGCTTTTCTGATTAAAGTTTGGTATTTAATTAAATTTTTCTTTAATTAAAATGCAAATATTCTAGGACTTTCACAATAAATTGTTTACACCAGACTGAGTAACAGCCCTCAAAGGCTTTGGGGAAAATGGCTTCAATTGCAAGCTATAGATTCAGATTTCACTGCTCACTGAAAATGGGTAGAGATCTATTTTTCTATTGGCTTAATCTGCTGGCAACACAAAGTGCAGATATACTCATTTGTATCTGGAATTCACGTCCAGAGAATACAATTCCCCAAGTTCTCAGCTGTTGAGCAAATAATTAGGCCAGTTCAAACTCAGGCTCTTTTTTGGGTTTTGAAGCAATTCTCTTACGGGCTTTTCTGCAGAAAGGAACATTACAAAGATCTGACATTATCAAGGATTTAAGTTGGGATGTTTCTGCTCTTTCAAATCAGGCAGAACAAGCCAATGAAGATGACTTTTTGGCCAAAGTAATTGGCAACCATTACCTAAGGCAAAGAAGGGGTTGAGATATACTTTGCATTTAATTTCTACATCTTTAACATTTATTTATGCGCTTACCTTCTTTTCCCCCTAAAAGGAGAATATAAGCTCCTTGAGGGCAGGCCTGCTTCGTCTTTGTAAGTCCATAATAGGTGTATACCAAATGCTAGTGCTGCTCTCTGTCTGTGAGTCACATAAAATGACAGATTTTTTTTTAAATGAAAGAGTAAATGAAGACCACTACTAAGAAGCAATAAAATCAAATTCTTGTGAGGCAAGACCAAGATCGGTTTTATCTTTTTATCCCAAGTGCCTAGCATTGTGCCTGGCACAATACATATTCAATTTCATCCAATCCTGTTTACTGAATTCCATTCAATCCAATCTCAACATCTCAGGCTTTGATTTACATTCAAATTTATGAATTCCCATATGTAAGAGAAGATAGATGTCCATGTGAAATACTGATGTGATGAGTGATTTGAGAAAGTAATGATTTTTACTGTAGACATTTGGGGGGAGTAGAGTACAGTAGAGTGGGGCTGGAACTGACCCAGACATGTATTTTCAAAAAAGCAGACAGACTTCCATTCGAAACTTCAGAGAATCATAAAATATGATATCACAACAATCCAGAGCCACTTACAAGAAAACCTCAGTGATGTATTAGCAAATTCATTAGCAAAAAATAAAGGAACAATGAAATGCATCATTTAATCATTTCCTTTTCAAATATTTAAGTCAAGCTAAAAGGCAATGTGAGAAATGATTTTGACATTAAGCAGAACACATTTTTAAAAACTATAAAAATAATCAATTCCTAATTTAGTTTTTAATTTTGTATCAAAATTACTTTTAGAACAATAGCATAAATATTATTCCAGTGAGCATATTTGAACAACTTTTTTTTATTTTGGTGAAATTCTCAGAAAGGGCATTTGATACAAACCTGGATTTCCAAAGTTCATCATTGAACCATAAAATGACAATGAAATAAATCATTAAGGCTTGAAGCAATCTCCTTAACCACAGAAATTCCCAATTTCTGGTCTAAAACCATTACTGAAATTTCCTATTAGCATTTACATGCTTCTTTTCTCCCCACAATCATGTTAGATCTAAAGAAAGATTCATCTTTTTCTACCATGTTGATGTGACAGTATGTTTAACTATCACATCTGAAAAACCAAATCTAGAAGCCAGAGCCAGATGGATGCTCCCTGCAATCACGGTTGTGATCTACAATAATGCTATTGATGTCATTGTTCCAGAGCAAAAGAGGAGAGATGATCTTGAACAGAGTTGGGCTTCTGTGAAATAAAACTGAAAATTGGTAGGGGTGCTCGCAAAAGCGACATGACTATCTGAGTTAATTTGTGAGCTGGATTTAAGAAAGCTTTCTAACCAACATTACAAAGCATCCATCTTGAGGCTAGTATGTATTAGGAAGAGCTGTCTAGTCCCTTATGCTTTAGGAATTCTTAGCAAAAGTCAGTAACATAGAATGGACCAACTCCATTGGATATTTTTCATATTAGGGGTGAGAGGGAATTCCCTTTTTTAAGGAAGAAAAAATAAGATAATCTTGATTTTAAAGATCCATTTAACCAAGTGAACTATCTTCCTGGGTATATATTTCCTCTGTATCCTTACTATATAGATATGTGTGTATATATGTAAATATAGCTTGATGTCCCTATAGTCTATGTTCTTGACTTTCCAGGAAGTTTTCTCTAGACTTGATTGTATAGGCATGTTTCCTATTTATAGTCTCTCCTATACAACTGTGCACTTATATTCTCTAACACAAGGCATCTCAACTCTTTATATTCTCTACTACCCAATTATGAGTTCTCTCTATATCCTCTACCACACAAATAGGTATTACATTCTCCATTATGTTGGTATGGATATTCTCCCTATATTTATTCCTCTGGTACATTCGCTAGGATTTACTCTGTTAATCGACAGGCACAATTTTCCCTGAATGAAATGCAATAATAGTCTATGTTATTCCTTGACCTTTTTTCCCTTGCAGTGCATATGGTTAAATAAATCTTCAGGAAATGCACAATAGTGTCATCTACAACCAATTACCATCAGCAATTGCTTTGTAAACACTCAACAATAAAACAATTTATTTTAGTGAACAGAATCTATGTCAGTCCAACATTAAAGTTAAAAAATAGCATGGAATCCACCTCAGCCACAGTAGTGCTTAATTGCTACTCAATTTGCATAATTTATACAAATTAATGTAGACTCAATAATTAGCATTTTCATATGGTTTACTGGAATCTAAAAGGCATAACAGTATGGTCTGTTAGCAATCGGAACATGTTTAAACAATATGTTTTGCAAGTCACTGGCATCCCAAGTTAGCTTACTACAAAATGGAGCTCAGAGACAACACAGGCTTGCATCAACGAGTGAAGCCTTGCCTTTGTGGTGCCAAAGAGGCTGAATTTCAATGGAGTACTTTGGGAGTAACAAGGATCCATGACTTACAAGCTTTAGCTCTGTTTAACAAGCTCAGCACCTACTTTTGTGTGAGTCACTAGAAGCAATATGGATACAAAGAAAAGCAAAAACAGTCCTTGCCCTCAGGGAACTTGAGTTCTAATGGAGGAGACAACATGTATGTAAAGTATGAAAATAAAACTAAAAATAGACCAATTGGATCCAAAGGTAGTCTTGAGAGGGTGAGCACTACCATCTGGGGGAACCATGAAAAGCTTTATGTAGAAGGTGGTATTTGGACTGAGGATTGTAGAAATCCAAAGATTCCAAGAAGCAGAAGTAAGGATGAAGAACATTCCAAGTACAACGGGGCTCCAACCACAGCTACTAAAGACCCAGAAGAGAAAATTCTTACCTTCAAAATCTTTGTTACTGAGAAATGGGTCAACCTCAGAAACGGTTATGAATTTACCAGTAGAAATGGAATTAAAGAAGAGGCATTAGCATCTGCTTTGACCTCTACATCTAAAGAGCAGCTGAAATCCACCATATGTGAGCTCCTTGAAAGGAGGGACAGTCCTACTAGCCAAGTATCCAAGCACAGTGCTTTGAACAAAAGTACTTAATAAATGGTTCTTTTGCCTTAGTTCCTTCACAGGGTAGGAGAGTGATGTGATAAGAACCATGCTTTAGAAAAATCACTTTAGCAGCTCATTGTAATGGGTCAGGAGGGCTCTTCTTGCAATTCCCAAAACCATCCTCCAGAGGGTGGTTATGAGAATTGCAAGAAGAGGAAATATGTGAGAGATATTATAGAGACAGAAATAATAGGAATTGGTAGATCACTGGGTAAGGGAGAGTCAGAATTCAAGAATGACACCAAAACTACAAACCTGGGTGATGGAATATAACGTTTCCTTCTACAACCAGATAAAAAAATCTCCTTTTTGGCATAAAAAGCTTTTCCTAAGTTGGCCCCTTATTACCATTCCAGTATTTTATATCTTATTCCCCTCCATACATCCCATGATCCAGCTATGCCAAGAACATGACATTCCATTACTCATCTCCATGCTTTTGCAATGAGTATCCTCCATGTCTGGAATGCTTTCTACCTTACCTCTTCCTCTTAGCTTCCCTGTCATCTTCCTTCCAGACACAACTCAAATTCCACCTTTTGCAGAAAGCCCTTCCTGGTTCTTCCCATTGCCAATATCTTCCCCTATGAGATTAACTAGGACCTACTCAAGTACTTAGGGATTATAGACTATCTCTACAATTAAAACACATAATCCTTGAGAACAGGGAACATTTTTTTAAATTTTTTAAAATTTAGAATATTTTTCCATGGTTACATGATTCATGATTCCCCTCTCCCAACTCTTTCCTCCCCCTCCCAAAGCTGACAAGAAGTTCCACTGGGTTATACACATATCATTGTTTAAAACCTATTTCCATGCTATTTATATTTGCAGTAGAGTGATCTTTTAAAGTCAACATCCCCAATCATATCTATATCAAACTACGTGATCAGTCTATGTTTTTCCTTTGTGTTTCTGCTCCCACAGTTCTTACTCTGGATGTGGATAGTGATCTTTCTCATAAGTCCCTCTGTATTGTCCTGGGTCATTTCATTGCTGCTAGTAGAAAAGTCTATGACATTTGATTGTACCACCATGTATCAGTCTCTGTGTACATTGTTTTCCTGGTTCTGCTCCTCTCACGCTGCATCATTTCCTGGAGGTTGTTCCAGTTCACATGGAATTCCTCCACTTTATTATTCCTTTGAGCACAATAGTATTCCATCACCAACAGATACCACAATTTGTTCAGCCATTCCCCAATTGAAGGGCATCCCCTCATTTTCCAATTTTTGGCCACCACAAAGAGCACAACTATGAATATTCTTGTACAAGTCTTTTTCCTTATGACCTCTTTGGGGTACAAACCCAGCAGTGCTATGGCTGGATCCGAGGGCAAACAGTCTTTTAGCACCCTTTGGGCATAGTTCCAAATTGCCCTCCAGAATGGTTGGAACAATTCACAACTCCACCAGAAGTGTATTAGTGTTGACAGGTAACATTTTTAAGCACTGAATAATTTTTTATTTGATTCCCTCAAAAGTAAAAGGTTAGTTACAAATTGATGTGTGTATGAGGAGTAAGGTAAAACACAAGAAATATTAGAGCTAGATATATTATACATATGTATATCTATATGTATATATATTTAAGAGTTGTGTGTAAAGATGGTGATTGAATTTAAAGGAATCAATGAGGATACTGAGTTAAGAGGTTAGAAGGGAAAAGAAGCCAAGATAAAATAGAATAGAGACTTCAGAGACAAACAGAGTTAGATGGTATTACACCAATGACAAATCAGCTAAAGAACAAAGAAAAGTAGTCAGACAAGTAGAAAAACTTGGAGAGCGAAGTGTCATTAAAACCCAGAGAAAAAAGAAAATGTAGGAGAATATGCTCAACAGTGTCAAATGCTGCAGAAAAGTCAAAAGATCATAACTGAGAAGTAACCATTAGATACAATAATTAAGAAATCATTGGTAACTGGAAATAGCAATTTTAGTGAAATGAAGTCAGAAGTCAAATTTCAGGGGGTTTAAAAAGAGACTAAGAGGGTTAATGATACTTAGCAAATCACATCACAGACACTGGTCCAATATTTTATTTTTCTAAAAAAGTTCAATATATGCTCAATTGCCCAACCTAATGTTGTACACAACCAGGATGGAAAAACCCATAAAATTCTCCTGCTTTGGGAAGTTTTAGTTAAACACATTTGTGGTCAAAATACAAGGGTGAAAGCATAAGTATTCCATTTCTAAAGATAAAATTAATGCCTTGAAAATCAAGAGAAAATAGTCACATGATAGTCATTCTTACTTTTCTTCTGGGGTGGTATCTGTCTTTACACAGTTGAGCAACCCTCCCATTTCATTAATCAAAAGAAGGATCTGTGTTCCTCCTAAGCCAGTGGAAATCAGGCTCTTTCTCTGCACAACAAAATATACACACACACTGCAATCTTTGGGACTTGAGGTCAAAGATTGGGCTACAGCTTGACCAAAGTGTGCGGTGGTGAAAACAAGGCTCTACGGCATTAGCAAAATAGTCAATATCTTCAGCCTCTGCTTCTTTGTTTCTAGGAGGGATTGGACTAAAGGACCTCAGAGTCTGTCTAGTATTGTTTTACAGATGAGGAAATTGAAGCTGTGGAAAGCAAATTGATCTAAATAATTCCACTCAATTGAGATTTCAGAAAAAGATGAAATTGGTGAGTCTTACTTCACATATCTGGAAATATTAATTTTCCATTTTATCTTTCATTAACAAGGCTAATAAAGAATTTAGAACAAAAAGGATCTTTAAGTACTGTTACTGTGTGAAAAGATGACTTTCATTTTGTCTACATGACACTGAAATTGGGATTTCTCATGCCTTGATTCTTATATCAAGATGACACCTTAGAACGATATATAGGTTTGGAATCTACGTTCAAATCCTGTCAGTGATCCATAAGTTTTTGTTCATTAGTAAAAGGAGGATAATAAAATTTACAAAGCAATTTTGAGGCCTGAATAAGATGTTATATAAAATGCTTTGAAAACTTTCAAGTATGCCATTGTAATCTCAATAGTTCCAAAAGGTCCCAATAGAAATGGCATTGGTACAAACGATTATTCTGAAATCATTATTACATAGGTGAATAACTTTTTTTTGGTAACTTAACGTAATGGTATATATAACGCCCATGTTATACAGGACCACTGTGTAAACAACAAAAACATATTTTGATAGTGCTTTAAAGTTTGTAAAGCACTTTATACACATTAATTCATTTGGCCCCTATAATAATCCTGGAAGATAGGTATTGAAAGGCAGTATTATTTTCCCATTAAAGGTAATGAAATGAATGCTTGGAATGTTTTAGTGACTTACACAGGATCATTTAACAGCTAGCTGCCGTCACAGGTAGGGGAGGAGCCCAAGTCTTCTTGACTACAAATCCAGTTATCTAGCCTCTTAAGTCCTCAAAATTTTAGTACGTTGGTGGGCTGACATGTCCGGCATATTCATCCTGCCTACTGATGAAGAAGGTAGTTTCAAAGATAGGTGAGAACAACAGTCCCTCTCTCATACAGTTCTATGGGGTCAAATGGGATAATTCGGCACTAGAAAGTGTCTACTCTGCAAACTTGAAATTGCCTTATATTCGTGAGCTATTATTCTTTTTATTAGTGTGTATATATAAGGGAAGATCAGGGGACCCTTGATCTGGTAAGTTCCCCAGGTCACTTGATGAAATTAAACATTGCCCCTCTTCCAGATGTCACAGCATGTAGGGAAGAAGAGATAGAGAAAACCTTTCCCCAGCCCCCTTGGTGAAACCCTACTAGAGGTTCAAGACAATCCTCAAGAGTTCAGGGCCTTCTATAGCTGACTCTTGAGCTCACTTGACTGGATCCACAGAGGTCAGTTCCAGTTTTTTAATTCTCAGTCTTTACAGTTTACACATAATGGAGTGGGAGGCGAAAAGGCTGAAAGCAATCCAAGGCCAGGGGGCAAATCCATTGTCTCTTCCCAGCTCTTAACCTGCTTCCTGGACTTTTCATATGCAAATACTGTCACTCAAAGTCTTAAAGTGCTTTTTAACAAGCATTCAGATAAACTCCAAATATGGCCACAGGAAGTTTGAAAAGTGATTGCCTTTTTATCTCATCTGGATCTGCTGGTTAGATCATCATCATCATCATCATCATCATCATCATCTTATTTTCTCATCTTTTCAATGGAATTCAAATGAAAAGGGTTCTGAAACAAGTAATTATCCTGTGATTCTTTTATATTTAATATTTTGTGAACTATGGAACAAATGGGTATAATATTTGATTTATTTTGGAGCTGAACAAGTGTTGAGATCAACCTGCTGTCAGTGAATTCATTGAAAGCATCTTCAGACATTTGCAGATGATGGAGATGACACCAAGTAGCTCATATGGTCCTTACATAGTTTGGATATCTTCTGTATATCTGTATATCACTATACAGTGATACCTACTTAAAATGTTCTTAAGTATTTCTGGAACAGTATTATATACACACAATTATGGGCAATAATTATATCTGGAGGGCAGCTGGGTAGCTCAGAGGATGGACAGCCAGGCCTAGAGATGGGGTTCCTGGGTTCCAATCTGACCTCAGACACTTGCCAGCTGTGTGACCTTGGGCAAGTCACCTAACCCCCATTTCCCAGTCCTTACCACTCTTATGCCTTGGAACTGATACACAGTATTGATTCTAAGATGGAAGGTGAGGATTTTTTAAAAAAACAATTCTATCTGTGTAAGTGTTCCACTTGCATGTGATAAAATTTCTGGACTGAATTCTCAAGGATATTTTGAAGTCTCTCTATTTCTATGTATTAAAAAGGGATCTGCTGTCTGTTAATGAAAAATATTGAGCTTCTGATGTGTAATTCATATATAATTCTGATCCAAAAGGTCTTCATATCCTGCTAGGTATTCAGTAAATGATACATTTCTGTGACTTGCAAAATATGTTGCACAGTTTCTACCATTTTCTTGAGTAAATTGCATGAATCAATAATACACTAAGTCCAAGTTCCTTAAAGAGCTCTCTTCCATAATTTCGGGTGGCAATGACACAGTTCTGAATTGACATTATTAGCCTCCCTTTTCCACAATCGATCTATATAACTCAATGATTCCTTCTATATTTTTGTTTGACATATTTTTGGTTGAGTCAATGCAGTTTTATACACACATATGTGTGTGTCTAACTTTTGTCATTATTAACACTATTTTTATTCAGCTCATTCTCATTTAAAAAAACACCCGAATGAAGTCTACAAAGAAATTATCTAGGACAAGTCATTATTCCGCTATTATTCTTTTCTAGATGATGTTCTATGGACTAATATTCAGATGGGAAGGTGAAGGGAAGGAGAGTATGCATTGTAGAAGAGCCTATTATGAACCAGGCACTCTGCTAAGAACTAGACAAATGTTATCTCATTTGATCTTCACATTCCTGAGAAATAGACACAGTTCTGTTATCATCTCCAATTTACAGTGAAGGAAACAGAAGCAAACAGAGAGGTTATGTGACTCGCCTAGAGTCACACAGTAGGAAGTATGTGAGTTATCATTTGAACTCAGCTCTTTCTGACTCTAGCCCAGCCCTCTAAATGGATAAAATAATTGGTTTTTATATGACAATTAAAATACTGGAACATTAGGCTATCTCCAGAGAGATCAAAAGCACACCTCAGTATAAGTCCAGAAGTATAAAGGATATAGACCACATCCTGTTCTCACACAACTTTGACCTCTTCTTACTAGGCCTCTATATTGTGAAAGCTTGTCTTTTTTGGTAGCTTGGAGAGTATGCAGACTAGAAATAGTCATATCTACTAAAAATTGTTCTAGAGTTTTTAAAAGATCAATATATAACTGAATGATTGTGGACAAGAGCAGTAGTGTGTTAATGATTCAGTTCGAGTATAGATTATTGGTTGAGTTGCACAGAATATCATGAGGTCTGTATCTGGAGTATGAAGATGTTTCCTCTCAGTCCATGAAAATAGCAAACTTCTGATTTTTAATTCTAGTCATTAAATGATGTCCTACTACGTATCTGCAGTTACTAATTTTTTCCAGTTTGCAGTGATACACTACAAACTGTAAACTGTAATTTCTACTGATTCCTTGTATGAAAAACACTGATAACTAAATCCAAGATTCTTAAGGATAACAATGTTTTCATTTCTAGTGAATTACCATTATAAACCCCTCCATTCCCACAAAGAGCTGCCAAGTCTCAAGGCATTTATTCAGTGCTAACTACTTGGCAGATACCTTACTAGAGCACTGGGGATATAAATAGAAGTAAAAAGGAAGAAAATCCCTGGCCTAAAGATCCTTTTGGTCTAAAGGTAGAGAGGGCACAAGAAAGCAAGCTGAAAAATTAGGGATTGGTAAGAAGGTGCCCATGATGCTGAAGGGCACAGAGTCCTATGCAGAAACAGCAGAAGAATAAAGAGACTGATTGGCCTTGAGTCCTTTAAAATCAGGAAACAAGAAAAATTCATCTTTGAAAAGGTGAAGAAGGTGACCTCAGCAATGGTGGAATAGTCCAGGTTGAATGATCACAGCAAAGAAGGGATATTCCAGGGTGAGATGGAACCTGAGGCCTGGTAATGAAATCTGAACCAAAGCCTGGAGAGAAATGACTGACCTGGGTCTTTCCTCAAAATGGAGATTCTTGGAGGAACTCAATAATGGGAGAAGGGGGATGCTACTTTGTGTGGCATTTCAAAAATCTAAGGGCAAGTACCTCTTAAAAGCCTTTATTATCGCCTAGAGTTCTGTTTGCTTGTTCCACAAGTATTTCTGTAAGTTGCTAACCTATTCATTACAAACTCTAAGAAGGCCTACCAATCATTTTCCACATTTCTGGGCCAGGAACTATTTCTTTCCAGAGCAGTATTAAGGTGATGGGCCTTATACTTTTTTAGTTTAATACAGGTTTGGGGAGGATAATTTTCAAATCTATTATAATACGTTTTATAATTCCAAAAATATACATGAAGACTAGCATTTTATTGGTGTTAATTGCTTTAAGTGCTCTTCCCATTCAACTTTGATTTAAGGATGCCAATAAATCTCTTAACACATTTGGTCAGTCTTCTCTTTGCTATCTTTATGCTTGTTGTGACTCGTCTGAAGGAAATGAAGGCATTATTACCTTCGTCCACTGGGTTCATTATGACCTTCAGATTCAAACTGAAAGCCTTCATTCTATATTTTCCTTCAAAATTCAAGTAAATATTTTACATGAGTCCAAATAACATTTTATATCACTGGAAAATTATTCCATGAGATGAATTTAGAATGCTTTTTAGTGTGCATTTCTGTGAACCCATGGAGTTTGATTTTATCCATATGCCTCAGGATTATTACATTACTATTATTTCCTACAAAGTAGAAAACCATGGATCTTCACCCCCAGCCAAAAAAAGCATTCTACCACTGGAGAACCCACATTTGTAACTTATGTCCCTATATTAGGGATTCCACACCCCATTCACATCCTTGCCCCAAAGCACCCCTGTAGTAGAAGGAGAAGCATAAAGTCTTATATTATGCGCCATCAATAAAGTCATCATATTTAGTGCAAAAAATAATTTATATGCATATGTATATAAATAATATATGAATATTTGATAATATGTATCAATTATGTGAGCCCTAGCCAGCTTTTTATTTGAAAGCCCAGATTTTCCTTTTTCTTTCAAGTTATTTATTTATTCTTTTATTTTTATGAACATTTAGCACCTTGTCCTCCCACTATTCCACTGAACTCTGTTTTGAAATGAAAACAAAAACCCACATAACACATTTGCATAGTCCAAGTAAAACAAATCCTCACATTGACCGTGTCCACAAACGTAACTCTTGGCCCACATTTCAAGTCCCTTACTTCTCTGGCAAGAGGATGGCATGCTTCATCTTGAGTTTTCTGGATCTGTGTTAGTGCCTAATACTTTACAAACTGTAGGCAATTCTGATCATCTAAAAGCCCTGGGAGGCAGAGAAGTGAGGAAGGCTTTGAAGCATTTTCAGAGACATAATATTTCTTACTTTTATGCCCTTGACATTGGACCTAGAGAGTTATTTCAATCAAGGGAGGTTATTTGTGGGCATTTCAATTTTATAATGCTTGCTCTTCTTCGGTATTAAATGATGAGGGTAATGATTCCTCTCCTTTATGCCTGAGTTTCAGAGACTGGCACTGCAAGATGGAATTAGGCACCAAACAGACAGGTAGCTGGGAGGCAGAATGGCATAGGAGAAGGTGTGGTAGCTTTGGAGTCCGAGGATTTAAAGGCAAGTAGATTAAGGACATCAGAGTGGATGACTTGCCGCTCTAACATTCTATGATCCTGTGAATTTTGTTTAACTAAATCACTCTGTGCACCGTCTAAGCGAGCTAATAAAAATTATTATGCAAAAAAATAAAATAAAGGGAGAATTTTTGATGAACCCTAAAATTCCTTCCAGCTCTAAATCCTATGATACAGAAAGACCCCTGAATTAGAAGCCACATGGCCTTAGACTTGCTCTCGCACCCACTTACTATCTCCGTGCCCTTGGACGAGTTACATCGCCTCTTTGGGCCTCGATTTCCTCACTGGAATGATGAGAGTGATGAGCTAGCTGACCCCTGGGGTCCCTTCCTAGCTCGAAATCGATGATCCTATGAATAGTTATATTGGAAAACACCCATGTTAGCTGGTGGCACCTACTGGTGAAAGCTAAAATTGGAGATTAACAGTATTAGACACTGTAAATTCTTAGACGGAAAAGAGAACACTAAATTCTAAGAAGAGCTAACGGGGCATAAAAGGGTGGCCTTGAATTTAGAAATAACCCGGGCTGAAGCACTACACCTGTTATGTAGTAGCTGTATTAGCACTGACATTGAATGTCTCATCCCACTGGCAAGTTCCTAAGATAAAATGTTCAGCCACATCAGCTTAAGGCATTGTGACAATGGGAGTGCCCTACCCTATGTCAAATTTTTAAAAACCAGTAAAACATGAGCTCTTCCTGCTGATTTGTCAAGTTCCCTAAGTGAAGAAAAATTCAAACTGTGTAAAGAAGACATGCAGTAGCACAAAGGAGATTTCAAGGGCATCAAAAGCCAGCCCTACCCCACCCCTAAACCTTATAAAATACTCAACTTGGTCTGATTTTCCCCCTCCTTTTGAAAATACATCTTGAGGCAGCTGGATGGGTGGCTCAGTGGATAGAGAGTCAGACCTAGAGACGGGAGAGGTCCTAGGTTCCAATCTGGCCTCAGACACTTCCTAGCTGTGTGACTCTGGGCAAGTCACTTGACTCCCATTGCCTAGCCCTTACTGCACTTCTGCCTTGGAACCAATACACAGTATTGATTCTAAGACAGAAGGTAAGGGGTTAAAAAAGGAAAGCAAAGAAAATATACCTCGAATTTCAGATAGGAAGTCTATGGAAAATCAGGATCTATTTTACATAAAATATTTGAATGATCTTGTTGCTGGGTACCCTAAAGTATGATACTGGCATGGCACCCTGGAAGAAGAATGTGCAAAATATGCTGACTAAAGGGAAGTCGGATCCGATGTGTTTACTTCTTTAACAGTTCGTATTGGTAACAGGAATTTCAAGTCAAAGACTTCCAGAGTTTCACAGTCAAAGATGTCATATTGCATTCTGAACCCTACGGTCAGCTGGTGGCCATCTACAGAGCCTTACGTAGGGCTGGGCAAGTAGACCTGACACTAACTAAGGCAATGAAGTGGGAATAAAGTGCATTAAGATTTACAAAGAAGTCTTTGAAGGTATCTCATTTGAGAAATCCTGGAAAGTAGGTGCTACTGTCACCTCCATTTTACAGGAAATGATATGGAGGCAGAGGTTAACTGGCACGTCCAGGATAACACATTCCTAAGTGCCTGAGGCAGGAACTGAACTGGATCTTTTGGACTCCACTGCATCAGCTAGCTGGGGTCCAGTGCTATCCACCGCCTAATCGCTAGTCAATAAAAAGGAGTTGAAATAAGGAGCTATAAGGCTGTGGCTTTGTCAGTCATCCAAGGTACAGCTCCTTTTCAGAGGGTATTGTCACCCAAGATCTAAAGTCTCTCCCAGGAATTTCCTTTCTTCCGCTCCACATGGAAATTTGTTTGAACAAGTTCATTTGAGTGGGCATCCAAGCTAATTGTCCCAGTCCCTAGAATGCCTGGGCACTGCTCTGTCCAGAAAGTGTGGGCACCATTTTGTTCCATTCATTTATTTATTTATTAAACCCTCGCCTTCCATCTTGGAATCAATACTATATATTGGCTCCAAGGCAGAAGAGTGGTAAGGGCTTGGCAATGGGGGTCAAGTGACTTGCCCAGGGTCATACAGCTGGGGAGTATCTGAGGCCAGATTTGAACCCAGGACCTCCTATCTCTAGGCCTGGCTCTCACTCCACTGAGCCATCTAGCTCCCCACTATGGGCACCATTTTAGCAGGCTCCTAAGATAACTCTGTTTGGAAAACTGTTACCTGGATGAAAACTTTTTTTGAAGAAAGATCATATTCTTTTAACAATGATCCATGTAAGTCTTAGGTGAATTGGACCAAAAGGAACAACATATATGCAATGACACTTCTTGCTTATTAGGGTTACTTACCAGAATTTAGTTGAGCCTGCTGGCAGGCACATCAACAGCCCTTATTTTACAGTCATTTCACATGTGGTACAAAAAAAGGAAACACACGAGTTTTAAGTTATGGCTTTGTCAGAGTCCAGTGTAGTCTGGCTTCACATAAGCTATCACTTACACAAATTGCCGGGTTCAGAACAGGAAAGTTAACACAAGCACGATCTACGAATTTCTTGATAGTTGTTGGATATTTCCAAGTGAGTGATCTCCTTACATACACCATACATGCACCCAGAAATTGGTCCCAATCTAGGATTTCATTGATTTGGGAAATTCTTGGAGTAGGAAACTGTTCCACTAATGTACATTGCCAAATCATCCCCAAGGAGGCTAGGTGGTACAATGGACAGAGCATTGGGACTGGAGTCAGGAAGATCTGAGTTCAAATCTGACCTCAGACACTTCCTAGCAGTGTGACCCCAGGCAAGTCACTTCACTCTGGTTTACCCGAGTTTCCTCATCTCTGAAATAAGATGGAGAAGGAAACCACCAACTACTCTAGTATCTTTGCCAAGAAACCCTCAAATGGGGTCATGGAGAATCAGACAAGACTGAGCAAGAGCTCTTCCACAACTCTGAAAGTTCTCCTGGGCACTGAAAGGTTCAATGTCTAGCCTCCAAACCCCCACTTCTTCCTAACCCAGCTCATGCTAACACTATCCCCTCAATTCTATCCCACTGAGTATGTATGGCCATAGGCCCAATTTCCTCATTAAAATATTGAAGGACTGTTTAGAAGAGTGGGCATTATGAATCAGTGGAAAGAACAGTGAATTTAGGGTCTTAGGGCTTAAGATAAAATCTCAACTTTGCCATTGGTCTTATTACCTTGGGCAAGTCACTTCACTTCTATTTTCTATTTAGTAAAATAAAGCTAGATATGGACCCATACAGCATGCTAGCTCTACCTTTACAAGTTTACTGCCTTGCAAATGTTTGAAAACTAATCTAAAATTACCTGGACTGTCAGTAATACGATTTCAATCCAGTAGGGACCTGGAAATGATTCAGTCTAATCCTTTCATTTTGAAATGGGGAAATTGGGACCCAGAAGGAATCTGCCCAGATTACCTGGATAGTGACTGGGCTGGACTCCAAAACAGTCATCTACAATCAGAAGCATTTCAGCCCTTTATGGACCACCTCTAAATGGAACTGAGCTCTATATTCTAGTTGTATCCCCCCTCTATCTGGGAGTTTAATCAGGAGCTTTCAGTTTGGTGAGCTCAGAAGCCCAAAGTATTTTTCTAACAGTCATATTCATAGCCAAAGATGGATAGATCAAATGTAGAGTCAACTGTCCTTTTATAAATGAATTGCCTAGGGGGCAGCTGGGTGGCTCAGTGGATTGAGAGCCAGGCCTAGAGACAGGAAGTCCTGGGCTCAAATCTGATCTCAGATACTTCCTGGCTGTGTGACCCTGGGCAAGTCACTTCACCCCATTGCCTAACCCAGACCACTCTTCTGCCTTGGAGCTAATACACAGTATTGATTCTAAAATGGAAGGTCAGGAATTGCCTACAAACTTCCTTTAAAAAGGGAAGTCCTCTGAATAATCTAGAATGGATTCCCAGAATACAGTGGGCTTTTTCAGCTTTTCAGGAGGGCACCTGTTTTGTAAGGAAGGCCTGCAAGTGCGAACCACTGAGAAGAAGACTGCTCAAGCTTTATGAAAACACTGCTTTTGCTCTCTGGGAAGGCACCTGGGGAGGCCCGAGGAAGGCTTGATTATACTCCTGGCATCCAATGTCATTTGCCCTAAGGAACTTGCCAGTATATTAAGTTAAAATATGAGAAATTATAAAGTCCCCTGACCCCAATGGCTGAAAGAGGAACTAGTTCTATTATTCCTTTGGCAAGGGGCTGTGGAGAGCAAAGGGAACAGGGGACCAGCAGGGGGCATGATGGATCTCAGCTGCTCCTCAGGGACACTGGACCAAGGGGTCAGAGGAGCCCAGCAGAACTGGGTGTTTGGCATACACAGCCAGAGGAAGAGATGGGCAGCTAGCTCTTTGCCCACACCTCCTCAGGCTTTATACAGTAGATCCAAATACTTTTCAAGAAGTATTTCAAGAAGAAAATGAGTATTTCATAAAGACAGTGGATCAGGAGGCAGCTGAGTGGCTCAGTGGACTGAGAGCCAGGCCTAGAGATGGAAGGTCCTGGGTTCAAATCCGAACTCAGACACTTCCCAGCTGGGTGACCCTGGGCAAGTCCCTTAACCCCCATTGCCTAGCCCTTACCACTCTTCCGTCTTGGAACTAATACACAGTATTGTTTCTCAGACAGAAAGTAAGGGTAAAAAACAGCAGGGGATCATGGATTGGAAGGCAGAAGAACCTTAAATCTACCTCCTCCATCTTGTTGATGGAAAACAGGAGCTCAAAGATTAAAGGAGACTCGCTTCTCTTGACCTCAGTTTTCTCATGCAGAAAGTGAGGAGTCCTAATTATGGTGGTGATTTTTGTATTGAAAAAACTGGAGAACTGGCCCACTACAAAGTTCTGTGGAGGGGCCCAGTGACTGTAACTGGGAATGATGTGCCTCCCTGTGAAACCGGACTCTGCAGGCCAAGTCTTAATGATGGCTTTATGTAAAGCAAGTTTAAAGCCAACAATCCCATGGCTGCTGTCACAGCTCTTGTCCTTTGTTTCAATCAAATTAGGTTGCTGCCCCAGGCTAGAGGAATATGCTATGCAGGGATTGAAAGTGCCTTTTCCCTTCCTCCCCAGAAGTCACTCTCAGTCTGGCCCAGAAGTTTGCTAGTAGGAAGGAGCCAATTCCCTGGCATCCAACAATAATAGCAGGGCCACTATTCTATAGTGGGGGCCTCCTAATGGTAAAATAAAGTCAGATTTTGAGTCCCTCTTCCTCAAAGAGCGATTACAATAGCTCTCAGGATGGAGAGGCTCAGCTGGGAGAACAAAGGTGAAATACTTTCTTTGTTCCTTTTAGAACCCTGACCTTCCATCTTGGAATCAATACCCTGTACTGGTTCCAAGGCAGAACAGTGGTAAGGGCTAGGCAATGGGGGTCAAGTGACTTGTCCACCATCACACAGCTAGGAAGTGGCTGAGGCCAGAGGTAGAATACTTTCTAATAATGTGACATAGTGGGGTGAGCCTACAATCAAGGAAAACAGAGGCTCAAGACCCCTTTTAGATGCTTAGCGCTTAGGAGACCTGGGGGTCTTTAAGGGGGGGGGGGCTCTTTAAGCTTCAGTTTCCCTATCTGTCAAATCAAGCATACTTCTTTTTTTTCTTTGACTCCTTGAAAAGAGAGGATGCATGAGAATCTTTTTTTAATTAGAACTTTTCAATTTTCTTTTATTCTTTTGCTAATACAATTTTCCCCAAGTATCTCAGCCTCCTCCTCTCCAATGGAGATCATAGAGGAAATCATCAGATCAGACAAATCTAGGCTACTTCTAATAGCACCAACTGCTCAAGGTTTAAGTCAAAATCAAATAATAGAAGGTTTATAACCAGCCCTGAATTTTTTAAAGAGATAAAAAGCCCCAATCGTACTATTATTCTATCTTAATATATATTCTAGACCAGACACAGTGTAAGTCTTATTACTTACTCTGATGGGAACGGTGGAGAACGTACACTGTTTAGACCCAGTTTACAAGCTGAATCGGCTGTATAAATGACAAACTTTAAAGCTTAATGCATGGTTATTCACATTTTCTCCCGCACTTTCTCAAGTCAAGGCAATTGACAAAACAAGAAATCGAGTCCCGATCGGTAACATTTGCTGCTTTCTGTGGAAATGATTGATCCACCGGAAAGTTTAGAAATCAACTCACGCTGTCTGAAGCGGCTCCATCAACCAAACGTCTGCCTCCTTCAATCTAGGGTCAACTGCATTGGTGAGTGTCCTTCTGTGAGCCTCTAAGTATCCGCCGCTGTGGAGGGATACATTCCAAGTCCTGACACGGAGGGGCGTGAATCTCGGCTAGAAGTGAACGACTGCCGACCCTGTATAAGTGCGCACATGCTCTCGCCCTCCGTCCCTGCCCCCCTCCCCAACCAAAACCAAACAAAAAATCCCTTTAAAATGTGAAAGCGAAAGCAAAAGTGTGAAAAGTGAAAGCCGAACAACAGCCAGGTGGCCACCAGCTGACCTGCCACTCTTCTCAGTTGACTATAGGAAACTGAAACTCCAGAAACTGAAACCCAGGATAAAGGGGTGGAATTGGAGAAAGGATAAAGGCAGAATCATTAGGCTGTGCACATGGCAGGGTGGCTCTTTCCACTTTAACTCTCTCCCTACTCCATTCAGCCCTGAAAGTGATTTCCTTCAAATACAATTGTGTCACTACTCAATTCAATTAAATCCAGTGATTTCCTCTTGTCTCCAGAAGCATCTAGAAAAGGCTCCGCTTCAACCTGAAAGCTCGTCTATAGTCTAACTCCCTCCTTCCTTTACTGTATTATTACACCTTATTCTCGGATCCAGCCACATTGGCCTCCTGGTTGTTCCAAAAACAAGATATCTCTAGATCTCTTAGCTCTGGTCATATTATCTGGACATCCCCCTTGTCTGGAACATTCTTCCCTCCTCCATTCTGACTACAGACCTCTAAATCCCAAATAAGATCACACCTTCTCTATTCCCGAAGGGCGCTAAAAGACTGTCTGCCCTTTGATCCAGCCATAGCACTGCCATACCCCAAAGAGGTCATAAGGAAAAAGACCTGTACAAGAATATTCATAGCTGAGCTCTTTGTGGTGACAAGAAATTGGAACATGAGGGGATGCCCTTGGATTGGGGAATGGCTGAACGAATTGTGGTATATGTTGGTGATGGAATATTATTGTGCTAAAAGAAATAATAAAGTGGAGGAATTCCATGGAGACTGGAACAACCTCCAGGAAGTGATGCACAATGAGAGGAGCAGAATCAAGAGAACTTTGTACACAGAGACTGATACACTGTGGCACCATCAAATGTCATGGACTACTAGCAGCAATGCAATGATCCAGGACCATTCTGAGGGACTAATGAGAAAGAAACTCTCCACATTCAGAGAAAGAACTGTGGGAGCAGAAACACAGAAGAAAAACAACTGCTTGATCGATATGATTGGGGATGTAGACTCTAAACAATCACCCTAATGCAAATATCAATAAGTAAAGATCTTGATTAATGACACATGTAAAACCCAGTGGAATTGCAGTGGTCTATGGGGTGAGGGGAGGGAAAGAACAGGAATCATGTAACCATGAAAAAATATTCTAACTTAATTAATTAAATACAATTTTTCAGTTAAAAAATAAAGTTCCATAAATCTCATCTTCTGAGTGAAACTTTCCTTAATTCTTCTTAATTCCAATGCTCTCTCTCTTTTAATTATTTCCAATTTATCTTGCCATAGCTTGCTTTGGATGTATTTGTTAGCATGTTTTCTCTCCCATTAGATTGTAAGCTCCTTGATGGCAGAGATTGTCTTTCTTTTTTAAACCCTTACCTTCTGCCTTAGAATCAATAGTGTATCAATTCCAAGACAGAAGAGTGGTAAGGGCTAGGCAATGGAGATTAAGTGACTTGTCCAGGATCACAGGGCTAGGAAGTGTCTGAGGTCATATTTGAACCCAGGACTTCCCATCTCTAGGCCTGGCTCTCCATCCACTGGGCCACACAGCTGCCTCTTCAGAGATTGTCTTTTATTTCTTTTTATATCCAGAGAGCTTAGCACAGTGCCCAGTAGGTGTTTAATAAATGTTTGAGAAACTGAATTGAATTGAATACCTACATAAACATAATCATGAATCCATTGAAGAAGAGTCTAGAGAAATGGAGATTATTGTGCTGCCCGGATTAGACCACATCTGAAAGCCTGTGTTCTGGGTACTATACTACAAAGGAGAATGAATGTTCAAAAATTGGAAATGGTTCCAAAAAAGACAAACAGAATAGTAATAAAAATGGGTTTGGTTTAAGAAATTGGGGATGCTTAAATTAGAGATCATAAGGCTTGGGGGGGTGAAGAAAGACAAAATGCTTTAAGTATCTAGAGGCCTTTTATGTGGAAAAGGGATGGTTTTTGTGGTTGGTCCCAAAAAGCATAATGAGGAACAAACAATTGCAGGATGGCAACTATGAAAAGTCAACAGGTGGCTAAGAAGATAATATTGGAATATGGTAGATTGACTTCTGAACCAGAGTTCAAGATATAAAATACTCCTGAGAACAAACAAAAATGCATTTGCTTGGAGACTCTGAAACTGGCCAACAGGACTTTAAGCTTAAAATGGAGAAGAACTATATAGGGAGCTATCACTGTCTCAGAAAAATATGACTCATGAATAAATTATGAAAATGGTATAGCATACCTTACTTGAACAGATCAGATCAAAAGAGTAGTAGTGTTAACTATCAAGAAGATAGACTACTTAAGTAAAAAATCCTTGGGTAAGGGTCAGTGAAAACTCATAACATCCTGTGCTGGGAGTATCCTGAAGGCTAATGAATGCCAAGTCAGAAGGAAGAAATGGATACTGAACTCTGGAAGCAGATTACAAAACTGTCAAGGAAGAATGATAAGAGTATTGACAGAGAGCTTCAATTGTCTAGAAATAATCTAGAACTCTCTACTAAAAAACAAAGGTACTGATAAATTCTTGACTTGTCTTGGTAATTTTATTCTTCAAAAATTTGAGGAAGTAACAAAGGTTTTTGCTATTATAGAAATGCTTCTGCCCAATAAGGATTGTTGTTTAAATCAAAATGACAGAGCAGAAGTAACTTTGTCATTTAGAGTTCATGAGATAGAAGGAGGAAGTGGTTGGCAAGGTTGAAATTGTACTCTAGAATAGGAAAAAAAATACATTTCAAATGGTTTGTAGAAAAGATAGGAAGGAAATCATAGTCTAAAATTCTCTTAAGATATGGGATAACATCAACAGAATTCTGATGACACATACATTATTTTGATGAAAAAAATGAAAGAAAACGGTCTAAAGAGAAATACATGGACTTAACAGAACAACTTGGATTTTGAAAAGATATATACAGGAAAAGGTAGAAGTAGGGGTTGATAAGGGAGGTTGAATACAAAAGAGTTGCATAGCCCTATTAGAAAATATCAAGTGTGAAAAGCTCAAAACGTGATAAGGCTTGCAAATGGTTACTAAATTCTGCAAAAACGTCTTTTTTAAGCACACAGGAGTAGGGAGGATTCAAGATACATTCAAGGTTATTTTTTTTTAAAGATAAGACCAGTGCTTGGGAGAAAACATGCTTTGCTTATTCCCAGAGTAAAACTAGAAACAATAGATGGAATTTGAAGGGAGGCAGATATAGTGTCAATATAAAGAACTTCATAAGTTGGAACTCCCTCCACAAGGTCTACCCTAGCAAGCAGTGATTTCTTTGTCCTGGAGTCACCCGAGTATAAGCTAGAACAGTGATGGCGAGTCTTTTAGAGACAGAGTGCTGTGACCATCTCCACCCACCCAGGCTGCATGCCATGCTCCCCTCCACTGAGTGTCAGATGCTCCCTGCTCCCCACCTTATCCCACATGGGAGGGAAAAAGTGCCCCCACTAGGCTGATGAGCAGAGGGATGGGTGATGTGAGAAAATGTCATAAGCTACAGTGGGGAGGGGGAAGGGAACAGCCCTGCCTGAGTCCCTCTACCTTTCTAGTAACAAACTCTGGGGTGCTGGGGGTGGAGGAGGATGAATGCCCACAGAGAGTGCTCTGCATGCCATCTTTGGCACCCATACCATAGGTTTGCCATCACTGAGCTAGATGATCACTTGCTCCAGATAACAGAGAAGGCATTCCTATATGATTGCCAATCAGGTTAAGACAAATCAAGAAGTATTATTAAATACCTACTCTGTGTTGGAAATTGTGCTGGGGGGAGCCAGATATATAAAGAAAGACAAAAACAGTCACTGCTTTTAAGAAGTCCGTATTCTAATGAAATGATAGTGTGCAAAAATAGATACTTTAGTATTTCTGATAACTCTAATAATTCTTTTTTATTGGAAACCCTCACCTTCCATCTTGGAATCAATACTGTGTATTGGTTCCAAGGCAGAAGAGTGCTAAGGGCTAGGCAATGGGGGTGAAGTGACTTGCCCAGGGTCATACAGTTAGGAAGTGTCTAAGGCCAGATTTGAACCCAGGACCTCCTGTCTCTAGGCCTGGCTGTCAATTGACTGAGCTACCCAGCTGCCCCCTAGTAAATTTAGTGTCTTGGACCCCTACCCAGCTGCCCCTAACTCCAATAATTTTAAGGAAATCAAAGTAGTGGTGATGTAGAGAAACGGATGGTAGATTAAGAGTCAGGAGACTACTAGATCCCTAGTCTCAGGTCTGACACTAACAGTGTGATATTTTTTCTGAGAGCCTCAGATTCCTCAACTGTAAAGTGCTTCAAGGGTGAGCCTAGATAATCTCCAAGGTCCCTTCTCCCTCTAGCAGCCTGTAAACAAACTACTACAAAGCTGATTATTCAGAAGAGCTAAAGCCACCCTTAGCTTAGCTGGGAAATATTAACATTAGCTGGCAATTGTGGCTAATGTTAAATCTTCCAAAAATTCACCATTGAGGGTTTGCTTGTTTGGACATTGAGAATTTGGTAAGAAAATAAATGTCTGTAACTTTCGTTCCTTCCCAGCATTCATTTAGTAGTACTAATGCAGTGAATCATTGCTTGTTCTTCAGAGATCTAACATCAGCCACACTTTTCCCAAGGCCTTGTAAATAATTATTATTATCTACTGATTTTGCTAGATGTTTGGATTTTTAGCTATTTTAGCAAACTTCTCAAATTCTTGGCTTGATTACAAGACACGAAGAATAGAAAACACTTAGAGTTGGGGGGGGGGAACCCTACTGGCTTTATCTTCTTCAAAGCGGACAGAATTGTGCAACTTGTTGGGTTTTTTCCCTCCCTACACAGTAGGCTCATCCTATTAGCATAATATTACAAGAACTAATTTTCCCTTAAAGAGTCCTGACTTTTCTGGTCTTCGCATTCAGAAAAAAGTGGCTGCCTCACATGCCCCAAATCCCAAGTCATTCTAGTGCCCCACTTTCTCGGAACCTATTCCTTTAAATACTTAGAAGGGAGATCTGCCCACAATAGCTGTCAACAGAGTAAATGGAGCACTTTATAAATCTTGACTCCAAATGGTGATGTGGCAGTTACAGCTCTGAATAAAGAGGAAGGCTAGGTGAAGGCTCACAGGCCCCAGAATTCTTCTGAATGGAAGTTCACAGGCCCCTCTCGGGCAAGATGCAGGTAATGCAGCAACTGTAAGACTATAAGGGCACATTAAGGCCCTCGCCCCAGCGGACTGCATTAGTGAGTAAACCCCAATTCTCTCTCCTCTTTCTTGGAAGCAGGAAGATGCCAGAAAATCCTGAGCCTGGAACTAGGAACTGAAATGATATATTTGGATGTTACCTTGGTGTTGAATATCTTTTTTTTAAACCTCACCTTCCATCTTAGAATTGGCTCCAGGGCAGAAGAGTGGTTAAGGGCTAGGCAATGGGGGTCAAGTGACTTGCCCAGGGTCACACAGCTGGGAAGTGTCTGAGGCCAGATTTGACCCTAGGACCTCCTATCCCTAGGCCTGGCTCTCCATCCACTGAGCCACCCAGGTGCCCTCTGAATATGGACTATTTATCTTAAACTGGGTCAGGCTAGGGGCTGGCTGGGGTGGAGAGGGGGAAAGGAGGACCACGTTCTAGAATAAAACCCGAGTGATATTTTTCATTTACCACTTTTAACTATTTTCTTTGAAGCCTCAGAAAAAAATAAAAATCTGATGATGCCTTTTCATACTAAGTTTGCAGGGGAAGAACTGGTCTGAAAAGCAATAAAGAAACTCTCAGAATCTCATGAAGCCCTTCTGAAGCAGCATTCAGGCTAACTTAATACTGAAAAAACTGAAATATATTAGTCTGCCATTTCTATTCTGAGGGAGGCAGCATGGCATAGCAGAAAGTAGTCCTGGGCTGGTATCTAGAAATTGGGGTTCTAGGCTCTGCTCTGCGACCATGGGCAAAAACCTTTCTCTTCTCTGAGCCTTGCTGTCTTCATCTGGAAAGCTAATGGGTTGAACTTGTTTAGAGATTAGAGTTCCCTTCTAGCAATGGGATTATATCAATCTATATAAGCATGTTAAGATTCTTGGTGTAATGATGTAACTGAGCCTCTCTGGTCCCAATGGGCTGTTAGGAGATTCGGCCATTATTCAGGCTGCAGTCACCCAGCTCCAACAGGAGAATCGCCTTTTCTTCTGCCTTGTCACTTAATCCAGGGGAATCTGAGCATGTCACTGTGGAAACTTAAGAAGGCACAAATACAAGCAGAGATTCTTACACACGCACCTGCAGAATGCTTCAAAAGTTAAGAAGACAAAGAAGAGGGGGCATCTGGGTGGTCAGTGAATTGACAGCCAGGCTGGGAGATGGGAGGTCCTGGGTTCCAATCTGGCCTCAGATATTTCCCAGCTGTGTGACCCTGGGTAAGTCACCTAACTCCATTGCCTAGCCCTTAGCGCTCTTCTGCCTTGGAACCAAAACACAGTATTGACTACAAGATGGAAGGTGAGGGTTTTTTTAAAAAAAGAAGACATAGAAGAGTAACCATTTTTCTAGAGTAATTTAACTATAAAAGGGAAAAAAACAGGGCGAGAATGATCTGTTAGAAATTAGCAGGAGGAGGTCCTAGGTTCAAATCTGGCCTCAGCCACTTCCTAGCTGTGTGACCCTGGGCAAGTCACTTGACCCCCATTGCCTAGCCCTTACCACTCTTCTGCCTTGGAGCCAATACTCCAAGACGGAAGGTAAGGGTTTTATTAAAAAAAAAAAAAGAAAAAGAAATTAGCAGGAAAAGAAAGGAAAAAACATCAATCTACCATTTAAAGGAGCATGATTTAAAATAGTCATGAGCTGAAAGAACTAGAGTTGGATGTCACTTTATGGAGTTTCATGATATGCATATGAACTGAGACAAAGGAACTTTTTTGTCTGTGATTTCAGTATTGGAATGAGTCTTACTTATCCCCACAAGGCTGTAGAGGTTAAAGGAGATGGCTTAAAAATCCCTGCTCTACTACTAACTAGCCATGGGCATTTTCCTATCTGGACCTCAGTTTCTTCACTTACAAACTGAAGTGCTTAGATCATGTGATCTCTAATACACTTTCCAGCTCTAAATCTAGGATCTTATGATGTATTTTTAGAGTGAAAGAGGCAAATTTTAAAATCATGGTGTGCTATGTTCTTACTCTCCCTAACCACTCACTCCTAAGGCCAGAGAGCTGGCAATTAAAATAAGAGTGACCAACTTATGTAAGTTTACAGGCCTCCAAGTCACTTTATCCTCTGGTCTCCCAGTTGAGATTTTCCAACAATCTGTTCGTTTAGTTGGTATGGAGATAGGGACGTGTGCACAATACAAAACAAAAACAATCTAAGCAAGTAATTTAGGATTTTCACTTATGCAACTAAATCATTACAATGTAGCCAAGATAACCTTCATCTCTACCCCTTCTTTCATCAACTTCTAGAAGGCTATGTGCCCTTAATATCAAATATCATACTAGAAAAAAATAGAAGAGAAACAGATCCTGTGCCTCTCACAATTAAGAATCAGAAGAATATTCTTAATCAAACAAGAGATGAAGACAATTACAAAAGATAGATAATTGATTACTTGAAACTGAAAAGCTTCTGCCCAGACAACATTAATACACCTGGAATAAGAAGGGAAGTGGCTGAATTGGAAAAAAAAGATCTATCAAATTTCTCTGATAATGGTTTGCTATGCAAGATGTATAAACAATTAAGACATATATATATATATACACACATACTATATTATACATACACATGTTTATACATTTGTGTATACATATAGATGAAAACAAAAGCTATTCCCCAAAAGATAAGTGATCAAAGGTCATGAACAAACAGTTCTCAAAAGAGGAATTGCAAACTATTAACAATCATATACAAGAATGCTCCAAATCAATAATAATAATAAAATAAATTTAAAGAAATAATAAAAAAAAAAGATAGGCACACTACTGCAGTTGGTGGTGGTATAATTCAGTACAATCATTTTTAAAGGAACGTGAATTGTGTAAATAAAATGATTAAATATCCATATACTTTGACCCAAAGATTACACTACTAGGTTAATACCCCAAGGAAGTCATTAAAAAAGAAAGTATTCATATACACTAAAATATTTATAGAACTACTTTCTTTGGCAGCAAGGAAATAGAAACAAAAAAGGTAACAACTGATTGGGAACCTGCTAAATAAACTATGGTACATGGATTACTAAAATATTACCATAAGACAATAAATATGATGACTACGAAGACAAATGGAAAGATTTACAGGATCTACTAAAGAGGAAAGCAGAGCCAAGAAAACTAAAAACAATCACAACCACAATGTAAATGGAAGAACCAAATGTGAATGTTCTAAAATTAAAGGATGGCTCCAAAGAAGAGATCTGAGAAGACACTCCCATCCCACAAGGGGAAAGTCCACTGACATGACATAGTAAATACATTTTCATACTTTTTCAGTGTATTGATCAATCATACTGATGTTTTTCCTTTTCTTCTTTAAAATATATATGGGATAAGTTCTCTGAGAAGGTAGAAGGAGAAAGATAGTAGGAAAAATCTAGTGTTGTAAAAAAGATGGATATAAGGCAGCTGGGTGGCTCGGTGGATGGAGAGTCGGGCCTAGAGATGGGAGGTCCTAGGTTCAAATTTGGCCTCAGATACTTCCGAGCTGTGTGACCCTGGGCAAATCACTTGACCCCCATTGCTTAGCCCTGACCACTCTTCTGTCTTAGAACCAATACACAGTATTGATTCCAAGACGAAAGGTGAAGGTTTTTTTTTTTTTTAAGATGGATAAACTTTATGAAAAGAAAAAAAGAAAATGCATATATTAAACTACCATTAAAATGATTCCCCATGTCTTTCTAATTATGACTCAAAGGCTCATAAAAAACCCCTTTAACCCTACAGAGATTTCCTGGATAGAAGGAGGCACTGTATAATCACTCAAGTTGAATTCTAGAAGCAATTCAAAGCTTTAACCTCATCCCTGAGGAAATAGAACCTCAAGAAGGTCACATGACTTCCCTATAACCATGCCTTAGTAAAGGGCCAGAGAGAGTTTACCCCCAAAATGCTAATTCACAGCCTTGACACAACATTAAATGCTGTCAAGATGGCCATACTAATATGTGAACAAAATATATTTCTGTCACGATCTTACTTCTTTTTTTCTTTTGCAGAAACTCAACTAGGGTTATTGACATTGATCTTTCTAAGCCTGAATAAGACTTGACATAGAACCACCACAAGACGTAAAGCAGTAACTGTATACTAAATGCCTTTTGAAAGAGCTGGGCTTGCATTTTAAGCCTAACTCCCAATGGATGTAGCTCTAGAACACACCATGAACTTGTCCACTGCACAAACCAAAGGCCCTGAAAGGCTATTCCCCAAATAAGACATTGTGGCAGTTTTTCCTCAAATCCCCTCTCAACCCTTCAAATACAAAGCAGAGCAGTTCCCCCCAAAACCCCATTCCTTATTATGAAGTGGTCAGCAATCACTCTAAAAAGACAGCCAAGAAGACACACATGCAGATCTGTACCAAATGCAAATAAGTTCACTAACACTCTCAACAGTTTTCTTTGACAGATCCAGATTTGAAAACAGTTTGTAGTGCACCTGCAGTCAATGTAGAAGCAGCTAGGGTTTCAAGTCCAACATAGGCAACCAATGTTTCCTCTTGTCAGAGAGACAGGTGGCCAGCAAATAACAGTCACAGTTGGGCTACTTTGCATGGGGTGCTTTTTTTGGAGCACATATTAAAAGAACAATGGGGGAGGCTGTGGCAGCCTCCAGCCAGGATCCATCTCATCTGGGGCCAGAAGAAGCCAGCAGAGCATGCTGTTTTCAAACACCAGTAGCAATGGGCTAGATACTGGCTCATAAAGGAGATTTTCAAAAATGAGAGGACAAAAAACTTCTAGCAGGGAGATGATTTTTCTCTCTCCTCTCCCCCTCCTCAATTTATCTTGACCAGACATTGGTATAAGCTTACCAAGTGTTCTGATGCAACCGCTAAGAAGGATAACATCCACAGAGAGCATAACATATCCCTGTGATATGTGTTCCACTGATGGAATGATTTACTAACCTCAGGCTCCTAAAAGAAAATCAACGTTCTGCACCATCCAACCTGTCTTTTTCAAATGTCTACTTTTGAAAATTAAAATCTTTTAAAATATATGTATCTGGAAAGGATAGTGACATCGATTCATTTTTTTCCTGCACTAACTGGCCATTCTCTTGTTCTACACTTTAAAAAGGGGGTCAGATAGATAGAAAGATAGATAGATAGATAGACAGACAGACAGACAGACAGACAGATAGATAGACAGACAAATAGATGGATAGAGATACAGATGAATAGATAGATAGATAGATAGATAGATAGATAGATAGATAGATAGATAGATAGATAGATAGATAGATAGATGGATGGATAGACACACAAATAGATGGATAGAGAGATAGATGAATAGATAGATAGATAGATAGATAGATAGATAGATAGATAGATAGATAGATAGATAGATGGATAGATGGATAGAGATAGATGAATAGATAGATAGATATATCAATAGATAGATGGATGGATAGATAGATATAGAGCTAGAGATATACAGATAGATATATAGAGATAGAGATCCAGATACAGATAGAGATCCAGATAGAGATAGAGATAGAGAAAGAGATCGATACAGATAGAGATACAGATATAGAGATAACAGATAGAGATACAGATATATAGAGATAGAGAGATACAGATAGAGATAGATAGAGATAGAGAGATACAGATAGAGATAGATATCTATAGAGATAGAGAGATACAGATAGAGATAGATAGAGATAAAGAGATACAAATAGAGATAGATATATAGAGAGATATAGAGATACAGATAGAGATAGATATATATAGAGATATAGAGATACAGATAGAGCTAGATATAGAGATAGAGATAGACAGATATGGATACAGATATATAAAAGCCCACATATGCTTTAAAATGTTGATGTGCAATTCTGATTTATTTCAAGTGGGATCTCCATCCAGTCATTTAATCCCTTCCCCCCCTTTGGAGAATCATTCAGAATTCTAGGAGGTACATTATTTTGCTTTATGTCATTTTGACAGTTACTCCTTGATTTAAAAAAATGTAATGGGACTTCAGTGTCTGTAAATTGATATTGATGAAGAGAGATTAAAAAATTGGTTCACAATATCGAAATCCTTTAAAAGTTTTCCAGGAAAGCAGCTGGTTTCTGTTCAACAACGAAGCTGTACTGTGCTTAAGCAAAAGCACCAGTTTTTAGTATTTAATAAATACTCTATCTATCTCTCTGTCTGTAGACCTCATGAAAATAAGTAATAGAAGCCCCATTGTGGCAGGAATAATCAGCCCCTCACGTGAAAGAAGCACTGGAAAGAAAAGTGTGGCCATATGGTTCCTTGCAGCTCTAGTTGCTGGGGCTCCTCCCCAATCCCCCTTGGTCACTGACTCCCAGACTCCTCCACTAATACATGGGATCCCCTTTTTTCCTGAAGTCAGAAAAAAGAATGTGGGAGGGGCCCATTTAACAAAGGTCACATTCAAAGATGACTTCAAATGCTTGACAGGTATGCTGACCAGCTCTATCCATTTCTGCTGTATTCTTCCACCTCAACATTCTTTTCCATCAAGACAGAAAACATATTTTCAAGGACACTGCTTCGGGGTCATCACTGGACAAAACTGTCAGAGTTGCTTTGTAATCTTAACAATATACAAATGACTGGGGTTGGATGAGGGAGTATGTTGGGGAAGCACTTGCTTTATAGGGTAGCTAAAATCAACCCAAAGGAAAATGTCCTTGATACTTTGGAGAAGTGGAAAGGAGACAGGGCAGTTGGAAGACCCAGAGAGGCTTCATTTCTCAAGTCACTGCACAGTTGTGTGATGACAAAGTGTATTTACATTCCAAGATCCTCTCCTCCACTTCCTGTTCCTCTCAGAATGAGGAGGACAAGTCTACAAATGCCTTCCATCTTTGAAGAAGCAAACTGGAAAATCTGATAAATGAGAGAATTGCTCAGTTGAAAAGACAGACACATGACTAGGTCACAGCAACCAACTCAACTCCACCAATGGAAGAAGTGGAGGTTTCAGGCCAGCTGAGTGGAGCTCACAGGACTCAGCTCTGCTGGGCATCTCATTGAGGTGTTCTGCCTTGCATTCTGTGGAGAAGTCATTAAGAACTGAACTCAGAGTAACTTGACTTTGAGGTTTGTTTACTTCTGGCAATGCAGGACTTTCAGGTTTAAGGGGAAGAGAAGGGTTTAAGAGGTTTGTTTTTTAAAAGGCACAAAAAGCTTCTCGAACATTTTGATGGGTTAAGTGTAAATGAATCAAAAACATACGCACTACATTCCACTCCAAATACAGAGGGGTCTCCAAATTAAAGGGGGAAAAGTGCTTGGGGGCAATATGCATTTGGGGTTTTCCTGAAACTTTTAAAGGAAAAGTTCTTGTAGCCCTGAAGCTGCCCCACAATGCAGCTAGATTTATCCATCCTGAATGTGAATGAATTTTATAAGTTTTATAAATGTTGTGGAGTTAATATCCTCCCTTTGAAGCTTCAGATGCAAACTGGGTTTTATAGTTTTTCTTTAAGAACGCATGTAAAAGGGGCAGCTGGCATTAATTTTTTTCTTTCTAAAGGAGAGGGGGTATATGAAATACAAACCACTGGTATCCCTGGACAAAACAGTCCCAAACAAGCAAAAGACAGCAGATAAATAGGGTGTGTGTGTGTGTGTGTGTGTGTGTGTGTGTGTGTGTGTGTGTGCGCGTGCGTTTGCGTGTGTTGTAGGGGTGGGTAAGGAGGACAGGAGCCTAAACTACCAGGGCAGTGTCCTTTAGGAATCATGGAGAAATAACAATCAAAATTGGCGGTAACGTTTATTTTACAATCAGGGAGACATCATTCCCAACTTAACTCATCCTGGTTGTATATTACAAAGGTATCATTATACGATACGGGAGTAGACATAACCCTGTATGTGGCCATGACAAGTAGCATAACATCCATTCTTGGGATTTTAAGCATCCTTTCAGTCTCTTCAAACTTAGTTTCCTTTTTGGACTTGCTACAGCTTTTTACTTTGTCCACAGGCATCCAAGTCAAGTTGAAGAAGTTTGCTACAACCATACCAAAGAAGAAATCAATGCAAGATATTTCTCTAAAAGGGTATAAGAAAAATGTAATCTTTACTGTTTGGAGGCTGGGGAGCCAGAACACCAAGGCACTTGGTTTTTATTTACAAAATGCACAAAAAGCCAAGTTGACAGATAAAAGATTGTATTTGTGTCCTCCACCCGGAGAACCTGAACTTTCTGTCTCAGATCCAGTCAGCCAACCAGCCTGTATTAAGCAGCTATTGTATGGCACTGGGTTACCCAAAGAAGAAATGCAAGTGATCTCTGCCACAAGAATGTCAAAAGCCAAAGTGGGCCCTTACACCAATCCAAGAATAAGAGAACCAAACCGGGGCTACTTGAGGGAAAGTTGGGACAGAATCCCCATTCCACCTTGTCATCAAAATGCCAAGAGGTAAGAGCAATAAACAGGTGTCACCTGTCATGCTTAACCAAAGAGCAAGGAAAAGACATAGCAATCGAGGACTACCAACTTCTACCACTTTCCTCATCCTCCCCCTCTACCATCATCTCGCATCATTATTGACATGACCTTGCAACATTATTGCTCCACTGCTTTGAAAGGGCAAAATGACATATCTTTATTCAAAGTAAATGTGTGGATAAAATTTGCTCCCCAGGACTCTCTTACCCAGCATCCCATTTGCGTGCTCAGGCTGAGTGTGAATACTGCATGTATACATACATAGGATAAAGATTTGGTGTGACCCCGCCTTTCTGTCTTTCTTTTTTTCCTTGAACACGGCTGCTGAAGCTGGCTTTCAGCCAGGCAGGAGAATTTATACACATGTGGTCTTACTTTAGTTAGAAAATTAGGCTTTTAACTTCTACTTCTTTTTTAAAAATGTCTTCTACTTCAAGTGATTATTAATAAACTTTATAAAAGTAATAGAAATTAAACCTGGTTTGATTTTCTTTAGATGATTTGATTTTTTTTTTTTTTGGAGAATTTCAGAACCGGTCTATAAAGTAGCTTTTCCTTCCCAAGGCCTTCTCAAACAACTCAGCAAACATTTCCATCTGATTCAATATGGATAGAATTCTGCAGTTGACTCAAGAAGACCTGATTTCAAATCCTACCTCTGATTCTTACTGTGTGAGACTGGGCAAACTGTTTTAACAACTCTCTGAGATTCAGTTTCCCCGAGAATAATATTACCTGTGTACTTACCTCGTAGGCAGGGGCTGATGTGGGGATTAAATGAAATCACACACTTCTAGAAAGTGCTCTGCAAATGTCATAGGGCACATGTCAGTTACCAGCATCTGAGAAGCCATCGCTTCCAACGCAGAAACGTCAGTTGGCATCCAAAGATCACCTATCACCCTGTAGTAAAGAGAGAAGTTCTCCCCAAAGACAAAGAGCAAAAATTCCCCTTTCACATCACAAGTCAATAATGTATTAGCCTCTGCAGGAAAAGAGAGTCTAAACAACATGGGGTTTTGTGTACCTTGCCAAAAAGTCAGCCAATTCGTTCATGGCTTCGCATATCAATCATTTCAAACAACATGTATTTATTAAGCACTGACTATGTGCCTGGGCAGCTTGTTAATCACTAAGAACGCAACGAAAAGTGAAAATGATTCCTGCCTTGAAGGAAGAAACAAACAAGAAAGAAACTACTTAAGAGCCTACTAAGGACTGGCCACTGTGCTAAGTACTTCACAAATATTATCTCATTTGAGCCTCTATCTGCCACCTAAGAAAGGGTCTTGTATTTTATTTGCTGAGATCAAATGATATAGTGTATTTAACTCACTTTGTGATCCATAAAGTGCTGTATCAGTGCAGGCAATCATTATCAGATCCCACATGAACAAGTGAGTTAATAACAGGAGTCAAGTGAATTCCCTTCAATGTGATTAAATACACTCTGTTGTTGACTCCAAGGAGTTACCCTAATTCTCTCCTGGCTGGAGCACAGACAGATAATTGTCTATCGCTGACTAATGTTGACTATGGATGGGAACTTTGTGGTAGTGTACATTATATTGTAACATAATCGTCAGGAGTCAGATTTTGACTTCACTTTCACCCATGCAAGAGGAGGAAATAATGAGTAACAGATGCTTTTAAAAAATTAGGTCAGGGTCAGCTCAACCCTAGCTTCCTGCCAGTCATTCAAAAAGGCAGATACCCAGTGCCATGCTTACAGCTTCTAGCTGGGAACCACACAAGGTCTGCAGGACCCTGGCATTGCAAATGGTACCGTTTCGCCATTTACTGATGTTTACTTAGTGCTGATCTCAACTCCTCTAAACTATGGCAACATAAACCTAATGGTGCAGGATCTATTTTTACTCTCTCCATGATTTAAGGTATGACTGCAAGCCCAACTCAATGTTTGCCATTGGTATCCATAGTGAAATTAACACCCCACCTAGGCCTTGTTTCAATTCACCAGTTACCACCATTTTGGTCAAGAAAAAAAGGCTTTGATACATGTAAAACCCAGTGGAACTACGTGTCAGCTATGGCGGTGGGGGAGAAGAGGGGGGGGGGAAGAACATAAATCATGTAACCATGGGAAAATATTCTAAATGAATTAATTAAATACAATTTTTCAATTACAAAAGACTTTGTGAGTATGGAGAATAAGCTGTGTTTACAAAGATGAATTAATGTTGTGTGAGGACCAACATCAAGACTAATCTAAGAATGGCAGGCTGGTACTTAATCAGGCACCATGCTAGCACCTGTCAAGAATCTTATCCCTTGATAAGTAGGATGACACTGTAGGGATGAGTCCTTGAACCCATAATTCCATAACTCGAGGCACTAGGAAGGTTTGAAGTATACTTCAGTCCTTTCCCTCCCTCGGTCCACCTAACAGTGTCCGTTCTCATTGTTGTCAAGTCAGATCACCTTAGCTGCCATCAGTTCTCACAGAGATTACATGACGCTTTGGCCATCAGAGAATAAATCCATCCACATGTTCTGTCCTGGGGTTGGGTATGCAGGATTAAGGTAAGGAAAGGCACACATAAAATCTTATTTTCCACAATTCAAGATGGTTACAAAATGCCTTCCTTCTTTAACTTTTTTCTCAAAGACTGGGATAAAAGCAGAGACATTGTGCTACTCCAGTTTGGATACGATGCCAATCTGAATCTGCAAGGAATAGTCAACAGGTCGCAACTGGCTAAAATATGAGGAAATAAACTATAAGGCCAAGTCTTAGACCTGGGCTTTTATTATTTATTATTTTTTTCTTTTGAAAATTTTATTTAATTAGTCAGTTTAGAACATTATTCCTTAGTTACAAGAATCACATTCTTTCCCTCCCTTCCCTCACCCCTTCCGATAGATGACACGCAATCCCACTGGGTTTTTTACATGCTTTAGACCTGTATTTTTAAAAGAACAAGTTGGAGAAGGCATAGTTAGATGCTAGTTTATCTGGGGGAAATGGGGATTTTTTTTCATGCACTGAAAGCTCACTATGAGATAAGAATAAGATGTGGCAGCCAAGAAAGCGAATGCAGTTTTATAAGAAATAGCATGTGTGGAACTGTAGAACTGATAGCCCCACTATAGAATTCCCTAGTCAGACCCCATTTGGAGTCCTGAGTTCAATTCTAGAAACATTTTGGGAATGACACTGATGAGCTAGAAAGTGTCCAGAGGAATGAAACCAAGATTATTCACAAGATCATAATTTTACAAGCTTATGCTACATGAAAATTCATGGAAGGATTTGGTAGGTCCAGAGAAGCCAAAGGGGATACGTGATACCTGTCTTCAGATATGTGAAAGATAGCAAGGTGGCAAGTGTGTAGAGTGCAGAATCTTGAGTCAGGAAGCCCTGAGTTCTGTATAACCCCAGCCAACTCATTTAACTTCTGTCTGCCTCAGTTTCCTCATCTACAAAAATAACAGAAGCACCTATCTCTCAGGGTTGTAGTGAGGATAATGACATTGAATATGTCAACTGTAGAGCTCTATATTATGCTATTATGATTTCCCCATTAAATTGAGTTCTTTGAGAACAATCACTGTAGGTTGTTGGGGGGCAGCGTGTCGGACTTTTCTTTGTAGTGCTACCACTTAGCCCAGTGACTGGCACCTAGCAGGCACTTAATAAAACCTAGGTGACTGCCTGGCTTCTTGTAACAATGAAGACGGATCACACTTGACTCTGTTAGGTCCCCAAAGGCAAATCTAAGAACAGTAGGTAGAAGATGCAGAGAGGAAGATTTGGGGGTGGAGTGATATCAAACATTAAGAGTTTCATAATATTTGAAGCTGTCTCAAAGTGTAACAGGTTGCCTCGAGAGGTGAGGAGAGGAGGATGCCTTCAAAAGAAGTCTTCAAAGAAAAGCTGGAAGGCCATTGGTTGGAAAGAACATAGAGGGGATTGTTATTCAAGCCTTAGTTTAGACTTTATGGCCCACTGTAGCTAGGTAACTCAGTGGACTGAGAGTCAGGCCTAGAGATGGGAGGTCCTGGGTTCAAATCTGACCTCAGACACTTCCTAGCTGTGTGACCCTGGGCAAGTCACTTAACCCCCATTGCCTAGCCCTTATCAATCTTCTGCCTTGGTACTGATATACTATATTGATTCTAACATGAAAGATCTTAGAAAAAAGACTATACAGCCCCTGAGCTTCCTTACAATCCTGAGATTCTGGAATTTCATAAGATTGGGCTCATGGAAATATAGAGACGGCATATAGGGGACGGGAAATTGCCTGTTCCTTTCCTCACCTCCTTCTCAATATGGGTGGACATCATTGGCCATGCTATTTTTTTCTCTTAATTACTATCACCCACCCACACACACACACACAGCTTTTTTATCCTTCCCTCTCAGGATGCAGATTAATAGTGTGGTGGGTTCAGCACCCATTCAAGCTTCCATCCAAGTAGCATTCATTTGTGGAACCTTTTCCCAAAAAGAGATTCATTTACTTCATCTTTCTCATTATATCCCCAGCTCGACTTTTCTGAATTCTGTTCCCATACTTCAGGGTCTTTACACTTACATATTTCTTCTTTCATCTCATGAAATTTGGAGCTTCTGGGAGCTCTTTCCTCTTTCCCATTTGTACATTTGTTAATCTTACCCCAGCCTTGCTTTTCTTTATTTTGATTGGTTTATTTGGACACTTTGGGCTTAAAATCTTTTTGGGTGGGTCTTTTTTCTATTGTGTCTCATTCCTGCTTGTATCAATTCATGGAGGTAGCAATGTGGTATGGTGGAGGAGCCAGCCTCTAATTACAAATCATAAGGGTTGGGTCTTGATCCTAAGCGTTAACAGTTACCATCTACTCCTCCTAAAGGCTATTGTATCCTACATCTCTTTTCTAGATCTTCCTCCAAAAAGCTTGCTGTTCCATACAATGTCCTCAGAGTGGTGACAGAAAGTAGGAGAACTCAAAATTAGGTGGACCTCAAGATCCTACAGAGTAATTATTTCATAGTACAGTTGAAGTTCCAGGAAAGGATGTATGGGAGCAATGGGGAAAGTTCTTCTGGTGCTAAGCACCTCATTTCACCGAAGGAACAAGAATTACCTGTACAAAGGAAAGAATTGGGTGATACGTGCAATTATCATTGGTTTTCTCATCACTAAAAAAGGTTCCCACTGAGTTTGGAAAAAAAGATTCTTTTTATGTTTTTACAGGTTTTTGTAATTTTACATTTCAATTTATAATGAGATATAATCACCCCGGAAAAAAGTGGCTCATTAAGAGCTTTAATTCTGTTAATTTCTGATTGAGAGCAAAGAGTACCATAATGCAAGTTCTAAAGGTTTTATCATCCATTATCTATTAATGAAAATATGGAAGCCTATGATTAAGTACATTTTTGTGAAACATAAACAAATGTATCATTATATGCCAATGCGAAGCAGCTAGTATTTGCAGGATTCTTAAATTTAGCTGAAAATTAAGGTTCTATTAATTCAACCATTCAAACACATATTGTTCCCTTGAGTTTTTAAAAATTAATATGTCATAAAATCTCCGTGAACTACATGAACAAAAATTGTGGAACCAGATCTTGGAACAAGAACAAATAGCTTCCTGCAAGATATTAAATAATATGGCCCTTGAAGAATTTTTCTTTTATATGTCAGGGAAGACATAGAACAATTTATTGTTTACCTTCATAGGTTCATAAGAGCTGGAGTTGGATGAGACTCCAGAGAGCAGCTCATCCAAGGGCTTCATCTTCTATGGAGAGAAACTAAGGCCCAGAGAGAAGAAGGAACTTGACTGAAATCACACAGGTAGTAAACTGGAGAGACAAGATCTGGACAGACATTATAAATCCCGTGCTCTTTTGCCTTCTCCGAGCTAACCAATACAAATTCAAGCCTGCATACATGGTTAACAACAACAAAGAAACCACAACCATTGACATTCTATGCTTTAACATTAATTTAATTAATTAGTTAGTTTAACATTAATCAATGAGAAGAGCTAGGAGGGGCCTCAAAGATCATAAAGTCCAACTCTCTCATTTTACAGAGGAGAAAACTGAGGTCCAGAGAAGAAAAGTGTCTTGGCCACAGTTATAGGGTAAATTTAGCAAAAGAGGAATTTGGGCCCAAGGACTCTGCTTTTTCCATTACATCACACTGTCATACAGTCATGGTGAGAATATTCTCCAATCATTCACATGTATCTATTTTTTTCAAACTTTTACCTTTGGTCTTAGAATCAATACTGTATATTGGTTCCAAGGCAGAAGAGTCGTAAGGGCTGGGCAATGGAGGTCAAGTGACTTGTCCAGGGTCATACAGCTATGAAGTGGCTGAGGTCATATTTGAACCCAGGACCTCCCATCTCTAGGCCTGGTTCTCAATCCACTGAGTCACCCAGCTGCCCCCCCACATGTATCTTTCATAAAATGTAATGGTATAAGTTTTAGAAGAAGCAAATTAAATGAATACTCAGAACCAGTTACGTTCGTCATTGAACACAGCTAACGCACTATTCCCAAATCTCTAATTTAAGGAGAGAAAAACAGAAAGTATACTCAACAGGAGTCTACCAAAAGGCACCATTCCCCAGAAGTTGTCTCCAATGCATGGAGAGGTCTACACAAGAGGTTGGTGAAGTGCTTTTGAGGAATTAAAAAAGCAACCAAATATGAGAGAGGATGATACAAAAACCCAGTTACTACTGAATTGAAATGGTGAGAATTTCAGCTCGATAAATGAAGGCAGGGAATGTTTCAGTTTTGTCTTTGCCTCTCCAAGACCTAACATAGAGTGTTGAACATAGTGAGCACTTAAAGAATATTGAATTGAGACACACTAAGGAAGGTAGAAAATTTCCCCAAGATGGTTGAGACCAGCTTCTTTTGAGGTAGCAAGGTTAAAGACCAATCCAATTCCCTATCAAAATGTTGATGGGAAGAAGAGTTCTTTGGAGCATTCCATAAAAGATTAAGGTACTCTCCAAAATGTTTCGGAACATCAGCCTTCACTATCTGTACATACAAACACCTATTTATAGCATCACTATATTCTCTATATCTTCAAGGACAAATTCCTAAGTGAGTCCTAGGGCAAACTCTAAAGCAAAGGAGTTTAGAAAGTGAACAGTAGAAAATGGTAGAAGGAATCAAGATTCTAAATCTGGAAATCCAGCTTTTTGTTATCTTCCATCTCAACTATCCATCTTCAGTTGTTGTTATGCACAAATTGGTGGGTTTTCGACTTTAAAAATCTCTCCTGTCATCCCACATTACATTAGTATTTGAGTTCACGAAGGTCTCTCCACAGATCAGTCCCATAAGTGCTCTCATTTTCTAGTTCTAATAAGTAGAAAAATTGAAGTTTACGGCTCCATGAGGACCTAAGCATGTAGGTACCTCTTCCCAGCTTCTGCCCCTTAAGTTGGGTGGAGGCAGCTTGCCTTGAAACATTTTGAAGAAATTCCGTTAGCAGTGACGTTACTGCCTTAGTATATCCTTTATGATCCCCCTAGGGAGAAGGCCTTGCCTAAGACAGCCAAGCCTTCAGCACCCTCATACGGTTCTCATTAAAAATAGGAATGTGCCAGGCCAGATGCAATGGGGGTTGTTGAGCTTTGGAAACCCTCCCCCCCAAAAAACCTCATAAATTTTATAAAATGTATGACTTTTTCCTTGATTTTTATACTGTGCAATTTAAGAAAATGTAATCAAATAAAGACCATACTTTATCATTGGCCTTGCTTTTTAGAGTTTTTGATATTCAATAGGGCCTGTGACCATTTTGTGATCACATTTTTCTTTCTGAGTATAAAATCACACATTACCAGCCATCCACCAACAAAAAGCCAAATTTGGAATGTAACTCTGAAACTACAGATTCCAAAGAGCTTCTCAGCTGAACAACACAAGCTTTTTCATTGTCCACGAAAGCAATGAACTAAATTAGAAGAGATAAGAATGATACTACTCTAGGAGTCCTACAATTTCTGATACTTATAAATGTATCTATGTCTATGTGGGTTGGGAGAAGTCCCACCATGATGAGTTCACTGGCTTTGGGAATTCTTAGCACAGACATTCTCTCCTCAGATTGCAGAGGGACAATTGAAGATCTAGACGCACGGACACAATGGTGGTTGTAGTCTGCAGTCTAAGAAAAGGTACTGAGAAGGTAAGTGATTTTTCTATGATTACAAGGCAAGTACGAATCAGGGGGAAACTTGGGACTTGAAACCAGTTGCCAATGACTTCAAAGCTTCTCTCTCTCTCTCTCTCTCTCTCTCTCTCTCTCTATATATATATATATATATATATATATATATATATATATATACACATATATATATATGTATTTATATATATATATAAATCCACAATGCAATATTCTGTGTCTCAACAATGTACTACTCATAGAAATGTACCCAATAACCATACATAGAATCTGTAGTACTTGGGAGACAAGCAAAGAGCCCACCTCTGTTCTATCAGGGACATATGCAAATAGGTTTTTTTTTTCTAGAGGTGTTTTCTATCTTTGTACCAACAGCATTCAACACAGGAGAAACATAACAGGAATTCTTTAAAACGTATGTTGAATGGACATGGAGACGGTAGTATGAGAGAGGGAACACTTCACAAAAGTTTGTTTGGTGCCTCCAAATGTAAATTTATGCTATGTAATGACTACTTAGTTATTTTCCTGTTACCAAAAAGATTAGGAGGGGCTTAATAAGAGATGAGAGGATCAAAGACTTAAGAGTTGGAAGTAACTTCAGAGATCAACTAGTCCGACTCCCTCTTTTTATAAGTGAATGAATAAATGGTTTATTAAATATTCACTTACTACTTTGTGCAAAGGGGCAGATACAAACAGAGAAGACAATTCTTGCTCACAAGGAGATCACATTCTTATAAAGGAGACAACCCATATGAAAGGTTTCAGATGAAAGTCAGTTGGAAAGGTCCCATAGTCCTGAAGGTACAGCTGCAACGCAGATGGTCATACCTCTCATTTAATATAATTTCACTGATAAAAGCATAACAGTTTCTGATGTTAAACCATTTGACAATACCAAAGACTTTGGGGCAAGAATTTTCCCTTCTGGGTCTTCAGGAGCTGCGACCATACCACCTGCAGGAGTAGCTGCCAGAATGCATCTCCACAGGGACCTGGGTAGAACCGTTCCTTTCTCAAGGCTCTTAGCTTAGGGTTCTGGGCTGTTTCCAGGAGGGTCTGTGGGAAATGGTAGTAAAAGTAATGGGAGTGGTTTGATTTGTGTGGGACATACTGCCTCCTGACTTTCCCTCAGGGGGCCTTGCTGTTTCAGCTAGGCTGGCTTGCTTCCTCTGTAAGTGGAAAATGATCAGCAGTTGGTGGTGGAGATAGCTGGCCCCTTCTCTGTAGGAGCCACCTTCCCAGATGATGGCAAGAAGATGAGACTGGAAGAAAGAATGGTCTGGGAGGCAGGGAGAAGTGGTGAGAATCAGAACCCAGGCCTTCTGCTTCCAAATTTAGCATTGTGCCCACTGGAGCATATTACCTCTAAGCACAGTACCGCGATTAATAAGCTGAAAATGACTCTTCTGTGTCTCATGCTTTACAATTTTTGTGATACCTCAGAGTAGATTAGCATCATGAGAAAGACTTCTGTCTCACAGAAGATACAACACGACACAGTTTACAAACAGACACATGGGAAAGCAAGAAGCTCTTCTTTAAGCACACTAAGGGGGGGGCAAGACGAACTAGGAAGAAATGAAGGATCTGATGATACTGACTCTTCTAATGAGCTAGCAAGCAAGAGACGTAAGGATTTCATTCAGCCAACTACTTCTTATTCTGTTAATAAATGACAAAAATGGATTTAATCCTCTACAAAATGAGATTATGAAAAACAGACAGAATCACAACTTTATTCAACATGCCATTTTATCCAATGTGACTAATGTATTATTTGTATGGAGTTAAAATGAAGCTTGGGGAAACTCTGAAATAAATCACATGCTCTACTTCATGCAATCTTAACAGACAGATCTCATTAGGATTCTACTATGCATAGCTATTAGTTAAAATCATTGACCAGTATCCTTGTATATCCATTGGCTGAAGTAATGCTGGCTTTACTATCACTGTTTATTCCTCATCTCCATTTAACATTCACTTGAACTTTTCCTACTCTTAGAGACATATTTTTCTCTATTCTTTTTTTTAACCCTCACCTTCCATTTTAGAAGCAAGACTATGTATCAGTTCCAAAGCAGAAGAGCAGTACGAAGTAAGTAATGGTGGGGGGGGGGGGGGGGGTTAAGTGACTTGCCCAGGGTCACACAGCTAGGAAGTGTCTAGGTCCAGATTTGAACCTAGGACCTCCAGTCTCTAGGCCTGGTTCTCAATTCACTGAGCTATTCAGCTGCCCCTTCTTCTCTATTCTTGGTTCCAAAATCCAGTTAAGAGATGTTTGCCCACTAATGCCTAGCTACCTAGAAGTATATAATTTTCCCCAATGGTATTTCATTGTCATTTCTTAGAAAAAAATGTAAATTGTCATGCAATCAATGTTCCTTTTTGGTGAAAACTTAGTCTACTACTTGGCTACCACCACCCCACTGAAGTTTAAATAAGTAAATTTTAATTGAACCCCAAACCAGCTGGTCAACATCTTTGGACCTAGGCTCATGGTGGCCTTGGGGTTCATAAAACATCTATAAGCTCTGGTCATTACATTTTCTGATTTCTCCAAGCTACGTTCTAATGTGTAACGTTTGTCACTCCTAATATCAATCTCTAGTGGAAGCCTGGTTGTTTGTACAAATTAATAAGAGGCCTCCTGCTCTTGAACCCATGACTTCCCTCTTTCCTTTAGTACGCTTTACATATAGACTCTCATCTTGTTTGTTTTTTCAACCAAGAATTTCTTTTTAACTTTTCAAAAACATTTTTTCATGCTCTTCAATCCTTCAAGCCTGTTCACACAACAAAAGCACAATGTCGATTGCTCTCCAGATATCGACACTTGATGGCAGAATTTTCTCATAAATAATGTAATTAACATCAATCTGTTGAAATCTTAAATTCAACATATAATAAGGAAGTTTTTTTCTTGCAGATCCTTACTATGACACAAAGCAATCTGAATCTCTAACGATATAAATAGAAAATATGTTCTGTCTAAAAATATATGTTAGGAAAACCCAAGCCTTAGGTTAGCCACCAAAAGTAACAGACTGTTCAAAACAAAAGCATCTGGCTCAAAAGAAACAAAGTCATAAAGCTAGGGAGAAACACACTCAGAAAACGTGGAAAGGCTCAGCTTTTAGTTCCAATAACAGAACCTTGATACATGACTAGGTACAAGATGAAACAAAATTATCTTTTTTGAAAAATTCAGCTGGGTTCAAATACTTGTTGAGCATCCAGCTCACTTATGTAAAGCCTTGTGGTAGGTACTAAAATGCATGGAAACAAAGGGCCCCTAAAGTACTTTTAGGTTGTCACAGATTGCAAGATGAAAAATCCTAAATTTTGGCATGCTTTGCTTCAAGAAAACTTGAAGTACAAAAAACCAGAAGGGAAAAATAAATTAGGTTTGAAGGAGAGATTTTGGACTATCTGCATTACAAACTAATTCCCTAACATTTAAAAAAAAAGAAATTTACAGAAACATCAACATGCTTTTGCTTTAGAAAATACACATTACACAAAGTGAGATGCCTGTACACATATACACATGCACATACCTGTGCTTAGGAGTTTCTATCTTCTCTTAGATATCATCCTTGACTCTCTGATCGATCTTCAGTCAAGGAATTGACGAAGGTTATTTATTAGCCATTTAATTACTTAGAGATCTGAAGAACCATTTTCTCTCCATATTAACTCACAACTATTTCAAGCCTATAAAATAGTTCTGTTTATATGATTCTAGGGCATTTCTACATTAAAGAAAATAGAGGCAATTATCTGGTTTTCCAGTCTAAATAGCCCTATAACTGACCACATATTTCAATTTTCCCCTATATATTATGGCCCTCTAAAGATAGTCTTTTCCCAGTATCAAAATATCTACGACTCATAGCAAAACTCCAAACCATATGTATCATAGGGAGACTGAGGCACAAAACCCTACCATCATTCAAGACTTGAGTTTTAATTCTAATTTCCATTCATTTATAAGGGAACTAGCAAAGAATCAAGGAGGAATAGACCTGGCCTACTATAGAAACAATAATGGCTCCTGGTGACTTAATGAGAGTAATGTATTTGCTAATAATATCAAAGTCCAACCTCCAGGAATGGATGCAGAGCAAGAGGAGCAGAACCAGGAGAACATTGTACACAGAGACTGATACACTGTGGTACAATCAAATGTCATAGACTTCTCCATTAGTGGAAATGCAGTGATCCTGAACAACTCAGAGGGATCTATGAGAAAGAACACTATCCACATTCAGAGGAAAAACCGTGGGAGTAAAAATACCAAAGAAAAACTACTGCTTGATTACATGGGTCGAGGGGTATATGATTGGGGATGTAGACTCTAAACAATCACCCGAGTGCAATTATTATCAATAATATAGAAATGGGTCTTGATCAATGACACATGTAAAATCCAGTGGAATTGCACATTGGCTATGGGAGAAAAAGAACATGAATCTTGTAACCATAGAAAAATATTCTAAATTAATTAATTAAATTTAAAATTTTCTAAAATAAAAAAAAATCAAAGTCCAAGTACACAAACCAAGCTCCTCTTCTCCACACCACTCGTCAAGTGAGCTCATCTCAGACCCAAGTTGAAATGAAAAATATTTTGAACAGAATTAGATTGTTGTACCATTCCTTAAAATTCTTCAGAAACAAGAAAAGTAAGAAGAGGATTAAAATGCAAGTCATACTGATCACCTTAATGATCAACTTAGACATGTATCTCATATTTGTCTTTGATGGTCATACTCCAATTCACTGTAACAGGGTCAAACCATCGAATTAGGTCCTCTTCATGTCAATAGTTTTGTTTTAAAGGTGAATTATGAGTAAAGGAATGAAAAAGATGTGTCAACAATGGGATATTTTATCATTCAAAAACTCTGCTCCAAGAGGAAGCATTTTATTTAAGAGCATCCCAACAGCCCAAATGTATGTTTCTGTTGAAAAAATCTATTTTGCCAGCAAATGTTGCCAATTTGCAAACGCATTTCAATTGTTTCAGGAAAAACAAACTTTCATTTATGATTTCTCTGAAAGCAAAGTGCTGCCTGTTGAAAATATTTGCATATATAGCATAGACTCAAATATGCAAATCCATGTATACATTAGAATATATAGTTGAGAACATCAACATTTTGGCAAAAATCATGACACTATTCCTACCAAAATGGTGGTCAATGGAGACTTGTCTACTATACCTACAGAGGAAAAAAAAGTGAAATTGGCAATTATCTGTTTGATTCTGAGCTGTATAGATAGCCAAATCAGATAAGTCAGTCCCCAGAGTTGATTTCTATTTATCTCAAGTGATCCTGTTGGTCCTCCAGACAGTCTCATTTGCCAACTTTCCACTTTATTTTGTATTGTATTGACTGTGCTCAAAACTGGTTCCCTATCATTCCCCATATTTCTTCCACAGCTGCAGAGTACCCATCTCATACTTCTCTGACTTCTCATGGCCTTTATCTTCATTCCTAACTTGTTATGTGTTATTCCAATCTCCCAAAGTAAATAGTAAATTTCTTGAGGTCTGGAAACATTTCTCCTATCTCCTTTGTATCCTTCCCAGTGCTATGAATATAGTGGGGGCTTTAGTAAATATGAGATCAAGTAAAAAGAAAGCTAAAACCCTGACTGTAAAGCGAAAGGGCTAAATCAATGATCTCTAAGGCACCTTCCAGCTCAAAAATTTTCCTCGAGTGTCTAATTGAATTGATGGTTATGTGATACAATAAAAAAAGTCACACCATGTACCCTGCTATTGGGTTCAATAAAAGACTTGTTAATAGATGAACTGATTATCATTAAAGTATGTTCCACTTATTCTTCAGTGCTTGGGGAAGTATAGTGCTACAAAAGAGAATTGGATTTAACGTCTGAGGACCTGGGTTCAAATTCAGACTCTGTCACTCACTCCCTGCATAACCCCAGAATCATTTAAGCTCTCTAGTCCTGGATTTCCTTAACTGTAAATTGAGCACACTGGCCCAAGTGATCTCATAGGGCCCTTCTAGATCCAAATCTTTGGTCCTAGACAGTAATTCAACTTAGTTACAATGGCTGAATCTGTGTAGCATAAAAATAATCCATTTAATAAATCAATGAAAAAAAGTCCAATTTTTCTATCTGATATCATGAAAACAAATCACTTGATCGATTGAAAGAATATCCCCCTGGTCAACTTGCTATTCTGATCAAACCTAGAAAGAAATAGCCAACTAGAAGACTATATAATACACTCTCATAAAAACACTCTTCTCCCAGTAATTGTTAAGGTAAAAACTGTAATTTCAGCATCAATTCATGGTGAGTTAAAAAGCATTTTTTCTGATTTTGTTATTGACATAAAAATAATCTACCTTATTGCTATTGCCAGGAGATAAGTTTACCTGGAAAACACAAAATCTGATTCTACGTATATGATTTAGGAAAGGATAACAAAGAAGACCAGTTTCTGTTTTTCACTAGACAGGGCATCTCCCTTGGCATCTCCCAGTGGAGTGCTTTCTCAAATGCATGCAAAGGACACTCAAGAGAAAAGTGTTGAGTTCAACTTGAAGGAATAAAGAGGACTATTATTTTGAAACAAAAAACCAAACTATTCTCTATAACATGGAAATAGTATATTGGGGTCGCTTCCTTTCACTTATAGCAGAGACTTAAAAAATAAATAAATGAGGGGAGTCGTAGCTAACAAAAACACAATATGTTTCCTTAACTTATTTTCCCATTTGTAGCTAGGCAAGCTTAACCCCTTGCAAAACACACAGAAGAAAATCTTTGGGCAATATCACACGCTTCTTGCACTGCACAGGGACCACCGAAAACTCAAACCAGAGTTTACTTTAAATCATTAGTTGTTTGAGGTTTTCATATGAAGCAAAACACATGCACTATCCCTAAGAGATATCATTTCATATACTGAGCTACCCCTAATCAAAATCAGATTTCACAGGAAGGGCTATTGTCAACTCAGCTTAGAGCTCATCATTCAACTGAAACTCCCAGATCATTTTTCGCAGCTCAGTAGGTCAGGAGATGTTCACAGCTAAGGTCATAGATGAGATTTACCTTAAAGTAAATTCAACAATTCTGAGCATCACCTACCTTCTCCACCATGTAAACTTCAACAGGCTTTGAACAGGCAGATCAAATTCTATTTAAGCAAAAGCATTAAAAGTTTGACAGAAGAACAACCTCACTTTGGAGCTTGGTTTAACAGAGTTGCTTACGGTGTGGATCAAACAAAACAAAAACAACCAGCCTTTCACAATGAAATACAAAACAGGATGCTGAAAACTCAAGGCAACCAGATGATAGGAAAATGGGATGACCTGCTTACGCCTTTGGAACAGCCTTGTTCTACATCTTCCTCTAGCCTACTGACACACTGAGTTTCCAAATGCACAGGTATCCTGGCACAGCAAACAGAGAGCTGGATTGGGAATCAGGAAGATATAGCTCTGAATGCTACCGCAGGCACTAACCATGTAGCCTGGACAAGTCACTCCACTGGAACCTTGCTATCTTCATCTACCAAATGGAGAATAATAACAGCATCTACTTTCTCATGGATGCTGTGAGGATCAAATGAAATAATATCATCTAAAGGGCTTTGCTAATCTTAGGGTACCATGTAAATGCTAGTTATTATTATGGGAAACAAAATGTTCCTTCTTTCTTCTCTACATATCCCTTAAAGTTCCCAGAAAGAGGATCCAAATAGTAGCTCTCCCTCTTTGGAGCCCCTGATTTTCTTCCCTTTTAATTGCCCTCTTATGCCAGCATTCTTTTCTGGGAAAGAGGTTAAGTTGGCCTCTTGGCCCAAATGGAGAATGAGCACTCAAACAGTGAGTACATTATACAACCTGTAGAGGAGCAGCAGGGAGGACAGTAATTATTAGGCTTCCATATTTATATGACATACGGCTTTACCTGGGATGACAATAATAGCTGACTATTTATATAGTGCTTTAAGGTTTTCAAAGTGCCTTATATACATGATCTCATTTGATCTTCACAACAATCTCATTTTAGTGATTTGCTCTGATGGAGAAAGCAGTGGATTTGGAGTCAAGGCTCCAATCTAGTGCTTACGAGCTATATGACTTGGGGAAAGGGTATTAATTAACCACTTTGAAGCCTCAGTTTCCTCATCTGTAAGATGAGGGGATGGAACTGGATGATTTTTTATTTTTTATTTTTCATAAAACCCTCACTAAGATGGAAATCTTAGAATCAATACTATATATTGATTCCAAGACAGAAGAGTGGTAAGGGCTAGGTGATAAGGGTTAAGTGACTTGCCCAGGGTCACAGAGCTGGGAAGTGTCTGAGGTCAGATTTGAACCCAGGACCTCCTGCCTCTAGCCCAGGCTCTCAATCCACTGAGCTACCCAGCTGCCCCATAGATGATCTTTGAGGTCCTTTCTAATTTGAAATTCGTTATTTTATCTCTAGAGTGGTAAAACAACTCACCCATAATCACAAACCTATGAAGTACCAGAGGATGGATATGAACCTCAATTTTCATGGTATTGTTGACTCTTCATAGCCACTAAACTGAGGATGACTTTATTATCAGTAAATTAGCATATTTCTCCAACACTGAGCAAGAGACTAAGGGTTATACAAGATGCCATTCCCTAGGGGTCAGTGTTGTGGCTTTAAAAATCAATAAAACATTACCCAGTAAAGCCCGTACTGCTTCAGGATGACTTACAAAAATTACCCACTGATCATATTCTTATTTAAATAAAGAAAACATTTTCAAAATTTGAGAATCGCCATTTGGAGGATCAGTTGTCCAAAATTTAAACCCGATTTCTCCTCATAGACTTTTTCATTCATCACCTCCCATCAAAGGACTCTTAAAATATAAAAGTGCTGTGAATTTATAGCACGGTATAACCACTAGATTATTTTAAAATACATTTTGGTCTGTCAAATCCCCTGTAACACACAATTATTATGTTTACCTATGCACACAACAGTTCTGTCATGTTTCAGCAGGGCCTTCTTGCATAAAAATTATGTTCCAGCCCACATGGGGCAATAAGCAACTGGTTCCTTAGGCATAATTTATTAAGAGCATAAAATGAAACTGGAAATTCATTTTGTGAGTCCCCAAAAGGTCCCCATTTTAGAGGTAGTATTATTTGTGATTGCTTTATTTTGGGTAGTTCTTCTGGTAACTATCATGAAAGGAAAGAAAAATTAAGGCAGAATGACAAGTGGGAGGGGATAGGGGTGAGGTTGATGATCATGTGGCCTAACTCCATTTTACCAGAGCCACGAGAGGGTAGAAAGGTTTATCCATGGTTATACAGCCTGGTCTCAAATCTCCTATCTCCTGTTAGTCTCCTTCCCACTTTCCCAAACTGGAAAGCTGAAGCAGTGGGGTACGCCGACTGATTTCTTCCTTTTCTCACCCATAAGAGACTATACCAAAAAGGGAAGATTTTTCCAGGATATACAGAACAACGAGGATGTCTATAATACACAGTATTTCACATATCGACAGACAAGCCTTTTCAAACCCTTTTTTCACTGGTCTCCACAACACTAAGACAACAAGTTGAAAAAGTAAAAAAGTTATTCAATGCACCCCACTGCTTTGTCTTCATGTCACTGATCAACCAGCCTGACTGATTTTGGTCACTGAATCCAATGACCTGACTGGGTGGTCTGGCATCTTGGAGACACAAGCTAAGTTTACTGTTAATCAAGGGCATGGTCTCCCATGATCTGAAGGCCACAAAGGCCAGGGCCTCTCTATTGTTCTGAAGAGGACCATTAAAAAAATCTTCTGAGATTTTTAGGCAAATGTGAACAATTCCAATTATTTTAGGTATCTTTAAAATTCATGTGGAAAAAATAATCTTGGCAAATAGATGACGACATAAAACAGGGATTCAGTCCATTAAGACTGCTTTGAGTCCACCAAAAAACAGCAGGTTTCAAAATGTGATTTTCTTCAATCCACAAAATACTTAAATGTTGTGGCTCTTATCTGTGTAATGACTGATTTATTATTGAAATAATCATTTTCCAACTTGATTTGTATATTTTTAAGTAGTTTAAGGCTTGACTGCATCATTAACAAAACAATTCATGTTATCATTAAACTGATTTCTCACACAGGGATATTTTTCTTCCCTGTCCAATGGCTGTTTTTTCAAGATTTCCAGACACTGATTTTTTTCCCTAGGGGGAGCAGGGGACTATCTCTACTACCTGATCGGGCACTGGTCCATCTCTCCTACCCACCTACCCCAAACTCTCACAAATGTTTTTTTTAAAATGGCTAACATAATTGGCAAACACTTGAGAATGTATAGTAAATTAAATATAATTATTCTTCCTTTGAATGGATGACAAATATATACAGACAGGGAAGGTGCGTGGGTTGGGGAGAGAAATCATCCAAAGATAAGGATATTAGTTAGAACCAGCTGTCTCTTTCTATCTCTCTCTCTCTCTCTCTCTCTCTCTCTCTCTCTCTCTCTCTCTCTCTCTCTCTCTGTCCCTCTCTCTCTCTCTCCTTCTCTCTCTCTCTCTCTCTCTCTCTCTCCTTCTCTCTCTGTCTTTCTCCCTCTCTCCCTCTCTTTCTCTGTGTCTCTCTGTCTCTGTTTCTCTCGCTCCCCCCCCTCCCCAGCACTGGAAAATCTCCAGGTCTGCTAGGCATATGATCTCTCCATCTCCTGCATTTCTCTCTCGCAAACAGCCTTTTCCTGATATGAAGAAGAATGGTAGTTCAGAAGGCCTCTCAAGACCTCTGCGCAAAGAAGAGAAGGCAGCAGCCAGAAGGAGCTCTTGTGCTGCAGTGTTGGGGAAAGCTCAGGCTGAAGCTGGAACAGTCCACCTTTGTGTGGAGAGCAGGGTCACCGGCTCCGGGCTCCAGGAGCATGGTGTAGGGGCGCGCTGCTCTCTGGCGGGCAGCGGCTTTCTGCCTTGAGACAGAAGCAAAAACTGGCCAGCACATGGCCTCTTCTCAGCTTTGACAACCACACACAGACCTTTGAACTTTCTATTTATATAACAGTTTAGTGTGTTTAAGTCTCTTCCTGTCTAACTGCCAGTTTACTAGCATGGCTCTAATTAGGCTACTTGGGAGACATCATATAAAAAGTAAAACAATTGATTCAGCGCTCGGCCAGTGAGAAGCTTTCTCCCTTCTCCGACAAGATCACTTAGCTACAATTTCGCTATGCCTAGAGCTTTTCTTTTAGAAGAGTTAGATAGAGCCATTATGGGTGGGTGGGCTAACATGCTCCCCTTTTATACTGTCCTTTCAGAAAATAAAGGCAAAACGCTGCCAGCCCCTGCTGCTGCTCCCCCGCCCCGCCACCCCCCCAAAAAAAAACCCACCCTCAAGCTGGGGCCAAATAGCCTCTGAGCAGGGCAGGGCTTTCTCACCCATAGCCCGGCTGGCTTCATAGCTTTCTTCCTCTAGTAGGTGATTAAAGGTATCACCACTTCCCAGAGAGAGGTCCAAATCCAGCCACAGGGGCCGGGAACTTCAAAATGCCATTACCTTGGTGACCACTGGCAAGCCTACAGAATGATTTCAAAGGGAAAAAATGGGCTCTCTTTTTTTCAAAGACCGCGGGATCTCGGACACCGGAGGTTTTCATTTTCTTTTCTCATTCCTTTCCCAGACTGGCTCATATTGAAAAATCTAACTCAGGTAAACGTTACTTATTCATGCAGAAATCTTCCAGAACTTGAGGCTTGGCCCTTTAATCCAGCCCAGGGCTAGAGAGATCCATTAAAGGATTTCTGCAGTTTTTAAAAGGCAGCTCCGAGAATTCTAAAGCACAACAGGGGGTGGGGAGGGGGGCAGCCCCTGGGTGTCATTCCCCCCCCCCCCATCTCTTCTGTATTCATTCATACTTAGGACTATGGATGTAGAGATTACACACTTTGGGGAGAGAGATAAACAAGAGCCCAAGCTCACGAAATAAAGGTTGAGGCCTTTCATGTCAGGGGCTGAGAATGGGAAGTTCCATCAGGGAAGCTGAAGAACACGTCTTGAGGAAAAGAGGCTTTTTAATGTGGACGGTACTGTGGCTGAGGGTCACACACGCAGCTAGCTATCCACCACTGAGGGACGACTAGAACAGGCACATTGGGAGCTAGCTGGCTCCAGAGTTTGAATCCATTCCATGCCAGGGCTGTTTTTTGGGGTCAGAATCCCTCCTCTAGTCCTTTAGCACCAATGGCACATATATTGCCAGCCACCTGAATGGCAGACTTCCATTGCATTGACTGGGGTTCTTTGGGGGTGGGGGTGTCTTACACAACTGCACAACTGCCTACCAGATGTTTATGAAGACAAGCACACAAGCAGGAATATTAGTGCACAGAGGCAAAGAAGAGTGAACAGGAGGCCAACAGAGTATGTGCTCCACACAATGAGGGGAGGCAGAATACATGCTTATCTACATATACATACTATACCAAGTGATCGGGCAGGTCCCACACAAGGAGGGGCTACAGGCATCTATGCTCCTGAAGACACACATGGGCCTAAAACAAGGGGTACTTGGAACTCCTGAGAAACAAGGCTGCTGTGTTTTCCCCTAAGGAAAGGACAAGCAGGAGAAGAATTTTCATCCATTCAGAGAGAGAGAGACACAGAGAAAGAGAGAGAGACAGAGACAGAGAGAGACAGAGACAGAGAGAGACAGAGAGAGACAGAGAGAGAGAGAGAGAGAGAGAGAGAGACAGAGAGACAGAGAGAGACAGAGAGAGACAGAGAGAGACAGAGAGAGAGACAGAGAGAGAGACAGAGAGAGACAGAGAGAGAGATGAATTTCCCCTTTGGATCAAGTGCTCCAAGAGCGTCTGAGATAGAAGTAAAATTCAAATGATGTGTTAGACATGCTAAAAAAAAATACCTGCTGGGTGTTTAACATTTTTGAACTGCACCCACATCTTCAGTTGTAACTGTGCCTATTAAATTGATGATGTTACCCACACCATATATTAGGCAAATTGTATGCAAATAGCAAGACAGTACTTATCAGCTGCCTGAGAAATGAATTAGTGCAGCCGAGTACAGATACTGTGCAGGAGCGTAATATTTAATTGAGGAGTGATTTTATTGTGATTATTACTGTTAAATAACAACAGCATGACTATTAAATATTGTAGTCTAATGTTTTATGCGTAGCTGATAAAACCCTGCATGAGATCAAAAATGCCTTCCAGATGAATATTGATACTGTGTAATTGGGGTTTTCAAGGATTTACATGGCAGGGCTGGAAAATAAAAGATGACAGGTATTTAAATTCTGGTTATCTTAGATTTGCAACGGAAGCAGCCTGGATCCGTAAAATAGAACTGCTGCCTTAAGTGTCTGACCTTTTCTTTAAAAATTGAGGAAAGAGAATAGAGTAGCAAGGTGACTAGAAAAACACCCAGTCTTTTTTACAGAAAAAATTTTTACAGAAAAAGGAGCTCTTTTACCCTCAATTCAGGCTGGCCCATTAGCTAATTCCAATTCCAGGGAAACGCCATATGAACCTTGGAATTCTAAATTACCCCAAATATCTAATTTACGAGGATGAAAAAGATAAATGACTAGATGGCTTAAATTGCTGGAGCCGACTAAAAAAAATCGTAACATTTCTCCTAGAGAGTGCAACACAAATAAGTGGGTAAACACATAAAGTTGATGTATCCAAATGTATCAATTTCCCAGCTCCGTCCCCCGACTTCTGCCCACCCCTCAGGCAACGGGTAAACAATATTTTCCAGAACATGCAGAAACCTTCTTATCCCAGTTATCAGTACAATGCAAAAACCTGAGGACGTTTGGGAGAGGGGGAAAAGAGGATGAAGTCAAGTCAGTAATTATTTGTACACTCTCACTTCGGGGCTAGCTTAAATAATATTTATGGCGTAATCAGTACAATATAGGGCTTCAAATAAGCAAATATAGTTTGTACAAGAAGTCACTTCGTTTACTACAGTAGTAAAGAGACCTTATTGAAAGCGAAGTGGAAAGAAAGGTGTTGGGGGGGGGGGATCTGTCTGCTTTTTCGTATATGAGAGCAGGGGGGACCCGGTGGGGGGTGCACGCCTGTTTCTTCTAAATCCCTTAAAAATATATATATGTATGTATGTACGTATATATAAATACTATAATGACCCTTAAAGTTAAGCTATCTATTGAAGGAAGCACTAGGTGTCTCTGCCAGCAGAAGGCACGCAGAGCCGGTAAGGAACAAAACCCGAAAAGGAGGGAGGGAGGGAGGAAGAGGTGGCTCAACACCCCTAAGCATCATAAAATTGCATTTTCTAATACAACTCTCATAACTTAAAAAAAAAAAAGCACGCAATCTGCCCCTGTCGCCCTCCTCTTCTATCCTCCCCTCAATCCAAGGTGGCTTAAAGCAAGTAGGAAACACTTGGGGGCTTCCCCCTCACTCACCCCATATCTCCACCCCTTAACAAAGAAGCCCCGAAAAGAGGGAAAGGATTAGACGAAGAAGACTAGCAAAATGACGGGGGGAAACAAAACCCCCAAACCTACCACTGCTGCTCCAAGTCCCAGTCCCTGAAAAAGTCGAATAGATCCATAGCGGTGGGCTGGGAAGCCTCTCCAGAATTGCTGGCAGCTGCCCCGGGCTCGGCAGCCAGCTCTTTGCCCCGGCTCCAAGTGAGTGGCCAGTCTAGGCGAGCGGCAGTAATTGCCTAAGGTGACTCGCCTTTGCAGCTTGCCGCCCGCAGTCTGAGGAAGTGTCCGTCCGCCTGCCAGGCTGCCCCGTCGCCCAGCCTCCCGGGCGGAGTGCGGTGGCCACTGACCGTGGCAGCGGCCAGTGGCGCGAGGCAGAGGACGAGGTGGCGCGAGGCGCCTGGGGCTGCACTAAGCTGAGCTGAGCCGCTCCGCGCCGTGCCGCGCCGCTCTGGCTCCCGCTCCCGCTTCCGCTCGGGCTCCTGCCCTCTCTCGCTGCCTGGCTCGAGCTCTCACTCCCAGCGCCACAATGCTACATACGGCTCCGGCAGCTGCTAGTGCTGCCGCTGCGGCTGTTGCCGCTTCAGCCGCAAGCTCAGCCGGCCGGCTGACTGCCTGCGTGAAAGAGGCTGTAGCGGCAACAGCACCCGCGGCGGCGGCGGCGGCGGCGGCGGCGGTGGTGGAGGCGGCGGCGGCGGCGGCGGCGGCGGCGGCAGCATCACATACACACACTCACGCAGACACACGCGCGCGGCGCACAAACACACACACACAGAGACACAGACACACACACACACGCGGAGGGGGCTGGAGGTGGGAGGGTGGAGCCTGTTCAGTCCGAAGCTGCGATATGAAGCCCACACATCACCATCTCCCAGATCTGCCCAGGGGCCCCCAACCCCTAACCGGTCCTGACTGGGCCTCTGGCTCCACCTCTGTCAAAATCAGCTGTTGAGGAGGGAGGGGGGGGGGAGGAGAAAGAGGTATGAGTGGGAGTAGGGCACAGGGTCTGTTCAATCCCTGCTGTTAGTCACCTGGCTCTCAATGAGCAACACCCAATCCCCTCCCCCCCACAAATAATTCCCCACCCCACCCAACCCCCCAGGTCCGTGGCTACTCTGATGGGAAGAACAGGGAAAGAGGATGTAAACTGTAGCCGACAGCAACAATGACAATTCTCCAGGCTACAAAGAAGATAAGGGGCTGACTTCCAAAAGCCTGGGGACCTATTCTGGGCAGAGGGAGGGGCCTGATGGAGTAGCCCCCAGGCCCGCGCAGAAAGTTCTAGGAAAGCCTAGTGCTCTGTTCAGCAGAGAAACACTTCTTCAGCGTCTATGTGCCTAACAATGTGCAAACCTTATTGGAGATAGACAAGAATAAAAACAGTGATTTCCCTTTAGTACAAACACAAAAAAGTAACACAGGAATGGGAAAATATTACACAAGACTTCATATAGAAAATTGCCTAGACCATAAAACTGTGCATACCTTTGATCTAGCAATACCACTACTGGATCTGTATCCCAGAAAGATCAGAGATAGGGGGAAAGGATCTCTACATTCCCAAATACTGATAGCAACTCTTTTTGTGGGGGCAAAGAACCAGAAACTGAAGGATGTTCATCAATGGCGAATGGCTGAATAAGTGGTGGTACATGTCTGTAATGGAATACTATTGTACCCTAAGAAATGACAAACAAGATGAGCACCAAAAAAAAAAAAACTGCAAAGACTTCTATGAACTGATGCAAAGTGAAGGAAGCAGAACCAGAAGAATGTTCTACATGGGAACAACAATAACAATAATGATCAACTGTGAATGACTTTATTATCAACAAGGCAAAGATCCAGGACAACTTCAAGAGATTCATGACCAAAAAAAAAAATAAAAAGGATATCCACAGCCATAAGAAATAGGCAGAGTTCAAACACAGATTGAAATATACCATTCTTTATTTTCTCCATGTTTTTTTCCTCTACTGAAAGCTATGTGTCTTCTTTCACAACATGACAAACATGGAAATATATTATATGATAATATATGTAAGCCTTTATCATATTATCTTCTTACTTGGGGAGGGGAGAAATGGGAGAGAGAGAACATGTATTGCAAAATATCAGAAAACAAATACTGAAATTTTTTGTTGACATGCAATTTAGGGAAAATATCTATTATATCTAAAATCTCTAAAATCTATAAAAATATCTAAAACATCTATTATAATTTTTTTTTATTAAAAAAAGCATATAGAAAGGAATAATGAACTGGAAGAATTCCATGTGAACTGGAACAACCTCCAGGCTGAGCAAAAGGAGCAGAGCCAGGAGAACATTGTGCACAGAGATGGATACATTATGGCACAATAGAATGTAACAGATTTTTCTACCAGCAGCAATGCAACCATCCGGGACAATTCTGAGGGACTTATGAGAAAGAAGCTAGCCACATTCAGAGAAAGAACTGTGGGAGCAGAAACACAGAAGAAAAACCTATGATCCATCATGTGGTTTGATGGGGATAGGATTGGGGATGTAGAATCTACATGATCACTCTAGTGCAAATATTAATAACATGGAAATAGGTCTTAACCAATGATACATGTAAAACCCAGTGGAATTGTGCATTGGCTACAGGAGGCGGGGAAGAGGGAGGAGGGGAGGGAAAGAACATGAATGATATTAACTATGGAAAAATATTCTAAATTAATTAATTAGATTATTAAAGAGTGTGTGGGTGGGGGTAAGAAAAGAAAATGGCCCTATGGCTGAGCCTTGAAGAAACCTAGGGGTTCTAAGAGAATGAGATGAGGGCTGAGCACATTGTAAACAAGAGGGACAGCCAGAGGAGAGGCAAACAGGCTGGAAATGAAGTGACATGTGTGACAAAAAGCAAGAGGCCCCTGGCATGAAGGCAAGATGTATAATAAGGTTGGAAAGGGAAACTGAGGTATATTCACATGAAGGGCCCAAAAGAGTTTATATTTAATTCTGGAGATGATAGAGAGCTAGGGGAGTGTCTCTCCTACCCCAGAGCTTAGACAAATAGCTGGCAAGCTGTACTCTTTCTTCCCTTGACTCTTGGAGAGCAATGGATTGGAAAATGGAATTCCTAAATTTGGGATGCAGGTGCTACCCTTGAGTCACCAGGTGCTTTAGGCAAAAACTCTCTGGTTCATTGCCTTCATCTGTAAAATGGGCTTGTATTAAATGGATCTGCTTTAGCCTCGATTTAGCTCTTTTGTTTTGTTTTGCTTTTTCCATCAGACAACCGGCAGTTTGTTCCACAAGACCTCCGCTGTTCTCCCCCCACTTCCAACAGGTTCAAATGGTTTCCTTCCTTCTTCCCACTAGGCTAATGCACAAAGTAGGAAATCACTCTGAGAGTCAACAATCTTCTACTTCAAAAAAGAAACTGATCAAAGCAGAAAACCCTGGAATAACAGATAAGAGCATAAAATTCAGAAAAACTTCTGAATCCTTGGCTATTTCCTCTGTATAGTAATGCTAAGAAATGAAGAGTGAGGTCCATTCCCTGTCTTCAGGACCAATGTTAACCCATTATACAGCTGTATCCAACCCTTGGAAATGCATGTTTTTAATGCATTGGCAGATACTAATAATGTTTTAAATAATAATGAGGCATTCCATATAATCATATAAGTTTTTGAGAGGACATTCCAGGCTACTGAGTCCAATCTGTACCTTAGCTGGCACACATCTCACCAGGGTAGCCATCCAATATACATCTGAAGATGTCAACTCATGAGACCACTTACTCCTGAATCAGTCCATTCCACATTTGGAGAGACGGAATTGTTAGCTTTTCCTTCAAATCGAACAGAAATCGGCTGCTCTCTAACATCCCATTTTTCATAGTTCAGTCCTCCAAAGCAAAAAGGAAGGAAACATGCATTTATTAAGTACCTACTTATGTTCCAGCTACTTTATAAATATTATCTCATTTAATCCTCACTGTATCCCTGGGAGATTGGTACTATTGTTATTCCCATTTTGCTATTGAGGAAACTGAGGTAGTTATAGGTTAAATGACTCATCCAGGGTCACACAAATAGTGTCAGAGGCAGGATTTGAACTCAAATCTCCCAGATCTTAGCATAATGCCTAGCAAATAGTAGGCACTTTTACCTATTTACTAACTGATTTTTTTTTTATTGAGGCCAGGCCTTGTACTCCATCCACTATGCCACCTAGAACAAGCCTGGTTACTTTTCTTTATCAAATAATGTCAAATACTTGAAGATAGTTCAATGATAGATGTACTCCCTTAAAGTTTCCTCTTCTAAACACTAAACATTCCCAGTTCTGTCCATGAATCTTCTTTGTGATTATGAGTCCCCTCATCATCCTGGTAGCTACTGTCAATTATATATATACACTCATCTCATTTTTATCAACCATGTAAGTATTACTATTTTTTTCCAAGGGAAGTATAGAGGGCAGGGTATTTTTTGCTGTTGTTTTATTTTAGGGATAATAGGTTTATAGACATAGTGATGAAAGGGACCTTAGAGGCCATCTAAGCCAGAAGCCTCTTTTTCACAGAGAAGGAAACTGAGACCCAAGGAGGTTAAGAGATGTGGCTGAGCTTACATACAAGTGATGAAGCCTGAACTAAGATTTAGGCCTCTTCTTCCTAGGAGTCCATGCTCCATCTGGCTGATGTTCATCAGCTCTGAATACAGCCTTTTAAGGAACAGAACACATCTTTTTAAGACCCTTTATATATCACAAAGCACAGTACTGGCTAGCTGTAGGTACTTAATAATAGCTAAGAATAAGAATGTGTAGGGTGAGCCAGAAGAAAATCTTATCATGTTTATCATATTTTGAAGGGTGATCCTGGACATGCTTTCTATACCTTTCTTGCTCTAAGATGGGGTAGCTATCAAGGCAAACTAGAAAATAGTGTATTGGAGAGATAGATAAAGGAGAGAAAACCACTACCTCATAATCAGAGTTCATTTAAGATTCTTTTGTTTTCATCACCCAATTTGTGTATTTTCTTTTTGTATTGATAGGAGGAATGAGCAGAAACAGAAAAAACCCAACGATCAGAAGGGGATAGAGTGCCATGCTTGGAAAAGGGGGGGTCCTGGATTCAAATTTGACCTCAGACACTTCCCAGCTGTGTGACCCTGGGCAAGTCACTTAACCCCCATTGCCTAGCCCTTACCACTATTCTGCCTTGGAACCAATATACAGACATTATTGATTCCAAGATGGAAGGTAAGGGTTTTAAAAAAAGAAATGCAAATGTAAGGATTTTAACAAAACAATCAGACAGTCTTGGGTAAGGGGCCACTTATTAAGTGCTTACTCAGTAAGGAACACTGGGGATATATAGAAAAAAGCTAAAAAGAGTTCTTGGCCTCAAGGAGCTTGGATTCAAATGGGGAAGACAACTTGGCATCCATCAGTTATATACAGAACAGATAAGTCATGTGAGAGGGGAAGGCAGTAGGTTAGTGATGGTGAACCTATGGCATGGGTGCCAAAATATGGCATGCAGAGTGCTCTCTGTGGGCACTTGAACCACCCCACCACCCTGACTTTGTTACTAGATAACTAGAGGGACTTAAGGTGGAGCTTTCCCCCCCTTCCTCTCCATGCACCTGAGGATATTCCTCATTTCACCCTCCTCTCTGCCCAGCAACCCAAGGGGAGTGCTTGGGGTATGAGAATAGAGTTCAAGAGAGCCATCAAGAGGCACTATATAATGATGATAATAATAGCTAGCATTTATATGATGCTTAAAGGTTTGCATAGCACTTTGCATGTTATCTCATTTGATATTACTCGTTAGCAAAGTGCCTGGGGGCCTGAGAGAAAAGACATGTGGGTGTGGAGAGTAATCCAGGAGGGATCAGGAGTGAAAGCAGTCATGAAGAGGAGTAGAAAGTACATTGTCATCATGGCTCAGTATTCCCTGAGCAAAGTCTCTTTAGTGGAACAGTGAAAAGAATTAGAAGTCAGGTAGCCTGCAGAACAACACAGGTTTTTCCACTTGCCGTGTAACAGTAGCCCAGAGTCATTAAACTGTTTGGACCTCAGTTTCCTCCTCTGCAGAATAAGGGAGTTGAACTCAATGGCCTCTGATGTACTTTTCCACCTCTGTCTCGATGATGCTTTGATTTGGGGGCAGCATTAAGGGAAAAAGAAACCGAGGAATTGCCTCTTCTTTGAATCCCCTAGCTGACAGCCAGCCTTTTACCAAACAAGTATCCATGTGGCAAATGCTGTACCCAGAGTGAAGCTCCTAGCAGCATAAATGGAGGAACACAGTCTTTACCCTCAAGGGGCTTACATTCTACCTCCAAGGTCTGATATGTTAGCATGCAAACAAATACAAGGGAGAGTGGGCTGGCTATGAGAGAGAATTCCAACACAAGAGAATATCTGTAAGCATTCTTCTGCCACTAAAGGACTAACAGGTTTTACTTCTCTTCACCCAGTGTTTTGTCTGGCAGGGAAAACTGAGTATTACAGCCACGAGTCTACCATTCTAGCTCTGTCTCATTTCCCCTCCCCCAACTACCACTCCCCCTAAGAGAAGGCACTGGGTAGGACTATCACATATTGTTCACTGGACAGGGAAGATCTCTGATGAAAGGGTGAGTGTGAGAGAACATTAGGTCAGTTTCTCTCTTTTAACTCAAGAGTTGGCAGTAGAAGTAAAGCAGGTGTTAATAAGGAAAGCAGAAAAAAAGGAAGGAAGGATTCTGTTTTTAGTCACAGAGTCTTGGTTCCTTCTCTTTGACCACCTCTGTTACTTACATTCCAAGGATTTAGAGCTGGCAGGAACCTTAGAGTTGAGGTAGTGCTACCTCTCTCATTTTACAGAACAGGAAACTGAGGCTGGAAAGGCAAATGATTTGCTCAAGCTCAAAAAGCTCCTGAATCGCCAGACTCAGATTTTGAATCTGAATGCTGAAGAGATCTGACTCGGGATCCACTCCTCTGTTTATGCCACAGGGTTAAAAAGGTAAAAAAGTGGCTTCCCTTCGTTTTCCACTATCTGCATGTAACCCTTTGGTCAAGGCTGAAAGTGGGTCCTCTCTTTTGGAAGGGAAGGAAACTCCTTCTAGAAAGTGAGCAAGATCTAGTGAATAGAGTGGTGGTGTTAGGAGACAGTAAGAGCCAGGTTAAAACCATACTTCTGACATTAGCTATCTGACCATAGGCATTTTGCTTCCACAAGAATCATCCTGTTCATCTGTAAAATGGGAATAATAGTGCCTGCAGTACCTGACTCACAAGGCTATGATGATGCTCAAATGACAATAAATTTAACATATTTTGCAAACTTGAAATTGCTATCATCATCATCATCATCATCAATAACATCATCATTGAATTGGGAAAGTTCTTGATAGGGACTACAAAGACCCTTCATCCTTTTGTCTATGATGCACAAGTGTTAGCCCTAGTTTGGGAATCATGAAGCAACTGTCATCTTTTTTCATAAGAATGTCAGAGCCTCTCCTCAGGTCCAAGGTTCCTGGACTCAGCACTCTGATGCCAACCATACACCTTAGAAGACAAAGTCTCAACTTCCCTTTCTCCTTCCTCTCCTTATCTCCTAATGTTGATAACCATCCAAGACATCCCTCGCTAAGGACCAGTTGGTCATAAAATAGCAAGCGTTTGAAGAAAAAACAGCAATACAAAGATCTGAGGACTTAATTCATGTAAATTAAAAAGACAAATCATCTTTCAGTCACACAGGCTGAAGACAAGTAAAGATAGTGGAGAACGAGGAAGTAGTTCTCCCTCATGATACCTTCAACAAGGACCTAGAAAGAGCAGCCAGTCTAGTCAAGCTTAATACATGTAAGGAAAAAAATCAATGTGAGTGATTATTCCAGTCCAGGTCAGTATAGGGAAATAGAAGTCTGAAGGGAATGGGGACAAAACCTAGAAATGAAGGTTTTGCACAGTTCACATCAACAGAGAAAGCAGCAGCAGAATTCCTGAGAATACAAAATGGGACCAAGGAAGGCCCAGACATTCCCTCGAGATGGGCTCAGAGCTTGGCCTTAATACAAAGTAATAATTCAGGAAGTAAGGTTGGAAGACTGGATAAACAAAAAATTCTCACCATAAAGAACTATTGTGATAATAGTGACGCCCAAGGCACAGATTGAGAAGAAGACAATGAGTCCAAAACATCAACAAAAAAAGCCTTAAAGAAAAGAAAAGCTTGGGCACAAGTTCAACTAGAATTCCTGGAATAAATGAAATAGGAGTTTTAAATTTATTCTCTAATAATTTTGTAAATAAAATGAAAGCATTTGAGTAAAAAAATTGGCAAAGAAATGAAGAAATAGAAAAGAAATAGAAGAAATCCTTGGAAAGAAAATTAAAGGTTTATTTAGCACAAGGAGGAGGGGAAAAGAAAACTTTGAATAGAAAACCTTACCCAAGAAAAATTCTCCTTGAAAATTGAAATATAACCAATGGATGCCAATGCTTCTATAAGGCAACAAGAAATAATAAAACAAAGTTTAAAAACTGAAAAATCACAGAAGTAAAATGTTATTTCTTATCAGAACGAATGACTTGGAAAAAGTCAATGGGAAATAATTTATGAATCACTGAGCTAAAAGACAACAGAAAAAAAGAACACAGACATCTTATTTCAGGTTATAATGGAAGAAAATTGCCCAGATTTCTTAGAACCAGAGGGCAAAGGAAAATCAAAAGAACCCATTAGTTACTGTCAGAACACCCAAAATGAAAACTCCCAGAAACATCACAGCCAAAATCCAGAGATTTCGGGTCAAAGAAAATATTCTGCAAGTAGCCAGGAAGACAGAGTTCAAGAACTGAGGAGCCATGGTTAGGACCACAGATGATTTAACAGCTATTGCTGTAATGGAGTAGAAAATTTAGAATATAATATTCCAAAAGATAAAAGATAGAAGCTTAATATGAAGAATAACATACCAAACAAAACTGGCCATAATCCTACAGGGGATGAACGGACCTTTAAATGAAATATGAAACTTGTAAGCATTCCTAATTTTTAAAAAGGTCAAAGTTAAGAGAAAATTTAAAGATAAACACAGGAATTGAGGAACACATAAAAATGAGTGAGCAATCAAAAAGGACCAAAAATGTTGAACTCTACATTCTAATAAATACAAGGGTGTCCTCATAATTTTAGTATCATAAGGAATCATAGAGGGAGGTAAATAAAAGAGAGAGCCTGGCATTTGTTTTATGTTTTGCTTATCTTAAAAGAAGTGGTAAGGGGCAGCTGGGTAGCCAAGTGGATTGAGAGCCTGTCCTAGAGATGGGAGGTCCTGGGTTCCAATCTGACCTCAGACACTTCCTAGCTGTGTGATCCTGAACAAGTCACTTGACCCCCATTGCCTAGCCCTTACTACTCTTCTGCCTTAAAACTGATATACAGTATTGATTCTAAAGTGGAAGGTAAGGGTTTTTTAAAAAAAGAAGAGGCAGAGAAGGAAAGAGAAATTTAATGGGGAAGCATTAGGCTCCTACAAGGTTTTATTGTTTGTTTTTGGTTTGCTTTAGAATTCTTTTATTCAAAAAATCAAAAGCTGATTACATTTTTGTACATAGCTTTAAAAAGTTTCCATGGGGGGGGGCAGTCAGGTAGCACAGTAGATAGAACATCAAGCCTGAAATTAAAAGGGCCCAGGTTCAAATTTGGTCTCATATACTTCCTAGCTATGTGACCCTGGGCAAGTCACTTATCCCGAAATGCTTAGCCCTTGCCACTCTTTTGTCTTAAAACTGATACTAAGACAGAAGACAAGCGTCTAAAAAAGTTAGTGATACTATTAATATTCAGGTTTCAACTAGGTAGTTAACATAACTAGTGCTTCTTAAATAAATGGGCAATGTGACAATTCATGTAAACAGGCTTGCAGAGAGCATAGCTCTGACCATCCCTTAGATCTCACACAGAAGTTACTGCTTAATGTTTCCTTGAATTGGATTAGATTTATAAAGTGCTCATGGCCTAGGCATCGAGCTAGCTTATGACGAAGATCCTTTCCATTCCAGCTTTCTTATTTTATACTAAAAAACCTGAAAAATTATATCTCTACACAAGTCTACTTCACAAAGGAGGGGAAGTGTGGTGGAAATTATTGCATAGAATTAGAGCAAACATATTGAAGACTGTACAAACGATGAGGAAGGAGTTGTCTAGTGGATGATATTCGATCTTCACTTTCATCTGAACTTGTTAAAGGACACAAGAATATGCACACTACAGATGTTTGGGTGCAGAAATACATTTCACTCATCAGGGAAACAGAAGGGAGCCAGGAACAGAAGAGAGAAAAATAAGTCTAATGGTAGAGCTGAAGAGGAATTAGCCAGAAGTATGACAAACTCTTAACTTCTTCATTCACCTCCTTCACGCCCATGCATGTACTGCTGAATGAAGGTGGAGAAAATCACTCCACCATTTTGACTGGGTCCATTTATGTTATACAACCTCAACTAGGTCCTGAAATAGAATAGGTAAACTGAGTTATACTATTTCTTATTGAAATAGAGAGGTAAACTGAGGGGAACTATTTCTTTTGGGTCTTGAGAGTGTCTCCAAATCCGGTCCCCTCCCCTTGGTCTGCTCAACTGCCAACTCCTGGGAACATTCCATTTGGAACCCTGGTTCTTGATTGACAGGCACTCTACCACAGTCCTTACTGATGCTAGGCAATCCTCCCACATTTCCCTTATCAATTCACTCTCCCTCTCTCCACAGCAGCTCTTCCAAACCTTTTCATCCCTCCTCAAATCTTCCATGGCTCTCAGCCCCTAAGCTGATAACTTTGCCTCATATTTTACAGAAAAAAATGAAGCTGTCCACCATGATCTTCCTCATCTTCTGTCTTCTTCATCTTCTATCACTCAGGTGATTTCTGCCACTGTCTCTTCCTTGAGAGGGGATTCCTATCTCACATGATGAAGTGGCTTTACCCCCAAACAAGACTAATCCCTCTACTTGTTCAAATGAAACCATTCTATCTCTTCTCCAACACATTGTCCCCTCTGTCTTCCCAGTTCTTCCACTTATTTTCAGTCTCTTTACTAGCTCATTTCCTATTGCCTATAAATAAGCTCATTCCTCCTCCATCTTGAATAAGCTCATGTCTCCTCCATCTTGAAAAATCCCTCACGAGTTCTTCCATTCTCCACTATCATCCCCTATATCTTTTACCCTTTGTAGCTAAACATCTTGAAAAGGCCATCTCTGATAGGCACCTCCACTTTCTTTTCTTTTACTCTCCTAACCCCTTATAATTTGGCTTCACACTTTTTTATTCCAATGAAATTGTCCTTTCCAAAGTTACTAATGATCTTAGTAGCCAAATTTAATTACCTTTTTTCAATCCTAATTCTTTTGACATTGTTGACCACTCTCTCCTCCTTCATACTCTTTTAGTTCTAGATTTATGGGACACCACTCTCTCCTGGTTCTCTTCCTTCCTTCTCTATCTCCTCTGATGTATCCTCTTCCAGATCACGCCATTTAACCATAGTTGTCCCTCAGGGCTCAATCCTTGGACCTCTTCTCCATCAGATTCCATATATTTAACTGCCATCTTTATGTCAATGATTCTCAAATGTATTTATCCTACCCCAATGCTATTCTTTAATCTCACATCCCCAACTGCCTTTCAGATATCTTGAACTGAACCCAACAGACATCTTAACCTATATATATCAAAAATGGAAATCATTTGCTTTTCCCCCTAACCCCTCTCCCTCTCTTAATATTATTGTTGTGGGTACCATCATCCTCCTAGTCCCTCAGACTTACAACCTAGAAGTAATTCTAGCTGCCTCACTTTCTCTCATTCCCCATATTCAATTAGTTGCCAAGGCTTATTGAATTCATATCTCTCATCTATGTCCCTTCTTCTCCTCTAGACATTACCACTAGTCCAGTCCAGGCCATACTGGTGAGTCTGCCTGCCAATCCATCTTCCATTCAGCCACAAAAGAGCTTTTCCTAAAGCACACATTCAATCATTTAAAGGCACACTCCAATAATCTATGTATCCCTATCATTTCCAAAAGCAAATACAAAGTGCTATGTTTGGCATCCAAAGCCCTTTATGACCTAATTCTCTACTCTTTCAGTCTTCTTTCACCTTACTCCCCAATACACACTCTTTCATTCAAAGACACTGGCCTCCTGGCTGTTCCATAAACAAGACACTCTATCTCTTGGCTCCCAACATGCTTTTTAGCTATTCCCCATACTTTGAAAACTTTCCCTCCATTCCAACTACTGACTTCCCTGGGTTTCTTTAAGTCCCAACTAAAATCTCACCTTCTATAGGAAGTCTTCTCTAGCTATCAGCATCATTGACCATATCAATAACAAAAACAATAAAAATCTTATGATTATATGAACAAATGCAGAAAACGCTTTTGACAAAAATACAATACTGATTCTTATTAAAAACTCTATAAAGCATAGGAATAAATGATGCTTTTCTTAAAATAAGAAGTGTTTATCTAAAGTCAAATTCAAACATTATCTATAATGGGTATAAACTACACGTTGTTCCATTAAGATAAGGGGTATATGCTGGTGGAGCTGTGAATTGATCCAAACATTCTGGAAGGCAATTTGGAACTATGCCCAAAGGGCTTTAAAGGACTTTGATCCAGCCATAGCACTGTTGGGTTTGTACCCCAAAGAGATAATAAGGGAAAAGACTTGTACAAGAATATTCAGAGCTGCGCTCTTTGTGGTGGCCAAAAATTGGAAAATGAGGGGAAGTCCTTCAGTTGGGGAATGGCTGAACAAATTGTGGTATTTTTTGGTGATGGAATACTATTGTGTGGAACAACCTCCAGGAAGTGATGCAGAGTGAGAGGAGCAGAGCCAGGAGGACATTGTAGACAGACTGATACACTGTGGTACAATTGAACGTAATGGACTTCTCTACTAGCAGCAATGCAATGATCCAGGACAATTCTGAGGGACTTGTGAGAAAGAAATTCTCCACATTCAGAGAAAGAACTGTGGGACTAGAAACACAGAAGAAAAACATGGTTCGATGGGGATAGGTTTGGGGATTTTGCCTTTAAATAATCACTCTATTGCAAATATTAATAATATGGAAATAGGTTTTGAACAATGATACATGAATAACGCAGTGGAATAGGTCATCAGCTCTGGGATGGGGGAAGGAAGAGGGGAGGGAAAGAAAATAAATCATGTAACCATGGAAAAATGTTCTAAATTAATTAATTTTTTAAAAGATGAGGGGTGTACAAAAGATGTTCATTACCACCAGTATTTTTCAAAGTTGTATTAGAAATGCTATCTATAGCACTAACAAAAAATAAAAGGAATAAAAATAAGCAATGAAGAATAAAACTATCATTTTTGCAGAATTGAATTGATTAGATACATAACATAAAGAGGTAAATATCTTAATGTTTGATAAAAACCAAAGATCCCAGCTATAAGGAAAAAAAATCACTATCTGACAAACAATGTTGGGAAAAGAGTCTGTCAGGAAGAAGGCATAGACAAACATCTCACACTATAACCAGATAAGATTAAAATTGGTACATGATTTAGATATTTTAAAAAAGGAAATTATCATAAGGAAATTAGGAGAGCCTGGGGGGGGAATTACCTGTCAAACTTATGGATAAGAGAAAAGTTCCTGACCAAATGAGATAAAGAGGACCAGAGGAGGTAAAGTAGATAATTTTGATTATATTAAATTTAAGAGGGTTTAGATAAATAAAACCGGTGCATCCAAAATTAGAGAAGGAAACTGGGATTTTTTGGCAAGTTTTTCTGACAAAAGTCTTACCTCCCATGCATAGGAAACCTAGCCGTTCCCCAATTGAAGAATAATCAAAGGGATGAATAGGCAGTTTTCAGAGGAAGAAAACAAAGCTAGTCATATGAAAAAATGCTCCCAATCACTATTGATAAGTAAAATGCCAATTAAAACAATTCACACCAATCATATTGGCTAAGACAACAGAAAAAGAAAATGACAAATGCTCGAAGGAATGTAGAACAGTAGAAACCCCAATGCACTGTTAGTAGAGCTTGGAACTGGTCCACCAATCATTCTGAGAACATTTTGGAGTTATGTCCAGAGGTCTATAAAACTGTCTATACCCTTTGACCCAGAAATACCCTTTGCCATTAGGTATGTACCCCAAAGAGATCAAAGAAAAAAGGGAAACAGTCCATATGTACAAAGTATTTACAGTAGTTCCTTTCGCAGTGGGGGAAAAATTAGAAACTGACAGAATATCCAAAAATTATGGAATGGCTGAATAAATTCTGACATATGATTGTGGTGGAATTCTATTGTGCTTTGAGAAACGAGAAAGGAGATCATTTCAGAAAAACATGGAAAGACTTCTACGAACCAATGCAAAGTCAAGTGAGCAGAACCAGGAGAAGACTGTGCACATTAACAGCATTATTGTCATGATGTAATGATAGCAACTGTGATCAGTACAATAATCCATGACGATTCCAAAGAACTCATGATGAAAAATACTATCCACCTCCAGAGAGAGAACTGATGGTCACTGGGTACATATTAAAGCATATATATATGGATATATATTTTTTCTCTATGTAACCTAAGTATAGGGGAGAAAGACTTGAGGTAGGAACTGACTTTTACTCACTGGCTTACACTATTCTTTCTTTCTATTGAAAAGAAGCACCTGGGGGCAGCTAGGTAGCTAAGTGAATTGAGTCAGGCCAAGAGACAGGAGGTCCTAGGTTCACATTTGACCTCAGAAACTTCCTGACTGTGTGACCCTGGGCAAGTCACTTGACCCCCATTGCCTAGCCCTTATTTCTCTCTGCCTTTGAACCAATACACAGTATTGATTCCAAGATGGAAGGTGAGGGTTTAAAAAAGATAAAGAAAAGAAAAGAAAAGAAAAGAAAAGAAAAGAAAAGAAAAGAAAAGAAAAGAAAAGAAAAGAAAAGAAAAGAAAAGAAAAGAGAAAAGAAAAGAAAAGAAAAGAAAAGAAAAGAAAAGAAAAGAAAAGAAAAGAAAAGAAAAGAAAAGAAAAGAAAAGAAAAGAAGAAACTGGGAAGAGAAGACAAAAAGAACTAGGGAAAATAGGACTTAGGGCCTAGGGAGTCAAATATAGAAGTGGGAAGAATACTGATAGATAAGCCTTAACAGCTTATCAGAAGATCTGGACCCATCCTGGACTATGACACAGAGGAACACCTGAGGCCAAGGTCTACAACTCTAGAGCAGGTGATGAGATCAAACCCCAGACCTCTTCTACTTCCTTGCAAAGCTGCTTACCCTCTTCCAGTTAGCTGGATGTGGTATCCTGTCTATTCATTATCTGCTGCTTTCAATTTAGATCTCATTTACCTACTAAGCTATGAATATTATTTAAGGCTTAAGGGGATAAGGAAGGCAGAGTATTCCTTATTATAGAGAGATGAAAGGTTTGATCAGCAAGAGCTTATATAGGGACTGGAGTTGTTCGGACAAAGTGGGAGATATGTATTAGGCTATACAAGCCTGGCTTATGAATTCAGAATTCAGCTAATCCTAGAAACAATGAACTGGTGAGAAAGCAGATTATGAGCAGCAAAGAGTGGGTAAGTGCACTTTCATTTTCAAACCACTAGCATCACTCTTGCTGGACTGTGTTTGAAAGGAAAGCCACTCTGGGCAACTCAGCAGGCCTTGCTCACTAGCACCACCTGCAGCCAACATGAATAATTCATGTACCATTGTAAAGAGCTTGAGTTAAGACCTATGGATTTCATTGGCCAGGCCACTTTCTATGGTGAAAGAGAAGATAGTTTGTCTTCCCCTTTACATAATCCTTTTGTCATTCATTATGTTTACAACTTGCAAACTTTCTGATCTTTTGTTGTACTGAACTTCTTTCTCTTATATAAACCAGAAATTTTTTGCAACTTCTTTTCATAGGGAGTCTCCCTTTCATATAATTTACTTGCTTTTGAAACCATTACAATATGGTATTTTTTCTTAAATGTTTTAATTTTCTGCTGCTTGGACTCCATATATTACCTTAAACGATCAGCCTTTTACTTTTAATTGCTAATTTAGTATATTAAGACAATCCAATACACCTTTATTTTCCAGGGTCCATTCTGGAAGTTTCTTTTTTGTTTTGTTGTCTTTGGTTGTGATATGTTGTTCGAATATATGTATTAGCTAGATATTCATATGATTTTTGAGATTCTTTTTGACAGGTCTTTGGTTGCTTTCTCAAGCCAGTTTTGCTATGCTGGTATTTGATGCCTTGCTTAGGAATAAATAGCTCTACCATTTCTCTAATGGTTCTGACTATGGCAATATTTATAACATATACTGTTGTGTGCAGATAATGTATTTATATTCTTTGTCAACTATTATGGGAAAAGGTGACCATTCATGATGGTTATAGCATATAACTTTGGAATTACTCTGTTTTCAGTATAGTTGGTCTATTAATTGGATTTATACAATCAAGAAAAAAGGAGTTTTTCTAAATTCCATTCTAAGTATGCCCATCTCCTTTGTAAAAATCATTCAGAACACTGTTATTTTTGCTATATATTTCATTTTTAGGTAGTATTTTTGGAGTTTGTGTTGAGTGTAGATATTCAGTATCCTAAGATTCTTGAGCTTTTCTTTCTTCAGATATTCTAATATATATATATTCTAATATGTATATCAAAATATCTAACAAAGGCTTAGAAATATTTCTTACAGTTTCCCCATAGTGCTCTGTAATATGTTACCATGTAACATGGAACTGAGAATACCACTGACAAAAAGTAGTATCAGGCTTTGCCTATGACTGGTAAGATATGTTTCTGATTTGCTCTCATGTAGTACTGGTATATTACGAAAGCATTCAAAATTTTAGTCCATTTCATGCAAATTTGTGGTTTGTTTACCTTATCGAGTTTCCAGTAGATGGAACACCAACATTTCTGATTTGTTCTCATCTATCCATTTTAGCTTCTTGTGTTAAGAAGCTCCTACTTAGCAAGCTGAATGTCCCAACATTTCTGCGGAAGGCTAGTTGGAAACCCTTCTTGAAAGGAAAATTCTTTCATTGGGCTAATTTTATTCTAATTAATGAGGTAAAACTCAGGACAACAGACTGATCACTGGAGATTAACAAATGGATTCAAGATGGGCAAACTTTTATTGGTAACTTTTGCAATGAGATTTACACGAATTTTTTTAAATCCTCGCCTTCTGTCTTAGAATCAAGAGGTATCATTTCTAAGGCAGAAGAACAATAAGGATTAGGCAATTGGGGCTAAGTGACTTGCCCAAGGTCACATAGCTAGGAAGTTTCTGAATCCAGATATGAACCCAGCACCTCCTGTCTCTAGGCCTGGCTCTCTATCCACTGAGCCACTCAGCTTCCCCTCAATATAACTTTCAATACCCTATGCCATATGTTCTATTTCTTAGATTTCAAGGAAGTAGTTTCATCATACTGACTGGACTGCCAACTCAATTAGTCATATCAACAGAATCCAATTGTACAGCATTTTAGGGCTCCTGAGGGGCTTTTATTGAAATTGTTATCTTTTCCCCAAACCTTTCCATCTTCAAAAGTTCCCTGTTACAATCAAAGGGACCACCATATTCTCAGTTATCTAGGCTCATTAATTCAGAGTCATCCTCAACTCTTCACTCTGTCCAACCTTCTTCAAATCCAGTCAGTTGTTAAATCCTGCCATTTCTAACTTTACAACACCTCTTATATATGCTGCCTTCTTTCCTCTGATAAGGTCACTACACTAGCGAAGGCCCTCATCTCTTCATGCCCGGACTATTACAGGAGCATGCTTGTTGGTCTCCTGACCTGAAGTTTCTCTCTACTCCAGTTCATCCTTCATTCATTTAGGAAAGTATTTAGAAAGCAAGTCTGAGCATGTCACTGATTCCCCACCACTACTACCACCCCCCAAAAACTGATCAACTCCAGTGGCTCCATATTACTTCTGGGATCAAATATAAAATCCTTGTTTGACTATGAAATTCCTTCACAATCTGGCCCCTTCTTACCCTTTCTTAAACTTCCTTCCCCATATTCTAAAACTCAGTGTGGCACTAGTCTTCTTATTTTTCCTTGCAACAGATACTCCATTTCTCAACTCTGCATTTTTGCTGGCTTTCCTCCAGGCCTAAAATCCTATCTCTCCTCAACTCTGCCTTATTCTTCCATGGCTTCCTTTAAGTTTCAGCTAAAATCTCATCTTCTGCAAGACAGCTTTGCCAGAAATTGGAACATTAATGCATTGCTGGTGGAGTTGTGAATTGATGCACCATTCTGGAGGGCAATTTGGAACTATGCCCAAAGGGAACTAAAAGACCTTTTGCCCTTTGATCCAGCCATAGCACTGCTGGGTCTGTACCCCAAAGAGATAATAAGGGAAAAGACATATAAAAATATTTATAGCCTTGCTCTTTGTGGTAGCAAAAATTGGAAAATGAGGGGATGCCCTTCAATTGGTGAATGGCTGGACAAATTGTGGTATCTGTTGGTGATGGAATACTATTGTGCTAAAAGGAATAATAAAGTGGAGGAATTCCATGTGAGCTGGAACAACCTCCAGGAAGTGATGCAGAGCAGGAGGAGCAGAACCAGGAGAACATTGTACATAGAAACTAATACACCGTGGCACAATTAAATGTAATGCACTTCTCCATTAGTGGCAATGCAGTGATCCTGAACAACTTGGAGGAATCTATGAGAAAAACCACTATCCACATTCAGAGGAAAGACTGTGGGAGTAGAAACGCAGAAGAAAAACAACTGCTTGATCACATGGGTCATGGGGATATAATAGGGAATGTAGACCCTAAACGATCACTCTAATGCAAATACTAACAACATGGAAATAGGTCTTGATTAATGACACAAGTAAAACCGAGTGGAATTGTGTGTAGGCTAAGGGAGGGGTTGGGAGGGGCAGGAGGGAAAGAACATGAGTCATGTAACCATGGAAAAATATTCTAAATTAATTAATTGAATGAAAAATTTTTAAGACTAAAAAAAAAAGACATCTTTGCCAGGTTCCCTTAATGTAAGGGTCTCGATTATTTCCAATTTATCCTGTTTATGTCCTCAATGATTAGAATTGTCTCCAGGTTGTCTCCCCCACTGGACTTAAGAGCAAAATTTTTTTGGCCTTTCCTTATTTCTCCAGCATGTAGCATAGGGCCTGACAGAGAGCAGGCACTTAATAAATGCTTAGTGACTTGACTTGTTGATTTCCTATGAATATCAGAGTAATACAGAGTTCCTATTTATACATCACCATTACTTGATGATTGTACTCCTCATGACATGGGTAATGGGTTCTGCTTTGAGAGATTTATTTTTTTAATTATTATTATCAGGAAGAACATGGCATGGTAGATAAAACTGTTGGACAGAAGATTGAGAAGACATAACATCAAATACTGTCTCAGACATTTACTATCTGAATGAGTCCAGGCAGGTTACTTAAATAGTCAGATCCTGTTTTCTCATTAAGCATCCAATCAGCATGAATGATACTGCACAAAGAGCTGCAGATAAAAGTAAAAAGTAAAAAATACTCCCTGTCTTCAAGGAGTTTTCATTTGAATGGAGGAGACAACATGGGCACTTTGTAAAGATATACAGAAGGTGCATACAAAGTAATGTCAGAGAGGACTGGGAAAGACCTCCTAAAGAAGGTAATATACTTTGAGTCGTGAAAGAATCTAAGGCTTCCTTGGCAGGTTTGGCGCCAGCTAGAGTAGACCAAGGAATCTGTAGAGCCAAAAGCATTATAGTAAATAGTAGAATAAATATGAAGAATGTTTATTTTTAAAATTTCTTCAACTTTTAAATTTTACTTCCTAAAATATCACTCCCTCCAACGCAGAAATTTATCTCATATTACGAGGATGAAGGACAATTTAACAACAGTTATTAAAGGAAAACATGGAAACCTGGTGGCATAAACAATGAGGGAGAAGTTTATAGGAATGGGGAAGAGTCAATGCAAAAGCCCAGAGAGGGGAGATGGGATATCATGTGTGAGGAAGAGCATGTATGTGAATATGGCTGAATTTGAGAGTATATGGGTGGAAGCAATGTATAAGACTTGAGAGATAGGAAAGAGTTAGGTTGTGAAAAGGTAAAATGTCAAATAGAAGCATTTATATTTGATCCTAGAGAGAATATGGATCCACTGAATTTGATGGAAGAGGGAGGAGGCAACTTAGGCAAATCAATTTGGCATCTTTGTGGAAGATGGATTGGAGTAGCAGGAAAACTGAAGCAGAAAGACAAATTAGGAGGCCATGGAACTAATCCAGGGCAGAAGTGATGAATGGGGAGGAGGGTATATATGTGAGAGATAATGTGGAAGAAGAAATGACTACATTGAGCAAATGATTACATATACATGGGAAGAGTGATAGTGAAGATGTTGGAATGATACCAAAGTTGGAGTGTCCTTAACAATAACAGGAAATGTAGAGGAGGGGTGGTTTTAGAAAGAAATATAATAAGCTTTGGTTTGGACTTGTTGTATATGAGATATTTATAAGACATATAATCACAAATTTCCAATGGGCAGCTGCTGATGAGAGGTTGAAGCTTAGGAGAGAGATTTGGGATGAATATAAAGATATTGCAATCATCACCAAAGAAATGATGAATGAACTCATGTGAGTTTATGAGGTCATTAAGGGAGAGAGCATAGAGAGGAATGAGAATAAGGCCTAGGACAGAGCCTTGGCACACATCCCCATTTAGTAGGCATGACAGAGATAAAGATCCAAGAAAATATGTGGGAGAACTGAGAGAATAGCATCACAAAAACCCAGAAAGAAAAAAAAAATGTCCAGGGTGGGTAGGTCATGGGATCATGGATTCGGTTATAATAGAGACCTGAGAGGTTGGGGGTAGCAGCTTCTTTATTTTATAGATGAGGAAGCTAAGACACAGAAAAGATAAAATATTTGCCCAGGGTAACAGAGATGGTTAATATCTAAAGGGGTATTTGAATTCAGGTCTTCCTGACGCTATCCATTACACTATGCTTCTTTTCAAAAATAGCATGGTCAAATGGTACAGAGAGGTCAAAAAGGAAGAGGCCATTAAATTGGGCAATTAACAGCTTACTGGCAAGAATAGTTTCAGTTGAATGATATAATCAGCAGCCAGATTCTAAAGGGTTTAGAAGAAAGTGAGAGGAGATGAAGTAGAGACTCCAAATGTAGATGGCTTTTACAGAGGTTACCTGGGAAGGAGAAAAGAGTTATTGAATGATTACTAGAATGGCTGGGAGGATCTCATGTTGGGATGCAGATGATGCTTGTACAGTTTTGTTCAGTTTTGTAAAAGAGTGAAGGGACCAATAGCTGGGGTGAGGATGATAATGGGGGCAATCTGATGGAGAAGATTGGAGAGGACAGAATAAAGGATATATGTTGAGCGTTTAGCTTTGACAAGGAGAAAGGCTACCACTTCATCAGAAAATGGAATAAAGGAAGAGATAGTGAAGTAGATGTCACGGGTGGGAGTAGAGGAAAAAGAAAGTCAAAGTGAATGGCCCCAAATTTTTGGTGCTGTATGAGGCAAAGATGGAAAGAGGGTATATGATGGGAGTCTTGAAGAAAGAAAAGAAGAAATTATTGCCCGTGAAAGTACTAAGGATTGGAGCAAACGGAGGTCATACTAAAGATGAAGAAAAGCTTTTAAAGTAGTAAAACAATGATTACACATGTAAAATTTATGTCAGATTACTTAGTCACAGAAAGAGAAGGAAGAAGTGTAACATTTAAAATAGTTGATGTCATAAACTGTTATATTTAAAATAGTTAGAGACATAAACTGTAGTGAGTTAAAATGGTGGAAGATATAAATTGTGATAGATATAAGAGAGGGTGAGTAAATTTGACCGCAGAAAATATGTTTCACTACAGTGTCTTGGTTTTTAAATCAAATATAAGGTGGTTGCAAGGGAATATATTCCCAAATTATGAATATGCCCAAATCAACTGGGTTTTATAGAGAATTTAATTAATAATACAATGAAGAATTAAAGAAAAGGAGAAGGAGAGAGAAAAGGTATTAATGAGAAAAGAATAGGTCGGCCCAGGGCAGGCCTGGCCAACCCAGGCCTAAGCCTTAAGAGAGAAACCAGTCAGTTATCACTCACCACAAGATTTGTCTTAAGCAAGGATGTCTGGGGAACAGAGTCTCCCCAGAGGGAGTTTCAGCCAGTCAGCCTCCCAAGGGACTTCTTCTCAAGAGATCTTCAAAGGGCTTCCTCCAAAAGAATCTATCTCCAAGGACCCAAGGATCCTATCTCCAAGTCTCCAAGGATCCAAGGATCTCCAAGCCTCTCCAAGCCTCCAAGGATCCCTTGCTCAAGAGATTCCTTTTCTTATATAGGAGGTTTTTTCCTATGTCACCTCCCCTAAGCTCTTCCATCTACCAATCACCGTAGATGTTTTCTAAAAGACAGCCCATCTGAATTCCTGTTAAGTCGACCAACCTCCTCAGTAAGTCTGAACCAGAGAAAACACAGCTGAGTCGACTAATCTCATTAAGAGAAAACTTGCCCAACCCTTTTAGGTACCTAGCATCCCATTGTATCAATTCTAAAAAACAGGCATGGCTCAAAGAACTCCTTGCCTTATTATAAGCATGGGTCCAAGTACTTTCATTGTTTAGCAAGGAGTTTTCTCCCCTAAAGCAGTCTTAAGTATGGGCGGAGTAGAGGTCCTCCCATTTCTGATCCTGGCGAGTTCTAACATCAAAATGGGGAATGTTTCCAGTAGGGAATTTGTTCCAATGGAGGATTCCTCAATGTGGAAATTTTTAACATTCACAAGTCTGAGAAATTTCAAGATTTACAGAAGGGAGGGAGAGAAATTTCAACTCATAATATTTTTAAAAGAATGTTAAAAATTGTTTTTACATGTAATTGGGGAAAATTAAAATATCACATTTAAGGAAGTATTAAGACATTGGGAGAGCGGGAATGATAAAATATTGACTGTATCATCAAATTTTGGAATTCCTAAACTTGGAAGTAGAGTAATGAGAAGATCAAGGATAGGGCCATCTCTGAATGTAGCTAAAGTGGACTGACTGCTCATGGGAATTAAATAGGTAAAAGAACTGGGAAGAAATTAAAGTCATGAACATATACAAATGAGAAACAAAATTATTTCTATCAATCTGATAGCTTACTTAGAAATCAAAGATCAAAGACACTAAATGAGTCAATAGCTTTAATAAAATGTAAAGATCCAACCCACAAAACCAGGAGCATTTATATATAACAAAAACAAACCTCAGGAAGAAGTAACAGAAAAGGAAATCCCATTCAAAGTAACTAAACAATGTATGTATAAGATATCTGGGAGTCTGGGGGCAGCTGGGTAGCTCAGTGGATTGAGAGTCAGACCTAGAGATGGGAGGTCCTGGGTTCAAATCTGGCCTCAGCCACTTCCCAGCTGTGTGACCCTGGGCAAGTCACTTGACCCCCATTTCCTAGCCCTTACCACTCTTCTGCCTTGGATCCAATACACAGTATTGACTCCAAGACAGAAGGTAAGGGTTTAAAAAAATATATCTGGGAGTCAATCTACTAAGGCATACTTGGAAATACATAAATATAATTACTAACACTGTTCAAAGAAATGAAAAACTTTGACTATTTTTACATTTTAATTTTTCCCCAACTACATGTAAAAACACTTTTGAATATTTTTCAAAGAAAATTAAGTCTCAAAGTCTCTCCCTCTCTACCTATACCCCCAAAGCTCCCTTGGGATCTTAAGGAATCTCATGTGCAATAATGTAAAAAGTTTTTTTCATATTAATTCTTTTGTAGAAGGAAACTCAAATAAAAAAGATTAAGAAAGAAAGTAAAAAAAAAGTTTACTCTGGTTTGGATTCCGATTCAATCAGTTCTTTTTCTCTAGAAGCATATAACATTAAAAAACCCTTACTTTCCATCTTAGAATCAATATTGTGTACTGGTTGCAAGGCAGAGGAAGAGCAGTAAGGGCTGGGCAAGGGGGGTTAAGTGATGTGTTCCAGAGTCGCACAGCTAGGACGAATCTGAGGTCAGATTTGATTCTAGAACTTCTCATTTCTAGACCTGGCTCTCAATCCACAGAGCAAGATGGCATTTTTATCATGAGTTAGCAGATTAATTTTGGAAAAACATAGAAAGACCTACCTGAAATCATGAAGAATGAAACCAGCAGAACAAAGAGAACACTTTATCCAGCAACATAAACATTGTTTGAAGAATGGCTTGTGTTAGTCTACCTAAAGAGAAAGTGAAGGGAACAGCTGCTTGTCAACTCAGACCCTAACAAAAGAACTGGAAAATAGAAGTAATCAAGAAATAATTTTATGTATACATATATTTTGCTGTCAGATGATGCCTTCTCTAATTGGGAGAGGACTGAGGAGGGAGGGTGGGAGTTAGCTAGGTATTTTAATGTAGCAAAGAAACAAATAAATAAATTTCTTTATTCTTTGCTGACAATCTATAAAGATATTTTATTTTACCAATTGCATGTAATAACAAATTACCACATAAGTTTTGTATGATTCAAATTGTCTCCCTCCCTCCTTTTCCAGTGCTGGAAAGCAATTTGATCTGGCTTATATATGTATTATCATGCAAAATATATGAACACATTGTTCATTTTTATAAGAGAATAACCATATGAAACCAAAACTCCAAAACAAAAACCCAAATAAACAGGAGAAAAATCACATGCTTTGATCTACATGACTATTCCAATAGTTCTTTTGCTAGAAATGGATAGCATTCTTTGTCATAAATCCCTCAGAATTATCCTGGATCATTGTATCACTGAGAGTTGCTAAGTATTTTGATTATTCCACAATATTGCTCTTACTGTATACAATGTTCTCCTGGCTCTGCCCACTTCACCCTCCATTAGTTCATGAAGGTCTTTCCAGCTCTTTCTAAAATCATCCCATAGCCATCATATACCACAATTTGTTCAGCCATTCTCCAATTGTTGGAAATTTCTTCAACTCTTCATTCTTTGCCACCACAAAAAGAGTAATTAGAAATATTTTTACATAAGTAGATACTTTCCCATTTAAAAAAATCTCTTTGAGATAGAGAGCCAATAGTGGTATTAATGGATCAAAGGGTATACATTCTTTTATAGCCTTTTGGCATAATTCCAAATGGCTCTCTAGAATGGTTGGATCAGTTCACAATTCTATCAGCAATGCATTAGTGTACCAATTTTGTCACATCCCCTCCAACATTTATAATTTTCCTTTACTATCATATCGGACAATCTGATACGTGTGGACTGATACCTCAGAGTTGTTTTAATTTGCATTTCTCTAATCAAGAGGGATTTAGAACTTTTTTTCATATGATTATTGATAGCTTTGATTTCTTCATCTGAAAACTGCCTATTCATATTCTTTGACCATTTGTCAATTGGGGAATGATGTGTATTCTTATCAGTTTTATTTAGTTCTATATCTATTTGAGAAATGAGATCTTTATTAGAGAAATCTGCTATAAAAATATTTTCCCAGTTTGTTGTTTCCCTTCTAATATAGTTTGCATTGGTTTTGCTTGTATAAGACCTTTTTAATTTATATAGACAAAATTATTCACTTTACATCTTGTGGTGTTCTCTATCTTTTGTTTGGTCATAAATTCTTCCTTTCACCATAGATCTGACAGGTAAACTATTCAATATTCTTCTAATTTATCTAAAATATCACCCTTTATGTCTAAATCATATACCCATCATGACCTTATCTTGGTATAGGGTATGATATATTGATCTATACTTAATTTTTGCCATACCGTTTTCTAGTTTTCCCAAAAGCTTTTTTTCAAATGGGGAGTTCTTATCCCCAAAGCTGGGATCTTTGGTTTTATCAAATACTAGGTTGCTAAGGTGATTTGTCCCTAATTTATTCCATTGATCTACCATTCCATTTCTTGGCCAGTACCAGACTGTTTTGATGGTTACTGCTTTTTAGTATAGTTTAAGTTCTGGTACTCTTAGGCTACCATCCTTCACTTTTGCCATGAATTCCTTTGATATTCTTGTTCTTTTTTTTCTTCCAGATGATTTTTTTTAGTTCTATAAAATAGTTTCTTGGTAGCTTGATTGGTATGGCACTGAATAAATAAATTAATTTAGGTAGGATTGTTATTTTTATTATATTAGCTTGGCCTATCCATGAGCAATTAATGTTTTTTCTAATTGTTTAGGTCTAACTTTATTTGTTCAAAAAGTGTTTTGTAATTGTGTTCATATAATTCCTGTGTTTGTCTTGGCAAATTGATTCTCAAGTATTTTATATTGTTGGCAAAACTTTTAGAGATTGCGTGCCCAAACTGCACCCTCAAGCTGCCTGCGAGCCCCCCACATTACCCCACTCAGAGGAGGAATTTCTCATATTGAGTTGCTGGGCAGAGGGACAGGGCATGTAAAAATGCCCTTAGACACTGTGGAGATGAGGAACAGAGCAACCCCCTCCTGCAAGGGGAGGAATATGTGCCATGCATTCACCAACATGCATCTAGAATGATTTTAAATGGAATTTCTCTTTCTAACTCTTGTTGCTGGATTTTGTTGGAAATATGTATGTTATATATAAACACACACACATACACACACACATATAAATGCTGATTATTTACTTTTATTTATTTTGCATCCTGCAATTTTGCTAAAGTTATTGATTGTTTCTTCTAGTTTCTTAGTTAATTTTCTTGGATTCTCTAGGTATACCATCATATCATCCACAAAGAGGGATATTTTAGTTTCTTCAATGCCTACTTTAACTTGTTCAATTTCTTTTTCTTCTTTTATTGCTAAAACTAGCATTTCTAGTAGAATATTAAATAAAAGTGGTGATAATGGGCATCCCTGCTTCACTTCTGATCTTATTGGGAAGGCTCCTAACTTATCTCCATTGCAGTTGATACCTGGTAATGGTTTTAAATAGATACTACTTATTATTTTAAGGAAAAGTCCTTTTATTGCTATACTTTTTATTGGCAAAGGCTTTCCCAGCATCTATTGAGATAATTATGTGATTTCTGTTAGTTTGGCTATTGATATGCTCAACTACGCAGATAGCTTTTCTAAACAACTTCCAGACAGAGATGTGATAGGTTTATAGTATAAAGTGAGACATTTTTTGGATATGGCAATGTGGGAATTTGTTACAAAGGTTTTCTTTTTCTTTTTCATAGGGTGGGAGGTCAGGAAGATGGAGAATAAAAGGAAGAGAAAGTAAAATGTATTTAATTAATAAAATGGAAAGTGGATTGAGGGAGGCAGTGGGTAGAAGTGAAATAGACTTTGAGGAGGGACAGGATAAAAGGGGAGATGAAAGAAGAAAATTAGATGGCAGGAAATACACAGTAATCAAAACAGTGAAAGGGATGAACTCACCTATAAAGTGGAAGTGGATAATAGAATCAATTAGAAACCAAAATCAAAGACTATGTTGTTTATAAGAGACTCACTTGAAACAGAAAGTCACACACAAGTTAAAATAAATGTTTAGAGCAGAATCTATTATGTTTCAGCTGAAGTTAAAAAAAGGCAGCGGTACCAATAATGATCTCAGACAAAGCAAATACAAACATAAACCTGAATAAAAGAGATAGTCAAGGAAACTACATTTTGCTAAAAGTACGATAGACAGTGAAGTATTATCAAAAAATTTTAAAGAAACTTTCTATGATAAAGGCCTTATTTTTGGAATCTGTACTAAATATAGAATTGAGTCAAATCTCAATTGATAAATTGTCAAAGGGTATAAACAGGCAATTTTTAGAAGAAGAAATCAAAGTTATTCTATGTAGTCATATGAAAAAATGCCCTAACTCACCAATGATTAGAGAAATGCAGATTAAAACAACTTTGAGGTACCTTCTCACACTTATCAGAAATGACAAATGCTGGAAGAGAGAAGGGGGAAATAGGGACATTAATGCTTTGTTGGTGGAGTTGTGAACTGATTCTACCATTCTGGAGAACAATTTAGAATGACAACTTAAAGGGCTGTAAAACTAAATGCCCTTTGATATAGAAATACTACTACTAGGTTCATATTCCAAAGGCAAAAGGACCTATACTATGTACAAATAAAATTTATAGTAGCTCTTTTTGTAGCAGCAAAGAACTGGAAATTGAGGGAAGGTCCATCAATTAGGGAATGAGTAAACAAGCTGGGGCACATAATTGTGATGAAATATTTTTGTGCTATAAGAAATGATAAGTAGTATAGTTTAAGAAAAATCTGGAAAGACTTACATGAATTGATGCCAAGTGAAGTGAACAGAATCGGGAGGACATTACATTCAGTAACAGCAACATTATAACAATGATCAACTATAAAAGACTTAGCTGCTCCAATTAAGACAATGATCCAAAGTAATTTCAAAGAACCCATGAGAAAAAATGTTATCCACCCCCAGAGAGAGAAGTGATCAATTTTGAATGCAAATTGAAGCCTACTTTTTTCACTTAATTTTTCTGATTTGATTTGATTTTATTTTTTTTGCGGCATGGCTAATATGGAATTCTGTTTTGTATGACTTCATGTATGTAATTGATGTAATTGATTCCTTGCCTTCTCAGTGGGTGGGGAAGGGGCAGGAGGAATGGAGATATTTGGAACTCAAAATTGAAAAAAAATTAATGTTTAAAATAAATAAGTTTTTAAAATGTAAAAGACGCCTTTATCAAGCCCTCTTAATTTTAATGTCTTCCTTCTGTTAATTATTTCCTATTTATCAGGATATCCTATTCATCTTTGATTTGTTTAAAATCCATTTACATGTTATCTTCCCCATTAGATTGTGTGCTCCTTGAGGGTAGGGATTGTCTTTTACTTTTTTTTGTTTGTATTTCTAGTGTTTGATACAGTGCTTGGAACATACTTGGCTCTTAATGAATATCTATTGACTGACTGATTACATAGAACTAAATTACAGAATGGGAGAGAGAGAGAAGTGGAAGACGGAGAGCGATATATGATGTGCCCTAGTCAAATCAATGGACAATAATGAAGGGATGGTAATAGCTACAAATATTTTAGCAATAAGAAGGGCTAGAGGAGGGTGGAGGAGATAGCAAATAGAAGAGATTGAAACAGGGAGGGAAAAGCATGAGCTCTTAATAAAATGAGGAAGGGGTCCCAATGAAGAGCATCCCCCTGAGGAAGGAGGTATATGTCTAACTGGAAACAGATTTAATGTATTGGGAATTAGTATACAAGGAAATCATTTCCTTTGAGAGATTTGTTCTCATCCACGGACAACATTCTATCTCAGGAGAAGATGAATTGGAACTCCTTCAGCCAAGTGACATAAGAAGAGGGGAAGGTTGTAGACCCAAAGAAGAGACTGAATGGCGAATAGGAAAGAAAATAATCATTGGGTGATGGGGGTAGAAGTTGACCGTATGATTTGAGTCACAGGGTAATTTCCACCGTGAGCAATGCTTCTATCCTTATAACTTCCCTCATCAATGAATACTTCCAAGAGTGAGTCATAAAAGGGGCAAGATCTATAAACATTGTAGATGTAACAAGGAATTGGTGAGAAGAGGGAGCTCGAATTTTGTACTTTAATAGTTTTAAATCTACAAGAAACATGAAGAGGCTAAAGAAGAAATAAATTAACATACCAACAATTAATCTAATAATAAATGTTCAAGACACAGAAAGGGAAGAGAATAGAGAACCAGGTAAAGAAAGCATTCAAAAAAAGGGCAAAAATCTGATACAAACAAAGGGCATCTGTAGTGACAGAGACAGAGGTAGAAATAGAGGAACAGAAAGAGAAAGAGCCAGAGCCAGAGAGAGGGAGAGCACTTTTGACTAGAAGTTGAGACATCTAGGCTCTAATTCTACCTCTGTTGCTAATTAGGGAAATGAACTTGAGCAAGTCATCCCCCCTCCATTTCCCTATGACCTAGTTTCCACAGCTAAAAAATGAAGGGATGGATGGGATTATCCTTCAGCACCTTCAGATCCTAATTTTTTCCTGAGTCTATATGATATACAACCTAGTACTCCTAACAAGAAAAATATTTCTCAATAACAAAAAACAAATATAACTCTCCAGTGCTAGTTATGTATTTTGATCACAAGGACTTACCAATATGTGTGGGTATGTGAAAGGCCTTTCAGGTTCAAGGAAGATAATCAAGATTTACACGTACTGTACTAGGAATGCTCAACTTCCAGCCGTTCGTTGTTCAGGTTCTTTTTCAGTTGTGCCTGACTCTTCATGACCCCATTGGAGGTTTTCTTGGTAAAGATACTGGAGTGGTTTGCCGTTTCTTTCACTAGCACATTTTACAGATGAGGAAACTGAGGCAGACAGGGTTAAGTGACTTGCCCAGGTCGCACAGCTAGTAAGTGCCCAAGGCCAAATTTTAACTTGGAAAGATGAGTCTTTCAGACTCCAGGCCCAGCACTCTATCTATCCTCTGTAGTGCCACCTCCAGCTGCCCATGTCAACTAGCTGCTCATAAAAGTATTCTTGCATAGCCATTCTCTGCTGCTAACTTCAGAGTTCAGAGACAGTGGCAATGCCAGATTTCAGAGGTTGTGCGATATTAAGATTAATGGTAAAATCTATTGTGAGATTGTGTCACTGTCAGGGAAAAACAATAGTTGCCTTTTGCACGTGCTCTCCTGACAAAGTCTATGTCTAGCTGCACATTTAGAAGACATTCAGTTGTAGAGGTCACTAATGGCTTCTAGGTTTCCAGGTCAACGTGACTCTGTTGTTGGAAGTGGATACAATCAGAGAGCAGTTCAAACCACAAAGAAGTCATTTTTCATAAATACCTAAATGAAAAATGTAAGGCTAAAACCAATTCAAACATAAATATTAATATGTAATATGCAAAATCTTCCCCACTACTTCTCGTATGCTCCATCTCTCTACTTATCTGTTTTGACTATCGGGTCTGCTCTTGCCAGCTGGCCTCCTGGTAGAATAGAAACATTCTATAATGAGTAAACAACAACGCCACATGACAAGAAGGCAAATAATCAACATTTCCTTCATTCCCTTGGCCTTATGGTAACATTTGTAACAATAATAGCAGCAGCAGCAGCAGCAGCAGCAGCAGCAGCAGCAGCAGCAGCAGCAGCAGCAGCAGCAGCAGCAGCAGCAGCAAGGCTACTTTACTTCACTTGCATTTCACCAAGAAAACTTTGCTCAACACAAATCTGTAGTCCAAGGAGGCAGCCAGCCTTCCCATAGCTCCGTCTTCCATAACAACCTAACATACACACAACGCCAGACCCAATAAAAACAGAGGGAAGGCAAGGACGCCCATTATCACCAATTGCTGTTCAGTAGTTTAGTCAGGTCAGACTCTTCTTGATCCAATTTGGAGTGCTTTGCCATTTCCTTTTCCAGCTTATTTTACAGATGGGGAAACCAAGGCAAATACAGTTAAATGACTTGCCCATGGTCACACAGCTAGTATATGTCAGAGACCAGATACAAATTCAGGAAGAGAAGTCTTACTGACTCCAGGCCCAGCGTTCTATCCACTGTACCACCTAACTGCCATTATCACCAGTACTATTCAATATTGAACTAGAAATGCTAACCATAGCAATAAGACAAGAAAAAGAAATGGAAAGAACAAGCATAGATGATGAGCAAACAGAACAATCACTCTGTGTGGATGATAGGATGGTTTTCTTAGAAAATCCTAGAGATTCAACTAAAAAATAGTTGAAATAATTAAAAACTTTGACAGCTTTAGTGAAGTTACAGGATATAAAATTAATCCACATAGGGGGCAGCTGGGTAGCTCAGTGGATTGAGAGCTAGGCCTAGGGGCTGGAGGTTCTAGGTTCAAATCTGGTCTCAGACACTTCCCAGCTGTATGACCCTGCACAAGTCACTTGACCCCCATTGCCTAGCCCTTACCACTCTTCTGCCTTGGAACTAATACACAGTAGAGATTCCAAGATGGAAGGTAAGGGTTTTTATGAAAAAAAAAATTAATCCACACAAATCTTCAACATTTCTATATATTACCAACATAATAGATAAAAAAGAGATATAATGAGAAATTCTATTTAAAATAACTACAGAGCATATAAAATATTTGCCAAGATACACATTAGGGATTATATGAACACAATTACAAAGCACTCTTGACACAAAGACAGATCTAAATAATTTGAAAACTCTTAATAGCTCATGGATAGGTCAAGCCAATATAATAACAATGATGGTGTTACCTAAATTAATTTATCCTATGCCATAACAAAGTAAAAAAAATTACAGAACTAGAAAAACAATAACAAAATTCATCTGGAGGAACAAAAAGTTTTGAATATCAAAGGAATCAATGGAAAAAATGTGAAGAAAGTCAGCCTACCAGTACCAGATCTCCAACTGCACTAAAAAGCTTCAATAATCAAAGTGATTTCATACTGGATAAGTAATAGAGAGGTTTATCAATAGAAGGGATTAGGCACACAATATTTAGAAGTAAATAAACCTAATAATCTAGTGAAACATCCAAAGCTATTGGGGCAAGAAGTCACTATCTGACAATAATTGTTGGGAAAATTGGAAAGCCATTTTGCCCAATTATATGACAATAAATCTAACAATCTAAATGAAGTAGAAGGATATTTACAAAAATATAAACTGCTCTTATTAACAGAAGAGGAACTGGAAAATTTAAATAGTCCTAATGTCAGAAAAATAAATTGAACAAACTGTCAATGAGCTCCCTAAAGAAAAATCCCCAAGACCAGATGCATTAGGAATGAATTCTACCAAACATCTAAAGAGCAATGAATTCAAATACTATATAAACTATTTGGGCAAATAGGCAAAGAAGGAGTCCTACCAAATTCCTTTTACAACACAAATATGGTACTGATAGCTAAGCAAGGAAGAGAAAAAAACAGAAAGAAAATTACATACCATACATTTCCCAAATGAATATTGATATAAACATTTTATTTTATTTTTTAAATTGTTAAAATTTATTTTTATTGTCATGCAAAACACACTTCCATATTAGTTATTGCTGTAAGAGCAAACTCATATAACAAAAACACTAAAATAAAAGCCTAAATACACCAATATAAAAGATGACTTCAACACTTCTTTCCCTGGAATTAGGTATCATTCACTGTCATAAGTCTTTCAGGATTGTCTCAGATCATTGCATTGCTAAGTTTTCACTGATAATCATTGTCCAATATTTCTGTTACTCCCTATAATGTTCATTCTCCCAGTTCTGTTTATTTTACTCCTGCATATCTTTCCAGTTTTTTCAGAAATCATTTTGCTTATCATTTCTTATAGCACAATAACATTCCATCACCAACCTGTACTAAAATTTGTCCAGCCATTCTCCAATTGATGGACATTCCCTCAGTTTCTAATTCTTTGCCACTACAAAAAGAGGAGCTATAAATATTTTTGTATGTGTACGGCCTTCTTTTTATTGTCTCTTTGGGGATAGATTGAGTAGTTATATTATAGGATTGAACAGTATTCACAGTTTTATAACCCTCTGGGCATCATTCCACATTGCCCTCCAGAATGGTTGGACTAGTTCACAACTCCACCAACCATGCATTAGTGTTCCAATTTTGCCACATCCCCTCCAACATTATAACTTTCCTTTACTGCCATATTGGCCAGTTTGCTAGGTGTGAGGTGGTACCTCAGAGTTGTTTTAATTTTATTTTCTTTAATCAAGAGTAATTTAGCACATTTTTTTCATTTGATTATAGATGTCTTTTATTTCTTCATCTGAAAACTGCTTGTTCATTTCCTTTGTCAATTTGCCAATTGGGGAATGGCTTGTATTCTTATAAATTTCACTTAATTCTCTGGAAATTTGAGAAATTAGACCGTTGTCAGAGAAATTTGTCATAAATTTTTTTCTAGTTTGTCGTTTCCCTTGAAATCTTGGTTATATTCGTTTTATTTTTACAAAAGATTTAATTTAATATAATCATGATTATTCATTTTACACCTTGTCATACTCTCTGTCTCATGTTTGGTCAAATTCTTGCATGCTACAAAGATATTTAGTTATGGTATCACTCTTTATATCTAAATCATATTCCCATTTTGACCTTATCTTGGTATAGGTGTGAGATACTGGTCTATACCTAATTTCTATCATACTGTTTTCTAATTTTTGGAGCAGTTTTTAAAAAAATAGTGAGTTCTTATTCCAAAAGCTGGGGTCTTTGAGCTCATCAAACACTAGATTGCTAAGGTCATTTACCTCTGTATATTGTGTACCTAATTCACTACAATGATCTACCATCTATTTCTTAGCCAATACCAGAGTGTTTTGATGACTGCTGCTTTATAGTACAGTTTGAAATCTGGTACTGCTTCGCCACCTTCCATAACAATTTTTTTCATTAGTTCCCTTGATATTCTTGACCTTTTGTTCTTTCAGAAGAATTCTCTTATTATTCTTTCTAGTTCTATAAAATAGTTTTTTGGTAGTTTGATTGGTATGACACTGAATAAGGACACAAATTTAAGAAGAATTGTCATTTTTAGCATATTAGCTTGGCCTACCCATGAATAATCAATATTTATTCCAACTGTTTAGAAGGGACTTTATTTGTGTGAAAAGTATTTTATAATTGTATTCATGTAAGTCCTGAGTTTGTCTTGGCAGACAAATTCCTAGATATTTTATATTGTCTAGAGTGATTTTAAATGGAGTTTTTTCCCAACTCTTGCTGCTGGACTTTGTTAGTAATATGCCAAAATGCTGATGATTTATGTGGGTTTATTTTGTATCCTGCAACTTACTAAAGTTATTAATTATTTCAAACTAGTTTTATTTATTCTTTCAGTAGACCATCATATCATCTGCAAAGAGTGATAATTTAGGTTCCTCACTGTCCACTTTCATTCCTTCAATTTCTTTTTCTTTTCTTATTGCTAAAACTAGTATTTCTAATGCAATAATAAATAATAGAGGTGATAATGGGCACCTTGTTTCACTCCTGATCTTATTTGGAAGGCTTCTAACTTATCTCCAATGAAGAATGGTACCAATGAAGAAGGTACTTGTCGATGGTTTTATATAGATACTACTTATCATTTTAAGGAATGACTCATTTATTCCCATACTTTCTAGTTGTTTTAAAAAATAGGAATGAGTATTGTATTTTGTCAGAGGCTTTCTCTGCATTTGTTGAGATAATCATGTGATTTCTGTTAATTTAGTTATTGATATGCTCAATTATGTTGATAATTTTCCTATTATTGAACTAGTCCTGAATTCCTGGTATAAATTCCATCTGGTCATAGTGAACGATCCTAGTGATATATTGCTATAGTCTCCTTGCTAGCATTTTATTTTAAATTTTTGCCTCTATATTCATTAATGAAATTGACCAATAATTTTCTTTCTCTCTTTTTGCTCTTCCTGGCTTAGTTAACATTACCATATTTGTTTCATAAAAAGAAATTGTTACATTTCCTTCCCTTCCTATTTCCCCAAATAGTTTATATAGTTTGGGGATGAATTGTTCCTTAAATATTTGATAGAATTCATTTGTGAATCCATCTCACTCTAGGGATATTTTTCTTAGGGAGCTGAGAGCTTGTTCAAATTCTTTTTCTGAGATGAGATTAAGTATTCTAACCTCCCCCGTCCCCCCCCCCACTTTTTTAATGTGAACAATTTGGGTTTTTCTAAATATTCATCCATTTCACTTAGATTGTCAGACTTATATATATATATATAATTGGGCAAAATAGCTCCTAATGATTGCTTTAAGTTCCTCCTCGTTGGTGGTAAGTTTGCTCATTGCATTTTTTATTCTGAATATTTGATTTTCTTCTTTCCTCTCTTAAGTCAAATTAACCAATACTCTGATTATTTTTTTGTTTTTTTCATAATACCAACTCCTAGGCTTATTTGTTAGTTCAATGGTTCTCTTACTTTGAATTTTATTAATTTCCCCTTTAGTTTTTAGGATTTTCAATTTAGTCTTTAATTTAGGATTTTTAATTTGTTTTTTTTTCTAGTTTTTAATTTACATGCCCAATCATTGATCTGTATTTTCTTTATTTTATAGATGTAAATTATATATATATATATATCTCAGATATATATATATATATATCTCAGATATCTATATCTATATCTATATACATATATATATAAAATTTCCCCTAAGTACTGCTTTGGCTGTATTCCATAAATTTTGATAAGTTCTCTCCTTACTGTCATTCTCATTAATGAAATTATTGATTATTTCTATAATTTGTTCTTTGGCCCAAACCCCTTTTTTAGCATTAGATTATTTGTTTCCATTTTTTGTGTGTTTCAATAGAGCCTTATTGATTATAATTTTCATTACAGTATGATCTAAAAAGTATGCATTTATTATTTTTGCTTTTCTACATTTGGTTTTAAAGTTTTTATGCCCTATTACATGATCAATTTTTGTGTAAGAGCCATGTACTGCCAAAAAGAAGGTATATTCCTTTCTTTTCTCATTCAATTCTCTCCAGAGTTCTATCAGTTCTAACTTTCCTAAGATTGCATTCACTTCCTTTACTTCTTTCTTCTTTATTTTTTGGTTTGATTTATCTAAATCGGAAAGGGAAAAGTTGAGTTCTTCCACTAGTATAGTTCTACTGTCTATTTCCTCCTGAAGTTCATTTAATTTCTCCTTTAAAAATTTGGAGGCTATATTATTTGGTGTACATATGTTTAGTATTCATTTTAATTCATTGTTTATAGTACCTTTTGGCTAAATGTAATTTCCTTCCTTATCTCTTTTAATCAGGTCTATTTTGCTTTAGCTTTGTCCGTGGTCATCATTGCTACTCCTGCTTTTTTTACTTCAGATCATGCACTATAAATTCTGTTCCAGCCCCTCTACCTTTACTCTGTATATGTCACCATGCCTCAAATGCATTTCTTATAAACAACATATAGTAGGATTCTGCTATTTAATTCACTTTTCTATCAGCTTTCTATTCGAGGGGTGAGTTCATCCCATTCCCATTCAAGATTATCAACTGTGTATTCCCCTCCATCTTATTTTCCTCTTTTGATCCTGCCCTTTTGCCTTTCATTCTGTCCTTCTTCATAGGTATTTAGCTTTTTAGCACCCTCTAACTTCCCCCTCCCTTTTATCATCCTAATCCCTTGGCTTACTCTCCTTCTGCTTCTCTATAGGGTAAGATAGGATACTAGGCCTGGATGAATATGGCTGTGAATCCCTCTCTGGGCCAGTTATGATGAGAATAAGGATTAGGCATTGCCTGTTACCATCTTTATCCTCCCCTCCATTGTAATAGTTTTTCATGCCTCTTTAGGTGAGATAATTGACCCCATCTCTCCCTTCCCTTTTCTCAGTGTAATCTTCTTTTTCAACCCTTTTGCATATCATGTCATTCTAATCAGCTTATTTCCACAACCTCTATCTATATTTACTCCTTCTAATTTCTCTACTACTGATAAAAATTTTTTAAGAATTACAAATATCCTCTTTCCATGTAGGAATACATACAGTTTGACCTTACTGAATCTCTTAAATTTCTTCTTCTTTTTTATTAACATTTTAGGCTTCCCTTGGGTCTTGTGTTTGGACATCAAAATGTTTTTAGGTCTGGACTTTTTTATCATGAATGCTTGGAAATCTTTTTTGTTAAATGATTATTTCCCCCCCTAAAAAGCATATGCTCAGTTTTGTTGGATAAATGATTCTGGTTGAAAACCTAGCCCTTTTGCCTTCTGTAATATAATATTTCATGCCTTTCCAATCCTTTAATGTAGAGGCTGCCATGTCCCATGTAATCCTGACTGATGTTCCATGGTATTTCAATCATTTCTTTTTGTCTGCTTGTAGTATTTCCTCCATTGCTTGGAGGCTCTTGAACTTAGTTACAATATTTCTGGGAGTTATCATTTGGGGATTTCTTTCTGGTGTTGATCTGTGGATTCTTTCAATTTCTATTTTACTCTCCTGTTCAAGAATATCTGGGAAGTTTTCTTTGATAATTTCTTGTACAGTGATGTCCAGATTTTCAGGGTTTTTTTAATCATGGTTTTCAGGTAATCCAGTGGTTTTTAGACTGTCTCTCCTGGATCTATTTTCGAGGTCAGTTTTTTTCCAATGAGATATTTCACATTTTCTACTTTTTTCATTCTTTTGATTTTGTCTTATTGATTCTTGATGTCTCATGAAGTCATTAGCTTCTAGTCACCTAATTCTTATTTTTAGGAAATGATTTTCTTCTGTGAGCTTCTGAGCCTCCTCTTTCATTTGGCCCATTTCTTCTTTTATTACATTCATTTCTCTTCCCTATTTTCCTCTGCCTCTCTTAAATGATTTTTGAAATCCTTTTTGAGCTCTTTCAGAGTTTTGAGACCAATTCATATTTTGCTTTGAAGGTTGGCATGTGCTTGCTTTGCTTTCACTGTTCTCTTCTTTGTGCTTTGTTCTTTGTCTCCATGAACATTTTATATGGATAATTTTGTTTGTTTGTTCATTTTCCCAGTCTTTTCTTGACTTTCAATTTTATTTTAAAGGTTGGCTCTGTTCTCAGGAAAAAAAGGACACACTCCCTTAAAAACTTCAGTTCTTCCTTGATGCTACCCTTAGCCTTATTTCTGGGCTTTTGTAAGTTTTAGTTCTTCCAAGGTGGTATGATGGCTTCTTCATTGGCATCTCAAAAAACTACTTCCCACTGCTGATTCACTCACCCCCTGATACTTCTGATGGCTTGTAGAGCTTAGAACACTGTGAGATATCATATGCTGTGGCTCAAAAATCTAGCCTCATGCTTTGGTTGGGGGCTTTTGGTCTCACTCCGGACTTGATCAGGGTCAGGCACACTTTGGACTGTCTTGAGCTTCTGTAAGGGCTTACTTGGTCTGGACTCCCATGGGCAAAGTACCCTGGGGATTGTCTTTGCTGGGGAGGGGGAAGGGAGCCTAGCTCCGGATTTACACAGACCATGAGTGTGGAGCAGACTTACTGCAGGTTTGGGCTGGGGCATGGAACTTTATGGAATGTGTATTGGGATGCTGTGGGCTATGGCCTTAGGTAGGGTCTCAAAGTCTGTGTGTTGGCTTGAGCCCAGGTTCATAATATGAAACAGTAGATGTTGGTTGGGAGGGTCTTGCTATTCAAGCTTGTGTTATTTTGTGGCATTATTTTAAATTTGATTGGAAAGAATTTACAAAATGGTTTGAGCTTTCCTTGATTCTATTGCACCATATTGGCTCTGCCTCCTCTTCCCTAGGGCAAAATTTTTAAATAAAACACTATAGTGAAGAGTTTACAGCAATATATCACAAAGATCACATTCTACAACTAGGCAGGATTCATACCAAGAATGCAGGGGCTGCTTCTATATTGGTAAAACTATCAACATAATTGACCATATCAATAACAAAAACAACAAAAACCCATCTAATTATCTCAATAGATGCAGAAAAAGCTTTTGATAAAATACAACATTAATTTCTACCAAAATCACTTGGAAGTATAAAAATAAATGGATCTTTCCTTAAAATGATCTGTGCTATCTATCTAAAACCATCAACACATAATTTATAGTAGGGAGCAACTAAAAGCTTTCTCAATAATATCAGAGGTGGGAGGCAACTGGGTAGCTCAGTGTATTGAGAGCTAGACCTAAAGATGGGAGGTCCTAGGTTCAAATCTGGCCTCAGACACTTCCTAGCTGTGTGACCCTGGGTAAGTCTCTTTACCCCCATTGCACAGCCCTTACCACTCTTCTGTCTTGGAACCAATACACAGTTTTGAGTGCAAGATGGAAGGTGAGGGTTTATAAAAAAAAGGTCAGAGATCAAGCCAGGATACCCATTATCATTAATATTATTCAATATTATAGTAGAAACAATAACAATTGGAATAAAAGAATAAAAAGAAATTGAAGGAATTATAAAGTAGGCAATGAAGAAACTAAACTATCACTCTTTAGGGATGATATGATAGTATACTTAGAGAACCTCTGAGAATTAGAAAACTAGTTGAAATAATGAATAACTTTAATAAAGTTGCAGGATATTAAAAAATCCACATAAATCATCAACCTATCTATATATTACCAACAAAATCCAACAGGAAGAGATAAAAAGAGAAATTTGATTTAAAATAACTTAAGACAATATAAAATACTCGGGAATCTACCTGCTAAGACAAACCCAGGAACCATATGAACACAACTACAAAACAATTTTCACACACATAAAGTCAGATCTAAACAACTCTGAAAATGTTAATTGCTCATACAAAGGCAAAGCCAATATAGTGCAAATGACAAGTGTACCTAAATTAATTTGCTTATTCGGTACCATAGCAATGAAAGTACCAACATTTTATTTTATAGAACTAGAAAAAATAATAACAAAATTCTTCTAGAAGAACAAAAGATCAAAGAATATGAAAGGAATTAATGAAAAAAACTGTGAAGGAAGGTGGCTTAGCTGTACCAAATCTCAATTTGTATTACAAGGCAGTAATCATCAAAACAATCTGGTTCTAGCTAAGAGATGGAGTGCTGGGTCAAGGTTCGCAATACACAGTAGTAAAGGACCATAGTGATTCGGTGTTTGATAAACTCAAAGATCTAAGCTTCTGGAACAAGAACACTTTTGGACAAAAAGAAAGTAGTTTGGTGGAAACTAGGCATATACCAACATCTTATCATACTAATACCAAGATGAAGTCAAAATTAGGCATAAAGGATGATACCATGAGCAAATTAGAGAAATATGGATAGTTTGTCTGTCAGATCTCTGGAAAAGAGAAGAATTTATGACCAAACAAAAGATAGAGCATTACAGTATATAAAATGGATAATTTAAATTTAATTGTTAATTATTATTATTTTTTATTTTATTATTAATTATACACCAATCCTATATAAGTACAATTAATTATTAACAAATAATAATTAATTAAATTAATAAGAAAAATTAAAAATGGATAATATTAAATTTTTACATAAACACCAAGACAGCTAAGATTAGAAGAAAGCAGAAAACTGGAAGAATTTTTACTGGAAATTTCTCTGATGGAGGCTTAATTTCTCAACTATATAGAGAACTGAGGAAAATTTATACAAATACAAGTCATTTCCCAATTGATAAATGTTCAAAGGATAGGCAGTTTTCAGAGGAAGAAATCAAAGCTATCTATAGCCATGTGTTCTATCTACATCACTACCAACTAGAGAAATGTAAATTAAAACCACATACCTATCACAAATGCAGGAGGAGATGAAGGGAAAATCGGAACATTAATGCACTGTTGGTGGAATTGTGAATTGATCCAGCCATTCTGGAGAGTAATTTAGAATTATGCCCCCAAAGGCCGTATAACTGTGCCTACCCTTTGACTCAGCAGTACCAAACTAGGTCTATATCCAAAGAGTTAAAAAGGAAAAGGATCTCTATGTACAAAAATATTTATAGCAGCTTTTTGTGGTGGCAAAGAATTGAAAATTGGGGGGGGGGGATGGTCATTAGTTGGGGAAATGTCTAAACACAAAACAGTATATGATTATGAAGGAATACTATAGCACTAGAAGAAAGAGAACATTGTGGCATGATTAACTGTAAATGATTTAGCTATTCTCAACAAAACAATGATCTAAAACAATTCTGCAAGACTCATAATGAAAAATGCTATCCACTTCCAGAGAAAGAACTGATGGATTCTGGATGCAGATGGAATTATTTTTAAAACCTTCTTCATTTTTCTTCTTCTTTTTGGGTCTGTGTTTTCTTTCAAAACATGATTAATATGGAAATATGTTTTGTATGTCTGAATGAGTATAATCGCCATCAAATTTCTTGCCTTCTCAATGAGGGCAAAGGGAGAGAGGAACAGAGGGAGGAAGAGAATTTGGAGCTCAAATATGAAAAAATAAAATGTCAAATTTTACATGCAATTGGAAAAAATATTCTAAAATTAAAAAAGACTTAGTATCTCTGATCAAAATGATAACCAACGATGACAAAAGACTCATAATGATGAAGAGTGCAGCATGCAATATATTTTTCCTTTTCTTTCTTGGAAAATGGATAAAAGTAGAAATTTATTTTTCATGACAATACAAATTTGGAACTTTTCCGGTCTTCACAATGGGTGGAGAGGTTTGGGGAAGGGAGAGAATTTGAAACTAGGAAAAAAGTTCAAAAAGTCTGCTTTGAAAAATAAATGTAATAAAAGATTTAAAACAAATTAAAGCCATTTCTAAAGTTCAGTTTGCAGCATCATGGTAACAGATTTAGAAGAGCACCCTAAAGGAAGGAGGCCATTCAATTTCAACACCTGCTGTTCACTAGACCTGTCACTAAGCCAACCACATTTTAATCTCTAATCATGTTTCCTTTTCTTCACAAAACATTTGGAATCATCTCTACTGTGATTGAATGCACTTTGTAACTATTTGTATGGCAGTAAGAACTGGCATTGGAAGGCTTCGCTACAAGCTCTGGTTCCAGTACATCCTGGTCAAGAGACCATAATATCACTTATTCAGCTTCAGTTTCCTCTTTTGTAAAATGAGCATAATAATCCCGTACAGGCAATCTTCACAGTATTACAAATTTTGCTTTAGAAAAGACTTCAGCAGCCATCTAGTATTCCAACTTCCTTAATGTACAGGAGATGAAACCGAAGAAGAGAGAAGTCAAATGATTTGCCTAAGGTTACACAGCTAGTAAGTTGCAGAAGTGGATTTTGAAATGAGATCCTCTGGCTCAAAATACAAACCATTATTTATTGCTCAAAGGATTCCTGGAGATCCCTAATTCCAACACATTTATTATATTTTGTTGCTTAATAATATTTTTATTGTTAGCAAAAATCTTGCTAAGATGGCATACTTGGAGCTGAAGACATCCTGTAGTACAATGTCCTCAGCTTGAAGATGAGGAAATTGAAACCCAGGGTGCTCATGTGTGTTGTCCAACGTTCCACAAGTTCACAGAACTTGAACCCACATCCTCAAACTTGAAAGCCAGGACTCTTCCACTCAACAATGCTGATAGAAAATGTATAAAGAAATTTAAAGCAAAATGAGAGTAGGAATAGCCAATGAAAAATGGTCAATGGACTGTTTTCAAGCAAAAAGAGGTCAAACAAAGTGGTTTCAGTCTACACCCAAATGTATATGAAACAAATTGGACACAAATATGACCCCTTATGACCCTTTCCTTCTTCTTCAGGGTCCAATAATATAGAAAGGCTAAATATGCTTCTTAGAGGATGCTTTTATAAACTCGTTAAACAAGAAAGAACAAAGACAGAAGAATTCATTTTTATAGAGTATAGAAGCAATTGGAATTGAATAATGACTTCATCTGGTTGGAATGTGTACATATTTTTGTGGGGGGGATATCCTGAATTTTTTAAAGTATGGCTTTCCCATTTTAAATTTCCATTTAAAATTAAAAATTTAAAAAGGATTTTAATTTTATCCTCACCAAAAAATCCTTTTAGGATCCAAAAATTTCTTGGACACAACCATCATCAATGTAAAAACATTTGCCTCAAACATAGAGCTTTGGCTTGCCAAGAAAGAAATAGAAAAAGTAAAGATAATTGGAAAAAAGAGTTTTGAGAGTTTGAAAGATAAGTAAAAAATAGAATGAACCACAAACTATCTGGGATCTCAACTACCCATTATGGAAAAAAGAGAGAAATATATGTGAATATGATGGCATTGCCTCTTGTCATGGGGTTTTACCAGATTTCTGAATTTAAAGGGCCTTCTTTTTGTTTGAAAGAAGAAATCAGAATGAGGACTGGCTTTGGGGTGAAAAAAAAGAAAAAGGAAGAGGTCAACTTTTCTATCGTCTGGTATTTGGTCACATCTCCATGTTATTTTCCCTGCTCCAGCGAGGTTACTCTGTTATTTTCCATTGTTTCATCTTCAACTAGGTAATTTTTGTCTGTGTCTCTGACAGTTCCCCGTGGCAAAGAGACATGCTTCTTTCCTTAAGTATGTCTCACATTTGCATGATTCACAAGCAACTAGAAATTGGAGTCACCTACGAATTGTAGTTCAGGTAATCCATAAGAGCAGATTGTCTCAAAAGTTGTTCTCTAGAATGTGAGATGCCAGTTCTCTATCTAGTAACAGAATTGATCTCCTGAGTGTTTTTTTGGAGGGAGTTTGAGGGTAGGGGTCTTCCTGACTTTGATGAAAATTCCTCTGATTAAAGCATATAAGCAACTCCCAGGTTGTCTTCAAGTTGCCGTAGGGCACTAACAGGTTAAATGATGATCACAGACACAGAACTCTTACCATATGTATCTTACAATGGACTTTTGGTATGGAATATACAGGTGATGCAACCTCTTTACCAGGAGGATGCTATGGACCTTATTTCTAGGAGAATCATGATCATGAGTAAGGGAGTACTTTTTTTAAACCCTCAGCTTCCATCTTGGAGTTAATTCTGTGTAGTGGTTCCAAGACAGAAGAGTGGTCAGGGCTAGGCAATGGGGGTCAAGTGACTTGCCCAGGGTCACACAGCTGGGAAGTGTCTGAGGCCAGATTTGGACCCAGGACCTCCTATCTCTGGATATGACTCTCAATCCACTGAGCCACCCAGTTGCTCCCTAGTAAGGGAGTACTTTGAAGAAATTGTGGAGTATCTGTGAACATTATCTAACTGGCACCCTGAGGGGGTGGAATTTCTCTCCATAAGCCTCTAGCAATGTTCCTTCTGTTATAAGGGGCCCTTCAGTTCCATTAACCAAAAAACATTAGTTAGATTTTATGAAGGGATATTTCTCTGGAAGGTATAAAGAAAACAAAGCACAAATACTTCCCTGAACAACTAGAGACCATAATCTTCCCTACATCACCTCAGTGGGAGGTAAAAGGTGTGTGGGGGACTGATTAGGTTCATAATGTAATTTAGTTCCTACATAGCAGAGGCCCCACCAAGTTCCTATTCACATGTGTCAAGGCTGCCAAATGAGGCCTTCCACTGGGCTGGAGTCCCAAATATCTAGGACCAGAGGCACCACTCCTAGAACGCCTAGAATGAAAAAGAATAAAACGGCTGAGGATCAAGGCCTTTTTCTTAGTCATATGGCCTCGGTGGGGAGAACATCCTAAGTCTTCTTCCCTTATCGCATGGCATCTCAACTGCTACTATGAACAAATTGGGCACTGAATGAAGTCAAATGACCGAGTGAGGCAAAGACTATGTAGCTAATATGGATAGGTTTTTTCCAGTGCTCCCAGAACTAATCTATCCAGAGCCTTCCCTTTTCAGTTAGCAGCCAGGAACCAGTTCCTATATGTCTACGTGTACTCCACGTCTCTGTAAAGCCTTCCCTTATATATCATCATGATTCTCTTAAAAGCAAGCTCCCTATTGTCCTCCACTTGGAGAGGCTGCATCAGCCAAACAAACTGATGGGGCATGCGTCTCCCCCACATCCCCATTACAATCAGACATGGGATTTAAGCCTCCAAAGCTGCCTGTCTACGCATAATGAACCAATGAATGAATGGATGAATGAATGAATGAATGAATGAATGAATGAATGAATGAATGAAACATTTGTTAGGAACTTACTATGAATAAAGAACACTGCTACCACTGAGGATAGAGATAAAAAGTAAGATAATCTCTGTTCTCAAGGAGTTTATATTCTAATAGGGGAAAGAGCACATATGGGAAGTTTCAGCTGTAGACAGCTGTGGATAGACTGAGGGTGTCCCATGGTCCTTAGGGTGTGGAATCACAGCAGATGTTAATGCCATTTTAATATCATTTTCAATGATAAAATCTTACCAGTTTCTGATGTTGAGTCCTTTGACAATGTCAAGGACTTTGGTGACAAGAGCTTTCTTTTCTGGGTCTTCATTAGCTGAGGCTGTAGCGTGTGCAGAAGCATCTCCAGGCTACGTCTCCACGGGAGGTATTTTCAGGATGAACACTGTGGACAATGAACTAGAAGCAATTGTGATTCCCAAGGCTTTTAGGTTCAGAATCCTGAGACGTGTCCATCAGAATTGGAGGGGAGATGGTGGTCAAGGTGTTAGGGGTGCTTTGACTTGCCTAGCACATGCTACCTCTAGTCTCTCCTTCAGGGATGCCTTGTTGCTTCAGCTAGGCTGATTTGCCTGCCCTTTGTGTGGCAGATGGTTGGCAGTTCATAGGAATGGCTGCCCCCTTCTCTACAGAAGTTACTTCCCCAGATGACGGCTGGGAGGGCTGGGCTGGAAGCAAAGCTGGTGATCTGGGAAGTATGCCACACTGACTTAGTTGGACTAATGCTAAAATTAGTTTAGATTCCTAGAGAATGTAAATTATATTCAACTATTAGGGGAGCTAGTCTTGGAAAATGTTGAATGGGTATTAAAAATTCATTGTAGCTACCTAACAGAGAACATTACTCGGTAACTGAGGGCAACGTTTCTTTTCCACAGGCTCAGTTTCTTCTTCAGTAAAATGAAAGGAATGGAATTTATCTCTAAACTCTTTTAGCCCTAAATTTTATTAACCCCTGTGACTAATTAGGAGTTGAAAGAATATTGCACCTAGAAATGAATTGGATGAGTACTGGGCTACAAAGGATAAGCGTTCTATAGTGTTGGAAATAGCCAATGTCATCAATGGAGGACATGAGATGAATTAGATAATTACAAATCATAGAACTATTTAAAACTAAACAATTATATTTGCATGCAGCTATAACTAGCATGGAGCGCACAGGACTTTGTCTCAGGATATATGAGAGAGGCCTCTTTCCTTCTATGCAATAACGCTCCTTAGGGCGATGGAGTATTTATATACTATAGTATATAACCATACTCCAAAGCATCCCACTGCTGTGGTATCCCTCTCACAAGGTCTTCCTCCTTCCCCAACCCTTGCAGCATAACTAAACTCACAGTAAAATTGCCTTTCCTGTTGCACCATTCTTTACTCTCCCTTTCTCTCCATCCCCATCCCCAGTAACTATTTTTGCTCCTGGTACTGAGGCTAAGGGAGGGAAACCCAGTTCTCGGTTATAGGGCAGTGGTCTTTGTTAAATAGCTACAATGAATTTTAAAATTCCTGTTCAACATTTTCTGAGGAAACCTCCCCCAACAAGGGATATGTATGTGCTTGTATTCACACTAGTATATATATATATACTAGTTCAAATAAATACATATGTGTACGTGTGTGTATATGTGATTATACACACACATATAGTAGAAATCAACATAGTAGTATCCTAGAAAGAATACTTGAGTAGCATTCACGAAACCTGGATTGAAATCCTGTTTTTGCCAGGATAAACTGATAAAACTGAATAAATTATTCTCTCTTTCTCTGGGCCTCAGTTTCTGTGTCTGTAAAATATTAGTATTGCCAAAAGAGATAATAATGAAAAATGATTGTACAAAAATATTCATTCACAACCACGCTCTTTGTGGTGGCAAAAAAACTGGAAAATGATGGTGATGGAATACTATTGTGCTGAAAGGAATGATGAAATGGAGGAATTCCATGTGACCTGGAAGAACCTCCATGAACTGATGCAGAGTGAAATGAGCAGAACCAAGAGAACATTGTACACATAATGTGAAACATTGCGGAACAATCCAATGTAATGGACTCTGCTCCTACAAGACAATCCCAAGGGACTTAGAAGAAAGAATGCTATCCACATCAACAGAAAGAACTGTGGGAGTAGAAATGCAGAAGAAAAACATGACTTATCATTTGTTTATATTGTATAACCCAGTGGAAGTGCTTATTGGATCCTGGAGGGGGGAGGAAAAGAAAATTAATCATATAACCATGGAAAAAATATTTAAAAAATAAAATAAAATATCAGTATTGGACTAAATCTCTCTTACCTCTGACACCTATCACAGTGAAACCCAAAGCATCCAGTAAACTAAGTCTAGCACAGTACACTAGGGGTAGGGGCAGGAAATGAAAGCACCAAAATACAAACTCCTCAGAAAGAACACAGTGGAAATACCACAGAATTTGGAGTCACAGAGTCTGGATTTGAATTTTGATTACTACTTTCTACTTGTGTGACCTTGGAGAAGTCATTTTCCTTATCTGGCTCTCAGCTTCCTTATTTATCAAATCAGGAGACTGGACTAGATGACCTTTAAGGCCCCTTCTAGTTCTAATGATCTTACATTTAAAGGAAAAATAAAATCCAGGGTTTTCTGCACATGATATTGCTAAATAAAAACAGGCACAGTAAAGAGCACATGTATTTCTTCAAGGTCCTCAAGTTCACTGTTCAGGTATCTCATAACAAATTTTTTGCAAGTGTGATTAAACAGGAGAGCTGCCATTCCAGGTGACGGCTAGTATATTGCGCTTGGGCACTGACATTTAGAGGACACTGCTATTTTTCACTCACTGCACTTTGGTCCCTTTATTGTTCAGTCATTTTAGTCATATCTGATTCCACATGGCCCCATTAGGGGTTTTCTAGGCAAAGACACTGTAATGGTTTGCCATTTCCTTTTCCAGATCATTTTCCAGATAAGGAAACTGAGGCAAGCAGGGTTAAGTGATTCAGAGTCATGCAGCTAGTATGTATCTGAAGTCAGATTTGAACTCAAGAAAACAAGACTTCCTCAATACAAGCCCAGGCAGTGAACTATCCACTGTGCCATCTAGCTGCCCCTTTTGTACAACAAAGAAAAACCAATCTCAGCACTTTGTATGAATAATTAGTCAAAACAGGACATACCAACCAGAGGCTTTATTTTTTCCCTATATAGCATCATATCCTAAGGAGAGCCTCCTAGCTTATTTAGCATCATCATACTTCCTTCCCCTTGTCTTCTGCAATGAACTTTTTGTCTTCCACTCAATTGGCCTTAAAAGATTGATGTGAGGGCCCATTTTCTACTGCTCATGGCAGGAGGGTTTTGTGAAGCTTGCTAAAAGCACTAAAATTGCTCATTATAGCTCCGTTAAAAGGACTTTATGGAGGATGTCCATCCAAGCCAATCCTGGCCACTCTTTAACATGAAAACTAAAAAGCTGGTCCATTTCTATTTCAAAACTCAACATTTGTTGCTGGAGATATAGATCCTTATTCTGTCATGATCCACGGGAAAGGAGGGTGATAGAAGACATGCTTCCTGCATATGGTATTAGCATATCATGGCAATAGATAATGTTCTTGGATAATATAAGGTCCCTTCAGGGGGGAGGCTGGTTTTTGCCTCTGTTTCTTTCTCTTCAGTGTAGCTATAGTGCCGTGCATACTGCATGGGCCTTCGGTAAATTCTGGGGAGCAAATGGACTTTCTGGAGTCCATAAAGACTTGTGTTTAAGTACCAGCTCTACTACTTACTAGCTGTGTGATCCTAGACAAGATATTGAGCAGTTCTGGGCCTCAGTTTCTCCCTCTCTGAAATGATGATCGGAATACTTGTACTACTTACCTCAAAGAGTTGTTATAAGGAAGATGTATTCTAAAACTTAAATTGTTAGAAAAAAGTCAATATTATTGGGTCAACATTTCCACTGGGAAATTTTGGAACCAATCTAGTTTTATTCACTTAAGCATCACAGATTCATACCCGATGGACCATGAAGATTATCTCGTCTACTTTCTGCATTTTACAGGGGAGGAAACTGAGGCCCAGAGAGGTTTAGTAACTTGTTCAAAGTCAAATAGTTCTTGAATAAATATGAGATCGCAGACAGGGGACATGATGATTCTTGTGACCAGACTCCCCAAACAAAGTATATACTTAGGCTTAACTACATTTCACCGAGGAATTAATCAGTTAAACTGAATAGTCCTTCTAAATTAAAAGGAGGCAGACACAAAATGATTGCAAGCTTAAGAGGTCACAGGAGTTTGCATTCAAGTAGCACTTGAAACTTTGGATTAAAGCTTTCAAATGCTGTGTTTAAGATGTTCTTGGTGATTTCTCACCACTGACAGTCTGACTGCCCGACATATTTATTTCATAGGGTAAGAAGTAACACCATGTGAAAAGAGCTGGAATGAGTGTTATCCAGCCCCCTTTCTTGGCAACAAAATGACTGTGCCTTGCTTGTTCTGGGAAGCCTGCCAGATGAGCTCTGAAAGGCTAGCAAGACTGAAATGACTGTACTGGCTTACGGTTCACTTTAACATACTAAATGGACCAGATCAAGGTCTGTAAAGAGAACCAAGCCAACCATGAAGAACGGGGCATGCTCTGGCAGGATATGACATCAGAAAATATATCCTACCACTTTTTATAGAATCTGGGCTTTGGGCAGCACCTTTCAGGGGCTTTCGGTGATCTTCAGTGTTTTTCCATCTGTTATTTCTTCCTCCCCTTAAGACAGTAGAGCTAGAGAGGCAAAATGCCTGGAGTTGATGACAGGAAGCCCTGGGACTCCAGGAAAGTCCTCTGACTTGTGTGATGGTCAGAGAATTCCTTAGGGGTTTTGTGGTCTAGGGGAAGAAAAACACCATATGTAAAAGATAAGGCAAATCTGGGCTTCCCCTCTTGCTTCTTTGGTCATGCTGGACAATCGATTTGACCTCTACAGGGTTGAATTTCCTTATTTGTTAAGACCAGAATGTTGGACCAGGAGAGCCTCAATATGCCTTTGAGCTTCAGAGCCATAATCTAACCCTAAATCATCTTCATTAATAGAGGAAAATGCCTCCAGCTTTCACCTTGCCCCTCTCCTACTAGGAGCTAATGGAAGCCCACAGCCTCCCAGCAGGAACTAGGACCTGGGTCTCTGACCCTGGGCACTGTCTACAATATCCCATCGCCTCTCTCTTGTCAATCTTATGCAGACCTACATGTACTTTTTAGTGAAATGAGGAAGAAGTGAAGAACTCCTTTCCAAAGAGATTCAAGGGGAGCAAGGGACATCTTCATGTCCTTCCCCATTCTTGAACACCAGATACAAATAAACAGAGCTATTTGCTCCTTGTAGGAACTCAGATTACAGTAGGCACTGAAATAATGATTGGTTATTGATTCAGCAGGGGCATAGTAGAGAGCGAGCTTTGGTCTGGAAGTAAAGAGATGAGGATTCCAGTCCTAGTTCTTGATGAGAGCCTTTGGGAGGGTTATTTCTCCTTTCTGCACTACAGCTGACCTTGATGGATTTTCAGGTCACTATGACTTCTAAATTCTAAAATTATAGAAAAGGAGAATAAATGAAGAATCTACACAAGGTGTCACTTTTTCTCCCTGTAAAATAGTGGAGGAGAACTAACAACAAAAGTAAACATTTATAGAGAATTGTAGGGTTTACAAAGCTCTTTTTCTCATTTCAACTCCAGTTAGGAGTTATTATTTCTACATTTTTAGATGAAGAAGCTGAGTGAGGCTCAAGGTAGTTAAGTTATGCTCCTAGTCACATGGGAAGATAAGTCAGAGCCAAGACACAAATTCAGGGCTTCCAACTTCAAGTCCAGTTTTCTCTCTACTCTGCCAAGCTCTCTTTCCCTGGTCTCGTCCAGACGTCCTATCCTATTACTCTATAATGCCAACATCTATTAATTTTCAAAGGTAATAGGAATGGGGAGAAGGCGGATGAAAAGAATAGAAAAGAAAAAAATGACACACGAGATAAGTATCTTTATATCATTTATCTACATGCATATATGTATATTACTTTGTGCTCTCATTTTGTCCAACCTGTTAATATTGTGACTATGCCACTGGGCAGCCCCAGTTCTGCTTAAGGGAGCAAGATTGTGGCAGTCACCACATAATTTTTAATGCCTAACATATGTACAAGCAGGCATTTGGTAAATGGATTTTTATGATGGCAGCTGCTCCACATTAGGTCTAGTAAGATGAAGACATTGGCCCCATACTCTACATCCATACACCTTGGTTATATTTAATTAGTAGTATGGCAGAATTATACAAAGCTAACCCCAGAGGGGCTGTTAGATATTGCCTACTCCATTCCCCTCATTTTACAAATGGAGAAACTGATTCTCAGGACAAGGAATGAACGCTCCCAAGAACTTATAAGCCATGTGATTGAATTTCAATGTTCTTCCCTTTCAGCCCAGCATTTTCTACAGTATTTAGGTGACAACTTGTCTTGGGCCTTAGTTATAAGACAGTGATGATGAAAAGCCATTACCTCAGAGGATGTGTCTAGTTTTTACAATTTAGTGGAAACCAATGACGGTAGGATTTTCCAAAAGAAGTGGCAACTAAAAAAGCACATAGTACCATACATGAGTGACCCAACATATTTGTCCAGAGTCAATTTCAGGAGGTTGAAATCAGTGCCAAACTGTGTCAGTCCTGACATTGTGCTTTTCTTTTCTTCTTTTCTTATGTAAAACATTCCCCCCTAGTAATCCTTTTGTAGAAGGAAACTCAAACAAAAAAAATTAACAAAGAAAGTGAAAGAAGTCTGCTTTGGCTTGGATTCTCCAGCAGTTGTTTCTCTGGAATCAGATTGCATTTTTTTTATCATGAGTTTTTTGGGATACATTTGGATCATTGTATTGCTGAGAGAAGCTAAGTTATTCACAGCTGTTCATTGTACAGTATTGTTGTCATCATATACAATGTTCTCCTGGTTCTGCTTATTGAACTAAGTCAGTTCATGTAAGTTTTTCCAGGTTTTTTTGAGCTCCTCTTGCTGGTCATTTATTTTAGCACAATAATATTCCATTACATCATATACTATAACTTATTCAGCCAATTGGTGTGTATCTCCTCACTTTCCAATTCTTTGTGCCCACAAAAAGAAGTGCTTTAGATATTTTTGTACAAATATATTCTTCCCCTTTTTGTTTTTTATCTCTTTGGGATACAAACCTAGTAACAGTATTGCTGGATTAAAGGCCCTTTGGGCATAGGTCCCTATTGTTCTCCAAAATGGTTGAATCAGTTCTCCATTCCCCCAACAGGGCATCAGTGCCTCAATTTGCCCATATCCCTTATAAGTTTTGTCATTTCTCTTTTCTGTCATAATAGACAATCTGATAAGTATAGAGTGATACCACAAAGTTATTTTAATTTGCATTTCTCTAATTAAGAGTTATTTAGAGCATTTTTTGCATGACTATAGAGAGCTTTAATTACTTTGTCTGAGATTTGCCTGTTCATATCCTTTGACCATTTATCAACTGGGGAATGACTTATATTCTTATACATTTAAGTCAGTTCTCTATATATTTAAGTAATGAGGTCTTTATTATAGAGTCTTGTAAAAAATTTTTGTACCATTATGATTACTATGTATTATTCTCTATTTTATTTCCTCCTATTTAGTTTCTGACCACCACCTCCCCCAATTTGCCCTCTTTTCTATGAGCTCCATCCCTCTTCTCTTATCCCCTTCTCCTCCTATTTCCTGTAGGATAAGATATATTTCTATACCCAATTGATTATGTTTGGTTTTCCCCTATTGAGTCAATTCTGATGAGAGTAAAGTTCACATGCTCTCCTCCTCATTTTCCCTTTTAGGTGAGATAATTTACCTTATTCTATTTGCCCTTCCCCCTCCTCCTAATGTATTCCTTTTTCCCCATGCCTTAATTTAATTTTATTTTTATATCATCCAATCATATTCAACTCACACCCTTGTCTTCTGTCTCTGTATATTCCTTCTGCCCTAATGGAGAATCCTAACTGTCCTAACAATTATGAAACTCTTGGGAGTTACAAGAATCATTTTCCTCTGCAGGTATATAGTTTAAACTTATTGAATGTCTTTTGATTTCTCTTTTTTAATCTTTTTGTGTTTCTTTTGAGTCTTGTATGAGAAAGAAAATTTTCCATTCAACTCTGGTATTTTCATCAGGAATGTTTGAAAGCCCTCTGTTTCACTGAATATCCACTTTTCTCCCTGAAGGATTATGCTCAGTTTTGTTGAGTAATTCTTGGTTGAAGTCCTAGTTCTTTTTTTCCTTTGGAATATCATATTCTAGGCCCTCATATCCTCTAATGTAGAAGCTGCTAAATCTTGTGTTATCCTGACAGTGGCTCCACAATATCTGAATTTTTTCTTCTTGACTGCATATAATATTTACTCCTTGACCTGGAAGTTCTGGAATTTGGCTATAATATTCACGGGAGTTACCCTTTTGGAATCTCATTCAGGAGATGAATGGTGGATTCTTTCAATTTCTATTTTATCGAATATCAGGGCAGTTTCCCTTGACAATTTCTCAAAAGATGATGTCTTTTTTATCATGGCTTTTAGGTAGACCAATACTTCTTAGATTAGATCTCCTGTATTTATTTTACAGGTCAGTTGTTTTTTTCCCATGAGATATTCCACATTTTCTTCCATATTTTATTCTTTTGACTTTCTTTGATTGTTTCTTGATGTTTCATGGAGTCATTAGCTTCCACTTGCCCAATTCTAATTTTTAAGGCATGATTTCCTTGAGCGAGCTCCTTCTTTTTCACTGGGTCAATTTTACTTTTTTCTTTTCTTCAGTGAATTTGTGTATCTCCTTTTTCATATGGCCAATTCTGTCTTTTTAGAAATTTTTCTCTTCAGTACATTTTTGTATATTTTTCCCATTTGGCCAGTTTTGCTTCATAAGAAGTTCTTCACTTCAATGAATTTTTGATCCTCTTTTATCAATTAGCCTATTCTGTTGTTTAAGGTATTAATTTTTTCAGTTATCTTTTGTGCCTTCTTTACCAAGCTATTGCCTCTTTTTCATGATTTTTTCACTTTAATTTCTTTCCCCAATTTTTCTTTTACCTCTCTTATTTGATTTTAAAAATCTTTTTTGAGCTCCTCCATTCATATTTCTGGGATTTAAGAAAATTTATATTATTCTTTGATGGTTTGACTGTAGTATTGACTTTCTTGTCTTCTTCTGAGTTAGTGTTTTGGTCTTCTCTATCATCAAAATAATTTTCTATGTTGAGTTTCATTTTTGTTGTTGTTTATAATGTTTCCAGCCTTTCCTCTTTCTTTTAATTAAAAAAGAAACTGTTAATGTTGGGCTCTGCAACTGAGTGAAGGGAGCACTGTTCCAAGTTTTAGGTTCTTTGTGCAGCTGTCTTCAGAGGATCTCTCTGTTTTTAGTTCTTTCAAGGTGATAGGAGGTAAAGAGAGGTATTTTTGATTCTTTCCTGGCTTGTGCTCTGGTCTGTGAGTAACCACAAGCATTTTTTTCTGCCTTAGAACTGTGACCAGAATGTCCTACTATTCAGTGCTGATATATGCTGGTGCCTGAGACTGTGTCCCTGGGCTGTGATCTGGTTCTGAGTATGGGCAACAAGACAAGAGTCTTGCATCCAGAGCCAGCAAAGGGACCCCTGTAGTCTCTTTCTGAATAGTTGTCTGATTCCCCTCACCCTTACTGTCTGTGGCTTAAGCCTCCAGAAGCCTTTGCAGCTGGTTCAGTGCCCTCTCAAAGCCTGTTGCAGATATGGGCCCATGCTTTGGCATGCTACTTTGTGCTCCACTTTCACTCTGGTTCTCTAGATCTTACTTGCTGGTCTTTTAAGTTGTTTTGGGCTGAAAATTTATTTTACTCCATTTTTCTTGGGTTTTCGATGCTCTTGAATTCATTTTGAGATGTAATATCATAGTTTTTTGGAGGGCAATTTGGTAGAGATTAGATGAGTTTCTGTACTTTCTCGGCCATCTTGGCTCCAACCCTCAGATGCTGTGCTTTTCTGATGTGGACAAACCTTAGAAAAGTACTCCTCTTTGCCTCATTATGGCACCTAAGTTTTTATTTTTTATTTATTTATTTTAAAATATTTTTCCATATTTACACAATTCATTTTTACCCTCCCTTCTTCCCTCCCCCCTCCCAGAGCTGATAAGTAACTCCACTGGGTTGTACAAATGCTGTCACTTGATACCTATGCCCATATTATTCATTTTTGCTATGGAGTAATTTTTAAGGCCTAAACCCCAAATCACATCCCCATATATACAGGCACCTAAATCCTTAAGGGTTCTGCCAACAGAGTTTGGAAAGCACTGATAGGACCTAGCAAACTGGGAAGGTTTTAAGTACTATCACAGGGAGGGATTCTGAGTGTTTTGTCCAAAGGCTAGTCTAGATAAATGCAGCGAATCATTTATTGTTGTTTAAGTTGTGACCCCATTTTGGGTTTTCTTAGCAAAGGTACTATAGTGCTCTGCCATTCCTTCTACAGCTCATTTTACAGATGAGGAACTGAGGCACACAGACAGAGTTGGTTATGTAACTTGACCAGGGTCACACAGATAAGTGTCTCAGGTCGGATTTGAACTCAGGAAGATGAGCCTTCCTGAGTCCAGGTCCAGTTCTCTATTCACTATGCTACCTAGCTGCTTTGCACAGAGAGGTATATTATCCATCATAAGGCTAGAGTCACAGATTGAAATGCAAGAGGGCTCTCAAATCTTTGTGGACTCTTTTTTCCTTCAAAAAGATTAAGATGAAAAGAAACATATGCTTTATCACAATAGTTCCAATCTGACTTATTTAAATAAGTTGCTAACTCTGAAAAATGAGAAATGGATAAAATGAAATAAACTGACTCATTATTCCCATCCTTAAGGAACTTTATTTGATATAAATTCTGGAACTCAAATACCGTATAACACCCCAATCCTCATACTTGACTTCTCACTCTGTCCAATGTGGTATCTAGTCCTGTTGATTCTACCTTCACTACAGCCCAGGGCATGCCTTTAACACCTCCAGCCTAGATTAGTTCATTAGCCTCCCGGTTGGTCTAAGCAATCTTCCTAAAGCATAGATCTGACCATCTTACCTCCTACTGCTATTTGTTAAATGACAGGATCTATCTATTACCTGCAGCATAAACTATAAAATCTTCTTTTTCAATTTTTAAAGCCCTTAACAAACTGGCCCCTTCCTATTTTTCTAGTCTTCTTACACCCAATTATTCTATGATCCAGTGACATTGATTTTCTTACTCTTCCTCACACAAAACACTCTTATCTTTTGATTCCAAGTATTTTCATTTGTTGTCCTCCATACCTGGAGTATTTTCTCTCCTTATCTCTACTGCCTAGCATGTCTGGTTTGCTTCAAGTCTCAACTAAAGTCCCACCTTCAACAAGATACTTTTCCTAGTCCTTAATATTATTGTCTTCCCTCTGTATATATCTTAGTCATTTGTATGTTGTTTCCTCCACTGGACCACAAGATCCTTGAGGACAAGGACTGTCTTTTGCCTTTCTTTGCACAATGCCTAATAGTACATAGTAGCTAATTAATGAATGATTCTTGACTTGTTGATTTTCCTTTAACAACTCACCAGTAGACGCAGATATTTTTCCTTACTTTTCTTTACTTGTGCCTTATTGAGGTACTTAATTATTTATATCTTTATATATATATATATATATATATATATATCTTACTGAGGTAAATATAAGAAAAAACAAAATTAAATCATTTAAAAAACCTAGATGCTGATATTTACCTCAATTTCTAACACAAATCATATTACAAAAATGTATGATATAATACTGGAAATACATGAAATTTAATTTGGTCTAGTATGGACAGCAATTTTGAAGACAGAAATCTGGATGTAATATACACCTATTTAAGATTCTTCTCTTTTTACTGCTCAAACTTTTCAGTGTCCTAATTTAACAATTAAAGAATTATTGAATTCTACCCAGTACCAAAATTTATAATCTTTCTCATTTCACCTTATCTTCACATTTATTATTACTATGGAGAACAAAATAGTAAACTGTTAGAAGAAAATCTTCCCTACGCTTATGGAAGGTCCCAATGTAAGAACCCAGAAATATAACTACTTAATCTCATTTCAAAGTTTTTCAGGGTATTTCCTTGAAAACAATAATTTACCCTTATATGGAACTTTAAGGTTTCTTAAGTACTTATCTCATCTCAGCTCTGTGACGGAGGTAGAAAAGTACTACTGAGAATTTAAAAATGAAGAATTTTGCTATTAACAAATCCTGAAAATTAGATCGTGACTGTGAAAGGTATTGGAGAAAATCCAAGGCCAGGGGTCCACTTGGAGACTTCCTTTAAACTTCTTAGCTTAGTGCTGTATATATGGGGTATATAAGGTCAAAACGTGTTGGATAAATGACAAGATTCAAAGAGAAGTGCTTTAGAAAAAGTAGAGACTATGGTTCTAGCTTTCAAACAAATTCACAAACAAATAGAAAAAATATGGGAAAATACAGAAGAATATAGGAAACACAATGCATAAATCTCTTAATTTACAAAACTCCCTCCCCGAGTTAGACCTAGAATAAATGGATAACTAGCAATATTAATCAACTGGAATTTTATCTGACAAAATGTTCATACATCACACATGAATAAATCCTTCCCTTTTCAAAGAATTTCAATTTAATCTTGATGTTCAGGCATCTTTTCTCCAAAGTTCAAGTACATCCAGTTCCGACAAACCTTGCCATAACTTTTCCAGTCACTTGCATGAGAAAACTTGGTATCTAATTTATTGGTACAATTTGTTCTCATTTTTCTTTTCTTCTTAGGTTCTGGATTCACTATTATTTTCAATAGCAAACATCAAGCATTTATATAAGAAAATACAGTGGACTCTTCCTATGTGTTTAGTATTTTAATAATTTTGGAGAATATTGAAAGCAAATTTCCTAATAATTATGTCCCTAGTCACATGGATTCAGTTAACATATCATCTTTAATTCAATTTATTTGGTTGTTGGTTTGTCCCTAAAGAGCACTGCTCCTCTTTCTGGGGCTGGAAATCTGTTCCGGTAAATCATAGGCTAATCCTTCTGAAACTTAAAAATCAGCAACATTTTGAAGGGAAAGAAACATAGAGAGAGGCAATATGGCACAAAGGCATGAGCAGTGAATCAGAAGGAAAGAGATTGGTATTCGAGGCTCTGCTTTAACATCAACTCATTACAAGACTGACCTTGGGTATGTTCCCTAAATTTCAACATTTGTCTTCTAGCTGTAAAATGAGAAGGTTCAACTAAATGATTTCTAAAGTCTTAGTTCTAAAATTCGAAGTTTCTAAATATTGTGAATTAGGATGTATTCTATATGATCTTTTTTGTCCTCTGCATTTCACTTAAGCAATGTGCAAACTTTGTAATACATGCATGTATATTCCAAATGGTACCATGGAAAATGGTGTTTCAAGGAGGGATTGTCAGGCACTTCACATAACCATATATGCTTCAGTCTAATGAATCCAGTGTAGCACAACTCCAACTACAATTTGAATCAATAAAATATATTTATGAAGCAACAAGTTCATAAAGTATAAGATTATCATGCCATTTTGAGGAGTTTCTAGATTAGAAAACTTCTATTATTAACCAAAACTAATTGGAATCTTTGATTATTTCAAGGCAAATAACAAGTCAAGATACTGTGAGGTCAAGGACTTATTTTTATAATAAATAAGTTTCTTGGCAGTCAGAATAGACTCACCTCAATTTTCCTTATCTTTTCCTTCTATAGTAGTATCCCATAACTGATGTTCAGAGGTTCCTGAAGGATCATGAATAATAAAAGAAAATTTTAACTATATTTGGTATATTAGACTTACTAAAAGATAAAACAAACATACTTTTTAGGAATAAACTCAACAAAATATGTGAAGGAAGGTAGCCTATCAGTACCAGATCTCAAACTGCACTATAAAGGATTTTTTAGTTGTTTCGTATCATCAAAACAATTTGGTATTAGCTAAGAAATAGAATGATGGATCAATGGAATAGATTGGATACACATACAGGGGCAAATGACCTTAGCAATCTTATGTTTCATAAACCCCAGTATTCTAGCTTTTGGGATAAAAACTCACTATTTGACAAAAACTGCTGGGAAAACTGGAAAATAGTATGGCAGAAAAAAGATCAATATCTCATATTCCATACCAAGTTAAGGTCAAAATGGCTATATGATTTAGATATAAAGACTGATATCATAAGCAAATTAGGGGAGGATAGAACAGTTCACTTGTCAAATCTATGGAAAAGGGCAGAATTTAAAACAAGAGACAAAATATTATAATATATAAAATGAATAATTTTCATTATACAAAATTAAAAAGGTTTTGTATAAACAAAAGCAATGTAAACAAGATTTGAAGGGGGAAACATCAAACTAGAAAAAATTTTTGCAACAAATTTCTCTGATGAAGATCTAATTTCTCAAATTTATAGAGAACTAAGTCAAATTTGTAAGAATACAAGCCATTCTCCAGTTGACAAAAGGTCAAAGGATATGAACAAACAGTTTTAGATGAAGAAATCAAAGAAATAGTTGCATGAAAAATGTTCTAAACCACTCACACCAATCAGATTGGTCAATGTGACAGTTACAAAGAAAAGTGATAAATATTGGAGAAGATATGTCAAAATTGGGACACTAATGCGTTGTTTGTACAGTTGTGAACTCATCAAACCATTCTGGATGGCAATTTGGAACTATGCCCAAAAGGTTATAAAACTGTGCATATCCTTTTATCCTATAATATCACTAGTAGGTCTATATCTCAAAGAGATATAAAAATGATGAAAAAGCCTTTTTGTACAAAAATACATATAGCAGCTCTTTCTGTGTTAAAAAATTAGAAATTGAGAGGATGTCTATGAATTGGAGAATGGCTGAACAAATTGTGGTATATGATGGTAATGAAATATTATTGTGCAATAAGAAATGATGAGCAGGATGATTTCAGAAAAAGCTAGAAAGATCTACATGAATGATACAGAATGAAATAAGCAGAAGCAGAAGAACATTTTCTATAGTAACAGCAATATTGTAGGATGCTCAACTGTGAAAGACTTAGCTACTCTTAGCAATACAATGATACAGGACAGTTGTGAAGAATTTATGATGAAATGCTCTCCACCTCTAGAGAAAGAACTGTTGGAGTCTGAATGCAGATCAAAGCATGTGATTTTCCACTTTAGTTTATTTTGGTTTTTATTTTGGAGTTTTGGGGTTTTATATGAGTATCCTCTTACAACCATGACCAATATGGAAGTAAGTTTCATACGATAATACATGTACAACCCAGATCAAATTGCTTACCATCTTTGAGAGGGAGGAGAGAAGGGAAGGACGGAGACAACTTGGATTTTGTAATTTTGGCAAATGTCTGTTGAGAACTGTTATTCAATATAATTGAGAAAATAAAATATTTTTTAAAAAGAATAAAAAAGAAATAAACTCAACAGCAAGGGTTAAGGACCTAGTTCCTTAGTAGTTAACTCAAATGACAGCAAGAACAGCATGTTAGTCATCTGCTGAAGTCCAGTTTTACCTGAGTGTGGTCTCTGCTGCTCCTTCTTGGGTAAGAGTTTCAAAATGAGTTTTATAAACACATTGAGAAGCTTACCAAAACGACCTTTAACAGTGCCAGCTTCCCACAGTTGCAACCAGACTCATGAGGGCTCACATACTTGTCTGGCACTGGCTGCCATCTTGGTAATATCTCAGGATACAGAGAGCCCAATCTCTCCAAGGCAAAGAAGCACCAGAGGTGCCCGGTCTCCCTTATACAGTGCCAACATTTTAAATGTACACAGCTATTTGGATATTATCTTTTCCAGCAAAATGAAAGTTCCTAGAGGGCAGGGATCATATTTTCTGAAAGCTATTAAGCACTTAATAAATGTCTCAGAACAAGTGAAGAAGAGTAGTCATGAACTCCCAATACCCTATCATTAAGGCACATGTATTCGGAACACACATGACTAAGGCAACTTGGAACTCAGGAACTGTAGGGCCTCAATGTCCTTTTATTCCAGAAGGTCCTCTTGAATTTTGGTGTGGGTAATGGTATTGGTGACACGAGTTACTCCATTGCTCAGCTAAGGATATCAGCTTGGATAGACAACTCATCTGGGCTTCTTCCTTTTAGGACACAGTGTCTCTGCTGGACAGGAAGTTCAGCTGGATAAAAGTTGAACCCAGGACCTCCCTTCTCCAGGCCTAGTTCTCCATCCGCCAGACTACTTAGCTGTTTCTATTGTGTTCTTTTGATTAGGTCAATGACTTTAAGCCTATGAGTCTCAAATAGCTCTCTTCTTTGACTCTCTCAGAGAACTCCTCTGAGGTTTGTCAATTCCAGGCAGAAAGGAGGAGAGGTCCAGTCTCTTCTGTTCCTTTAGGAAGAGATTTGACATTAGTTTATGGTGATTAATCTCTATTCAATCAGTTATGCTTCCCAGAATCCTCTTGGGTTGTTATTCAGATGAGAGGCTAGAGATCAAGTGCCTATGTTCTCCTGGTAAGTTAATTGTCTTTGTTGGCCTCTTTATATGCAACTGAGCTAAGACTTTTTCTAAATTATAGAATATTTATTTTGCATTTGAAAGCCTTCCTTTTACATTTCATTGTCTCATTCCTGGTACCCCAAGTGAACTTCAGATGTTAGAAAATCCTCTCTAGGGCAATCTATGACAATAACAATAAAAGATTCCTATGTGCACCAAAAAAGTCATAGCATAATTTTTTAGGGTAGCAAAGAATTGAAAATAAAGTAGATGGCCATTGATTGGAGGCTGGCTAGATAAACTGTAGTATATGAATGAAATGGAATAATTTTGCAATAGAAGCAATGATGAACATGAAAAATTTGGAAATTAATTGGAAGACTTTTTTGAAGGATGTAAACAGAACCAGAAAAATAATATACACAATGACATCAAAACTGCACAAGGAAAGAACAGCCACTACAACATGATGAAAGTTAAAACTATATAATTATAATAACCAAGTTTGGCCCTAAAGGAAATATATAAAATGCTCCTCTCCCTTCTTTGTATAAGTGGGGTACTATGGGTATGAAACATTGTATACAATGTATGATTCAGCTGATGCAGTGCTTAATTCTTCAATCTTCCTTTTTTGTTTTTTCCTTTCCTTTCCTTTTTTCTAGTTGGGGTGAGAGCAGGGAGGAAATATATTCAGAAATTAGAGCTATATAAAAATAAAAGATATAAATGAAAAATAAATATTTTAAAATTTCAAATGAAATGAAATAAAGACATCTTAGACTCAATTGCCAATACATGTCAAAGAAGTGAATATTCCAAAAGAGTCGGAAATATCACAGATGGTATTATTTACCACAAAATGGGAACTGAGAAAACATAGCTGACTGCCAAATGGAATGATTATTTTCTTGCTCAAATATTCAGTGGATATGAGATCTCATCAGTCTTTACATCCTGCCTTCTGTTCTTTGATCATCATCCTCAACTTCCTCCAGAATCTTGGATCTGCCCCTGAGCACCCCAACACTGGAGGTGGTTGGCTATGGGAGTCACATGATTGAATCTGTGCATAAGGAAAATTATTCTGGCAGCAGTGTATAAGATGGCCTAGGATGGTGAGAGACTTCAGGCAATAAGCCCAATAGGCAGCTATTGCAATAATATAGGTGAAGGGTGATAAGGACCTATACTAAAGTGGTAGCTATATGAATAGAGAGAAGGGATAGGATGGATGCCAGAGATACTATGAAGGGAGAAGCAGCATGATTTTGCAAATGATTAGATATGTGGAGTGATGGATAGTGAGGCATCCAAGATTATACCAAGATTAAAAACCTGGGAAACTGGAAAGATTACCCTACCTTTGAAATAATTAGGGAAAGTCAGGAAAGAGGGAAAGAAAAGGAGTTCAGTTTAAGACATGTGCAATTTAAGTCATCTCTGGGACATTCAATATGATATGTCCACTAGCTACTTGGTAAAGCAAGACAGAATCAAGGGGAAAATTGGAACTCATTAGAGAGAGCTGGGAATCACCTTTATAGAAATGACACTAAAATCCACGTGAGTTGATGAGATTATGAAAGAAAGAGAGTAGACAGAAAAGAGAAGAAGGTCTAGGGCTGAACTTGAAGAACACTCAGAAGATGTGCTACAGATCAAGGATCAACAAACTATGCCCAATTTATGTAACTTAATAAATATGGCCCATTGCTTGTTTTTATAGCCTGAGAGTAGACTGTACAAAATATGGGCAGAAAGTTGGATTTGGCCCTTGGGTTGTCATTTGCTGATCCCTGAATTAGAGATGATGGATTGGCAAAAGATCCTGAAAGGATTAGTCTTTCTCAGAAAGTAGGTAAAGTAGGAGAATACAATGCCATGAAAACTCAGAAGAGAGTATTAATTAATAGCTAATATCATAGTTATTAATTTCTATAGTTCTTTAATGATGACAAAGCACTTTCAAATTTTATCTCATTTGATCCTCAGAACAATCCTTTTAGGGAGATTTCATTTTTCCCCATTTTATATTTGTTGATGGTTAATATGGAAATATATTTTTCATGATTTAACAGGTCTAATAGTTATCATTTCCTTGCTTTTTTCAATGAGTTGGGAAAGGACTGGGGAAGGGAGAGCACGGATTTGGAACTCAAAATTTTGTAAATGAATGCTACGAAATAAACACAATCTTAAAAATATTTGCTGAATTGCAACCTTGCTATCCTCGGGGCTTAGAATAGTGCCCTTTAGAGAGGAGGCAATCAATGAATCTTTGCTGTCTATGAGATGCCTCAGTCAAGTTGGATGATTTGCCATTACCCTACAGGATGTTGTCCCTTCCTTTATCCCTGCCTTAGTACATGCATTTCACTTTGCCCTTTCCACAAAGCTGTGTACCCATTGCTCAAGGCTCTGTTTGTATGTCACTTCTCCCATCAACATTTAAAGGATCACTCCAGTCCAAGGAGATATTTGCCTTTTCCACATTTCTAATGCACCTTCTTTTATATTGCTTTCATTTTACTTATCTGAGTTCATTCAGAACTAATTACTGGGGGCATATGCTTCCTCTTTTCAAGCTTTCCTTGCTTTCCTCCTTGGGAAGAGACCTCTTAGATTGTCTCTAGAAGAAAATACAAACTGCTTTGTTTCATCTAAAGTCCTTCCTAGCCTAGTTCTTCTTTATCTTTCCAAAGCAGTTTCATATTACTTCCCTTCAGCCAATCAAAAAGCACAAAGTCTTACTCATCCCCAGGCATTGTGCTAATTGCTTGGAACATAAAGAAAGGGAAAAAATTGCTCTTGATCACATGGAGCTGACCTCAATGGTGGAGAAAATATAGCAATAACTAGGCATACAGAATATGTGTGTGTGTGTGTGTGTTTGTGTGTACATATACACATATGCAGATTAAATGAAGGCAATCTAAAAGGGGAAGCCATTAGTAGCTTAGAGGATGAGGGGGTGGAACTAGGAAAGATCTGCAGAAGGGATACGACTCACATATTCTTGGCCTCCTTGATGTTCCCTGTATCTGACATTCCATCACCTCTCTCCTCCTTGTCTGTTTACAGATTGTCATGTTGGTAAAGAATACTCTCCTTCATTTTCATCTTTCTTTTGGAAAACTGAGCTTTTTTCTTGCTTCAGCTCCCATGTGACTTTCTATATGAGATCCCACCTGATCCTCTCCCCTTACAGCCCAGATCACCATATATACATCCTTTCTGTCTCTTCTGGGCTATTATTGCTTGCCTTCTGTGGATGATAAGGCCTGAAGGGCTATACTGTAAATTTGGACTTTTTTGTATTGCACTACTTAGCACAATGCCTAGTAAAAAGTATTTGAGCAATTCTGGCTACGAAGAATCACAATGATTAATATGTCTTTGTATCAAATTATCCTTCTATCCCACTGCCTACCGCAACGTCTGGCACATAGTAGGTACTTAAAAAAATTTCCGATGAACCATAGATTGACTGTATTGCTTATTTCAAATGAAATACCAGTTGAAGCAGGAAATGACTTGAAAAAAGGAAGAGATCATTGACCATGGGTCATGCTGTTCGTAATTTCAATGATTTTATTTTTCCAGCCAAATATTAATTATCTAAAGCTTGTCATGCTGTTCCTTGATGACTTTTAAACCTGAACCCCATGAATTACAAGATTGCTTGTAATTTTAGCAGTCTCCAAGTAGTCCCTAATTAAACATCAAGCTACTGAATTTCCACAGCCTGTCAATTGGAAGCTCTCTGCCAGTCTCTTAGATTTGGTACCTTCTGAACAAAACAGCTGAAACACCAACAAGTTCAAGACTTGCAAAATACGCAGCAGTCCAGTATCTGTCACCTTATTAACAACTTGCAGCTTGGAAGACAGGCCGGTTGGTAAAGGAGAACGAGTCAGCAAGCTCTCAATTGAAACAATAGACTGATTAGTCAGCTCTCTGGATTCCAAAAAGTCTCACAAGAGCTTACTTCCAACTTTATGACATATGTCTTTGGCTCTCAATAGACCAGCATCAGAGGAAATCAAGAGAGGGGCAAAAGTGAGTTATCTTTGTCCATTTGTCTAGCAGTGCAAGAGGAGAGAGAGAACCTTCATACTGTGTGAAATAGAGCAGCCCAGATCCTTCTTTGGAGGCTCAGCAAATGAAAATTCATTTTGACAGTGAAAAATGATCCCAAGACACCATCAGACAGAGCTAGCTGCATAACCAGAATCCCAGCATTAAGCATAAAACACCCTATGTAGTTTCACTTGGAGATCAGGGTGATTTTGCCTCAAAATTACAAAACAATTCTATTTTTCAGCATATTTCAAAAATACCCAGGACCATATATATCACCAGCATGCAGTTTTCCTATCTCTAGCATTGATTTTAAGGGGGAAATCCCTTCCCAGCCTCCCTCCCTCCGCCAAAGTCATTCAAAAGAACTGGGTACTTAACTCCAAAATGGACCAATGCCACGTCATCTAGTCTTGTCTCTGAAGAAACACCTTCTCTACACACTGATATCCAGTACAAGTTAATAATGTAGCCTTCTCTCATTCTGAGTATCCAAAGGCAGAATATGAACCTGGGTCTTCCTGACTCTGTTTGTTTATCATCTCTAATTTGAAGTAATTGGGGAACAAGGATTGGCTTCTATATCTCCCATCATCAGGTCTTATTTGACTTGATTACCGACTTACTGTTTAGTGCCTTCTGACTAGAATTGCCTGCTAGAACTTGGCTGTGACCTAGATAGCATCATAGTTTTAGAGCTAGAAAGGATCTTGTTGTTTAGTCATTTCAGTTGTGCCTGACTGTTTGTGACCCCATTTGGAGTTTTCTTGGCAAATATACTGGGGTGCTTTGCCATTTCTTTCTGAAGCTAATTTTACAGAGGAGGAAACTGAAGCAAACAAGGTTAAATGACTTGCCCAGGGTCACACAGTGAGTGTCTGATGCTGGATTTGTCAGGTCTTCCTGACTCCAGGTCTGTTGGTCTACCTACAGCATTAATTAGCTGTCGGAGAAAGGACCTTAGAGTCCATCAAGTCCAACCTCCTTATTTTGTATGGAAGAGAAAGCTGAAGGCATAGGGAGGCCAAGCACCTGGCCCAGTTACCCTGTCTTCCTGACCCTGAGCTCAGTCCTGGTACCCTGTCCATTCCACCATATTCTCCATATCTTCACTTTGTGGTCTATCCCTCCTAGAATATGCTCCCTCCTCTCCTTCACTTGGATTTCTTCCAAATGTAGCCCACATGTGAGCCCCTAAGGGAAGGTATGGCTGGCTCAGTCCCTCTGGGAGCCAATACTCTGCAAAGCAGTGACTTTGTGCTACTTGGTCAAGACTCAGCATTGAATTTTCTGGCTACATGTGGTTTTCCAACACAAGGACTACTTCACTTCTGTATTTGTTTAGTCAGTGCCTGGCAAAAAATGACCCATAGGAAATACTGGTTGAATGAGTGTATATAATGCTGAAGGGTATGTGACACAGCTGAGCTGACTGCTTAAGGCCAGACTGTGCAGAATCTTGAAGGCCAAGCCAAGAGGTTACTAGGTCACATGGGAAACTCCTGAGGGTTTATCAGCAGGGAAAGGTGAACACTCTAGTAGCCCATGGATGGGATGACTTGGTAGTAATTACATGGGGCTTCTGGTTAAACTCTTCTAGACAGATAATACTGTGGTTATATAGTCTTTTTCTCCAACTGTGACTGACCTCCGGCATATATACCCCTTGCACATTAAGCCTCTATTATGATGTTAGTATTAAGCTATTCAGAGATATAGCTTGGCTAGGGAAGGCCTTGTTATGTCTAGAGGACTCAATGCCCCACCTACAAAGGGAAATAAATACAGGCCAAATAAGTCACATAGACAAATGCCATGTGGAAGAGAAAGATTTACTCAGAAAAATTCAGTCTAGTCTCTGTATAAATTATTAAAAATTCTCATAGACTTGAGCTTAATAAAAGTTTACTATAATTGCTTGCTGAATTTATTTATTTATTTTAATATTATTTAGAATATTTTTCCATCATTACATGATTCTTGATTTTTCCCATCCTCCTTCCCTCCCCTCCCCCAAAGCTGACAAGCAATTCCACTGGGTTATCCAGGTATCATTGTTCAAAAACTATTTCCATGTTATTAATATTTGCAGTAGAGTGATCTTTGAACATCAAATTCCCAATAATATACCGATAAACACCACAAGATTGATCATATGTTTTTTTCCTTCATTTCTGCTCCCACAGTTCTTTCTCTGGATGCGGATAGTGTTCTTTCTCGTAAGTTTCTCTGGATTTTCCTGGGTCATTGCATCGCTGCTAGTAGAGAAGTCCATTACATCAAATTGTGCCATAATGTATCAGTCTCTGTGTATAATGTTCTCCTGGTTCTGCTCCTTTCACTCTGCATCCATTCCTGGAGGTTGTTCCAGTTTCTATGGGATCCCTCCAGTTCACTATTCCTTTCAGAACATTAGCATTTCATCAGCATCAGATACCACAATTTGTTCAGCCATTCTCCAATCGACAGACATCCCCTCATTTTCCAAATTTTTTGCCACCACAAAGAGCTCAGCTATGAATATTCTTGTACAAGTTTTTTTTTCATGATTATCTCTTTGGGGTACAAACCCAGCAATGGTATGGCTGTGTCAAAGGGTATACATTCTTTTAAAGCCCTTTGGACATAGTTCCAAATTGCACTCCAGAATGGTTGGACCAATTCAAAACTTCACCAGCAGCATATTAGTATCCCAATTTTGCCACATCTCCTCCAACATTTATCACTTTTCTTTGCTGCCATATTGGCCAGTCTGCTAGGTGTGAGGTGGTACCTCAGAATTGTTTTAATTTGCATTACTCTAACCAATCAGGAGGGATTGAGAACACTTTGTCATGTGCTTTTTGATAGTTTTGATTTCATCCTGTGAAAATTGCCTATTCATGTGTCTTGAGCATTTAGCAATTAGGGAATGACTTGATTGTTTGTAAAATTCACTTAGTTCCTTATATATTTGGGAAATTAAAACTTTGTCAGAGAGTTTTGTTATAAAACTGTTCTCCTAGTTTGTTGCTTTCCTTCTAATTTTGGATGTATTGGTTTTTTTGTACAAGATTTTTTAAAATTTGATATAATTATAGTCATTCCTTTGCTTGGTCTTGCTTGATCTTAAATTCTTTAATTTCCCACATACCATGTATCTGACAGGTATACTATTCTATGTTCACCTAATGTATTTATGATTTCACTCTTTATATTTAAGTCATTTACCCATTTTGAATTTATCTTGGCATAAGGTATAAGATATTGATATAAACCTATTTTTTCCCAAACTTTTTTCAAATTTCCCAGGTTTTTTTTAGTATTTTAGTTTATTAGTTTTTGTCAAATAGTGAGTTTCTTGTCCCAAAAGCTGGGATCTTTGGGTTTATCGAACACTAGCTAGCTGAGTTTACCCCTAGTCTATTCCATTGATCGTCCCTTCTGTCTCTTAGCCAGTACCATATTGTTTTGATGATCACTGCTTTATAGTTCAGTTTAAAATCTAGCACTGCTAAGTCTCTATCCTTCACATTTTTTTCACCATTTACCTTGATATTCTTGAGTTTTTGTTATTCCAGATGAACTTTGTTATATTTTTTCTAATTCTATTAAATATTTTTGGTAGTTTGATAGATATGGCACTGAATAAGTAGATTTATTTGGGTAGGATTGTCATTTTTTACTGTATCATCTTGTCCTACTCATGAGCAATTAATGTTTTTCCAAATATTGCTTATTGGATTTAAATGAAGAGAATAGCTGTTTTTTTTTTCCTTCTCACAAACATGTTGGCCCTAGAAATCATCTCTTTGGAGGTGACACTTTCTTTATATATTTCTTTGTAAAGAACTCTCACATCTGTGACTCTAGTCTGATTCTGTTCTATGGAGCTCCAGATACCCATTTTTAACAACCCAACTCCCTGCAAGGTAGCTTGATCGGCATTGGATGTCAATCAGCATCTCAAACTCATTTTATTACTTCTTTTTTGCACTATGGCAATAGATGCTCAGTAAGTCTCTCCTAGTTCAGTCTCTCCATCTACTAATCCCTTCTTATACTAAACTAAGCTTCCTAATACACATGTTCAATTATATGACTGCACTAGTTAAAACTCTTGAATACCTCTCTATTCCCATCTAAGGAACTCCAAATTCCTTAGCTCCATAATCTGCCCTGATCTTCCTTCCTTCTTTCTTTCTTTCTTTCTTTCTTTTTTCTTTCTTTCTTTCTTTCTTTCTTTCTTTCTTTCTTTCTTTCTTTCTTTCTTTCTTTCTTTCTTTCTTTCTTTCTTTCTTTCTTTCTTTCTTTCTTTCTTTCTTTCTTTCTTTCTTTCTTTCTTTCTTTCTTTCCTTCCTTCCTTCCTTCCTTCCTTCCTTCCTTCCTTCCTTCCTTCCACAAGAATTCTACATTTATTTTCATGTTAAAAAAATAATAATTAAAATTTTTTTTTAAATACAGATATCACAAAGCTCCAAGAGGGGAGACTGTCAGTAAACCCCAAAACCAAAAATATGAGAAGAGCAAGAATAGTGAGGATAACACAGAATCCGGCTGCATCTACACTGAAGGACTGAAAGACATGGAATAAGATATTCTGGAAAGGAAGGGAACTAGGTCTACAACAAAGAATAAAATACCCAGCAAAACTGACTATATTCTTATAGGGGAAAGTATGGTCATTCAACACAATAGAAGAATTCCAAGCATTTGGAAAGAAAAGACCAGACCTGAACAGAAAATTTGATGTCCAAGCAGAGAACTCAAGAGAATCATCAAAAGGTAATTAAAAAAGAGGGAAAAAAGAAAAAAAAACCCATAAAACTTTTTTAAGAGACTCAATAAATTAAAATGATATGCATCCCTATAAGAAAAGAGGTCATTGGCAACTCTTAAAAACTGTTATTACCTGCGCAGCTAGAAGAATTACACTTAGAGGGAATAGTGACAAACTGGATAGGAAGAAATGGCAAGACATAAATAGGTATATAGATATATGTATGTATAAATACATATACATGTGTGTGTGTATATATATATATACAATTAGAGCTAAAAAAGAGATTAATACTAAAAGAAATGGGAAAAGAAACAAAAGGGGGTAATTTATATGTCACAAAGAATCTCATGGTGGGAGGGGGGAGAACATCAATACACTGGAAGGGTAAAGAGGTTGGAGATAGGGAATACTCAACTCTTACGTGAACTGAAATTGACTCAAATAGGGAAGAACAATCCAATCCATTGGGGGCAGAGAATAGATTTGCACTCTATAGGGGAGTAGAAGGGTAACAAATGGACTAGTAGGGAGGGAAGCAGTACAAGGGAGGGAGAGAGTGGGGGGGGGTAGTTTTAAAAAGACTGCAAAGAAAACAAGGGAGGGAATAAGAAGGGAGGGGTGTAGAAAGGGAAGTAAAATAAGGGTGGGAACTAGGGGGACTAATTAAAAACAAACATTGGTGTAGAAGGAAATAGTTAAAGAAGAAAAGGCAGGACTAGGAGTAGAAATCAAAATTCTGGGAAATACACAGTTGGTAATCATAACTCTAAATGTGAATGGAATGACTCACCCATAAAATGCAAGCGAATAGCAGAGTGGATTCGAATCCAAAGCCCTACCATATGCTATCTACAAGAAACACACATGAGGAAGGAATACACATGCATAAGGTGAAATTAAGAGGATGGAACTAAATCTATTGGGCATCAACTGATAAAAAGAAGGCAGGAGTCGCAATCATGACATCTGACAAAGCCAAAGTAAAAATAAATCTAGTTAAAAGTGATAGGGAAGGTAATTACATCCTGGTAAAAGGCAGTATAGACAATGAGGAAATATCAGTACTCAACATGTATGCACCAAATGGCATAGCATCCAGATTTCTAAAGGAGAGACTCGTGGAGCTCAAGGACGAAATAGATAGAAAAACTATACCAGTGGGAGACTTGAACCTTCCTCTATCTGAACTAGATAAATCAAACCAAAAATAAATAAGAAAGAGGTAAGAGAAGCAAATGAAATCTTAGAAAAAATAGAGTTAGTAGACATATGGAGAAAAATAAATAGGGACAAAAAGGAATATAACCTTCTTTTCAGCAGCACATGGTACATTCACAAAAATTGACCATGTGTTAGGGTATAAAAACATTGCAAACAAGCACAAAAGAGCAGAAATAATAAATGCAACCTTCTCAGATCACAATGCAATGAAAATTATAATTAGTAAGGGTACATGGAGAGGTAAATCAAAAATTAATTCAAAATTTAAAAGTATGATTCTCCAATTCTCTTTGTTCTTAAAGAACAAATCAAAGAAACAATTAATAATTTCATTGAAGAAAATGACAATTAAGAGACATCCTTTCAAAACCTATGGGATGCAGCCAAAGCAGTACTCAGGAGCAAATTTATATCCTTGAGTTCATATATTAACAAATTAGGGAGGTCAGCAGTCAATGAATTGGGCATGCAAATTAAAAAACTAGAAAGTGAACAAATTAAAAATCCTCAGATGAAGACTAAAGTAGAGATCCTAGAAATCAAAGGAGAAATTAATAAAATTGAAAGTCAAAGAACTATTGTCTTAATAAATAAGACTAGAAGCTGGTACTTTGGAAAAACAAATAAAATAGACAAAGAACTGGTCAGTCTAATTAAAAAAAGGAAAAAAGAAAATGAAATTGACAGAATCCAAGATGAAAAGGGAAACCTCACCTCTAATGGAGAGAAAATTAAGAGAATCATTAAAAACTATTATGCCCAATTATATGGCACTAAATATGGCAATCTAGGTGATATGGATGAATATTTATAAAAATATAAATTGCCTAGACTAACAGAGGAAGAAATAGATTACTTAAACAAGCCCATATCAGGAAGAGAAATTGAACAAGCCATCAAAGAACTGCCTAAGAAAAAATCCCCAGGTCCAGATGGATGCACAAATTAATTCTATCAAACATTCAAAGAACAACTAATCCCAATATTATACAAACTATTTGACAGAATAAGCAAAGAAGGAGTTCTACCAAATTTATTTTATGACACAAATATGGTGCTGATCCCAAAGCCAGGCAGGTCAAAAACAGAGAAAGAAAATTACAGACCAATCTCCTTAATGAATATAGATGCAAAAATCTTAAATAGGATATTAGCAAAAAGACTCCAGCAAGTCATCATAAGGGTTATTCACTATGACCAGGTAGGAGTCATACCAGGAATGCAAGGATGGTTCAATATTAGGAAAACCATCCACATAATTGACAATATTAACAAGCAAACTGACAAAAATCACATGATTATCTCAATAGATGCAGAAAAAGCCTTTGATAAAATACAACACCCATTCCTATTGAAAACACTGGAAAGTATAGGAATAGAAGGGTCATTCCTAAAAAGGATAAACAGTATATATCTAAAACCATCAGCAAACATCATCTGCAATGAGGATAAACTAGAAGCCTTCCCAATAAGAACAGGAGTGAAACAAGGATGCCCATTATCTCCTCTATTTTGTAACATTGTACTAGAAACACTAGGAATAGCAATTAGAGAAGAAAAAGAAATTGAAGGTATTAAAATTGGCAATGAAGAGACCAAGCTATCACTCTTTGCAGATGATATGATGGTCTACTTAGAGAATCAACCAAAAAGCTAGTTGAAATAATCAACAACTTTAGCAAAGTTGCAGGATACAAAATAAACCCGCATAAATCATCAGTATTTCTATATATCTCCAACGCATTCCAGTAGCAAGAATTAGAAAGAGAAATTCCATTTAAAATCATCCTAGACAAGATAAAATACTTAGGAATCTATCTGCGGAGACAAACACAGGAACTATATGAGCACAACTACAAAACACTCTCCACACAATTAAAACTAAATCTAAAAAATTGGAAAAAACATTGATTGCTCATGGGTAGGATGAGGTAACAAAATAAAAATGACAATCCTGCCCAAGTCTGCGGGAGTAAAAATACCAAAGAAAAACAACTGCTTGATTATATGGGTCAAAGGGATATGGTTGGGGATGTAGACTCTAAATGAACATCCTAATGCAAACATCAACAACATGGAAATAGGTTCTGATCAAGGACACAAGTAATACCTAAAGAAATTGTGCATCGGCTGCGGGAAGGGTGGGTGGAGGGGAGGGAGGGAAATAATGTGATCATTATTACCAAGGAATAATGTTCTAAATTGACTAAATAAACTAATTCAAATGAAAAAAAAAACAGAACAGAGAGGGAAGAGATCAATGAATTGGGCATGCAACTTAAAAAACTAGAAAAATAAGAAATAAAAAACCCCAGATAAAAACTAAATTGGAAATCCTAGAAAACAAAGGAGAAATTATTAAAATTGAAAGTAAAAGTGCTATTGAACTAATAAATAAGACGAGGAGTTGGTTCTTTGGAAAAAATGAAATAGATAAAGTATTGGTTAATCTAATTTAAAAAAGAATGAAGAGAATCAAATTAACTATCAAAAATGAAAAAAGCAATCTCACCTCTAGTGAAGAGGAAAGTAAGGCAATTATTAAGAGCTATTTTGCCCAATGAATATGATAATAAATATTATAATTTAGGTGAAATGGATGAATATTTACAAAAAATATAAATTGCCTAGATTAACCAAAGAGGAAATAGAATACTTAAATTATCCCATATCAGATATAGAAATTGAACAAGCCATCAAAGAATTCTCTAAGAAAAAATCCCCAGCGCCAGATGGATTCACAAGTGAATTCTACCAAACATTGAAATAAAAACTAATTCCAATTCTATACAAACTATTTAACAATATAAACAGAGAAGGCATCTTACTTTTATGCCACAAATATGGTACCTATCCCCAAGCCACCAAATTCTTCTTATGACACAAATATGGTACTGATTCCCAGGCCAGGAAATACTAAAAACAGAGAAAGAAAAGTACAGGCCAATCTCCTTAATGAACCTAGATACAAAAATCTTAAATAAAATATTAGCAAAGAGACTACAGAAAGTGATCACAAGATTATTCACTATGACCAGGTGGGATTCATACCTGGAATGCAAGGTTGGTTTAATATTAGGAAAATCATCTGCATAATTGATCATATAAACAACCAAACTAAGAGAAATCACATGACTATCTCAATAGATGCAGAAAAAGCCTTTGACAAAATATAACACCCATTTCTATTGAAAACACTAGAAAGTATAGGACTAGAAGGGTCTTTCCTCAAAATAACAAGCAGTATTTATTTATAACTGCCAGAAAGTAGCATCTGCAATGGGGATAAGTTAGAAGCCTTCCAAATAAGATCAAGAATGAAATAAGAATGTCCATCATCACTACTATTATTTAATATTGTACTCGAAATGCTAGTGGTAGCAATAAGAGAAGAAAAAGAAATTCAAGGTATTAAAAGTAGGCAATGAGGAAACTAAATTACCACTCTTTGCAGATGATATGGTGGTATACTTAGAGAATCAACTAAAAAACTAGTTGAAATAATTAATAACTTTAGTGAGTTGCAGGATACAAAATAAACTCACATAAATCATCAGCATTTCTACATATTACTAACAAAGTCGAGCAGCAAGAGGTAGAAAGAGAAACTCCATTTTAAATCACTCTAGACAATATAAAATATTTGGGAATCTATCTGCCAAGACCAAGTCAGGAATTATATGAACACAACTACAAAACACTTTCACACAAATAAAACTAGATCTAAGTAATTGGAAAAACATTAATTGAACATGCGTAGGATGAGCTAATGTAATAAAAATGACAATCCTGCCTAAATTAATTCACTTATTCAGTGCCATGTCTATCAAACTACCAAAAAACTTTTCCCCAGAATTATAAAAAATTATAACAAAGTTCATCTGGAAGAACAAAAGTTCAAGAATATAAAGGGAAATAATGAAAAAAAAATGTGAAGGATAGTGGCCTAGCAATGCTGGATCTTAAACTGTACTATAAATCAGTGGACATCAAAACAATATGGTATTGGCTAAGAGATAGAAGGATGGATCAATGGAAAGACTTGGGATAAATGACCTATGCAAGCTAGTATTCTATATGCCCAAAGATCCCAGCTTTTAGGACAAGAACCCATTATGAAAAAAACTGCTGGGAAAATTGGAAAATACTATGGCAAAAATTAGTTTTAAACCAACATCTCAGACCCTATACCAATAAATACCAATAAAAATTCAAAATGGGTAAATAACATAAATATAAAGGGGAAACGTAAGGGATCATAAGTTAGGGGAACATAGAATAGCATACCTGTCAGATATATGGGAATGGGAATAATTTAATACCAATAAGAGACAGAGAAAATTACAAGGTGTAAAATGAATAATTTTGATTATATTAAATTTAAAAAGTTTTTTACAAACAAAACGAATGCAGCCAAAATTAGAAGGGAAAAGACAAATTGGGAAAGAAATTTTATAACAAAATTCTCTGACAAAGGTCTAATTTCTAAAATCTATAAGGAACTAAGTCAAATGTACTAGAAATCAAGCCATCCCTAATTTACAAATGGTCAAAGGATATGAATAGACAGTTTTCACATGAAGAAATAAAAACTACTACTAATAATAATGGAAAATGTTGTAACTCCCTCCTGATTAAAGAAATGCAAATCAAAACAACTCTGAGGTACCACCTCATACCTAGAAGATTGACCAATATGACAGAAAAGGAAAATAATAAATGTTGGAGGAGATGTGGCAAAATTAGGACAGCAATGCATTATTGGTGGAATTGTGAATTGATCCAACCATTCTGGAAATCAATGTGGAATTATGCCCAAAGGACTTAAAAGAATGCATGCCCTTTTATCCAGCAACACCACTACTAGGTTTGTATCTCAAAGAAATAAAAAAGGTTTGCACAAAAATATTCATATTCATGCTTTTTGTGGTAGCAAAAATTGAAAAATAAGAGGTGTCTCTTAATTGGAGAGTGGCTGAAAAAATTGTGGTATATGATGGTGGTAGTATACTATTGTTCTATAAGAAATTATGAACTGCTTAGTTTCTATAAAAAACTGGAAGACCACCATAAACTTATGTAGAGTGAAATTAGCAGGACGAGAACAATGTACACAGTAACTGAAATATTATGGGATGATCAAATGTAATAGACTTTGCTACTAATAGAAATGCAATAATCAAGGACAATCCTGAAGGACTTATGAGAAAGAATGCTATCCACATCAAAAGAAAGAATTATGGGAGTAGAAACACAGAAGAAAAACATATGATTTATCACTTGTTTATATGGGTCATGATTTGGGGTTTTCTTTTTAACAGATTGTTCTATTACAAACATGAACAATATGGAAATATGTATTGGGTGATAATACAGGTATAATCCAGTGGAATTGCTTGTCAGCTCTTGAAGGGAGAAGGGAAGAGGAGAGGGAGAGAACATGAATCATGTAACCATGGACAAATACTTTTAAATAAGTAAATGAATGAATGAATGAATAAAGGTAAAAAAGATTAATTTCCTACCTTATCTCTTTTAATCAGATCTATTTTTGCTTTAGCTTTTTCTTAGATCAATATTGCTACTCCTGCTTTTTTTACTTCAGATGATGCACAATAAATTCTGCTCTAGCCCCTTACCTTTACTTTGCATGTATCAACCTGCCTCAAATGTGTTTCTTTTTTTTAAAACCCTTACCTTCCATCTTGAAATCAATACTGGGTATTGATTCCAAGGCAGAAGAGTGGTAAGGACTAGGCAATGGGGGGTGAAGTGACTTGCCCAGAGTCACATAGCTAGGGAGTGCCTAAGTCCCAATTTGAACCCAGGACCTCCTGTCTCTGAGCCTGATTCTCAATCCACTGAGCCATCCAGCTGCCCCCCCAAATGTATTTCTTTTAAACAAAATATAGTAGGATTCTGGTTTTTAATCCATTCTGCTATCAGCTTCCATTTTATTGGCGAGTTTATAACATTCACATTTATGATTACCAGCTGTGTATTCCTCTCCATATTATTTTCCCATTTTGATATTGCTCTTTTTCCTTTCACTGTGTTCCTCCTCACAGATGTTTTGCTTTTTATCACCTCCCTATAACACCCTCACTCCTATTACCACTCCACCTTGTCCTTGTTTTATTCCCCTCTGACTTCTCTATAGTGTAAAATAAGATTGTCTACTCCAGTAAGTATGGTTGTTATTTTCTCTCTCTGGTAGATAAGATTAGAGTAAGGTTTAAGCATTGCCCATCACAACCCTCATCTTTCCATCCAGTGTAATAGTTTTTTATGCCTCTTTAATGAGATAATTTACCCATTTCTCCTCTCCCTTCCCTTTTCTCTCAGTGCAATCCTCTTTTTCACCCCTTGATTTTTTTTGCAAATCATGCTATCCTAATCAGCTTAATTTCACATCCACTCTCTATATATACTCCTTCTAATTGAGTTACTAGTGATACATTTTTTTAATTACAAATATCCTCTTTCCATGCAAGAACACATATAATTTGACTCTACTGAGTCCCTTAAATTTTCTCTTCCTTATTTACCTTTTTAGGCTTCTCTTGGGTCTTGAGTTTGGACAATAAATTTTCTGTTTAGGTCTGTTCCTTTCATCAAGAATGCTTGAAAATCTTCCATTTTACTAAATGATTCTCTCCCCCCACCCCGCCAAAAGAATATATTCAGTTTTATTGGATGGATGATTCTGGATCGTAAACCTAGATCTTTCATCTTCTGTAATATCATGTTCTATACCTTCTAATCCTTTAATGTGGAGGCTGCTAAGTCTTATGTAATCCTGACTGTAGATCTATAGTATTTGAATTATTTCCTTCTAACTGCTTTCAATATTTTCTCCTTGACTTGGATGCTCTCAAATTTAGCTATAATATTCCTGGGAGTTGTCATTTGGGGATTTCTTTCTGGAAGTGGTCTGTGGATTCTTTCAATTTCTATTTTATTCTCTTGTTCAAGAATATCAGGGCAATCTTTTTTTAAAAAATAATTTCATGTACAATGATGTCCAGGCTATTTTTTATCATGGCTTTCAGATAGTCTGATTATTCTTAAATTGTCTCTCTTGGATCTATTTTCCAGGTTAATTGTTTTATCAATGAGTTTTTCATGTTTTCTTTTTTTATCTTTTGATTTGATTTTATTGTTTCTTGATGTCTCATGAAGTCATTAGATTCTAATTGCCCAATTCTTATTTTTTATTTATTTTTTAATGAATGATTTTCTCCCATGAGCTTTTTGCTTCCTCTTTAATTTAGCAATTTCTTCTTCCATTTCTTTCATTTCTCTTCCCCATTTTCCCTCTGACTCTCTTAATTGATTTTTGAAATCATTTTTGAGCTCTTTCAGAGTTTGAGATCAATTCCTATTTTTCTTTGAAGCTTTGCATGTGTTTGCTTTGTTTTCACTGTCCCCTTTTGTGTCTTGCTTTGCTCTTTGTCTCCATAAACATTTTATATGGGTACTTAGGGGGATTTTGTTTATTCATTTTCCCAGGCTTTTTCTTGACTTTCACTTTCATTTTAAAGGTTGGCTCTATTCTCAGGAAAGAGAGGACACTCTCTTAAACTTCAGTTCTTCCTTGATGCTACCCTTTCTGCAAGTTTTAGTTCTTTGTAGGTGGTATGATGGCCTGTGAGCTAGGAGTTATGAAAGCCACCTGCCATTGCTGATTCAATTATCCCCTGAGACTGCTAATGGTGCAAAGTCTAGCCTCAGACTTGAGTGGTGGCTTATGGTCTCACTCTTGGCTCGATCATTTCAGGCACACTGTGGATTACCTTGCCCTAATTGTTCAAAAATCCTTATCTAATTTCCCAATGGTATTATGGCTTTTTCTTTTATAATTTTTCTTTCATAATTATAATGGCTTTACTAGAAATAGGTAAGATGCTAGAATGTTGTATATACCACAGTTATATTGTTAGTCCTAAAAAGATATTCTTCCCCTTTCTTCTCCTGAACTGGGGAGGGTGGACCATTTAACATGTGAACACAGTCTGATTTACTATGCTTAGAAACCAATGCCTAAGTTGCTGTATCAGTTGGTGAGATAATGTTTTAAAGTTTAGAATTTACTCATATTACCTCATTTTATTCTCACAACAACCCTGGGAGATAGGTCCTTATTTAACAAATGAGGAACCTAAGGAAGGGAGAGGTTAAGAGAATTGTCCAAGGTTATCTGACTAGTAAGCATTTGAAGCTGGATATGAACTTAAAATTTCCTGACTTCAAGTTCAGGGCTCTCTCCACTGAACCATACACACACACACACACACACACACACACACACACACACACACACACACACAATATGGCTAAACCAGAAACTAGGGGTTTTCCCCTGAAGAAAAAAGCTTGAAATAAAAGAAATTCTTTAAGTGAAAAGTTAGAGTCTTTCTACTTTAGAGTTTTGTCTTAGGATTAGCCTTTGAGACCATCTAATCAGCTTATGAAGACTCAACTAACAAATATTTATTCAGTACTCGAGATCTATTCTTGAGAATCAATCAAACAGAAAGAAAGGTTTAGCTAGATTGTACCATTAGGGAATAATATACAAAGATGCTTGGAAGATAGAATGGGGGCAGGCTGTTAAGAACTTTCATTGTCAAATAAAGAAATTTATATTGATAGGCATTGGAATATATTTAGTAGGGAAGTATCATGTTCAGATCTTCACTTAAGGAAAATCCTTTTGGCACTTCAATAGAGAATTGAGTCTGAGAGCAATTAGGAGGCCACGACAATAATTCAGGTAAGAGGTGAAGAGCGTCTGAACTAAGGCGGGTATCTGTATAGGTAAAGAGAAGGAATCAGATGCAGGGATGTTTGAAAGGTAGGACTAGCAAGACGTAGCAATTCAGTGGATATGCAGTGTAAGGGAGAAGAAAAAGTGAAGAATAATATCAAGTTAATGAATGCAAAGACTAAGAGAATAATACAATCTTCAATAAAGATACGGAAGTGTAGAATAAAGGTAGGCATCAGATGAAAGATTAGCTCTTTTTTGGATATATTGATTTTACTTAGGATATTCATTTAGAAATATCTAATAATTGGCCAGAAATGAGGCTTAAGACATTAATACCTATTGAAGATACATTTGTGTAAAGATGATTATTAAATTAATGAGAATTGATTAGGTCCCCGAAGAACGAGACAGCAGAAAGAGAAGAAAAGAGGGTACATGATAGAGCCTTGAAGAATACCCACAATTAGAGGAATGACATGGATGATGAGTCAGTAAAGGAGGCAGAGAATTAGCAGTCACAGGTAGGAAAGTACTAGGAGGGAGCATGAAGACAAAGAGGAGAGAATAGTTAATGGTGTCAAATCCAGCAGATAGGTCATGAGAGATGATGAATGAGGGGGAACCTATAATGTTTGGTAATTAATATATTGGAAAGAATAGCTTTAGTTGAGTGATCGGGTTGGAAGCCAGATTGGAAAGAATAGTCAAGTAAGATGAGAGAAGTGAAGTAAACAAGAGTGGGATCAAACTTAGATTACAGGGAAACAACATGTAGAGAACACAGTGGTAAAAGTCTACCAACTCTTGGTATTTTCCCTTTGGTATAGCTCTCTGTTGAGCTCCAAGGGCAAATGATTTTCTAGAGTCCAGAAGCAGACTTCCTTGCTATAAAAGGTGGCAACTTTTCATGCAGCTGCCTTTTATTAGGTCGTTATTACTTCATGCCTACGTGTAACCTTAGTGTATTTGTTCTTCTGGCTGGATAACCTGTCTTTGATTGGTTCAGTCTATTTAGAAACATGGTTAAAGATGTGCTTGGAGGAGGGAAAGACACTTCCCTCCCCCAAGAACAATTATCTCTCAAAGGCCTGGCTCCAACTCTCAAAATGCAATCCTTAGCTCCTGGCCTGAACTTTTCCATCCTGACAGAAGCTGCTTACCCTGTACCCTTCATTCTCCTCTGCTGTGGTTTCCTTTCTCTAAACTACACTTCTTTATTTGTTGTTTTTTGTAAAGTACTCTGTGATGTTAAGTACTTTGTAAAGTACGCTGTGATTTAAACTCCCTTCCCCATCACATATGGAAATTAAGAGATTATTGATATATTGGGGAGAACAGTTTTAGATGAGTGATCAAGTTGGAAGCTAGATTGGAATGCTGGAGGAATGACATGAGAGAAGTAAAGTCAAAAAGAGTGGATGAGTACAGTGAAATACACATGCAGAAATTCATCTGATTCTTTCCACCAATTATCGGGAGATTCCTGTATAGCATCATCTTCCTTTATTCAGTGACTAAAGTCCTTTACTCCCCTTTAATGGATTATGGATTTATTCATGCATTTGTAAAAATAATACTTTAATATCTATTTCTGTTGAATGATTCTTTTATTGTATTATTTAGTCAAAGAAGTATTTGTACCGAATTAAAGTTTCATGGCATAGGTACACCTTATTTACGTGTTAAAAATCGAAGTATGTCTACTGATTGATTCACAAAATTTCTTTCTTAATTACACAAATCAAGGTGGGAGGGTGAATAGCCCTATCCCATCCCTTACTGGGTCAAAGAGTACAAGCTAGGTTAATTTTTTCCTTAAAAAGGACTGAAACTATTCTAGATCTCTTCCACTGCCATTTTAAATCCAGCTCCTTACAACACGCTGCCACTGTGACTACCTCTCTGCACCACATGCCTCCAGCCAACAGCTCCACCGCTATGGAGGACGTGAATGAGTACAGCAATATGGAGAAGTTCACATTCAAAATCAACACCAGCAAGAACCAGCAGGACGATGGTAAAATGTTTATTGGAGGGCGAAGCTGGGAAACAAATAAGAAAGATCTCACTGAATACCTGTCTCGTTTTGGAGAGGTTATAGACTGCACAATTAAAACAGATCCCATCACGGGAACATTGACGGTATTTGGATTTGTGCTTTTCAGAGATGCTGCCTGTGTTGATAAGGTTCTGGAACTTAAAGAACACAAGTTAGATGGCAAGTTGATAGACCCCAAAAGGGCTAAAGCTTTAAAGGGAAAGGAGCCCCCCAAAAGTATCTGTCAGTGGATTGAACCCAGATACATGTGCAGAACAAATCAAAGAATATTTTGGAGCATTTGGAGAGATTAAGAATATTGAACTTTCTATAGACTAAAAAACAAATGAAAGAAGAGGATTCTGTTTTATCACATATACAGATGAAGTACCAGTAAAGAAATTATTAGAAAACCAATATCATCAGAATGGTTCTGGGGAGTGTCAAATCAAAGTTGTCCAGCCCAAAGAGGTATACAGGCAGCAACAGCAACAACAGCAAGGAGGGAAGGGCACTATGGCTGGTGGCCGAGGTGGCTGAGGTCAGGGCCAAAACTGGAACCAAGGATTTAATAACTATTATGATCAAGGATAGAAATTACAATAGTGCCTACGGTGGTGATCAAAACTATAGTGACTATGGTGAATATGATTATACTGGTATAACTATGGGAACTATGGATATGGACAAGGATATGCAGACTATAGTGGTCAACAAAACACGTACAGCAAAACGTCCTGAAGGGGTGTTAATCACCAAAACAATTACCAGGAGAACATGGAGAAAACATGTTCAGATGATACAGCAACTTTATCTTGCAGGAGAATGGCATTGAATGGAGACTGGTCTTTCATTGATCTGAGATGACTATTTTGTAAAAGACTTATAGTGTACATAGTGTACGTGACACAACCGTGTCCAATTGTATATAGCGGCCAATTTAGTGTTCTTGTTTTTACTTGGTCCTTTGCCATCTGTATTATGACAAATGTGGGTTTGTGTTTCTACAAATTTTATTTGTATAATTTCATGTTAAATGATTCTCAATAATAAATTACTTGTGATTATTAAAAAATAAAAAACAAAAAGGACTGAAGCTATTCTTGAGATTTACATGGTTCAGAAGATTACAAAACTCAGCCAATACCAGGATGCAGGGGCTTGTTCCTCAGGTTTCTGGCCGCTGGAATAACACAGCCAATAAATAAGCAGGACAACTGCTCCCAAATGAATCCATACTATGTCCTTGAGGAATCTACTTTCTCTGTTGTGGTTAGGTAAGTCACCTTTTATTAACTGGCTGTATGAGTGAGTGCCTTGCTTCACTTCAAATGTGAATTTCATAAGGCAAGCTGGCCGCTTGACCAAAGAGGGTCAAATGGGGCCCATGTGCTCAACAGGGATGGAGACAGACAAAGATGGAATTGAGAAATATTTAACGAAAACAGATAAAAATACACCAGAACATAAATAACCTTACATTTTAGAATCAAGTCAATTTACTGCTACAGGGATCCTCGTAGCCTTTCTACAGCGTACAAAGTCTGGCACCTTTAGCAAGATAGCAATTCATAAGTCATCCCAAGTCAACAAGTCTTGATTATGCACATATTACCTGGAAGGCACCACACTAAGCTCTGAAAAACAAAGCTATATCAGTAATATGGTTTGGATAAACCATCTTATGAGTTCCCACCAAAAACTAAACTGAAGTGAAACTTTTTTCTGTCTCTGTCCAAGTTTCAAAACTGCCTGAAGGGTATTCTGTTTTCATACTTCACAGCTTCCTAGTTCTATGGAAAGCAGAAATGTCGAAATATTTGAATGCAACTGATTCTCAGGCGACTTGTAAAAACCCAAGAATACTGTAAGAGGACCAGTGTTCACAGCAAAGTGAAAGACATTGTCCCCATGGTAGAAGCAATGGACCCACCCCACATCTTTGGGCCATCCAAACAGGTCTATGCTGTTTGGCAAAGTACTCTGCTGACAATGAAATGAAATCAATTCCAATTTAAATATTAAGAGAAAAACAACACAGAGAAATGGCCAGGTCATAAAACAAATGAGCAATTAAGCCATAAGTGAAATCCAGATGTTCGGACTGAGTTTTGGTCCCTCATTAACTCAAGTTACAAGTGAGAGTTTTCATTTTTAATGAGCTGGTTGATAGTTCTTTTGCATGGAAATCTAATTACAGAACCTTTATTCATGTGTCAAAATATTACTATACATTTATTTAAAAAGAAGCTTAGTTAAGATTGGACCTGGTGGAGTTTTACAAAACCACTGGAATCAGTTTTAAATTATAAATGATAGTGCTAATGGAATCCATCAATCGCGACCAGTCTTTCTTTGTCCTCGTTTTGTTTTTAAACACTTACTTTCTGTCTTAGAATCAACTCTAAGTATCTGATTAGGGCTGGGAAAGTGGTATTAAATGACTTGACTAGGGTCACACAGCTTGGAAGTGTCTGAGGTAAAATTTGAACCCAGGACCTCCTATCTCCAGGTCTGGATCTCTATCCACTGAGTGGATAGTTGCCCTTCAGGTGCCATTATTTAACAGTTGCTCTGAATACTAAAAGACCCAAGGAAAGAAAAGCACTGAAACAGTAAAACATTTAATTAGGACAAAAATGAGTAATAAAGCACCATCGAAACAATAGCACACAATATAATAAATTATAAATATCATTCTCTTTTCTCCTTGAGTAATCTTGGAACCAAATCATTCCAAACTCACTGTGCTAAAAGAGAAGGCAGATGACGAATTCTTTCTTCTGCTCAGCTTTACCCAAAAAGCACCTGCAACTCCCCTGGAATCAATGATACCATTCCTCAAAGCTCCACTATAGTTTGAATAGCTCGCCTCTGGGCCACTTTAAGGCTTCCAGACTTCTGGTGACACCACTGTGATATCAGACAGCCCTCAACTATCTCCTTATGGTTACTACACCCTGGAAAATCTACAAAACCTCCATCTCTCTCCTAGTAATCACTTTGCTCAAATTCTTGGCTATTCTGGGCTCTGGCATATAGTTCAATGTAGATGTAATGTATATACTAATTATACTTGGCTGAATTCTGCTAATATGTAAATTCACCTAGGGAACTTTTTTGGAAGGTTGTGTATCAAGATATATTCCCAACTTTCTTGCTATTTCATTTATTTATTTATTCATTTATTCATTCATCTATCTATCTATCTATCTATCTATCTATCTATCTATCTATCTATCTATCTATCTATCTATCTATTCATTTATTCATTTATTTATTTGTTTGTTTGTTTGTTTTTAAACCCTTCCCTTCCATCTTGGAATCAATACTGTATTGGTTCTAAGGCAGAAAAGTGGTAAGGGCTGGGCAATGGGAGTCAAGTGACTTGCCCAGGGTCACACAGCTGGGATGTGTCTGAGGCCAGATTTGAACCTAGGACCTCCCATCTCAGGGCCTGGCTCTCATTCCACTGAGCTACCCAGTTTCCCCCTTTCTTGCTATTTTAGTTGGAAATGTGACTCTCCACTATGAATAATAGCCAATGACAGTTTGGTTATTTTTAAATATAATATACATATATCATAAAAATATTTTATAGCATAATAAGTTGGGAATGATTTGATTCCAAGACTGCTCAAGGAGAGCAGAGAAGGATAGTTTTTTTTAGTTCGGTTATTTTTTTTCATTTTTGGTTTTGTGTTTTGCATTGTTGAATTATGAAACTGAGAGGAAGGAGACTTAGATTTCTTTACTTCTTTTTACAAAAAAGCATATTTACTCTCCCACTTATCCCAAAAGCATCTCTGTCACATATATCCTTATTCTAGAAATTAGGAAACTGAAGCAAAGAGAAGCCAGTTGCTTACCCAAGGCCACAGAGTTAGCCAGAGCTAAAATAATTCTTCAAACCCTTGATCGAACACTGACTTTTTCAGACTGCAGTGTATTTGATGAACTTTTTTTAATTACATTTTATTTTATTTTGTTGGTAGTGTCCTGATTCATCAGCACACCTAATATTTTATATAGCTCTTCAATGTTTATTTTTAATTTAATTAAATTTTTTTCAATTAAACAAAAATCCATTTTCTTTCCCTTCCAACTAATTTCTCCACAGAATCTAGTGGAGTACCTGGAGGCGTACATCTGGGGGAAATTACATGATTATTCATTAAGTTCTGGATCTGTGAGTCATTTTTTATCTAGAAATGAACTAAAAGTTTATTCCTCCAATGGGATTGAGTATATATAAATTTACATTTATATATATATATATATATATACACGTGTAAATACATATATACACACATACACCCACATTGTGGCCTTAGGCATAGCATTCTAGAAAATACAATACATGGGAAATTTCTTTCACCTACTGAAGGTTTCTAAACCCAACACAGAGGAGGAGTCCTTCCCATCAAGGAAATAGTGTCCCTTGCCATCATACAGTATCCATAGAGAAGTCTTTTCTAACATTACACAGTTACACTTGTTTCAAATAATAAATGGTGGCCACATTTTCTATTCGGAGTGCAACATTATAGAGTTGCAGAAGGTCTTAGAGTCTAACTAGTACCTGAATAGGAATCTTATCAATAACTAAGTAGAGGTAGAGAGTTTTAAAAAAATGTCTAGGGATGGAGAATCCCTGTCCTTCCTAAGGTGGGGTACAAAAGTACGTATGGTCCATGTTCTCAAGAAGATAGTTGGCATTGATTAGGTCACGTAAAACTTTCAATTAACAGGTAAATAAAGTGACTGTGTCTATATTGTGAGAAGAATTTTAGAGAGTTATCTCTGAGTTGTTTCTTGGTTTTAATTTCCTGGTCCACTCAGTTTAAATAAATATATAGTTCATCTGTAAGATTTAATAATTTCTCTGGCAAGGCTGGACTAACTGCTACCTCAGAGGCATGGATCTAGAAATCCTGGGAGTTGTATTTCTTTCAAGCTACAAAGAGTTATCTCTTCTTTATGAAAGGCAGAGTATGACAAAGATTTTCTCTTAGAGCAGGGTCCATGTTTTGGAAACTAGCACATTTTTGATGGCCACGATGGCTTCCAATGACATTTATGCCCTGTGCCTTGTATTTGGACATGAATTTGGTTGAATCAATGCTGGGTAGAAACTGAGAGAAATTATTAGTCTAATCTCTGCCAAAGACTGAGGTGATGTGGGAAAGATTTTGCCCCTAAGGTATTGAAAAAAATTTTAAATATTTATTACTGCTATATCTTTTGAAGTAAATATCTCTTTGAAAAAGCCAAATGATGTTAAGTAGTTAAACAGAACCAGAGACACTGTCTAAACCAATTAAATGGCAAGAAAAGAGTGGTGGAGGCTGGAGCCAGTAGTAGAGAAAAGAGGTATCCATAAATAGACTCAGTACTGTGTATTAGTTCCAAGGCAGAAGAGTGGTAAGGGCTAGGAAATTGAAGTTAAATGACTTGCCTAGGGTCACACACAAAGGAGTGTCTAAAAGACAGATCTAAACCCAGGACTCCTGTCTCTGGGCCTGGCTCTCTATCTATTGGGCCACCTAGCTGTGGCCCACCTCCCCAACCACCATATTGTTTTTAAAGTTCTTTTCTTCAATAATTTTTTGTATTTCTTTTGTCATTTGGACAATTCTGTTCTTTAAGGTGTTATTTTTCAGTATTTTTGTGCCACTTTTAACAAGCTATTAAATCTCTTTTCACGAAGGAATTAGGAATTGAAAACAGGAAAAGGGTGCTTGCTTCCAATGGTGGAAGGTAAAGATGGCATTTACCATCAAGGACCCAGAATTCCCAGAAACACTAAGGGACACTAACTTAGAATAATGAATGAAAAGGTTAAGCCTAAACAATCAACAAATGGGGCCTGAGAGCCAATTTGGGTTAGTAGAGGCAGAAACTCTGTTAAACTCCCCCACCATTCCCTTCCAAACAACTTTATGCCTAAAATCAAATTCTGGAATATCAGAGCCAAAAAAAGGTCAAGGTGAGACATTTTTCCTACTTAAAACAACATAAGGGGCAGGCAAGAGAGCACTGTTCCAAGCCTCAAGTACTTTGTGTAGCTGCTTTTATAGCTAGCACTGGAGATCTGTCTGCTTCCATTTCTTCCAAGGTGACATGATTTAAGGGGAGGTGTCTTTGATACTCTCCTGACCTGTGCTCTAGTGTATAACCCCAAGCACACTTTTACCCCTTGGAACTGTGATCAGGGTCCCCTGATCCCCTCTGGCTATAACTGCTCGTCTATGCTGGTGTTCTTCCTCATCCTGAAACAGTGTCAAGGGGCTACAACCTAGTTCTGCCTATGGGCAATGCAACAAGAGTTTTGCACCCAGAGCCAGCAAAGGGACCAAGTAATCTCCTTCTGAGCAGTTGCCTGATCCCCCTTTACCATCTGTGGCTGAGAGTTATGGGAGTTTTGGCTTCTGATTCAGCTGTACCCAAAACCTGTTGCCTTGGTGGGACCTGCCTTGCCACCTGGCATTCCACCTCCATCCTTGTGCCAGCCTCCTAATTTGTTTTGAGCTGGAAAATTACTGCACCTTGTCTTTTTTTGTGAGTTATGCTACACCAGAATTCATTTTGAGGGATTATGTCATTGCTTTTCAGAGGGTAAATTGGTAGAGATCTGATAGGTCCTTGTACCTTCTCTGCCATCTTGGCTCTACCCCTCAATTTTAAACATTCTTGATGAAAAAAATCAGAGCTGAATAGAAAATTTGACATTCAGGCACAAAACTCAAGAAAAGTATAAAAACATAAACACGAAAGAGTGATCACAAGGGACTCAATACGGGTAAACTAGTTACATTCTTATATGAGAAGATGATATATGGAACTCCTAAGAGTCTTGTCATATTGGGGCAATTAGAAGGAGTCCACATAGAGGGCATGGATGTGAGTCAGTTCTATTGGGATGATCTTAAAAAATGAAGTGGTAAGAAAGAAGGACCAACTTGGAGAAGGTGGAAGAGATAGAAAGAAAGGGGGAGATCTCCCATAAAAGAAAAAAATTTCTCCCCTCCATTTTTTCTCCATAAAAGGGAAGAGCATTTCCAAGGGAGGAGAAAATGGGGTTTGAGGTGGCAGGCAATGCTTGACCCTCATTCTCATAGGAATTGGTACAAAGATGGAAGAATATATACACTCAGTTGGCTACAGAATCTCACCTTACCCAACAGGGAAATAGAATGGGAGAGGCAATAAAAGAAAGGGTGGTGGCAAAAGGGAGGGTGGATTAAGAGAGGCAGAGGTCAGAAGTAAAACAGACTTTTGAGGAGGGACAAGATAAAAAGGGGTAGAAAAGGATAAACTTAAGAAAATAGGATGGAGGGAAATAACACAGCAATCATGAATATAAATATGAATGGGATGAACCCATCTATAAAATGGAAATGGAGAGTAGAATGTATAAGAAACCAGAATTCAACAATAAGTTGTTTATAAAAGACCTACTTGAAATAGACAGACAAACAAAGAGTTAAAACAAAGGGCTAGAGCAGGATCTATTATGCTTTAGGTGAAGTAAAAAAAGACAGGGATCACAATCATGATCTCAGACAAAACAAAAGCAAAAATAGACTTAATTAAAAGAGATCATCAGGGAAATTATGATTTACTAAGAGGCAACATAGACAATGAATACATATTTTTAAATTTTATAGCAAATTTCTCCAATAAAAGTTTTATTTTTTAAATATGTAGGTAACTAAGTTGAATTTGTAAAAATATACGCCATTCCTTAATTGATAAATGGTCAAAGAATATGAACAAATGGTTTTGGGGAGAAGAAATCAAAGTCGTCTATAGTCATGAAAAATGCTCTAAATCACCCTTGATTAGAAAAATTGTAAATTAAAACAACTCTAAGGTAATGCCTCACCCTATCAGAAATGACAAATACTGAAGCAGATGTGGGGAAATAGGTACACTAATGAATTGCTAATAGAGTTGTGAACTGGCCCAATCCTTCTGGAGAAAAATTTGGAATGATGCTCAAAAATTGACAAAACTGTGCACATCCTTTGATCTGGCAATATCACTACTAGGTCTGTATTCCAAACAAATCAAGAGAAAAATAACCCATATGTACAAAAAATATTCATAAAGGCTCTTTTTGTGGTGACAAAGAATTGGAAATTGAGGGAATGCCCATCAATTAGGGAATGACTAAAATTTTTGATTGATATATGATTGTGATGGAATACTATTATGGAATAATGAAGAGGATAATTTCAGAATATCCTGGGAAGACTTAGATAACTGATTCAAAGAAAAGTGAGTAGAACCAGATCATTTTAAATAATAATGTTGATATTATAATGATGATAAACTATGAAACACAGTTACTCTGATCAATACAATGATTAAAGAATGCTAAAGGACTTGCATTGAAAAATGCTATCTACCTCCAGAAAGAGAGAACTGATGAACTCTGACTGTAAATTTGAATTATAATTTTTTCACTTTTATATCTTTTCTTGCTTTTTGTGGTAACATAGCTAATATAGAAATACATTTTTGTATGATTTAACATGTAAAATTGATATCATATTACTTGCCTTCCCAGTCAGTAGGGAAGGGAGGAGAAAAATTGGAACTCAAAATTAAAACAAAAAGAATGTTAAAAATAAATATTAGATTTTTAAAAACCAACATAAAAATTGGCCAAGGGTCTAAGACCTAGAGATTTCTACTGCAGAAACTGTAGAATTTTGATGATGGAGGAAAGAAGCTATTGAAAGATCAATACAGGACAGCCTGAACCCTTGGTTTGATCCTTAGAGAGGGTAATGTTTTCTTTCTCCAAAAGGTCAGAAACTAGGGTAGAAAACAAGAGGGTCAAAGATGCTTGCAAAGTACCAATGTAAAAGAGCCTGTATTGAAAGGAGATCAACTACAGGACACACATGCCAAGAAAAGCTAAGAGGCAAGTTCTGGGAAATAGCAAAGATTTCATTAGAACTGGATGAGAGGACAGGGCAAGGCTATTATAGTCTAAAACTAAAGTAAGATTGTTTAGAATTTAGACAAATTTAGAAACTTTGATTATTTGTTTTATATGTTCTTGGTTTTCTCTTTAAAATTCTTTTTTTAATTAAATGCCATATCTTCTCAACTTTATCCTTCTTACTGACTTTATACTGCTTTTAATTGTAAATGTTTTAAAATATAATTTTATTGATCTTTTTCCTATCACTAGTAATGGTTCTATTAGCTTTTCTTCTACCGACTCTTAGAAAGTCATCTCATACACTAATTTTTTAAAGTAAAAAAAGAAGAAGAAATTAGTACAACTGATTAATACATTAGAAAAGTCAGAAAATATATGCAATCTACTCTACCAGTGGATGTTTCACCTTGGAAAAGGAATGGGGTGGGGACATCTTTTAATATCTCTTCTTTGGAGCTATGGTTGTGAGAATTTTTCAGTATTCACTACTTCATGTTTTGTTGTTGCTGTTTGATTTATATTGTTGTAGTCGAGTATATATTGTTTTCTTGACTCTCCTTATATTTCACTCTGCATCAGTTCATGTAAATCATTTCATGCTTCTCTGTCTTCATCATGTTTATAATGTCTGGTAGTATAGTAATGTTCCATAACACTCACGCACCACAATTTGTTCAGTCATTCCCCAAATAAGAGACATGTACTTTGTTTCCAGTTCTTTGCTATCACATAAAATGCTGGTACAAATATTTTAGTGTCTATGGGCACTGTCTTATTAATTACTTACTTAGGATATAAATCTAGTTGTGGAATCTCTGAGTTAACTGGTATGGACATTTGATATGATTTTATCTTCCCAATTCCAAATTGTTTTACCAAATGGTTGTACTGATTTGGCCTTCACACCCAGGCACAATGACTTGACTCCCACTCTGATGTTCCACACCAACACAATCTCTATGATTAGAGTCTACATTCTTTCCTTTACTTCAATGCTTAGGAACATCAACAACGAAGCTATGGCCTGACCCTCCTTGTACGGTCTGAAAGTATAACTGCAAATGTATCCCATTGTGGCTTATTTGTAATATCATCCCCAATAACTGCACACATGAGCTGCTTACAGTTTTTTGCTGTTATTAATAATGCTGCTATGACAAATTTGCACAGATATATCATTTGCCCCATTTTAGTAATAGACTTAAGTTATAGGTCTAGCACTGGTATTTCTGGGTCAGAGAAGAACAATTTTATGACTCTTATTATGCATTTTAATATTGCTTTATAAAAAATCATACCAACTCCCAGTAGCCCTCGTACTGTAAAAGCATGACTTCCTTGACATTCCTATGCACAATGAATATTATTGTCTTTTAAAGAATTCTCTCAATATAATGAATATAAGGTGGCATTTGAGAGTTTCATTCATTTATATTTCTTGTTTATTAGAGAGACTGAAAGCTTTTTTTTTTCAGCTAGCAGATTGTTTTTATTTTCCTGAGGAAGTACTTCTTCCCCATTCTTTCTAGGAACACTTCCTCCTCTGCATTCCTTTAGTCCTCTCACCTGGAGCAGGAAGACCAATACATAGTTCTTACTTTGGCACTGAAGAAAACATCATCAGAGCACCTGAATGAATAGAATACTTGCTTTGCCTTCCATACTTGTGGAAACTGAGATTCTCAGTGCTCTTACCTATTTACTGTGTCAGGGGCTGTCACAGGGGGCTCCAGAATAATACAGTGACGTTTTCTGTCTTTTCCTTCCCCCCCTTAAACTCTTATTTTCTGTCTTAGTATCAATTCTAATACAGAAGAGCAGTAAGAGCTAGGCATCAAAGTTAAGTGACTTAAACTGGATCACACAGGTAGAAGCATGTGAGGTCAAATTTGAACCCAGGACCTCCTGACTCCAGACTTAGCACTCTATCCACTGTGCTACCTAGCTGCCCTCAGTTTTCCATCTTTTCCACAATTCACAGATCATAGTGGTTAGATCACAGATTTAGGGCTCAGATGTCAATGAGTCCAAATTTTTCAATTTAGAAATGAGCAAATAAAAGTTCTTACTTAAGATCTTGTTGACCTTGAAGGTCTCATGGCCCTAGTTGAGGTTTTTCTGGCAAAAACAATGGAGTGATTTGTCATTTTCTTCTCCAGCACATTTTACAGATGAGAAACTGATGCAAACAGGGTTAAGTGATTTGCCTAGGGTCACACAGCTAAGTAGTGTCTGAGGCCAGATTCGAACTTGGCCTTTTTAAGTACTGCAACACTTATCTGCCCTTTCCTAAGGTTAACATGTGAATATTTCTCCATTTCTCATCAGACTAGAAGAAGCTCACATCTTCTAAAATTCTCTTTGAGGCATTACTATAGCAGAGTATTAATATTCCTCTTCTTTTTTTGGTGGCATAGAAAAAATATAGGGGTTCAAGCTCCACTATTCCTTAAACCAAAACTATGAAGGGCAGGGCAGGTTCCATCTCACAAGCACTGGCTATTTGTTTAGTAGAGAATGATCCACAAGAGCAAATGTTCACGGGGTACTTATTTTCTTTGCTCTATATCCTGCTTGAAGGCATAGTTAACTATATTTGGAATGTTAGTTGCCACAATTAATTGTGGGAACCAAACTATGGCTGTTCTAAATCACAGGTTTGGAAAAAGAACTTATGAAAATTAATCCCATTAAAACAAAATTCCCCAGCTTAAAAGTAATTAATCATACCAACCTATAAGGATGGAAGTGAAAAAACAACTACCTTCCTTCTCAGTAAAAGAAAATGGCAAAAGGCTGATACTAGACTGGTTAGTAACCCTAAAATTAAAACAGATTGACTTTAACGGTTTAATCACTTCTACTTATCATATTTAAGTAGTTTAAGATCATAAGATTTAGGAATGGAAAGGCCTCTAGAGACTGACTTCCAATTCTCTCATTTGATAGAGAAGGACATTGAAGACCAAAGAAGTTAAGTAACCTTGGCCAAGTTAGAACAAAAGACTAGTAGCTGTAGAGGAGCTATCCGAATGTTTGGGCTGTGGGATCCACATAATATCCCATTGCTCCTTGGGAATGGGAAAAAAGTTCCCTATTAAATTGGTCCTCTGCTTCCCCTCTGGAAGGGCTGAATTCATGCCCTTAATCAACAACCATTTATTGAGCCCTTTTACAGAGTAGGTCATAGCTATTTTTGAGATCAGAGCTATAACTAAGAATTCTGGCACTGGGAAGGCAGTTTCAAATTTGACATGAAACTTGGGAATATCTAAGAGAAAATGATTCCTAAGTGTAGTTGAAGTAAACTTGAGAAAGAGATCATAGGAGGAGAGGATACTGTGGACCTGGGATGTCAGGAGGTTCAGAGGAGAAAGGGTTAGAGATGGAGAAGATCACTATGGCAGTTATTTAACTTCCAAGAGGAAAAGAACAAAGATCTAGATAGGATGATATTTAGACCAGTACCTGGTTCATATTATGCACTTAATAAATGTCTGTTGATTGATTAGTGGGTAGTTAAATTTTAAAAGAGAAACAACTGTGGTAGAGGGAGGATCTGAAAGAGGTGATTGGGAAAAATAGCATGCTATCTCCTTGTTATTGCTCTGTGTTTCACCAAGGGGTATGAAAGAAGGGATAACAAGCCTTGGAAAAGTGTCGGCTGTGACACCATGAAGAGAAATTTAGGTTTCTGTGATCATCATGAAATAAAAGGACTTTGAGAGGAAGAGACCTAGAATCATAGGATCAATAGATTTAGGGTTGGAAATGATCATAGAGATCATCTAGTATACCTCTCCCACATTATTAGAGATGAGAAACCTCAGGCCAGGAAAGCTGAGAGGACTTGCCCATCGTAATCCAACAAGAACGAAACTTAAACCCAGGTCTTCTATGATTCATTAAGGCACAAAATAAATAAGTTCCAAGAACACAATGGAAATGGCGGACAGAAGAAGATAGAGGAGAGCTAAGTTTACTCCTGGCTTGGACAAGGAATGACTGCTGGAGGGGCCTGGGGTAGCTGCCCTCAGGAATGATTTCCTTCTCCCCTGTCTGCCCCATAGATGATCTCAAGCTGATCATGGGCTTGCATTCAGGCCCATAGACAGTGCACTTCTCCCTTTCTGCCTAGTTGGGAGAAGATCATGGCGACCATGGTACTCTGGAGGTCAAACTAGGGAGCTGGTAAAGAAGCAGGCATATTAGGAAATTATTGTTAAGGATTAATATAACAACTGGATGTCTTGGGAAAAGAATCACCCCCACTGGGATATTAGTACCTGGTGAAAAGTGGGTACCTTGAGACTATGAAAACTGATTCAGATATAATGATCCCATATATATATAATTGCAGCACTTTTCATGGTAGTAAAAACTTGAACAAATTGTGATATATGAGTGTAATGGAATATTAATCTCATCATAAGAAGAATGAATATGAAGACTTCAGAGAAGCATAAGAAGATGATTGTATGAAATGATGTAAAGAAAGCAGAATCAGAATAATACATATGATTATAATAACTAACTTAATTGAAAAGAACTCTAAAATAAAGCCCAATATGTTCATTTTAATTGCCAAACTCAAACCTAGTAAACAGATAAGAAAATGTATCTCCCTTTATTTATTTTTTAACCCTTACCTTCCATCTTGGAATTAATACTATGTATTGGTTCCAAGGCAGAAAAGTGGTAAGGGCTAGGCAATGGAGGTTAAGTGACTTGCCCAGGGTCACACAGCTGGGAAGTGTCTGAGACCAGATTGGAACTCACGACCTCCCATCTCTAGGCCTGGTTCTCAATCTACTGAGCTAGCCAGCTGGCCCCTCTCTCTCTTTATAAAGGGGGTAAGAAATAACACATGAGGCATGCTGCAAATATTCTCAGATGCAATTAGTGCCTCAATTAATTTTGCTTAATTCTTTTGCCTTGTTAGAAAAGATAGCTCATTCTTTGAGTGGGAAAGGAGTAGATAGAGAAATGAGTATAATGGAAAAACAAAAGGCAGCAGTGAAACACAATAATGACAAAGTTAACAATTATTTGGAGTGTTATTTGTTGCTCATTATAAGTCTTTGTCAAAATGATAAAAAAATATTGACTTAAACTACTGACCACAAGTTTTCCATGAAATTAAATGTCCATCTTTGCAATGTTAAACTCTTACTGGTGTCATTATATGACGGTGAGCCATGGAGCATGAAAGCTTGCTTAAAGAGAAGCATCAGAGAGCAATGGAAAGAGGAATGGTGAGTGTGAGCAGACTGTAGCCTATAGCCAAAGAGAAATTCTGAACAACTTAGTAAAGATTGGCATCAAGGACTTGCAGACCAAGAAGAGAAGATGGGTTGGTCATGTGGACAAGTCCAAAGGATAACAGGGAGGCAGCTGTGGTCTTCCCACTGCTAATCCTGTAATGGGAGGAAAGAGTAAGGAAATCTTCAGAGGATTTGGGTAGAGGCTCTTTGATGAACTTTTGACAGAACACAGACAAGAATCACGCAGCACAGGCAGACATTTCTGGGGACTAATCTGCATCATTTGAGGGAACTCCTAAATCATGGAAATTATACATCTATTTTTTATTTGAGTACTGTCTAAATGAGTTTATAGCTTTAGTGTTAAAGAAAATCAAACTACCTGAGGTTGCTTTTTTGAGCTAAAAAATAAATAAATAAAATTAATCTGGAGAAACAAAACATCTGAAAAGGAAAGGTAAACAATGAAGAAAGTGGGAATGAAAAGGAGCATTTCTAGACCCCGAGTTCTACTATAAATCCATAATCATTAAAAAGCACTTGGATCTGGTTGAAAAACAGAACAGTAGATCAGTGGAGCAGACTAAATATCAAACAGTCGGAAACAAGCAAACTCATTAGCTCAATGACTGATAAAACCCAAGAACATGAATTGCAAGAATTCCCTATTTCACAAGAGCTCCAAGTGAAAGTGGAGAGCAGTACGGTAGAAATTAGATTTACACTAACATCTTCTATCACTTACCACAAAAAGCCAAAGTGACTACAAGGATCGGAATATTGAAGGTCAGACATTAAAAATGAAGAGAATCAAATCAGATATCTTTCATAGCTATGCCTAGAGAGAGAGATTTCTTAGCTAAATAATGAACAAAATGACTGCAAAAATAGATTATTTTGATAACATGAAATTGAAAAGCTTTGTACAAAATCATGCAACTAAATTCAAATCTTTATATCGTACATCTCTGAGAGCTATTTGGCAATGGTCAAAAATGAGCAAACACTTTACAAAAGAGGAATTGTAAAGACTACTCCAGTTTACTAAATAATGTACATAAGTATGTATTCAGCCATTTTTCAGTTGCGTACAACTCTTTTGTGGACCAATTTTGGGTTTTCCTGGCAAAAATATTGGAGTGGTTTGTCATTTCCTTCTTCAGTTCATTTTACTGATGAAAAAATTTGAGGTCAATCAGGTTAAGTGACTTGCCCATGGTCATACAATTAATAAGCGTCTGAAGCCAGATTTGAACTCACAAAAATGAGTCTTCCTGAATTCAGGATCAGTACTCTCTCCACTCTTCTACTTAGCTTAAATGGCCTCTAATACTTTTTCCAGCTCTAAATCTATGATATTGCAAAATTCAGGCCCATTTCACTAAATGTAATATAGGTAGTCCTAAATAATTCAGAGTAAATTGACTTGTGACGATTTAATCCTGCTTCAAGAGACACAAGGAGTTTCAGTTCAATTAATTTCAAGAATTTATTTGGTGGCAACTGGGCAACTAATCAGCCATCATCATTAAGTTCCTGCTAAGGCCAGGCACTATGGGAAGACAATAAGGATATACAAAGATAAAGTGAATCTTTTTATTTAAAAAAATAATTCTATAATTAGAAAATTCTACTTCCCCAATAACACCCTCATTTTATCCATTGACATTTTTATTTGTATGTTTGTAAATCAAGATTTCTTAAAGTGAAACTTGTCTATGTTGATTATGTACTATTTCTATTCCAGGGAGTATTACTTCCCAATCTGGCCAGGCTCAGCGTATTTCACTTGTGCCATTCCTGGTGGAGCTTGCCACTAGGCTCCTTCCTACTCATTCATTCCTTCAGCCTTGGAGCTGAAAATGACTAATGATGTCTTCAAAGTAAAGTGTATAAGCGAAAAGAAAGAAAGGTGCACATGGTCTGGCCAGGAAGGTAATGGAACCTCTACATGGGAGACTGTAAGTTGGGGAAGAGCTATGTAGGTGTTAAGAAGAATGGATTACCCTAGACAGGAAGGTACTAGGACTGAGAGGACTGTTAACTGATGGAAATGGAGAGAAAAGGCTGATATAGATGATGTTTTCCTTGGAAAGTGTCAAGACTCAGGACAGAATGGATGTAGAAGGCAGTGCAGAGCTGTTCTTCAAAAGAAATATAGCTTTTCCTCCACAGTCATTCACTTGTTACCCAAGTCTTTGTGACCTTGTGGACTAGAGCATGCCCACACTGTCCACGGGGTTTTCTTGGCATGGATACTAGAAGTGGTTTGCTATTTCCTTCTCCAGTAGATTAAGGTAAACAGAGGTTAAACCATTTGTCAAGCTCACACAACTAGTAAATATCTGAGGTTGAATTTGAACTCGGGTTTTCCTGACTCCAGGCCCTATGCTCTATCCTCTGACACACCTAGCTATTCCTATTCTACCCTTAACAAAATCTACTGGCTTTGATTTTCTGCTTAGGCGACAGCTTAAGTCCACAATTTAGCAGCACATACTGAAGAAAAGATGTAATGTAGAGGTTTTCATAAATTTCCTTGAGAACAGCTCAGCACTGATGAGAGTACTTGGGAGTTGTAAGGACGTACAACATGTGACTTGGGTTGGAGTTTGGGATCTTTATGTATTGTTGTACCACAGCAGAGACCCAGATAACTGCTGAAGCTACATTTTACTGTGTCATTCACAACACACCAAGATGATTTTGTCACTTTAATGTGTTTTAGACCAGAGTTTCATATCTTTTGTTATTTCTACTAACAGCAAATGCAAAAATGGTAAAAAGAAAAATTTCTGTTATCTCATCGCACTAAGGAATAATTCATTTTTCCAATAAGATAGAATGTAGTAAGGTCCAAAGTCACAGAGCCAGAACTGTGACAAAAATTTCTGATTCCGAAGCCAAGATTATTTTCACTATACTACATAGACGATGGCTTGCAGAGGGTATATTGCCATTTTGGTGAACCTATGGCACACCTGCCAGAGGGGGCTGCTTCCTTCCCCCTCTCCACGAGTGCCTGAGGACATTTCTCACAAGACTCTCTCCTCTGCCCAGCAGCCCAATAGGAATGCTTCCTCCCTCCCCTGTGTGGGGGTAAGGCGGGGCAGGGGGAGGCTCACATGTGGTATGAGGGTTGCAGTTTGTGCACTTGGTCTCTAAAAGGTTTGCCATCACTGGTATATTGGAAAGAGATGGACAAGGAGGAGAGTCTGAAGAAGAGTAGGTGTGATGAGAGGAGAGAGGAAGAGGTAACAGAATCACAGAGGTGAATTTACTTCACTTCTGAGTACTCTCCCACCTCCCAACTAATCTTGCCTGCCTCAAACCTAGTTCTTCCCACCAATGCTAATCCTTAGGTCAGGAAGCTTATCCTGGGCCTATCTGGCGTTGAGAGTGGTTTGATAGGTTACAAAAATTTAGATGGATAGAAACAAGGTTTGGCAAGGAAATAGACTGGTAGGATGGCTGGCACTGGGTAGAGAAGGGGTAGATAATAAACTTCCTAGATTGTTAGATTTTCCCTTCCTTTTCCCATTCCTAATAGCAGATGCACTATTTACTGGATGGAATCTTTCCCTTACTTGAGGGCCCAACATAGGTGCCATTCTACCATGGATCTTTTCCCTGACTTTCTCCACTACTCTAATCAGTAGGGACTGAGGCCTCCTGTCCCAAATGTCTTCTACCATTTATTTGTGTCTTTCTTATGTACTTTTGTGACCTAATATTTTACAGTTGTGTTCCTCTACTAAAATTCAAATATTTAATGTATGTTCAATTCCTTTGGAGCATTCTGGAACCTTTTCCATTCCTTTTATTTTTATTTTTTTAATTAATTAATTTAGTCAATTTAGAACATTATTCCTTGGTTACAATAATCCCATTATTTCCCTCCCTCCCCTCCACCCACCCTTCCCGCAGCCAACGCACAATTTCATTGGGTATTACTTGTGTCCTTGATCAGAACCTATTTCCATGTTGATGTTTGCACTAGGATGTTCATTTAGAGTTTCTATCCCAACCATATCCCCTCAACTCATGTATTAAAGCAGTTGTTTTTCTTTGGTGTTTTTACTCCCACAGTGTTTCCTCTGGATGTGGATAGTGGTTTTTCTTGTAGATTCCTCCAAGTTGTTCAGGATCACTGCATTGCCACTAATGGAGAAGTCCATTACGTTCGATTATACCACAGTGTGTTAGGCTCTGTGTACAATGTTCTCCTGGTTCTGCTCCTCTCGCTCTGCATCACTTCCTGGAGGTTGTTCCCGTCTCCATGGAATTCCTCCACTTTATTGTTCCTTTGAGCACAATAGTATTCCATCACCGACATATACCACAATTTGTTTGGCCATTCCCCAATGGAAGGGCATCCCCTTTTCCATCCCTTCTAGAGAGACTTAGAACTGGAGAACAGCCCGAGATGACAGGAAAATACTTCACCAAAGCAGCTAAATAGTTCCTGGGTCACTTCAGGATACCTATGTTCACATAATTAGTACAGGTCAGAGGTAGAAAATGAAGCAAGGCTTCTTCACTCAGAAGTTGGCCCTTTTCCCACTCTGATTCTTTTAAATTTGCTCCACATCCATTTTCTACTATTTCCAGATCCAGTACCTAAATATCTGCGAATACTGTACAAAATTCTCTTAGTGTTAACATAATGGAGAGAAAATACCCACATAAAATTTTGAGACAATGTGTACTAGAAAAGAAAAAAAACACTTGAAGAAAAGTAACTAATGTCACATAATGCAGTATGAAATTTATGTAGCACTGTTCCATAAGGTCTCAGCTGATCCTCATAAAATCCCATGTACTTCTGTTATTATTCCCATTTTACAGATGAAAAAATAGTCAAAAAGAAATGAAATGCCTTGCCCAGTTGAGTAGTCAAACTGTCTTAAATTCATGTCTTTCATGTCCAAGTTTGGTGTTCTTTCTACAATGGCAGGATCATAGATTTGGAATTGACAAGGACGATAGGGAGCAATATTCCAAAGCTCTTATTTTATTTTTATTTTAAAATTTTATTTTTCCAGACTACATGTTAATATAATTTTTAACATTCATTTTCTGACATTTTGTAATCTATGTTTTCTCCCTCTTTTCCCCACTCCCCCAAAAGAGGAGGTAATATGATATTGTTGTAGTATGTTGTACACGTATTATCACATATGTTGTACATATATTATCATATACATATCTTCATAATTATCATGTAAAACAAGACATATTGCTTACAATAGAGAAAAATTCATGGAGGAAATAAAGTGTGCATTAATCTGTGTTCAGACTCTGTTCCTTCTATGATGATGGATATTCTTTTCTTCTCATGAATCCTTTGGATTATTCTGGATCCTTGCCTTGTTGATAATAGTTAAATCATGTATAGGTTTATCCTATCCATCCTACATTATTGTTGTTACTGTGTATAACATTCTCCTTGTTCTGCTCACTTTGCTTTGCATCACTTTCCATAAGCATTTCCAAATGTTTTGTGATCATTTTGTTTGTCATTTCTTATGGTACAATAGTATTCTATCATGAGCACATACCACAACTTGTTCTGCTCTTCCCCAATTGATGGACATCACTTCAGTTTCCAGTTTTTGACCACCACAAAAAGGGATACTGTCAATATTTTTGTACAGGTAGGTTCTTTTCCTCTTTCTTTAATCTCTCTGTGATATAAACCTAGCTGTGGTATTGCTGGGTCAAAGGAGTTGTGCACTTTTATGGCCCTTTTGGCAGGGTTCCAGATTGCTCTCCAGATTGGATATAATAGCTCACAGCTCTACCAACACTGTATTAATGTCTTAATTTTTCCACATCCTCGCCAATATTTATCATTTTCCTTGTTTGTCATATTAGCCAGTATGATGGGTACAAGGTGGCACCTCAGAACTGTTTTATCTGCATTTCTTTAATTAATAATGACTTAGAGCATTTTTTCATCTGACCGAAGATAGTTTTAATTTCTTCATCTGAGAATTGCCTGTTCATATACTTTAACCATTTGTAAATTTGGGAACGCTTTGCATTGTTATACATTTGACTCAGTTTACATGTTTATGAAATAAAGCTTTTGTCAGAGATACTTGCTATAAAGATTTTTCCAAGTTTGTTGTTTGCTTTTTAATCTTGGTTGCACTGATTTTATTTGTGAAAATCCTTTTTTAATTTATCTATTTTATAGTTATCTATTTTATATATCATAGCATTCTCTAAGTCTTGTTTTTGCCTAAATTTTTCCTTTATCATAGGTATGACAGGTAAACAATTGTGTGCTCCTCTAATTTGTTTATGGTATCCCCTTTTATTTTGAAGTTGCACATAAATATTTTGACTTTACTTTGGTATATGGAGTGAGGTGTTGGTCTATGAACAATTTATGCCATACTATTTTCCATTTTCCTAAGCAGTTTTTGTCAAATGATGGGTTCTTCCAAAAGCTTGGATCTTTGGGTTTGTCAAACACTAGGTTACTATGGTCATTTACCATTATATGTTGAATGCCTTATTTATTCTACTCATCCATCACTCTATTTCTTAACCATTAAAGATGGTTGATGGTTGCTGTTTTATAATAAAGTCTTGAGATCCGATACAGCTGAGCTACCTTTCTTCATATTTTTTCATTAATTCTCTTGATATTCTAGGTCTATGAGAGTAAACCTATGGCACAGATGCCAAAAATGGCACACAGAGCTCTCTCTGTGGGCACAGCTGCTGTCTTCCACTAGAGTTCATTAGTAGAGAGCAAGAGGGACTCTGGGTAAAGCTGTTCCCCTCCTCCTCTCCATGTGTGCCTAAGGACATTCCTCACTTCCCCTGTCCCTCTACCCAGCAGCCCAATGGGAGCACTTCCTTCCTCCACTGTCTAGAGTAAAGAAAGGAGTGGGTGGCTGCCTCAAATGACTGTGTGAGGGTGCAGTGCAGATGGCAGCCTGTTGCGTCTGCGGTGAAGGTGATTCCTGTGGTGGAGTTGGAGAGGAGCCAGGAGAGGAGCATAGATCACAGTGTGACACAGAGCTGGAGGGGAGGGGAGTGCTTGGGCCACTCTTCCCCCTCCTTTCCACATGCACCTCTTATCACCCGCCCCTCTACCTGGCAGCCCAATGAGAGTGCTTCCTGCCTCCCCTCTCTGGGGTAAGGGAGGCAGGGGGTGAGGTGGGGGGACAGGGCACAGCACTCAGTCTCTGAGGAGGGTGGGCTATGGCATTCATTCTGGGGTGGGGGTGGGGGCAGGGCCTGGCACTCCATCTCTAAAAGGTTTGCCATCACTTTTATAGGCCATTCTTTCTTTGAGAGGAATTTTGTTTTTATTTTTTCTAGCTTTGTGAAATATTTTGGGGTCATATGATTAGTATGGCATTGAATAAGTAGATTAATTTAGGAAAAATTGTCACTTTTATTATAATGATTTGGACTACCCATGAACAATTAATGTTTTTTTAATTGCTTAGATCTGACTTTATTTGTTTGAAAGGTGTTTGTAGTTGTGATAATACAATTCCTGGGTTTTTCTTGGCAGGTAGCCTCGAAGGTAATTTATATCATCTACATAAAATCATTATTTTAAAGATAAGGCTGAGATACAAAGTGAGTTCCTCAACATGAAATAATGAGTAACTGGCAGATCTAGGATTCAACCCATCTGCTGTCACCAAATGCCATACCCTTTCCACTGGAGCCCTCCTTAATCAACTCATGTGCCTTTTTCTTTCCAATGTTAATGCTGAAATGCATGAATCCATTAACCCAATTCTGGCATTAAGAACATAACAATATTGTTACATCTTGCTAAGGAAAAGGCGGAATGATCCTGCCATGTTACTATGTCACTTTTGGAGTCACCCCAAATTCTAAAATATGACTCAGGAGCTTTGGTCACTTAACAAAGTATTTTAAAGCCTGCATCTGCCTGGGAAGTGAAACTCTACCAAACAGCAGCTCTAGTTTTCTCCTTAGGGCATGGAAAAACTTGTCTAATTGGTCAAAGTTATACCTACTCTTCTACCTACTTAACATTTCTTCTAATCGTTCCTTTGCTAATTATTTCCAAGCTTTGGAGATGAGAAGTCAAGTCCATCTACCTTTTCCCCCAGCATAGTTCAGTAGAAAGAATGCTGAATTAGGAACTGGGAACTTGCATTCAAACCCTTGCACTACCTCTACGAGAAAAATAAATCACTTCATCTATGTGGTCCTCAGTTTCTTTACTTGTAGAATTAGGGGTCTGGACTCCAGTGCCTCTAAGGTACCTTTCAACTCTAACTCTGGGATCTTATGTCAGTGTCAAAGGGAGAGGACCATGTAGCGGTTGTGAAAGAGAGCTGCGATCTGTGGTGTTTTCATTCTTCTCAGAATTCAGAACCAGAGGCATCCTTGGTCAATTTGAGTCATTCCTGCACT